>NC_141691.1:1892346502-1892982818 GCF_964263255.1 Lissotriton vulgaris | reverse complement strand
TCCATGAGTGTGTGAGTCTCTGAGTGGGTCTGTGAGTGGAAGCATGAGTGTCTGAGTGGGTCTGTGAGTGAGTGCACAAGTCTCTGAGCGGGTCTGGGAGTGGGTGTGAATCTGAGTGGGTCTGTGAGTGGGTGTGTTAGCATCTGAGTGGGTGTGTCAGTGGGTGCATGTGTCTCTGAGTGAATTGTCAGTGGGAATATGAGTGTCTCATTGGGTCTGTGAGTGGGTGCATGAGTCTCTGAGTGGGTGTGTGAGTGTCTGAGTGCTCTGTTTTGCCTTTCCTGATCATTTTTCTCCCCTCTCTTTTTGTCTTTCCTGATCATTTTTCTCCCCTCTGTTTTGCCTTCTTCTGCTCTGTTTTGCCTTTCCTGCTAAATCTTTAACCCTCTGTTTTGCCTTTTCCGCTCGTTTGTCTGCTTTCTTATTTCTCTTTCTGGCTCATTTTTCTGCCCTGTGCCTTTTCTGCTCATTTTCTACCCTCTGTTTTGCCTTTCTTGCTCGTCTTTCTGCACTCTGTTTTGTCTTTCCTGCTAGTTTTTTTGCCCTCTGTTTTGCCTTTTCTGCTCTTTGTTTTCCCTCTTATGAGCCCGGGGACCACCGCTTCCCCAGGGCTTTACTGATATGAAGGAGGGGGCAGCGGGGACGCCCTTCCATAGAGCTCCAAGAGCCCCAGGGGCTGCCACTGAGGCTTTAATTAAACCAATGGAGCGGGCCTGCATGGACTCCCCTCCTGGGGCTTTCATATGCCCGGGGGCCACCACCTCCCTGGGGCTAACTTAAAAATGATGTGGAAGGGTGACGTGGACCCCCAGGCTCCTAGAGACCACAACCTCCCTGGGGCCAAATACATTCTTTAAAGTGGGAGGGGGCTGCATGGGCCTCTTCCCTCAGACATGTTCAGACCCAAGGACCCCATTCCTTGGAGTCTGGCCTCAACTCACTGGGGTAGGGGAGTGACGTGGCCCAGCACTCCCCAGGCTGATTTCAGGTCCAGGGACCCCATCACCCAGTGATCAGCCTTTACTGAATTGGGGAGGGGGCTGTGTGGCCCCCCTCCTCTGACTGATTTCATGCCTGGGGACCCCATCTCCCGGAGTCCCGCTGAAATGTGATGAAGAGGGGGTAGGCCACATGGCCTCCCTCCCTGGGCCAATTTCGGCCCTAGCTCCCCCATCTCCTTGGGCCAACAATTGCATCCCTGGGTGCCCTGGTCCCAGTCAGGGCTCCCAGTGTGCATGATGGGACCGCAGGGGGGGCTTCAAGCCCCTGCGGATCCCAGCCTCCTGCGTGAGACGCCATTGCTGCTGCATGGAGAGAGCTGCTGAAAATTCAGTTCCCTGAGTGCAGGAGTTATAGTTTCATCTCTTACCCTGCCCACATGTCTGTGGTCAGGGAAAGAGATGAAACATCCACTTTTAGAGGGCTGGAGTACTTTGACAGCTCCCACCTTCTGGAACCATAGTGTTTGCTTTGGCTTGGCAGGAGCTGTTGGCTGCCTCCAAGCAAAAGCAAACAGCTATGTCCTGGGGTGGGCTTACTGGGACATAGCAGGAGCTGGCCCTGGGGGGTGGCAGTCCCCAGGGCCATATATGGCTCCAGAAGGGAGGTTACATGCCCCCTCCATTGCTGTTCACGGGCCGACCAAGGGGGGGTAGTGGTCCCCAGGGCCATATATGACCCGGAGGGGGCCTCACAGCCCACCTCTCACTTTAAAATCTGTTTTTGGCCCAATGGAGGTGGTGGTCCCCAGGGCATGGGGGTTCATGCGGCCACATGCACTATACCTATTTGAGCTCCGGGAAGGTGGTGGTCCACAGGGCCTGTGGGTTCCAGGTGCCCCCCCTATTATTTCATGTTTTTTGACCTGGGGAGGTGGTGATCCCCGGTGTGCAGTGGGCCCATTTGGCCCCTGCACTCTTGTTGTATTAGCCATGGGGAGGGGCTGGTAGCCGGGCCTCGAAACAACCCAAGAGGGGTGGGCTGTTTGGCCCCTCTCCAATAATTAATTAAAGCCATGGGGAGGTGGTGGTCCCCAGGGCTCAATTGAACCAATAAAGGAGGGTCCACATTACCCTCCTCCATTATTTCAAATAAAGCTCTGGGAAGGTGGTGATCTCCTTGCTTCAAGGAGCCCCAGGAGGGGGGCCCGGGCCTCATGTGCCCCCCCTCCTTTTTAATAAAATAAAATGCCCCTGGGACCTGGCCCACATGGGCCCTTTTCAAAACAACCACAGGAGTCAATTTAGATATCATCAGAGATGTCATCAGTGATGTTACTGTTGTATTTATTTATTTATTTATTTATATTCTTATAACGCGCCTGAATCAGCCCCGAAGGGATATCTCCGCGCGTGGCTCCTGAATAAGAGGGGTAAATCATATTAGGGGGATGACAGAGAAAGGGTCAGGTTAACCAGATATGAATAGGAAAGTTTTTAGTTGCTTCCTAAAGAAAAGAAGATTGGAGATTTGTCTCAGCTGCGGTGGTAGAGAGTTCCACAGCAAGGGGCCTTTTAGGGAGGGTGCTCGGCCACCCTGCCTTGCTCTGGTAACTTTCGGTATGTGTAGCAGCATAGTGTTGCTAGATCGCAGAGCGCGTCCGGGGCAGTAGAGGAAGAAAATATCTTTTAGATATTTGGGACCAGACCCATATATGCACTTATGCATGTTGCAGCAAAGTTTAAAACTCACCCTCTGTTGCACTGGGAGCCAGTGAAGGTGGCAAAGGAGGGGACGAGAAGGGGTACGGGGGGGACATTCAGGATGAGTCTTGCCGCGGTGTTCTGCACCACCTGCAGTCTGCGTATTTGTTCTTGGTTGGCGGAACTCAGTAGACTATTACAGTAGTCTATCCGTCCAAGGATTAGGGCCTGAACCAATGTTTTCCTATGAATGTTCGGTAGGAAGGGGAAGATATGCCGTAGGAGACCAATAGTGCGGAAACACGTTCCCGCGACCTGGCTGACATGATCTTTCATGATCAGATTTTGGTCCAGGCGTACCCCCAAATTTTTGATGGTCTGTTTGGGTGATGGGACAGGTCCTAACTCAGATGGCCACCAATCCGGCGACCACAGCAGGGTGGCCCCTCCAAACAACATGACCTCTGTTTTGGTCACATTGCACTGGAGGAAATTCTGGGCCATCCAACCAGCCACCGCTCTCATGCCGTTTTGAAAAGATTGCATGACTTAATTATATATCCTAACTATACCTTCCCTGTAACCTTTGGCTTTTTAGTAAATTTGCATTTTGTTATGTTATATCTTACTTTGACATCTCTGTAACCTTTGTTTTTTTAAGTGAATTTCTGAGGTTTTTTAAATTTTATTTCCTTAACTATGACCTGCAACCTTTGAGACTGAGTGTATGATTGAGTGCATTAGTATCTCAGTGGGTCTGTTAGTGGGTGTGAGAGTGTCTGAGTGGGTCTGACAGTGGATCTGTGAGTAGGTCTGGGAGTGGCTGCATACGTATCTCACTGGGTGTGTGAGTGTCTGAATGGATCTCTGAGTGAGTGCATGTCTGAGTGGGTATCTGAGTGTCTGAGTGAGTCTGTGAGTAGATGTGAGAGTGTCTGGGTGGGTTTATGAGTGCCTACATGAATGGTTGTCAGACTGTGAGTGCATGAGTGTCTGAGTGGGTCAGTGAGTGGGTGTGTGAGTCTCTGAGTGGGTCTGTGAATGGGTATCTGAGTGTCTGTGAGGGTGTCTGAATGGGTGTGAGAGTCTCTAATTGGGTCTGTGAGTGAGTGTGTGAGTATCTGAGTGGATTTGTAAGTGGCTGCATGAGTCTCAGAGTAGGTTTGTGAGTGGGTGTATGAGTGTTTCTTTGGGTCTATGAGTGGGTGTGTGAGTCTCTGAGTGGGTGTGTGAATGTCTGAGTGCTCAGTTTTGCCCTTTTCTGCTCTGTTTTGCCTTTTCTGCTCGTTTTTCTGCCCTCTGTTTTGCCTTTCCTGATCATTTTTCTCCCCTCTGTTTTGCCCTCTTCTGCTCTGTTTTGCCTTTCCTGCTCATTTTTCTACCATCTGTTTTTCCTTTACTGCTCGTTTTTGTGCTCTCTGTTTTGCCTTTTCTGATCATTTTTCTGCCCTCCAATTTTCCTTCTCTGCTCATTTTTGTGCCATCTGTTTTGCCCTCCTCAGCTCTGGTTTGCCTTTTCTGCTAGTTTTTCTTCCCTCAGTCTTGCCTCTCTGTTAGTATTTCTGCCCTCGGTTTTGCCTTTACTGCTTGTTTTTCTGCCCTATGTTTTGTCTTTCCTGATTTTTTTCTGTCCTTTGTTTTGCCTATTCTGCTAATTTTTCTGACCACTGTTTTCCCACTTATGAGTCCCAGGGACCACCACCTCCCCAGAGCATTACTGATATTAAAGGAGGGGGGCCATGGGGACTACGCTCCATTGGCCTCAACGAGCCACAGGGACCATCGCATCCGAGGGTCTTTAATTAAAGCAAAGGAGGGGGTGCACAGACCCCTCCTGGGCTAATTTAAAAATTGCGTGAGGGGGCCAAGCGGACCCTTAGGCACCAGGGACCACCACCTCCCTGGGGTCAAATACATTCTTTAAAGTGGGCGGCTTTGCAGCCCCCTCCCTGGCCACATATAGCCCTGGTAATCCCATCACGAGGAGCCCGGCCTTAACTCAATGGGGAGGGAAGCCGTGCAGCCCTCCTAACTGGCCGATTTCAGCCCCAGAGACCCTATCCCCTGGGGCCCGACCTTAACTGAATAGGGCAGAGGGGCTGTGCAGCCATCCTCCCTGGCCACATACGGTCCCGGGAACCCCATCCCCTGCAGCCCTGCTTTAAATCAATAAATCAATAAAAAGGTTTCCCCCATCCCTCCGGGAGGGACTAGCCAAACCTGAAATGGTTATATTTTTAAAGGAAATGATTCTATAAAACAAAAGAATTGCATTAAACTTTACAAGAGTTACCAGTATTCTTCTATAGCTATTGTGCCTGCGTGGAATGTAAATTTTCATTCTATAATGTTTAGATTCAATCTATGATAGAGTTGACTGCGCTCCTGCTCCAAAATATAAACCGCTTTTGGACTCATTGGTGTAGGGAGATGCATTTTGCAACATCATAACATAATTATTTTCTGCTGTCTACTTGACATGGGAATCTCCTCACAATACCCTTCTCACATAACTTTTCGCATAGCTTTGACTCTTTAAAAAATTCACCTTTCTTAACACCTATAAACAAGTTGACTGCTTGACTGTGAGGTACATAGAATTTTTTTTTTAACTTTTGAATTTGTCTGATATTGCCATTGCTCCGAATATTGGGGCATATTACCAACAACTAGCGATAATTATTGCTATGTTGGCTTAGCGGCAAAATTTTTATCGCCGAGCTGCGGCGATTTTTATCGCTTAGGAGCCTTGCTATTATCAAGGCATATTTCCTAAGCGATAAAAATCGGCCGAAATGCATGAATATCGCTGAAAAGTCCGCAATATTCATGCATGACCGAGCTAATGCTCTTAGCCATGTTATCCACCTACCATTGGATAACATGGCTAAGAACTGCTCAGGGCAGGTGTTAGCTTTTGGAGATATTCGCGCTTAGCGCGAATATCTCCAAAAGTTGGTAATAGGAGATAGCGATGTTAGCGACTGTTTCCAGTCGCTAACATCTTGGCACGCCCACTTTGCATGTCATTAGTGATAAATATCACTGACATGCAAAGTTGGGCCCAAGATGGTCGCTATCTCCTACTAGCTGTCGCTAACTGGTGTTAGCTGCAGCTAGGTAATAGGGAGATAATTTTATCTCCGCTTTCTTGGCTTTTAAAGCCAAAAAAGCGGAGATAAACCCTCTTGATAATATGCCCCCTTGTTCTGTGTGAATCACAAAAGTAAACTACATAATCTGTCTTCTAATTCCAATTTGACATCAACATAGTCCTACATTTATTAGAAATTCCCATTTTGTGTTAGTACTTTTTAATTATAATTATGCTCCCTAAAATGCCATTGTCTGTCAAAAATATTTTCTAAGTTAGTTATGCCTGTGGATGTGTCGCCAGTCCGAGTTCATTCACTTAATATTAATTAACATTATCTGATTGAGTTCATCAGTGCTTTTATTTATCTTTCAGAAAATGGATTGCTGTTGTTACCTGTCATCAGTGAATTAGTAGTGTACCATGATCCTCGTTTGTATTGGAAACTATAAATAACAGCACAGCGGCATTGTACTAAATATAGTATAGAGGTCTTTGACATCATGTTGATGAGAATCAGCGAGCTTGGAGTAGCTGAATTGGAATCCGAAGAAATCTCTTTTTGTGCAAGAGAAAAGTCGATGTGTGCAAATGCCAGTGGCAGCTTGGCAACCACAGAGATGTCGATGGAGTACCGTGACATAAAGAGAATAAATATATATTTTTCTTTTCAGGCCTGATATGCAAGTCATGCTCGTAAATTTCCTGCGTACATTAGAGGTCAATGAAAATAGCTGCAAAACAGCACTCTCGCTTTGAGAAATTGGGTGGGGAGGGGTGAAACCCCACTCAAGCACCAGCCACAATCCTTGCCAGGGGGAACCACAAAAAGTCACTAAATTAACCTGTGCTTTATACTCTGGTAGCTTGGGACAACAACAGTCAGGCTTAACTTAGATGCAACGTGTAAAAAATGTATGCAGCATTTCAAACAGTAATTTTTTTGTTTAACTTTGTTTTTATTATTTATTTCACAATGTATTTGAAGATAACCGTGATTAATACAATTCAGATCTTAGCTTTACATAAACAAAGCACTTATGACATTCGACATGTTGGTCATCCTCATCTGTTACGGATCTCTTGTACTAACAATTGTCTTAACAGCGCAGGGTACATTTACATTTTACCCTACACCAAGAGCACTTACATTAGAACTACACATTTCCACATGTGTCACACCCACGACCTCCCCATCTGACGGCGCCAGCTCAACAATCCATCTCGCCTGTGTGTTGCGTGTATCTAGTTTACCATATCTTCCAATGTACAATGTTCACAATACAGTTGGTGTATCAGGATGCATGGGGGCTAAATATATGCACGGGGGCAGGGAAGAGCACTCATAAGCTTGTGTAGGTCATCTTGGCATAGTGCTGATCACTACTCTTCAATCCCTGTATTATAGGCTATCCTCTCTCAGCTGTCCGTTGTCAACCGTGGGTGTTCCCATTGGTGTCTCCGAACAGTTGCGCCAGGCCATGGGGAAGTCTGATAACATTGCGTCCCATTTCGCTACCAGTGGCTATTTACGCAGCCCCATGGCGTCTTCCCGGCGAAGCGCTACGCTTTCCGCCTGCGCCCAGCATAGTAGGCATTGATACTAGGCTGTTGCTACTGGGGGGGGGGGGGGCGGAGACTTCCATCGGCACGTGAGTAGACGCTTGGCGACTATGAGTCCTAAATCTATGTGTCTAGAAGTCACTTCGTGTCTTTTGGATCTGGGGTACAGTCCCAAGATGCACAACTCCCAATGTCCAGTCCAGAGCACGTTCCGTGCACTGGGCTAAGCACCCGGTGACTGCACTCCAGAATGCTTGAATGGCAGTACATGACTACAACATGTGCAATAGGTCTGCGCCTACCTAATCGCATCTCGCACATTTAGCATCAGTGTGATCAAAATATCTATTTATATGTTTCAGCGTCAGATAAACTCTCTGGATAATATAGTATTGAATGAAAATGAATCTGATGTTACAGGGAATTTGCATATTACTCTAAAGAATATTTTCCCAGTCCCGGTCTGTGGTGGGCTGCTGCAGGTCCGCGTCCCAGTGGGCTCGGAGGGAAAGCAGTTGCAGTGACATGTGAGTTCGGAGAGATTCCGCGAACCACTTGGTTAGATAACAGCCTGTGTCCAACTCATGTAAGTATTGCATAGTTAGATGAGTGGCAGGCTCCGGCACTATATTGCCCCACAGTGCGCTGAGTGTATGTACTATTGTGACAGGTAGTAGGAAATTAACCTGTGGCAAATCCGAGTCCTAGGCTAGGTCCGCAAATGGGAGGAGCAGCCCATGCTTATATAGATCAGTTAGCGCTTGTATACCGGTCTCTTCCCAGCACACAACAGGGGCGGCCTTAGGCATGTGCAAGCTGTGCACCTGCACAGGGCCACCAAACCCCAGGGGCCACCACGCCAATATATATCCTTAACATAATAATCCTCTGAGGATGTATATTTGCGTGGGGCCCCTGGCAGGGATTTGGCAGCCTCCGGCTCTGTTCCACTTCCAAACACCCTGAAACCCCCCCCCCCCCCCCCCCACCCCCTTCCCTGGCCTCCGCGCTCCGCCCCGCCCAGACCCCTCTTCCGGGGCCCCCTACCTACGCTTCCTGCCCAGGGCCACCATGAACCTAGAGCCGCCCCTGCATGCAAGTTCTGTGCTAGTGATTGCCCTAAGCCTCCTGGGAGTGCCCAGTATCCGGAGTGCTGGTGCATATGGTAAAACATGTTGTGTGGTGCGAAGACTGCATCAGTAGCATTGATACGCCACCCGTACCAGGAGTTGGGTAGGTGAACTGCCTGTCCGACCTGGATGAAACAGTGTGACGATTTGGTTATGAGTGAGCTCAGGCGCCTGTGTTACTGTGTCCACCAGCTGGCACACACCTAGCCAACGTGCAACCTACTGGAGCTGTGCAGCTAAGTAGTACTGTTCCATGTTGGGTAAAGACAGTCCGCCCTGGGTGGTCGGTGGGTACATTTTAGCCGGTGACACTATGCTTCGCGACCCATGCCATATGAACTACTGCATGTCTGATTCTAAGGTTTTAAAAAACTGCAGTTTAAGGTGCGATGGCAGCAGGGGCGTAACACAGGCCCCCGCATTCCCGCAGTGCGGGGGGGCCCAGGGGCTGCAGGGGGCCCCCTCAGCACTGTACTCACGCCAGAGAACTCCGGATTAAATCCAGAGCGGGCCCCTCTGTGCACCTTGCGGGGGGGCACCTACGACTTTCGTTACGCCAATGAATAGCAGATTTGTGAAGTAATAAAGGAGGCGCGGCAGGACCACCACTATTAACAACGCAATCCAGCCCATAACCGCCAACGGCAAGGTAGACCAGAAAGACATCTGCGCTCTTATCACTGTAAAAACTCGGGTCAGGTTGCCCTCAGAGATCCTGTGAGTCCCTATATATTAAAATCTCCAGATATCAGAACTCTTCAATCTGCCAGTGGACAACCCTGCCATTGATGATTAAGTGTGGATCAGGGGTAGATTCTGCAAATGGATATAAGCATGACTTTTCCCAATTTACCCTCAGTCCCGATACCAAAGCGAACTCGAGGAGTTTGACCTCAATTGCTCCACACACTTTCCCCACATCCCTGAGATATGTCAATAGTTCCTTCGCATATGAGGAGACACATGCATACCGTTTCCCAGCGGTATTCCCAGGTCAGCTTATGTAGAGCGAAGTGCCTCAGCTAATGGTTAAATGGCAAGCGCGAATAACAAGGGTGAGAGTGGGTAGCCTTGTCTTGTACCGCTTTCTATGGGAACTCACCTCAAAACATATGGACCTAACGACTCTGGCTGGGGGACACGTGTAGTGCAATTTAACGAGATCCAGAAATGCGTACCACAGTCCGTATTTATACAATGCAGCAAAGAGGAACTCCCACTCTAGGGTGTCAAAAGCCTTCTCGAGGTCCAACCCTAGACATCCAGCATGCGCCTAGTTAATGTCCCACACGGAAGAAGTGCTGCAAGTTTAACGATGTACTGCACACTGGCGCAAAGCCATTCTGGTCCACATGTACCAATTGTGACACCAACGGGGCTAATCTGCTCGCTAGTATTTTAGCGAGCACCTTATAATCTGTGTTAAGTAGTGCTAGCGGGTGGTATGACCCCATGAGCTCTTCATTCCTGTGTGGTTTGGGCAAGGACACCAGAAGGGACTCACAAAGCGTTTCTGAGGGCATGTCTGTCTCCTGCATGTTTTGGTACATTGCGAGTAGGTGCGATGCCAGAACCTGTTGATAGGCCTTATAATATTCAGCAGGGTAGCTGTCCGGTCCCGGTGCTTTGCCGGTGGCTAATGAGATTATGGCAATTTGCACTTTCAACAGCGTGAGCGGTTCACTTAACTTGTTCTTTTGGTCTACTGTGACCTGGTGTAGGGGCAAAGGGGCAAGGAATGCGTCTATGTCTGCCGGTGTTGCACAGTTTAATGATTGGTACACCCTGGTGTAATGCGTGGTGGACGCACCGTGTATGTCATGTTGTGTAGTAAGCACTACTCCCTCCGCAGAACAAAGCCTCAGTATAGGAATCTGTGTGGTCTCCTTTCGGATCATGCACACCAGCAGCCTGCCCACCCTGTCCGTTGTCGCGTGTGTGTGCAGAGCATGTGATGCATAGTTCAGACAGCAATATCAATCTATCATCTCAGTATGTTTTGCATGCTGCGGGTCTATGTGCTGCTGTACAGCATCACCCTGCGCTAATTCAGCCTCGAGTTGAGTCGAGGCATCCTCAGTGTGCTTCACTTCTCCATCTAGCTGTTTCAGAATGCTCCAACTCAACCCCATACTACATCCTCTGACTACCGCCTTGACTGCATCCCATAGGGTACCTGCAACGGACCCCTCATTATGCTCGAAATATGCTTCCATTGCTGCATGTACTGCCTTTCTAAATGGTGGGTCCTCAAGCGCCAGGGGGTTTAGCCACCACAGGTGAGTAGTGGGTACCTATCCAATGTTGTATCTAGGACCGCATTAAAGTCACCTCCCAGGAGCCAGGGAATGTCGCACCAGCGTGAGAGTAGGTCAGTCAATATCTGCCAGAAGAGCCCCTGTTCTGTGTTTGGAGCATAGATGGATCCAAGTACTACATGCATTCCATTCAGACGGTCTTTTGTAGTCACATATTTACCATAGGTATTTATGTCAATCTCCTCCGATATGAAGTTGGTACCTGGGTGTATCCATATCAGGGCCCCTCTGGCATGTGCCGAGTAGCCTGTGGCAAATATATGACATCTCCACCTCTGCTGCAGGTTGCGAATCTCTGGCTGTGAGATGTGTGATTCTTGTAGGAGTGACACGTGAATGGTATGACACTTTAGATACGCATATGTACTGTATCTGCGGGCTGGCGTGTGAAGCCCCCTAACATTCCAAGTGACTACGCTTGTGGAAGGCATAGGGTATGCTGATAGTGGGTCAATTTTTGCGGGTCGCCAGCAGTGTCAGGGGTGTAGGGGTTTACAAAAGGGGGTGGTGATGAACAGAGTGTCTGAATTGAGCAGACCACTCTTACCCAGTCCAAAGATCAGGGCTTGATCCATCACCGTTATTTATCTCACTGCCCCATCCCAGCTCAGAACCTGGCTATATGTAAATCAGTCTGTCCCTGGCCCAGTGTATCATGGGAACAGGGCAGACTAAACTACAAAGCCAATTCTTTACCAGAAAGGAGACAAGCTACCGGGGACCGGTTTCTGGCATTTCAGCCTCTTCGGCCCGGCTTGCTTGAATCCTGATGGAGCAGTGAGAAAGGGACTCATGTCTGAGTATACCCTGCCACACCTATAGTGGCCAAAATCGATTTACAAAAGGGGGTGGTGATGAACAGAGTGTCTGAATTGAGCAGACCACTCTTACCCAGTCCAAAGATCAGGGCTTGATCCATCACCGTTATTTATCTCACTGCCCCATCCCAGCTCAGAACCTGGCTATATGCAAATCAGTCTGTCCCTGGCCCAGTGTATCATGGGAACAGGGCAGACTAAACTACAAAGCCAATTCTTTACCAGAAAGGAGACAAGCTACCGGGGACCGGTTTCTGGCATTTCAGCCTCTTCGGCCCGGCTTGCTTGAATCCTGATGGAGCAGTGAGAAAGGGACTCATGTCTGAGTATACCCTGCCACACCTATAGTGGCCAAAATCGATTTACAAAAGGGGGTGGTGATGAACAGAGTGTCTGAATTGAGCAGACCACTCTTACCCAGTCCAAAGATCAGGGCTTGATCCATCACCGTTATTTATCTCACTGCCCCATCCCAGCTCAGAACCTGGCTATATGCAAATCAGTCTGTCCCTGGCCCAGTGTATCATGGGAACAGGGCAGACTAAACTACAAAGCCAATTCTTTACCAGAAAGGAGACAAGCTACCGGGGACCGGTTTCTGGCATTTCAGCCTCTTCGGCCCGGCTTGCTTGAATCCTGATGGAGCAGTGAGAAAGGGACTCATGTCTGAGTATACCCTGCCACACCTATAGTGGCCAAAATCGATTTACAAAAGGGGGTGTAGGGGTGACATGTGTATGCTCCAGGTATTACAAAATGTGACTGCAGTGTCCATAGGTGTAGGGATTTGAGAACTTGAATAGGGTATGTGTGGGGAACCCTTGTATGGTTCAACTGAGGTAGAGCAGATAAACAACATGTATCCACCCAAACTATTAAGAACGCATGTCGTAACTCACGGCAAAGTACGCTGCTTAGATCCTACTGAGAGGTGGGGTGGGCTAAGGCTGACAGTGACTGAGGTACTTGATGGTGGATCCGCCTTATGTGCATAAGTGTGCATGCTGCGCTGCTTTGTGCATCGTATCTCGGCAGTCTGCAGCCTAGAGTGTATCCGAATCTTCGGTGGCCCACCCGGACATTTATTTATTGTTATTTATTTTAGGAGTTTTTTATAGTGCTAGCTGGACCCAGGTGTATCAGAGCTCTTCACAGCCTATAGAATAATGTACAAACAGATGATACAGGAGAATGGTAGAACATGGGGGTTCGAGCAGGGAAGGGAGCAAGCATATGGGTGAAGGGGGCGAGGAGAAGAGGGTGCAAGTCAAATCTGATGATCATCTGAGCATATTAGACATTCAAACCGTTTATACATAAAATGTTTTCTGGATCCGAGTCAGTGTCGTCATTATAGAAATGTAGGAAAGAGTGTCGGCTATGGAGCTACCTAGGCTCTATCAGTTCGCTCAAGGGCGGTCGAGGAAGAGGACTTTGAGTAGGCTCTTGAATTTTGGAAACAAGGGGGTTGTTTTGATGTGGGGCGGGAAGGAGATTTTTGGTGCATTTCCAGCAAATGATTTGGCTGTGGTACTCTGCTTGCGAGTTTTTGGCGGGATGAGTAGTAGAGAGTTGGAGCTCCTGAGGTCTCTGGACTGGCCTGCCCTTTTGAGTTTGGCGGCCAGGTATTCCGGTTTGCCTGTGTGCAGGGCTTTGTGCGTGAGGCAGGCTGTTCTAAAGCGGGATCGCCACTCAACTGGGAGCCATCTGAGTTCTCTGAGAGCTGGAGAGATGTGTTTGAATTTCTTAATTCCGGTGACCATTCTGGCTGCTGCGTGAAGGTTGTCTTCAGGGGGGCGAGATGGGTTTTTGTTGTCCCAGTCAAGGTAGCGATCCCGTAGTTTATTCTGAAGAGAACCAGTGATTGGGTGGCTTGTTGAAGGTCCTTGGGTGGGAGGATGGGTTTTATTTTGTATAGTAGTTTTAGGTTGAGAAAGGCACTTTTAACGGATCTTGTGATGTGTTTTTTCATGTCAAGTTTTGGGTCATCCCCTAGAAATTTTACTGAATCCGCCAAGGAGAGGTTACCATTGAGGGCATCAATGGCTTTGAGCCATTCTTCGATTTGTGGGTTATCGTCTTTGTTGGAAATGAGTAATATTTCCATTTTTTCTTGGTTGAGTTTCAGGTGATTGGTTGTCAGCCAGTGTTGAACCTCCTTGATCGTGTTGTTAAGTCTCTTGATATCGTCAATTGAGGTGGTTTCCAGATAAAGCTGCATTTCATTAGCATATAAATGAAAGGGGATGTTGGATTTCCTGAATGGAGAAGTAAGGGGTTTAATGTAGATGTTGAAGAGCTGAGGGGAGAGTACTGACCATTGTATTCCAATTAGTGCAGCAGGGCAACCCACATGTGAATCATACTTATGGTGCAAGTGTCTCATGAGCATGCGATTGTATATCTAATACTTGCGTGCCCCTGGATTGCATCACATTCCTACATTAAGTCATCTGCAGTCTGAGGCGTTACATTTGGAAGTGTCTGTGAGTCTTCGTTAATCGGCCAACAGCATGCGAGCTGTCTTCACTCACTGACTGTTTAGAAGAGGCATTAGTGTCCCTGCTGCTCCGATGGCCTCTCAAGTCCGCTACCGCCTGCACTGCAGCCTTACTCTCACGAAGCACCTATTCACATTTGGGGGTGGCTGCAGACTGCACAGACAACACCGCCGCTTGCAACCCACATCTGGCCCTTCAACCTCTGCGAGAGCCCGCCTGCGGCTCCCGCCACTTTGTCTCTGGCTCAGCGAATCCTTTGGATTCCAGCCATTCCCATGCATCTTCTGCTGCGTTGAAGAAGTGTGTGGAGCCGTCCGCCACCACACACAGCATGGCCTGAAATATGAGGGAGTATTTCATATTTATGTCCCGCATTCGTTGCTTCACGGTGAGGAAGGTACTCCGCTGTCGCTGCGCACCCAGGGTATAGTCTGGGAAGAAGAGAACTTGCGAGTTGCTCACCTTTATTGCTTCCATTTTTGTGGCCTCGCGGAGCACTGTGTCTCTGTCTTTAAAAGTTCATGAGGCAAATCAAGAAAGGCCTCAGCCCAGCAACCGTCGGCGGCCCGGCCGACGGCACCCTATGTGCCCTCTCCACCATGAAAAAAGAAGAGAGAACGCCCTCAGGCATCAAGGTTTTCAGCCAGCCTTTGGTGGACGCCACTGCGTCGGCACCTTCCGTGCCCTCTGGCAGACCCACTATGTGTACATTATTTCACTGTGAGCGGCCTTTTGCGTCATCCATTCTGCACTCCAGGGAGTGAAATCTAACTGTGAGGGCATGTACTTCCGCAGACACCGCCGTAGCCACCGGGGCAATCTCTTTCACCTCCTTCTCCAGCTCATTGACCTTCCCAGACAATTTACTGTGATCAGCGTGCAGGAGCGTAAACTCTAATGTGACCTTGTCAATGCGGCCCTCAAGAGATGTGTGTGTTTGCGTCAATGGTTCACTGATCTGTGTCACTTCCTGAAGCACTGAGTCTATCTTTGACTCCAAACTGGTGGCTCTGGAGGCACCCGGCATGTCAGATTCTTGGTCTGACTGAGTTGGGCCTGATGTTGAGCGTGTGGGTGCTGCTATTCTGTGCTTCTGCCCTTTGGCCGCTCTCCAAAGGGGTCTCCCCTGTGCAGTCCAACGGGCAACACGTGCCTGGCGCTACACTGTTTTTCCCAGATTCCTGAGTTAGCCCAGTCCACAGGATAGGTCCGTGTGCCCACTCTGTCAGGCCAGGGTAGGCATGCTGTTGTAGGTAGTGAATCACACCACAGGCTGTGTGCATGTGCTCAGGAGTAGACTACGCCCTTGTCACTGGTCACGGTGGGCCCGCAGGTAGCTCCCAGTCTCCCCACAGTTAAGAACCTGTTTTGAGCACAGTGAGTGCTCAAAACAGCAGTGTTGGGGGGAGCGCAGGCCTCAATCGTGTCTGCTCCTGGAGTCACAGTCAGTACCTGCGACATCCTTGTGTCTGAGAGCCCAGCAGGTAGCCGATTAATGATGTCCGGGGCAATCCTCAACACCACTGCAATGTTCAGTCTGCGCCAGGCAGGGGCCACACCACGCATCCCGCAATTCGACTCTGTAACCAAAAGTAGGCCCCGATGTTCCACTCTACCATCTGTGGCCTTCTACTGCCACCCAAAACTAGCCATCCGCAGTTAAGGTGCCCCGTTGCTTAGTTAGGCCTCACCCGGGCAACCACATCCCGGGGGGGGCCTGCTCTCCGCTCCAATCTCTCGCAGCAACACCCCGTTGGCTCACTTGATCTCGTTCCCGTGGCACTCAGGGCCGGGCCTACCACCTCACAGCATGGTCGTCAGCCTCTCCTCGCAGCAATGGGATGTCGCAGTGCAGCCTACAGCAGGGGCGCCGGGTCTCGGTTTCAGCGATCTGCCATCTAGTGCAGCCGCACAGCTCCCAGCCATGGCCTACGGCGCTATCTCCTCACAAGCGTCCCCCCCCCCCCGGTGACGAAGATGGCATTCAACAGCCCCAAACTCAATATTTTCACCACTGCCAGGACCCTCACTCAGGTGAACGATGGTGCTGCCACGTGCAGGATAATTGCTGGATTTATGGATCGTGGGACGGAGCCTCGTTGGAGTGTGTACGGCATCTTGGCAAGCTAGCCACGCCCCTGTAGCATTTCAAACAGTAATAAATTGAAAACAAAACACAAGAAAAATCCCATACCACTTTTGAAAAATGTAGTACATTTTAATAAATTATTGGACACCAAAATAACAAAAATACACTCAGTGGAACTTAAGATATAGATTTTTAAAGTTTTCATTAAACACTAGTGCCTAAAAGATCAAAGTGCCAACCGCGAACATTTAGTCTTGCAAGACTGGTCCAAAGTAAAAATATATGGCCTGCCTGAGATGGCCTATCCACGTAATGCTTGTCACTCCATTGTATGGTTGTCTGGGAGAAATACACAAAGGCCAACTGCCAACTAGACTTAGTTGTGTGACGCAGGAACAGGCTGCAGTCACTAAATAGTTAGTGCAAGAAAACACCTTTTATTACTTTCCTACCTGCTTCCAATCAAAAGTTATAATGTATTAAATGTAATAGGGTAACCCTATATTATCTTGTGAGAGAGGCAGGCTTCGCAGTAGTGACAAACTAATTTTGGAATGTCTCATCACTAGGTCAAGTAAAACATAAAAGTGGAGCCCAACGTTTTAATTACAAAGAACACCGCCCTATGGGATATCTAAGGCCTACTTTAGAGCTGACCTATATGTAATAAAAAGTGAGTTTAATGCCTGGCAAGGGAGTTATTTTGCCAAGTCAAATTGGCACTTTAGAACTGCCAACAGGCTGCAATGCCAGGCCTGGGAATTATTTTAAGGGGCTATGTAAGTGTGTGGCACTATAAAAGCTGCTAGCCCTCCAGTAGCATTCAATTTACCAGCCCTGGGTATATGGTATATCACTTTACTGGATGTATAATGTTACAACGCATACTTTTACAACGCATGCCTTTACAGCGCATTTTTTACAACGCAACATCCATTACAACGCATTCCATTACAACGCATGCCATTACAACAAATTTTTAAAAACTACTTTTACAACGCATTCCATTACAACGCATACTGCCTTTACAAAGCATATCATTATAACGCATAACATTACATTGCATGTATGGTAAGTATTGGATAGTGTAGGGGTAAAATTACTATTCTAACTCCATGGGGATGCAACAGTAGGGTAAGTGTTGGATAGTGTAGGGGTAAACATTACTATTCTAACTCCAGGGGGGTGCAAGAGTAGGGTAAGTGTTGGATAGTGTAGGGGTAAAAATTACTATTCTAACTCCAGGGGGTGCAACAGTAGGGTAAGTGTTGGATAGTGTAAGGGTACTATGCGTTGTAATGGTATGAATGAAAGGATGAAAGTGACATATGACGGGATAAGGAATATAAAATGAATAAATAATTAAAACCACTTACCTTGCGATTGCCGCATCGGCACATACAAAAGTGTGTTTCAAATCATAAAGTCCTGTGTCGTCCAGTGGAGTGTCATTATGTGGAGTGTTATACAGTACAGTACAGTTGAGGAGAGTGTTGGAAAGTCTATTGTCGTAGAGTGTAGTAGAGTGGAATAGAATGGAGTAGAGTAGAGTGGAGTGGTGCATAATACAGAGTAGTAAAGAGTTATACAGTATAGTAGCATGGTGTCTCATATAGTGGAGTAAACTATCGTAGAAAGGAGCAGTGATATGTACAGTGGAATGGTGTGTCATAGTGAAGTGTTTTGGAGTGGAGTAGGGTGAAGTAGAGTGTGTAGAGTAGAGTATCATTGAGGAGAGTTTTGTAGATAACAATGGAGGAGAGTCGCTGAGTGGAGTTTGTTGTCATATAGTGTAGTGGCATAGCCTAGTAAGGAGTGGGGTGTCATACAGTGTAGTACACTTGCCTAGATTAGATGGACATAGAGTGGAGTTGAGTGCCATTGAGTGGCATAGAGTGTAGTACAGAGTTGTAGAGTGGAGCTGGTTACAGTGGAGTAGATTGTCGGGCATTTCAGCTGCATAGAGTGGAGTATGATACAGTGGCATAGAGGGGGATAAAGTGTAATAGAGTGGAGTATAGTGGAGTAGAGTACACAGATGTGGGGTCGAGTAGAGTGGAGTAAAGTGTCGTAGAGTAGAGTGGCCTGCTGTAGACTATTGTCGGCATGGAGTGCAGTGGAGCGAAGTGGAGAAACATACAGTCGAGTAAAGCATTATAAGTTGGAGTACAGTTTTGTACAGTAGAGTGTAGTGGGATGTCATTCAGTATTGGAAAGTGGTGTAGTTTACAGCAGAGTACAGTGGCATACAGTCTAGTAGGGTTTTGATGAGTGGAGTGGTCGTGGACCAGGGTCAGCGGACTCGATAATTCTCATCTCGGTGCCTACTCTAACCAGGGATCACACTCAGCAACTCTGGGCATTAGCTTGCCTCATCTCCACAACGGACCCCCACATACTCCGGGGATGCCTGGTTTCACCTTGGAGATACCCAGTAGGGACCATCTCACAGGGAAAGCCAGGACGGGTTCCCCAGCGGTCTACTGCGCAGAGATACTCCTTCGGGAGTCGATTCTAGCGCATTACAAACCCACAATTAATTAATTAATTATAGTACAGTGTTGTATTGTGCAACAACCAGCCTGCACTTTTAAATGTCTGGGGCGGTCCTTGGGACCCCCTTTCTGCCCTCCAGAGGGCTGCTCTCAGGGGGTGTACTCACAGTGCACCACCTAGAAGGTGGCACACAGTGAGTGTGCCCCCTGAGAGCTTCTCTGCACCTACGTCTGCAAAATGGCTCGGGTGCAGAGGCAAATTAATTGCCTCATTTGCACAGAGGGAATGCCCCCTGAAAGTAGCGCAGGAACTTTAAGTGCACCAGCGCTATCGGTATCACTGAAGGGGATGCACAAGTGTCTGCACCCCCTTCTATAATACCAGTGTGCCCAAGGGGCACGCAATGCAGAGCGCAAACACCAGCTACGCTCCCGGGGCACTTATTGTAATATGGCCCTTGGTCAGTTCAAAGATGTAGATGTGCTGTTTTTAAAATGTCATTCAGCCTCCCAAAAACTCCAGCTGAATGGGGTGGTAACTGCAGTGAAATTGTTTATCAATGTTCAATGCCTCAAGGATCATCTTCATGATACCATTCTTGAAGTGTCAACCCATGTCTGACTCAATCGTTAATGGAATTCCATATCTAGGGATCAGCTCCCAGAGCAATAATTTTGCAATAGTGAGTGCTTCACATCTCCTTGTCAGGTATGCCTCAACCCACTTTGGACACACCCACACCATACTAAGATGTACCTTAGGTTATTTCATTGAGGCATTTCCACAAAATCAACCTGTAATCTAGTAATATGACCATGCCCCTCTGCCAGTTGACTCATGACTTCATAGATTCTCTTTCCAACATTATTTTGCTGACATGCTGTGCATGTTGTTATATGAGAGTGATCAGCACACACCCTCCATTATAAGCATTATACGTCAAATACACATTATTTCATTTAACACAGACTCCATCCATTGTTTTTCTTAAAGAGTTTCTTTTCTTTCACCTCTTCTTTTTCTAAGAACCTTTCTTACAGTGTAGTCTACATGTTTTGTCTCATAAAAGAGACTTGTTCAGGGCTTGTAATGTAATAGCACCTATGTTGACTAGTATTTCGGGTCCATCATATGATTTGGTGATCGGTCAATTAGTGGATGCTTTTCACACTTTATTTTTTGGGACAAATTATGATATCTTATTTCTCGTATATATTTCTACCCTCTCACAGTGCAAACCATACAGTCATTAATTGCTTCTTTGGTTCCAGCCTATGTCTGCATCCAAATCTATGAGTGCCGAATCCCGCAAAACATCAGTTGTGCAGTCAAAAATAAGTTCAAAACTAGCCAACATAGGTGCTATTCTTCTCAAGATCTCTTGACTGGGGTGAATGTTTGATGTATTCAGCACTTTTAGAAAGCTGGGCTTTTTCTGTCCTTTGTTCCCTAGCCTGGCTTGGGTCACATGAATGGGTCCAACTAACAGTTATTCTATGTGAATTCCTCCCAGACAGTCACACAATAGAGGGATTAGGTGTGCCTCAATAGGTCATCTGTAGCCAGGATGGAGTGTGGAACTGAGAACAGCCCAGCTTGCAACTGAATAGCCTGTGCTCTGCCTTCACACAAGGGGCTTAACGACCTCACGTCCTCATGTCTGGGGAAGGAGAACTGGACCCGCACCTTGATCTTGAACCCAGGTTTCCATGAGTGTCGCCAAGGGCTAGTCTGCTGGCCTTCTGATCTGAGCCTCAGGGATACAAAAGGCTTCCCACATTTCTGCACCAGCACCTGACCCCAGGTGAAGTGAGTTTTTGACCCCATCTAGTGCTTCTCAGGTCCTGGATCCTTGGTGTGGCTCAGAGAGTTGTATTTTGGATTTTGGGCTCTTAGTGACTGAGAAGGGCCTGTACGCCCCAAAACATCACCACCTGCACCACGATTCAGTGTGAAGTGTCATCTGCCTGAGCCTTTGAGCTATAATATCAGGCGCCCACGGTGACTGCCAACATGAAGTTCCAACACCACCCATCCGCGATGCCTGGCCTTCTCTTTGAACTATGAAACAGCCTCCCGTATTGCTCTATCTGCTCCTCGATGCCCCATCCACCGCGAACAGTTGTCTTGGTGCTGACTCGAGAAGGTAAACATCAGCTAGACTAATCTGACCTATGCTCTATTGTGGTTGACCTGGTCCAGTTCGACCAGATAACCATAATTGGTGGTTTGTGCTTTTTGGTGCTTTTTTCACTAAAATCTTTTAAAAATCATAACTCCGGTTGTACTGATTGGATTTTTATTGCTTCGGAATTGGTTTGAGATTTTTCTTGTGTTGTGTTTTGATTTTATTATTGTTATTTGTGCTGCATAAATATTTTACAAATTGCCTCTAAGTTGAGCCTGAATGCTTTTTGTGCCATGCTACCCAAGGTCAAACACAGATTCATTTAGCTCACCCTGCAAGGGGCTGTGGTTGTTGCTTGACTAGGGCTCATATTCCAGTAAACCAATAACCCAATTTCTAACAGGAACACATTGACTTTCTCTGATCCAGATTTCAATTTGAACTCAATATGGATAATTTGTCTGAATGTAGAGACTATATGGTGTTCAATACATTACAAAATTCAATTTGCAAAGTGGGTCTCTACCCATCAGGATCACAGTACTTTTTTTACTAATCATAAACTCATGCCTATTTGTAAGAGAACCCATCTTTACAAGAACAGAAGCGGACATTTTATTAATTGCTTGTTTAATTACAATGCCCACAGACTGGACTTCTTTTGACAAGAGGGGTAGATTAGAAACTTCCACCCATCTAACTGTGAAATGGGTAGCACCAGTATCAACTAGGAAGAACTCTTAACTGTACCTTTCACATATGGTCAACCCTGATCTACCTCAAAAATTGCACCAAGCATGCAGTCCTCCTCTCCCACAGGCATCGTCATTGTGTCTGTCTAAGTCCTTGTGGCAACCCTAGGGTAGCTGCAAATTGTAAAAATGAATCCCTAATCACTGACTTCAATTCTCTTGTACCTGTGGAAATTGACTGCACGATTATGTAAAAGTGGCTGTAAGGATGGTGCTGAAGGCATAGCTCTGTAGAGCTGGCTTGTGTTGTGCACATGTGTCTATTGAGCTGGGGACCGTGAGACCATCATCATTCCATTCTGCGGCAACAGAGTTATCACAGGAACTACTTATTGACACGTTGCTGCACCTGTACATTTACTCTTCAATCACTCGTCCAATATCCGTTTTACCATATCTGTTGCCAACACAAGCCATTATCATGCCATTGATACCATTAATATTGAAATCCATGCTTTTCTTTGACCTTGACCCCTACTTCCACTTCTTGGAGGGCCAGGAGCTTCAACACCACGAGATAACATGGCATGGTTCCTCTGGTGTATCAACACTTCCTCCGAAAACAGAGTTACCCAAATTAAGCCAAGAAGGGATTGGGTAGTTAAAGAAACTCAAAACTAAAGGATCCCTTTTTGCTGTAAATTCCTAGGTCATCTATGATCTAACAGAGTGCACTGAACTGAAATTATACCAAAATTATATACATCTTTTGGTATAATTTCAGTTCAGTGCACTCTGTTTGATCATAGATGACCGAGGAATTTACAGCACAAAAGTGGATCCTTTTGTTTTGAGTTTGTATCAACACTTACCCCTCTTTTTTTATTTAAAAACATATTTGATTGCCTTTTGTAGTCAACATTGCACCTGTGGTTTCAGCAATACATTTACATATTCCATAACATGTGCCCTTATCTCGTTACACTTACCCCTTTTGCTGAAAAAATACAGGGCCTGATGTAGATCTTGGAGGACGGGTCACTCCATCACAACAGTGGCAGATATCCCCTCTGCTGAAATTTAAAACCTATAGGAGTTCTATTCAGTAAATCTTTATTTCGACGATTAAAAACCATCATAAAAATACATTACACAATAAAAATTTCACTAAATTAAATTTCTGAACTTTTGACAAATTATAACTATAGAGAGTAGAAGGAACAATTCATGGAGAGGAATAATAATTTTATGCCAAGGTATGATTAATTTCTTGTTTTTCTCAGTCTTACTGCTACTTTTAAAAAGCTTATAATAGAGCATAAGGTGTGCATATCACTAGCTTTCTGTAAGAAAATCAGTGCAGCTCTTGCATGACGAAATTTCTGCTTTCTGAGGATGTCAACCAAAAATATATGCCTAGGATTTCGATAAAATGAACATAAAAGTACAAAATGAAGGGTGTCCTGTGGAGACCTATTGTCGCAGCCGCAGGCACCCTTCTGCTCAATCGTTACAGTAAAACCAGAGGGATAAGCTAAAATATTGGGTAACAGATTGAGCCTAAAACGGCACATTAAAAATCTATCATGCTGGTTATACATCAAAAACAGATAGGGTTCCATGCCCGCCCCATTGCTGACTAGACCATGAGCTGCTATTGATCTCTTTAAGGGTCCAAGACCAAGTCTAACAGTTTCATATTTTTCTAAAAGCAACTTTTTGACCCTTGATTTACAACTGATAGACATTGAGGAAGGGTCACTAAAAAGGAGATACTGGTCTATATTCTCTAAAGTGCATTTAACATATTTTAACCAGGGAATTTGTAGCCCCTTATCCCTTTGCAAACAGTCTGTGACAATTTCCCTGCTCAATGCTGCCTCCGTGTTAGTCCAAATTCTGATCCATGCTATCATTGGCCTCAATTTGACATAGTCTGAAATATATGGAATCCCAAGTTCTGTATGAGCAATTTTGGCAGAGGTGGAGTGTGGGATTTTCAGGAATCTGCAGAGGAATTTGTCTTCCTCTACTTGTAACTGTTTGCAGTCCCTGAAGCCCCACACCTCCGCACCGTACAGGGCCTTTGCCGTACTAATTGAACCATATAGAGTCATTACTTGTTCGGGGCACCATCGACCCAGCCTACGAGCAAAACTTAATATTGCACCATTCGAAGAGACCAGCTTGGTACAGTGTTCCTCGACCAGTTGGCTGAATTGAATTTCACCATCAAACAAAAGACCCAAATAGGGGAAAGTGTTTACTATATCCAGGGTATGTGTCCCTATTTTAAACACAAACTTATTTGAAGGTTTTTTGCCGGCCACCATGACAAAGGATTTCTTCAGGTTTACAGATAGATCTAAGTTGGCCATGAACTTGACAAATCCATCCACCAGTTGTTGTAGACTCCTTGATGTTCGAGCAAGCAGGACCGCGTCATCCGCGTACAGAAGTACTGGGATTTGACGCGATCCTACTTTGGGGCAGTCCACAGCTAAAGAGATGAGGGTGCTCTCCAAGGCGTTGATATAGAGTGAGAAAAGGAAGGGGGCAAGAATGCACCCCTGCCTTACTCCTCCCGAACACGGAAACGGTGCACTGAACTGAAATTATACCAAAATTATATACATCTTTTGGTATAATTTCAGTTCAGTGCACTCTGTTTGATCATAGATGACCTAGGAATTTACAGCACAAAAGTGGATCCTTTTGTTTTGAGTTCGTATCAACACTTACCCCTCTTTTTTTATTTAAAAACCTATTTGATTGCCTTTTGTAGTCAACATTGCACCTGTGGTTTCAGCAATACATTTACATATTCCATAACATGTGCCCTTATCTCGTTACACTTACCCCTTTTGCTGAAAAAATGCAGGGCCTGATTTAGATCTTGGAGTACGGATCACTCCATCACAACAGTGGCAGATATCCCCTCTGCTGAAATTTAAAACCTATAGGATATAATGGGCTATATATTTCAGTGGACGGGATATTTGGGACTCATCCGCCGAGATCTAAATCGACCCCTCAATCTGTGACACCAACAAGTTCTCCTTTGACAACTTATTTTTAGGCTCACAGTAATCATACAATAGTTTGCCTAAGCAAAACCTCATCAATTTACTTTGCTTGCCAGGACATCACACGTTGCGGAGACGATACACTTAGAAAAAGCCATTAAGAAATGTGTCTGCTATCACTGGGAAACTGGAAGGAAATTCAAACTCAACACAAGCATACTAGGGCTTAAAAACACTATATTAACATTCCAAGAGCTAAGCCCTGACCAGTGATAACCTACTTAGGACCTAGGTCTAAATCCTCAAAGATGTGACCTCTGAATTGAATCTGTATATGCTGGGCAGAGCAGCAGAGCGATGAAAAGCGATGTTGGTCGAGCTGTGGTGCGCCTCCATTGAAACAGCCTCATTGACTTAATCTCCTCGTCTTTATCTTTGTCATTTCCGATCACAGTTGCAGTGCTGTAAAAGCTCGGCTCCGGCAACACAAGTCAGTCAGTTCCTATAATGCCATTACCACGGCTATACCCCTCTTGTTACTGCTACTTGCCTGCCTGCCCAGAATCGGTGCTCTAACGGCAAACTCTCTGTCATCCTCTCCCTGGGCAGCAGGCGGGGAACAGGTGCGCAAACGGACTGAGACAGAGTCCAGGCTAGAGTGGCACTCTCAAAGGGATATTGAAAGCCTGCCAAACAACTAACTGCTACCCTGCTTCATCTGTGTGTGTTAAGTTTTACTCACAGTGCCTCCAACAATTTTGACATAGGTGCTGGTTTAATCCAGTGGACGCATTTGCGGCATCTCAGCGGAATCATTTGGAAACCTTGTGGACCTCTGTGCGGTGTTGAAAGATCCCATATGCCATCACCTACAACCGGCACCTCTGTGAAAGCCATGGGAGCGTCCGGGCTTGCTTGTACTATCCACCAACTGCTTTCCCATAGCTCCAAGAGCTAGGCAACCGATTCTGGGTGGCAAGAGATGTGGCCAGATGAGGTTGCAAGCAGAGATAAGCGTGTGAGACACTCAAATCAGTGAAGGCGGGCGAAGTGCTGTTCGAAGCTTCTAGTGGCAACAGCTTTCCAAAACTGAGCATCTATCATTTAGCAATTAAAACCTAACCCAAAGTCAGCCTAAGTCTATTTTGCCTATGAGTTACTTCGACCCTCACTGTCAATCGTAGAAATCTCACCAGGCTCACCTAAAACTTCTGGACCCAGCTAGAACAAAATGTATTATCGTAGACCCTGAAGGAACATTGGATTTATATGGGAAGAATTTCACAAGAATTACTTGTACTCGGAGCCCTGTTAGTGTTTATCCTTAGAAGTGGCTAAGGCACCTTTAATCATTAAAAATGAACAAAGTTACTTTTTCACGCTGCATTGCTTTTATCAAATGAATGTTAAGGCATGATTTGATAAGTGTGAAGGGGGAAGACTAAGAGACTAACTAAACGTGAAAGTGCCACCAGCGTTGTCGAGTAACAGAGGGCTTCAAGAGGCTGCAGGGGTTGGGGCGGCGCTCTCTGTCTCGGTGATTAAAGCTCGAGTAGTGGCTTCAGCTCCCAAATATATCTGCATTCGGGCTGCACGACAAAGACAAGCATTTGCAGCATTTACTAAACTCTCGAAAATGCGAGACCTACCGCATTACTAATGGTTGTTTGCAAAAGCGCCCCATGCAGCGTTTTCACTTCAATGTGCGCCTTTCCTTAGTCACAGCTCGTCTGAACAAAGGGGCGGGGCCGCCATTCACGTGAAAGCGCCTTTTACAACCAAAAGTTAAACAAGGGAAGCCGGATTGGGGCAGAAGAGCCTGGTGGGGGGGCGGGAATGCAAGCGAGGGGAGGAGAAGTTGGCAGGCAGATGCGCGGAGGGAAGCCGGATGGGGGCGGGGGGTTCTGTGTTTTGGAATGAATGCTGTTTGCGGATTAGGGAGATGCGCGTGCTTGTGTGGTCATGTGACCCGCTTTAGTGGTCACGTGACTCACATGCACTGTGAAGAAACCGCAGTGGTTTCATGAGTCGATCGAGCCCTAGAATTTTCGCCTATTACATTCGCAAGCGAATGATAATAGGCGAAACCTAAAAAAACATAGGGGAAACCTCTTAACTTGGACATCGGCAAGGGAATTCTTAACTGACTCATTAACTAATTTTCTCTGTCATGATTCGGTCCCTATGCTCTCGTGCCCACAACCAGGAAGCAAAATTGTTAGACTTTCCTGTGTTCTAATAAGCTACCAGGCCTTCCCCTTCATGTATATACTGGCTTCCAGTCACTTGGATGCTACTTGGAAATTGCCAGCCATTCCCAATCCATGCCAGGTTTTGTGGAAGCCAGCCTGCTCATTTTTTAATCCAGCCTGTTCATGCTTGAAACTCCATTACCTTGAATTCCCTACTCACTGTTTCATCTCCACCCCTGCAGGCCAAGGATGGGTGGATTAATTCAGCTCACCTGTGGCTGGCTGCTGCCAGCCTGCTCACACCTGATGCATGGGATTTTTGTGAGCTCTTTTAAGCCCCAGCTCCTTTCATTCCAATGTTGGACATTGTAGCTGTGTTCCGGTGAGATCGATCCTTGATTCCT
Source organism: Lissotriton vulgaris (assembly GCF_964263255.1). NCBI lineage: Eukaryota > Metazoa > Chordata > Amphibia > Caudata > Salamandridae > Lissotriton > Lissotriton vulgaris. Next base: position 1,892,955,725 of record NC_141691.1, on the reverse strand, counting down.
GAGCTTTTGATCTCCATGATTTCTGAGGTATAGGTAATCCTTATTCCTAGATTCCTGAGGTATAGCTATTCCTTGTGCCTGAATTTGCAGTGCCTGCAGTGCTACCTTGTTTCATGAGTTCCTGAGCTATAGTTATTCCTTGTTCCTGTTCGTGATCTGCAGCTATTCCTTGTTTATGATTTGCACTGCTTGCAGCGTTCTCTTGGCTCCTTGCTTCCTGAGCTGTAGCGATTTCCTATTTCCAGAACTAGCACTGCCTGTCAGCACTACTTAGATTCCAGAGCTTTAGCTTTTCCCTGTACCTGAATTAGCACTACTTGCAGTTCTTACCAGATTCCTTTATCCCAGAGCTATTGTTATTTCTTGTTCCTGAACCAGCACTGCCTTCAGTGCTGCCTTGATTCCTGAGCTTAGATAATTCCTTGTTTTAAACCTAGCACTGCCTGCAGTGCTACCTTGTTTTCCTTGATTCCTGATCCAATACTACTCTAGTGCTCCCTTGAGTCTCTCTCCTTCTGTATATACCTTTTTCCAGACCCTGCCTTTCTTCCCATTACCTTTGTTCCCGTTCCTAGTTTGCTGTCATCCTATTTCTGCTGTCTTGTTTCTAGTTTCCTGGTATGTTTGTTGCTTGTTTTATGCTAAGAGTGCCCTTTGTTTTCCCTTTTTTCCTGTTAAGCATTATTTCTTGCTAGCTCCTTGTCTATCGCGGCTGTGTATTTAGTTCTACACCCTTGCTGTTACCACCTTGCATGTTTCTGTTTGTTTAGCAGGATCCGTGGGCTCAGCCGACAACCCAGGCTGTGTTTCTTGTCCACTGTGAGTATTGTCTTTGAGTAACTTTTATTCCATAAATATCAGCCCCACAGCCTTTGCATGTATATTCAAAATATGGGTATTCACAGACAGTTTCTGTAATAGCAATTGTGGGTGAGGAACTTACTGATCTTCCATCCTACCGTGTAGAGCTCCAGAGTGCTTTATCCCACATTCCCCTCATTGTTAATGTTGTTATATATACATTATATACATATACGTCTTGGGCGTAGTTAGTCTGAATGCTAAATCGCCTCATGAGTGCCTGTCCTTACTGAGTCTTAACCATCTTGTTCCCTTGTGCAGGCTTCCCCTTTGAATCCCTTTTTCCTCTGACTCTCTGTGTGATCCTGGGCACTGATGTACTCCTCTTTTTGCTTACTTTTTCTACCCAGCCATCTGTCCTTGCCCAAGTCCCTGACTGTGTTACAGACATAGTCCCGAACAGCCCTGACAATCTCAAACCTAGTACTTTCATCTCAGTCTGCTGATATAAGCAACAACATTAACCCTGATGGTCATGACTCAAATAATGAGCTGATTGACTGTTGAACTTTGTGGGCATCGACCTGCTCAAAGCAGACCCAGTCAATTCTCAAAATTACTAATAAGACAACATATCTACTTGTGATTCAGCGGAATTAAATCCAAAACATACTTGCTGCCTTCTGTTTACAGAAAACACACACACTACAAGTGCAACACATGGTTTGATTCAACCACTAAGCTTTGTACTAATAACAACACCTGAAATCAATAGAACTCCACCTTGTACCTTTTGTAGGTCTAGCCGAGAGGCAGCGCTTGTGCTGTCTCTCTGAGGCTTGCTGTATTCATAATATGTGTATGAGGACACAAGGGACCCCCTACTCGCACGGAACCAGGGTACTTACATTTAAAAGAAAATAGTAGTTCCTGTGGGCAATCAATAATTAATATATTATAGATAACAGCACAATAGCAATAGGTGGAGGCAAAGAGATGTCAGAGAAAGAAAAAGCATATAACACAGTGTTGTAAATGGCCCTTTTGCAGGGTTATCCCCAAACTTTTTGCTTCTTCCTCCCGTATTATTCCTGACCTGTGGCTGAGGACTCTGGGCACATTACCACTGCTGATCAGTGCTAAAGTGCATATGCTCTCTGTGTAAATTATAAGTGTAATTGGTTATCCATGATTGGCATATTTGTGTTACCAGGAAGTCCCTAGTAAAGTAAATGTAAATGTGTGTGTCTTGTAAAGCGCACTGCCACCCGGAGGTGTCCTGGCACTATAGACCGCTGGGGAACCCGTCCTGGCTTTCCCTGTGAGATGCTCCCTCCTGGGTATCTCCAAGGTGAAACCAGGCATCCCCGGCATTTGTGGGGGGCCGTTGTGGAGATGAGGCAAGCTAATGCCCAGAGTTGCCGAGTGTGATCCCTGGTTAGAGTAGGCACCGAGGCGAGAATTATCAAGTCCGCTGACCCTGGTTCACAACCCTGCCGCTTCGGGGATTGAACCCTGGTCCCGGGCCGTCCTCTGCTTCTGGGTCTGCCGCCTCTAACCAGTGAGCCACACCACTCCAAGTGCACTAAGAGTGCCATTGCAGGTGATTCAAATGTTACTAGTGGGCCTGCAGCACGGTTTGTGACACCCACACAAGTAGCCCTAAAATGGTGTCTCAGGCCTGCCACTGCAGTGTCTGTGTGCAGTCTGTGAACTGCCATGTCAACCTGGCCAGTGTCCCCACTGACCAGGCCTAACCCTTCCCTTTCTGTACACATTGGACACCCCTATGGAAGGCCCAAATACCGCCTTGGGCAGGGTACAGTGTATGTGAAAGGTAGAGCATGTAATAGTGCAGGTGACATGCTCTGGTAGTGAAAGGCAGCAATTTTTGTTTTTCACTATTGTAAGGCTACCTTGCCCATAGGCTATCATGGGGAATGCTGGCTACAGTGGCTACCAGCATATCTTCCCATAGGAGCAAGGTAGGACATGAAAGTCTGGTATCCCTGAACTCAGCATTTATTAACACATCTTTTAGGAAAGGTGGTTTTTAAGTCCTGTGTTTGAAAGCAGCACTTTTAGAAAGTTGCTGTTCTCTTGTCTGACCATTCTGTGTGCTTTGGCCTGTTTGTAAATTGACTGTCTAGTTTGAGAGTGACAAGCCCCCAGGAGGCTGGCTGAGTCAGACCTAGGCTGAATAACTGCATCTGCATCTTGAGTGGTGGGAGGAGATAGCCCCTGGGCCTGAATAGGACTGTGTCCGCCCCCCACAGTGCTAGCTCCACCCTCTGTGTTGCGTCTGATGTCTCCGCCCTGCACTGTGAAAGGAGAGAAGGAATCATGTCAACAAAGTGCTCCAGGGCTGTGCTTTCCCTCCACAATGCTGGCTCCACCTCCTGCTGGATGACTAACGACCCTGCCCCTCTCTCTGAAAGGAAAGGAGAGGCCAGGAAAACAAAGTCCTCAAGGAACACCCAGAACTGGTTCAGACCACAAAGGGAACAAAAGCTTTTAGGGGTATAAGTACAGGACACTTGACTACAGAAAATGAGATCATCCTGGAAACAAGAAGGAACCTCTCCCCAGGAGAAAGCTGGAAGACTGAAGAAGAAGGACTGCCCTGCTGTGTGGTGCTGGACTGACCTACAGTTGCTTTGCTGCCTAGGAGAGGGGAAGTACTTTGTTGTTGCTTTGTCCCCTTACTTGAAGGAATCTCCAAGGGCCTGATGTGAGCTGGCTCCCTGTTTTGAAGTCCCAGGAACAAAAGGACTTCACCCCCAGCTTCCCTGAGCTCTGCTGAGAGAGCACTGTCCTTCCTAGAGTGCTTGGGCCAGTTGTGGTGCCTCTGGAAGTTGTACTTGTGCTGGGAAGCTGGAAACCAAGATTTGAGAGACTTTGCTACAGAAAAGTTATTGCATTGCTCGCTTGTGGAGCGCATCCCCGACAGCGCGAGGAAATTCCTGCCGCTACGAAGGCCGAGATCATAGCAGCGCCTGTTGCCGCTGCTGGAGACGTCGCATCCTTCGTTTGCGGGAAGATCACCATCACTGCGAGCATCGTCGCAGAGTCTGTCATCACTGGGTGAGATCGCCGCACCACTGGCTTGCGGACTGCATCACGTTGTTGCGAACATCGTTACAGAGCCATCGCATCGAGGAGCTGCGAGAGAAAGATCGCTGCTGGATCACGCTTCGTTGCCCAGGAGATCGTCGCAGCCCCTACAGATCATCGCATCGTGCCTTTGCGAAACCAAACTTCCTACAGAACCTACGCACCGGAATCCATACAAGTCATCATCTTCCTCCCCATAAAGACCGCATTCGTCGCAACACGCCCACTGCTGCAGCAGGACTGTCGCCATGCCCCTCCATGGTCTCATGAGCAACGCATCGCTTGTTTTCCACCGCACCAGCTTCTGATTTGGAACTTTGTCGTATTTAAAGATTCTGTTGGCTAAAATTGACGCAACTGTGAACTTTTCACGCAACTGTGGATTATTTGGCACCCATATTCTTGAACTGTGTTTGATGGATTTTTGTTGTTTTGGTCTTGTGTAGTTTAGATTAAATACCTTTATTTTTCTAAACTGTTGTGGAGTCAGTTTGTGGTGTTTTCACAGTGGTACTGCAAGGGTTGGTACAAATACTTTATACATTGCCTTTGATAAGCCTGACTGCTCGTGCCAAGCTACGAAGGGGGTGAGCAGAGGTTATCTACAGAATGTTTTCTTCTTATCCTGACTAGAAGCAAGGGTCCCTATTTGGACAGTGGTACCTACCTCTGCCAACTAGAGACCCCCAGTTCTAACACACAGGTTTTGTAAAAATCAAAGTTGTTTATATAATATAATTGCGATTCTCCTATTAACATGACCAGAGAATCTGGATTTCATTAAAGACACGGAGGCTAACATTATGCATTAATCTTTTTAATGCAGCTCACAGCCGCTTACATCACAAAGGTTAAGAATAGAACTAAATGACATAACAGTGTCCATAAAAGGGGTGTGCCAAGATAAATCAGCCTCTTTTAGAATGCTTTGAAAGAAGAACAGATCTTGAAACTTGAAGGGAGTATACTTGAAACTTGTAAAATCCATGCGGGTCATCAATTTGAATTGTCTGAAAGAAAATAAGGCAAGTCAAGAAAGGCACAAGGAAATCTTCAGAAGTAAAGAAAAGCAAGGTTAAAGGTATGAAACATTCAAAACATTGTAAACCAAATTAATCCTCAATATCCCTCAAAGGAGGGACGGGAGGGATAATGTTAGCCTCCGTGTCTTTAATGAAATCCAGATTCTCTGGTCATGTTAATAGGAGAATCGCAATTTCATTACAAGACAGGAGGCTACATTATGCATGTTGGTAGCCTTGAATCACAACATCAGAAACATGTTCAATTGGTTTACAATAATGATGAGCGAAGGTAGAAGCATTAGACCAATCAGCAGCTTTAAGGATAGTATCCAACTTACCACCTGACCAGTATGATTTGCTGGCCATTGCACTTCTTAGTGAATGAGCTTGAAATTTTGAAAGGTCAATACCAGCGAAATTCATAGCCAATTTAACCCACCTTGCGATAGAGGAGGATGAGATGGGTTTAAAGGGTTTAACGTAGGAAACGAGGAGTTGATTTGCATCAGGGGGTCGAAGATTAGACATCTTGGAATCGTATTCCTTCATGCAATCAACCACACAGAGCTTTTTACAAAAATCAAAACGTGGATAGAAGATAAAGTCAGACATGGTCTTAGTTCTCCTAAAAATTTCGAATTTAACACCGAACATGTCATAACATCTATTGGAGATGTCCAAAGCTTTAACATCTGAAACTCTGCGACAGGAGATTAAACAAAGAAGAGAGGCAAGTTTAATTGAAAGACATTTTCTGTTAAGAAGGGAATTATCAGGCCAGGAGCAAAAAAGGTCAGGTAACAATTTAACATCCCAAACAGATTGATATTTAGGTCTGGGGGGTCTTTTAAGTCTGATACTTTTAAGGACCCTACAAACAATAGGGTTTTTACCTACCGTTTTACCGTTGACAATAGAGTGACCTGCGGAAATGGCAGACCTATAACAGTTAATGGATCTATAAGAGAGGCCACTGTCGAAAAGTTCCGCAAGGAAATTGACTATATTAACGATAGGAGCTTCCACGGGATCCAAGTCCCTTTCCAAGCACCAACTAGACCATTTTTTCCAGATGTTATTATATCTGTAGTGTGTTCCAGGTGCCCAAGATTCTCCGAGGAGTGTAAGAGCAGATGACGAAAGTCCAGACAATTGGTTAGATTGCCTGACACTTTCCAAGCAAGAAGGTTCAGGCTCCCTGAAAGAACCAGGTGGTGATCTTCTCCGTTTGCGTTTAGGAGGAGACCTTGAGAGGCCGGGATTAGGAGAGGAATGTCGTAAGAGAGTTCCAAGGCTGTGGGGAACCATGCTTGAGACGGCCAGAAAGGAGTTATCAGGACCAGGGAGCACTGTTCTTGTCTCACTTTCTGAAGAACCCTCTGAATCATGGCAAAGGGGGGGAAAGGCGTAGGGTCTGAGAGGGGCCCAAGGTTGGAGAAAAGCGTTGACAGCGAGAGCACCCGGGTCTGGCATCCAACTGAAATACTGTGGAAGTTGGGAGGACAAGCGACTCACGAAAAGGTCCACATCGAAGGGGCCCCAAAGGTCGGACAGGGAATTGAAAATGGTTGGATTGAGTTTCCAATCGCTGAAGTCTACTAGGAACCTCGAGTTCCAGTCTGCTGAGAGGTTGGATTTTCCGGAGAGGTATTCGGCCCTCAGGGAAATCTTGTGTTCCAGACAGAACATCCAGAGTTTCTTGGCTAGGTCCGAAAGGTCGGCAGATTTCGTACCGCCAAGACGGTTGATATACGAGACTGCGGAGACGTTGTCCATCTTCAGGAGGACGGATCTGCCTTGGAGAGATTGTCTGAAGCTCATCAGAGCATAGAGCCCGGCTGTCATTTCTAAGAAATTTATGTGGTGGGAAGATTCCGAAGGGGTCCATATACCACCAGTGTCCTGGTCGAGAAGACGAGCACCCCAACCGTGAAGGCTGGCGTCTGACTCTAGAACGAAGTCTGGAGATGAACCAAATATAGCTCTTCAATTCCAGGCGTCCAAATTGTCCAGCCACCAGGAAAGTTCCAGTTTGGCTTCTTCGTCTAGAGAGACTTGGTCTCCATACCAAAGTCCAGATCTGAGAGCTTTGGCTTTTACTCTCTGAAGAGCACGGTAGTTGAGGGGGCCAGGGAAGATAGCTTGTATCGAGGAAGAGAGTAGACCAAGGAGTCTGGCTAGTTCTCTCAGGGATAAGGAGTGATGTTTGAGAACAAATCTGATTTCTTTCCGAATTTTGGCAGTCTTCTTCTTGGGGAGTAAGAGAAGACAGGTCGAAGTATCCACGGTGAAGCCGAGGAACTCCAGAGATTTGGAGGGTAAAAGGATTGATTTTTCCCTGTTTATAATGAACCCAAGACTTTCTATGAGGTTCATAGAGGTTTGCAAGTCTTCTAGAATTTGAGAGTGAGATTGGGACATTATTAGTATGTCGTCTAGATAAATGATGAGACGAATACCCCTGGCTCTTTGGATGGAGACTATCGTTCTCATGATTTTGGTGAAACACCAAGGGGCGGAAGAAAGACCGAAAGGGAGGGCCTGAAATTGAAAAAGGCGATTGTCCCAGATGAATTGGAGAAAGGACTGATGTTCTATTGCCATGGGAATGGTAAAATAGGCGTCTTTTAAGTCCAATTTGACTAGCCAATCTCCATGGAGAAGAAGGTCTCTGAGCAGATGGATGCCCTCCATCTTGAAATGACGGTAGACGAGGTACTTGTGACCTCTATTATTGCGCCCTTCTTTAACATAGAGGAAACCTCTTCTTTGACAATTTCTAGATGCTCCGGAGAAAGAGTCATAGGATTGGGAGTGGTAGATTGGAAAGGAATCTCTGTGAAGTCTATTTTGAAGCCCTGAACTGTTTCTAGAATCCATGGATCTTGGGTCAGGGATTCCCAAACATGAAGGAAATGTTTTAGTCTGCCGCCAACTTTTGGAGGGGAAGAAGAAAGGGGTGCACTTACTTGAGGTGGTGTTGTTGGGAGCACCACGAGCGGGAAAGCCTCTTCCGCGTGAGCCTCTTCCTCTTTGTGGGAAGTACTGTCTGGAGTTGGAGGGGTAGAAGCCTCTACCTCTACCGGATGAACCTCTTCCTCTTCCGTAGGTGAAAGGCCGGAAATAACCACGGCCGGAAGAACGGCCTCTTCCACCGGCCTGGCCAAAAACACGCTTCATGTTGTTTTGGGCTTTGTCTAAGGCTGTAAAGGTCGCCACGTACTTGCCAAGGGTTTTGATCATTTCTTGTCCAAAGAGGAGGCCATTAGGTTTAGTTGTTGGCTCTTTCTCTGCAAGGTCCCCGAGTTTGGGGTTGATTCTGATGAGGACAGATTTTCTCCTTTCAATATTGAGGGAGGAGTTGGCATTACCCAGTAGTACAATGGCTCTCTGGCTCCAACCTTTAATCAGGTTAATGTCTAGGGGTGTGTTGGAGATATGTGATTCCTCAGCGAGGTCTAGGATTCTGGTAAGGGGACCCAGAAGGTCAAGAAGGTAGTCTTGACATGTTTTAAGGGCTCTTTCTAGACCTTTTCTTGGGTCCTTGCCTAGTTTGAATAGGAACTTGATTAAGTCGGGTCTAGATTGGGAGTCTGGCAGACTTTCCCCTCAATGAATGGACGGGGGCACTCAGATCTCATGGTGTTGCGAGATTCTCTTTGAAGAGAGTTTCTCAGCCATTTAGTGACGAACTTAGCTACGTGGTCGTGGGGGTACCACCTTTTGCTGTTAGGGTGGGAGATATTTTCTGGGGAGAACATTTCGGCACCGAGAGGATCAAGGATCGCGTCCTTTGACGAGGGGGAGGAGTTCGCCTCTGAGGGAGGGTTAAAATCCCATTCATCTGTATTTTGCTCGTCAAGGTCTAGGACGAATTCGTCCTCAGGATCCAGGAAGAATTCGTCTTCCTCTGAACTAGAGTTGGCGCTTGTTAAATTCATGCCGCTATGGGCAACGTTACCTTTTGGGGCGCTTGGGCCTCCCATGCTTTTTGAGGTGCTTGGACCTCCCATGCCTTTTGAGGTGCTTGGACCTCCCATGCCTTTAGAGGTGCTTGGACCTCCCATCTCGGATGAGGTAGCGCGACCTCCATCGGTATTCATACAGTGTTTAATTTTTTTGGTAGATTTGGAGTGATCAGCTTCCAGGTCTGAAGTGTCATCATCAGGTAAGAGGGACCTTTTATTGGACATAAGTTCACGGAATGTATTTAACATACAGGTCCTCATCTCCTTTTGAAGGAAGGATTTGAAATTATCAGAGTTATGGTTGGGAGAGCTTGCCATGGCGTCATCTGATTCTAGATCGGACATGACAGGTAAGTAGGATTACAGGGTTTGGAATTAGCTCCATTAATATTTCTTTTTTTTTATGCTTATATATCAAGGGCAGGAAGCTTAAGCTAAATTAAATAGTGGTAATTTGAAAGTAGTAATAGATATATTGTTTTTTTTTTTTTTTAAATGAGCCAGTAAAATGAGCCAGTAACTATTAATGCCGATTAAAAGGTAGGGAATTTAAGCCTTAGAAGGCAGCTGATGCGCTCGAATTGGTGTATTGACGCGTAGAAATGCTACCGAAGGACTTGTAGTGGAGGAACAGCTGATCGTAGGGCGGTCGGTAAAATAACCGAAGCGCTCGAGCAGCTGATGCATAGCGACGGAGGAATGACACTTAGGAGGCGTATCGCGTCGCGCCGCCGTTGCTAGGGTTCATTCCTCAGACTCGCGTTGGAGGGATTTAAAGATCGCGTTTGTTCGCGTTTGAGGGGCGCGAGTGTATCAGCTCCGGTAAATAGATAAATACTATTAAAGATTGCGTTTGTTCGCGTTTAAGGGGCGCGAGTGTATCAGCGCCAGTAATAAATAATCCTATGGATGACGAAGGAAAGGAGAGGGGTTTGCGCAGGAAAACGCGGGGCAGGAAAAACGGTCGATTTTGGGAGGACACGCGACAACCATAGATTGGAAGTCGAGGGGATGAAGGGGGGAGATCGTGGGGAGAGGCAGCGATCGAGGGGAAAGTTGGGAACGAGTCACACAACAAAGCAGGTAAAAAACGTGGAAATAGACATTTTCATTAGCTAATAATGACAGTAAACAGTTCAATAATAAAGTTAGACATCATGTCAGAATAAAAGTACAGTCATAGCTGGCAAACTGGTATAAAGTTAGTAAGGATTGTAAGAGGTTACTTATCTGTTGTGAGCCGCATTTAAAAGAGGCTGATTTATCTTGGCACACCCCTTTTATGGACACTGTTATGTCATTTAGTTCTATTCTTAACCTTTGTGATGTAAGCGGCTGTGAGCTGCATTAAAAAGATTAATGCATAATGTTAGCCTCCTGTCTTGTAATGAAATCACAGTGTCGTTTAATCCAGTGCATGGTGTCCCAAGTGAAGGAGAAACCTATCTATAAAGATTGTGACTGTTTGTGACATAAACGCATGGTTTCAACAATTTGTACAGAAAAGGCCATTCAATTAATACATAATAAATGCTAGCAGCCTCCTAGTACAATAATAGGGGCTGGGAAATGGTAAGCTTCAAGTTGGGTGTACGACATTTCGACCCAGCTATCAATATGGGGTCTCATCAGGACCTATCAATGCAGGGACATCTAAAAAACATATAACCAATGTATCAATAAGGAGAATATGCAGAAGGTAAGAAGACTACATCTGAATTTGTTGGATGCACTTGGTAATCATACCTGGTAATGACTGTCAGATCGTGTAGTGAGCACCTTGTGGGAGTGAAAAAGGGACGAAGGGTACTCACATAGGGCCCAGCCGGGCACTGTTTAGGCAAAAACAGAAGAATCATTTACAATGGGCACGGGTACCAAGAACATCCACTAATTATCATCAGCTGTGCATATTGAAAATTCCCTTTTGAGGGGATGGGTACTGGCAGTTAGCAATACTCAAAGGTGTGCAGGCCAGAATGTGTATCCAAAAACCGGTGTTTGAAAAAGTATTACAGCACCCAGTAAATACCAAGGATTCAATGGTGATTGTTTGGGTAAATAATGCATGGAAGCTCTCTTACCCATTGTGGAACTGGTGGTCAGAAAGGCAGAACTGGTTGAAGGCCTTAACTGAATAGAATAACCGAAAATCTGTGTTCCAATTCAGGTTCTGAAAGAAGTGACAGGGATCTCGAGAGTAATTGATGCCAAAAGGGGGCTGTGTTTCAAAAAATGAGCCATTGGACATGGACTCTCTTGCCAATCATAGAGGTTCAAAGGATAATCCAATGAGGGGTGCTGTCTTGATTTGCTGTGTAAAGAAATCACGCCCGTGGTACTCGGAGAACTGCGCCTGTCTGTCTCCGCTCACACAATATCAAGACCGATCGGCTCGATGCAGTCTTGATTTATAGTTTCAAGGTGCGCTTTGCTGGCCGTGAATGGCATTGGTTTTTTTTTAATTTTCAAAAACCTTTATTCATTCACAAAGCATTATACTCGGTATGTAGCGCACAGTGCCGGGCATCTGGTCGTATACTGTCTATCTGCACAGTGTGGTCACATTTTACACAGCCATGTAGCCGGTATCCCGGGCGCCCGGCGGCAATCAGTTAGCATGTTATGTAGGAACCACAGGTCTCATTATTAGGTACAAGGCATTATACGCGTCTCGAGTATCCTAGACAAAAACATATTTACATGCATGTGCAATCATCGTGACAGGCCCAGTGAGCCACACACCGAAAGTCGTGTCGTTATACATTTCTTAGTCCTAAAGAATAACCTACCCCAACTACCTCCCCCCTCAGCATGCCAGCTGTTGTGTTCCCTATTAGCGCACCTGGGAGCATACTATTAGCAACCCCCCCAACTACCTACTAACGGGAAAAGCTTGTCCCTCCTCCAGGTTCTACTCTACAGTGTCATAAATGCATCGCTGTTCAGTTCTTTCCTCCGTTCGATCCCCCTATCTAGTTCGTTAGGAATTTAAGTAATCCCGGCTCCTATCCCCTCATAAAGTTGGCATTATACCTCTCCTAGTTCCATGGCGCTAGGTAAATTCCCTTCCTTTGACAAAAACCCCTACTACTCCTGCTCGGCCTGCTCCTCAAGGGATTCTAGTGCATCTATTGTTTCACCTTGTTCTATCTCCTCCTCTTCCCCTGAGTGTACATACGTCTAATATAGGCCCCAGAAGTCTTTAGGACGACTCTTAGGTGGGAGCAGTTCACTGTATATTTCCGATTGGGTACAGCAATATAGCAGGCCCCCAGCCCATCTCTTCTTGGTTGGTAACGGTCCTCTCATCCAGCACATGGCAACCACCCTCCTGGCTATTAGTAGGGCCATATCTACCAGTCGTCGCTGCGCTACCGGTAATGGTTTGGAGTATCCCAACAGCACCAGTTCCTGGCTGGCAGGTATCTATGAACCCAATATTAAACTGATTTCCGAAAAAACTTCATTCCAAAACTTGTTAACGCCAGGGCAGTCCCATGCCATATGGATAAAATCTGCAACCTGCACATGACAGCGTTCATACTCCGCTGTTTGTCTAAGCCTGTACCTGTGTAATCTCTCTGGTGTATAGTAAACACGTTGCATAAATTTGAAATGTACCAATCTGTGTCTTCCGTTCAGTGGCAGTTTCCTTGTGCTGGTGTAGCAGTACTTCCACATCTTGTCATCTATTTGCATTTGCAGGTCACGCTGCCATTCTGTCCTAGCCTTGGAGTACTGGTACTGTTGGTGTTTGACACCTAATTTATTGAGATTGGGGACCAGTTTGCGTGATGACGCAGTTTTAATTACGTATGTAAGCTCCGGGACATCCGGTGGTTCTGCCATATCCGGGCCTAAGAGGTCTAGCATCACACTTCGAACCCTGTGAAACTGGAAACGCAATAAAAGCGAAGCATCTGTCTGCAAGGGAGGACCTGCTCCCAGGTTTTAACCACCCCGTCTATAAATAAGTCTTCCATCTTCGTGATTCCCAGTGCATGCAGTGCTCTCGTAACTCCTTTCTCTTTCAGCTGCGCTAGCCACAATGCCCAGTCTGTCTGCATTAGTGGGGAATACAGAAGCTCACAGTTCTGTGCCTGTAATAACGCATGCCAAGCATGATTCGTGGCCTTGATGGAGTCCAGTTTACCAATGGTGCGGTCAATCGGAAAACAGGTAGTGGCTGGTAAGGGCGAGGGGTCCGCGAACAATCGTTCAAGGGTTACATGGGGAATGGGAGGGTCTCCGTGTATCCATGTATGTAAGTGAGCTGCTTGTGCCACTCTGTAGTATCTCTTCATATCTGGAGCACCCAAACCCCCCATTTCGTAGGGAAGCATTAAGACCTTCCACTGAACTCTGGGTTGTTTGTTCCCCCAAGCCAGCTTAATAAGCACCTGCGTCAGCTGTTTGAAAAAAGCCTTGGATAGAACCGCCGGGATGTTATTGAATAGAAACAGGAATCTTGGTAGGACCACCATCTTCATGATGGCTATCCTGCCCATTAAGGACAATGGGAGCTTGCACCATGCGTCAACATCCTCCACTAGTTTTGTGTATGCGACCCCATAGTTTTCCCTAACCAGTATATCCGGGTCAGTGTGGAGTTGTATCCCTAAATACCTGACTGAGTCAGTAGTCCACTGCAATGGGTACTCCATATCAAACGGCAAAGTTACTGGTGTCAATGGAAACGCGACTGATTTGGCCCACTTCACTTTCAGTCCTGAAAGAGCACCAAATCAAACAACTTCTCGCAGTACAGACGGGAGGTTCGTTTCCGGGTCACGGATATATAGGAGTGTGTCGTCAGCATACATCGAGATACCAATTTTATATGTTGGAAAGCTAATACCCTCCAGACTGTGGTATTCCCTGATCGCACATGCCAGAGGTTCCCCCACTAGCGCGTATAGGAGGGGTGAGAGAGGGCACCCTTGTCTAGTTCCCCTACTGATATCAAAGGCATCTGTGACTTTGTCCCTCATCCTTAGTCTCGCTGTGGGTTTGTTGTACAATGCCCCCAGCATCTGGAGAAAGGGTTCCCCCAGCCCCAGCTTCCTTAGGACTCTGAGGATGAATGGCCACTCCACAGAGTCAAAGGCCTTCTCTATATCGTGAAAGATTGCTAATGCAGTGTTTTCCTGGCGCACATGCTGCATGGTCCCCAGGACCGTACAAATATTGTGCGTTAGGTTTCTGTTGGGGACAAATCCAGCCTGTTCCGGCGCCACCAGTTCCGGCACAAGTAGCGCAAGGCGCGTAGCCAGGACCTTAGCATATATTTTGGCATCCACGTTTATCTAGGAGAGGGGTCTATAAGAACTACATGCATTAGGGGGCTTCCCAGGTTTTAAGATGGTAATAAGTAGCGCCTCCCTCATAGAAGCAGTCATACTACCCATCTCACAAATGTCATCAAATAAAGTTATCAAGTGTGGGACAAGTTTGTCTTTAAATGCTTTATAGAAGCCCACAGTCAGTCCGTCTGCCCCTGGTGCACTACCAGCCCGCATCACCTCCAGCGCCTCTAAAATCTCATCTTCCTGTATGGGCGTCATCAGAAATTCCGTCTGTGAGTTGGGCAAGAAAGGCATTTTGATGTAGCTGAGGTAATCGTCAATTTCCTCCTCAACTTGCAATGATCTAGATTTGTAGAGATCAGCATAATACTCTCTAAACTCTTGGAGGATCTCCGCCTCGTCAGTAATAACCTCCCCTGCAGGTGTAGCCAGCTCTTCGATCACCAGAGGTCGTCTATCGCTACGCGTCATTCTTGCCAAAAGAGAGCCAGGCCTCTCCCCCTCACCGTACGTTCGCGCCGTGGCGTACTTGCCCATATGTTGCACTTCCCTATCCGCCTCCTCGTGATATTCAGCAAGTAATATTTTGATTTGCGATGCAGTGTCAGCATCAGGGTTGTTCTGCAAACGTCCCTCCATTTCCGACAGTTGGGCCTCTAGCTGCTTCAGTCTTTTTCCTATAGTTTTAAGTACACTCAAATGTTCGGACATTGCAATACCCCTGATATAGACCTTAAATGTGTCCCATACTGTCTGAAAACTATCTACCGACCCCAAGTTTGTCTCAAAGAAAGTGTCTATATTCTCTGCTAGTTCTCCCCTGAACACATCATCTAGTAGAGAGTAAGGAGGAAACCGCCAGGTGAATGGGGGAATTTTCTTCGACGGGACCGCTAGTACCAGGAGTATAGGGGAGTGGTCAGAGAGGGTGCGAGGTAGTATCACGCACCTCTTTATACTATTAAGCATTGCCTGAGATGCTAGCCAGTAGTCTATTCTCGTATGTACATTATGATAGGCCGAGTAATGTTGGTATTCCGCCTTTTATGGGGTGCTTATATCTCCATACGTCCACTAGATCTAACTTAACCAGTTCCGCCTACATATGCAAAGCCGAGGCCGCTGGTCTACGGGCCGGTCCTGCCGACCTATCCAGATCCAGGTCCGGGTCAAATACAAAATTGAAATCACCCCCCCATAGCATTCTGGAGTTGACATGTGTCCTGCAATGCGCTGCTAGTGCAGCATAAAACTCGGGGTTATCATAGTGAGGCCCATAAACGTTAACCACAATAAGATTGTGCCCTTTGCCGGCACACCTGGCAATTACGTAACGGCCTTCCGGGTCCACCATGAGGAGTGTTAATTTTAGTTTGGATTTAGGATTGACCCATGTGACCACCCCCCTGGAGTGTGTTGTGAATCCTGCCGCCACACTATGACCCCCAAACCCCTTAGCCGACAGCATCCTACAGTTAAGTGGAAGATGGGTTTCTTGAAGAAGAGCAAGATCGACATGATGACTGTGTAAATAATTTAACACTTTCCTGAGCTTACGATAATCATTTAGCCCTCTCACATTCCATGATAGCGCATTCAACGACTCCAGATCACATATTGTATTCACTTCACTTGCATCAGTCATCCCAGCAAAGAGATTGATAGGTGTCAGACAGTGTTTTATCAGCTCTGCAAATTATTCCCAGTAGCTCCGAATATATCATGGTAGGCTTACAGTAGGTAAAACTAGGCAACACATTGCATGGCATTCCCTTAAGCTCCCCCCCAGAACCTGTCCCTTCCCCAGAACACACTCCCCCCCACCCACAGCCAACCACCCCCAACCTCGCCAGACAGTCCTTGTGCACACCCCCCCTATCCCCCCTCCCCTACAATTCCCATGAACAAATACTAAACCTGTCCCTTTTGAAACTATTTGAGCCAAAACACAAGGGCAGAGGTAACCAGGTAGCGCAAATATACATGCAACCTCATTGTACTTTACAAAGCCGCCCCTGCGCCATTACCCCAATAGTGTCCATTAACCTGCGTCAATACCCTTCCTACAAAAATCTTCAGTGGGCAACACCTTCTCGGCACTACGTTCCGCCCATAAGTATTAAAGTTCACCCAATATTAGCATTATAATACACTCCGTATCCAAGTCCTCCACCAGTGATCAGGTTAACATGTCTTTTGGGGAACCCATATGTAATGGAATGATCTCACCAGGCCATGGCCGCACAGTTTTCTTAAAGGCGCCCTCAGGGTCCGCAACTCGACGCCAATCTGGTCCAAGGTGAAAATCGAATGGGGGGGTCTGTGAACTCCTCTACAGCCCGCATCAGTAGTCCAACAGAGAGAAGGCACACACCATCACAGCATTACTCGTCCTGCTCATCCAGTTGAGTGTCTTCGCCTTGTTCCCCATCTTTACTTCTCGATTTGTTTCTCTGTTCTTTCGACCATTCCTTTAAGGATTTCTGAAGTTCTCTGGGATCCGTAAAGTATTGTGAGTGACCCTGTCTATTGATCCGCAGTTTCGCCGGGTACATCATCGCGTAGTCCAGGCCTAGTTCTCTGAGTT
The DNA here is from genome assembly GCF_964263255.1 of Lissotriton vulgaris. Taxonomy (NCBI): domain Eukaryota; kingdom Metazoa; phylum Chordata; class Amphibia; order Caudata; family Salamandridae; genus Lissotriton; species Lissotriton vulgaris. The sequence continues at coordinate 1,892,938,921 of NC_141691.1, read as the reverse complement.
GTTTCTTGTACGGGGCAAAGTGCTGTCTTTCCTCCTGTACTTTCGCAGTGAAGTCAGGGTACAGGGAAATGTCCATGCCTTCATACTGCAGTTTCCCTTTGTCTCTGGCCACTCGCAGTGCAGCATCTCTGTCCCTGTAGTTCAATAGTTTTGCTATTATCGGCCGTGGAGATGCCACTGGACCCGGACGAGGGCCCAGCGTGCGGTGTGCTCTTTCCACAATGAACATCGGCGAGAAAACACCTTCTCCCAAAGGAGCGATGAGGAGTTTTTTCCACGAAGAGTTCCATTTTTACGGTTTGTGTCGTCTCCGCAACACCTGTTATGCGAATGTTCGAGCGCCTTGAGCGGGCTTCCAAGTCCTCTGACTTGTCCTGGATAACCTGGAGGAGTCTTCCAAACTGTTTGCGGTCTTTGTCCCATTCCGTCTGGGCTTCCTCAACTTCAGTTATACGCCTTTCGGACATGTCAAGACGTTCTGCGTGTTTGGATACCCGCTCTGACATACGGTCCATACGGTATGTGAGGGCATCAATTTTGGAGCCGATGGATGCCATGCTGTCCTGTAAGCCCTTCTCTATGGACACAAGCATTTCTCTAATATCCGCACACAGTGAGGTCTCAGGGGTGCTACCCCGGGGCGATGCCTCAGGTGCTTGGGTCTCCGGACCTTTGGCCCTCCGGTGATCAAATGTCAGCTTGGGCTGAGTCTTGTCGGTCTTGCTCACGTTGAGCAGACAGGTCGTCTAAGTTAGAGGGGCACCCTTGGCCACGCCGCACCCGGATTAAGGCAAATTCAGGAGAACCGCTCCAGCAAACCTCACCGAAGCACTTCACTCACGTTGACCAGTATGCACTCCGCTCTGCTGCCGGTCACTGCACCATTCCGCCGGGAAAGTTACACACGATGGCGGCGAGGGGGAAGGGGCGCACGCAGTTTCCAACAGCCCACGTCGTCGCTGTGTAGGGACTCCGTTGCAAGCAGGGCTAGCCTGGGCAACACCGGGGCGGATCCCGCCCTCGGCGCCGCTGCCTCAGGGAGCCTCGAGGTGAGCAAGTAGTGTTAGCACAAACTAGCGTGCCGCCATCAGCTAGGCCCTCGCCAGTTCTCCTTCGGTGAATGAGGGCCAGGAGAGCATGTGTGACCAGGTTTGCTCCGCACAGCGAATGTTCTCACACCCTGCAGCTAGGACTCTCGACACCCGGCCGTAGTTTCTTCCTCGATGTAAGTGTCCCGGTAAGGTATGCCACCGATCAACAGACCGCACGCACTGTTACGTCAGCCGGGCTGCTCTCCAGGAGAGATCGGGGATAGCGGCCTGGTCCGTGGTGATACCGAGTCGGGCCAAAACCTCGCCTCAGGATGCCGTAGCGCGCTGGGAAGAACCTCAGTCGGTATCAATAAGGTCCCACCGGTCGCAACCTCCTTCGGGCTCCGGGTGACTCCGTCAATAGAGGATATTAAACAGGATTATTATGGGTAATGGCACGGAGTTCTGCTCCTTTTAAAGTCCGCCATCAACGCCGGCTAGCTCCGCCCCATCGTGAATGACATTGTTGAGCAGGCATTGTTAGAGGATATCCCAAAGCAACGAAAGTATTGTGCTGACTGGGATTACTGTGTTCTCACACAGAAAGGTTAAACGCCACTCGCTGAGGAAAAAAATTAGTGATATTAATCAATAAAAGGAGTGACTAATCAGGCGAAGAAATGGTTGAATTGCCGGGCATTGCACAACACAATGATGTTTTCTATGTCTATGAAAAATAAACATTTACTTATGTTAACCATTAAAACTCGTTTTGCACCTAGGATAATGATATGTTATAGCCATGTGTTACTTTACAGATAATATTGAAATTTACATTCAGATGCAGGTTGCAACTTCACATTTCGTGGTATAACCCGCATGAAAGTACATTGCAAATGTGGCCACTTCACATTTTTTTTTTAAAATTTGTTTTTATTGTTGCATCATAGATCCAGGGTACAAAGTGGGTCATCTGCTGGCGTGGCGTCAACATTCAGCCACGGTCAGCCGTGCGCGCAACATTTCTGCATACAAACTTGTGTAATTTGGTACTTCCTCCATTAAACAGTACAGATCAATCAGATAAGTCTTCAGGCTGGGATACAGTAAACGTGCTCCGTAAGGGAGAAAAGAGAGTAACAGTGGGCACGTGAATTACCGCCTTGGGGGCGTTGGATCGGGGTCTGTACAGTTCACATAGCAGTGTTACCAGGTAACTGGGGGGACATAACTGTGGGGGGGGAGCATATAGGCGTTGGCAAGAGCATGGTAGAGGAAAACAGGTGTCGGGCGTCAGGAGGCAAGGAGTTCCCTCAGTATGCACTCACAGTGAGGTAGAACGGTCAAAGGGTGGAGGCATCCCGTGTATGTGAGTAGTGGGATGGTTGACATGGGGGCGGGGCATTGACGAGGGAGTGTGAAGCACCGGGATTCGGTACTGGGATGAAGGGTAACAGTCAGGGACTATGGGCTCACTCGGGTGGGGGAGGGAGGGGGCGCAGGTGGGTATTCTGTGTACAAAGGCTGCCGGAAGCTATGAAGGATTCAGAAAAGGGGGGAGCAGGGCCCATCCAGAGAGATGGGATGTTTACGCACACCCCTGGCTTCCTCCTCCCTAAGGGCATCCTCCTCCGCTGCCGCCCACTTACAGTCCGCCCCCGTCCAAGCCGCTATGGGGTGACCCACCAGGGATCGCCAATGCATGGCTATGCATCTTTTTGCCAGCAGCAGTGCCAAGGACACAAAGCGTCTGTGTACCTGTTCTTGTTTAGGGACGTGAAAAATGCCCAGCGCGCTGGATTCCAAGGAGGCTAGTGTTGTGAGGCCTGTGAGATCTGCCAGTGTGTCGTGCACCGTTTGCCATAGGGAGTGGAGGTCGGGACAGCTCCAAAACATGTGGCGCAAATCTGCGTCGGGGGAGCGACATCTGGGGCATAGGAATTGTGTTGAGGGATAAAACTTTTTCAGACGCGCCGGGGTGAGTTATGCCCTGTGTAGTATATAGTATTGAATGTTTTGGAAACGAGCATTCCTAGAGACGCGTTTCGGGGCCTCAAGCGCCTTCGTCCACTCTGAGTCGTGTAGTGCGCGACCGATGTCTTCCTCCTATGTGGCCCGCAGGGTCGTCAGGGGAGCGTGCGAGAGTTCCCGGATCGATTTATACAGCCAGGTGACCAAATGGCGTCCCACTCCCATGTGTAGGATAGTGTGTTTTACTGGATGTGTGTCAGGTTCACCGGTCCGGAGATTATAGTAGGGACGGAATCCCTTGAGAAGCTGTTGGTGTCTGAGAAATTGACCTGGGGGGAGTTCGAACTCAGCGACCAGCCGGTCGATTGGTTTCAGCTGACCTTCCTCGAAAAGCGACTCCATGTCCGTGATGGCACAGTGTGTCCATTCAGCAAGCATTGGTGCCGAGAAGTAAGAGTCCCGTCTGGGGCAGCCTATCAACGGTAGTAGCGGGGAGTATGGGGTTCTACCGGGGGCCATCCGGTGGATCTTCATCATGCATTGACGCGCTACTGCGACTTGAAGGGGGTATGTACGCTGGGGTTTGGTGCCCGGGAGGAGAAGACGGGTGAGTTCCGGGGTTGTGACTCTGCCGGTCGGGGTAAAAGTCTCCTGGGTGTAGCGGTCCGCCATCCAATACGACAGCCATTGGAGCTGCACCGCCAGGAAATAGGACTCAAAGAAGGGAGCTCCGAGCCCGCCTTGTGTTGTGGGAAGTTGGAGGGTTTTCAAGGCCACTCTGTGTCGGCCTGTGCCCCAAATAAGGGTAACAAGGTGAGAGTTGAGGTCCCGGAAGAAGGACCTGGGTGGTACCACCGGTAGATTCGTGAAGTGGTAAAGAAGTCGGGGAAGCATCACCATTTTAGCCAGGGCTATCCGCCCTATCGGGGCTAGTGGGAGCTTGTTCCAGAAGGCGACAGTCGGGCGTAGGCTAGCGAGCATTTTGCGGTGATTACCGTCGAAGATGTCTGCCGGAGAGTGGTACAGGCAGACCCCGAGGTACCGGGGGGCTTCCGCGGACCATGAAAGTCTATGGGCCCCCAACCCAACGTCACGGGGAGGTAAGCCCGGGTGGAAGGGATAGATTGTGGATTTGTCCCAGTTCACCTGGAGTCCTGAGGCGTCTGCGAACTCAGCAAGCGCCACCCTTATGGGGGTTAGGTCCGTCTCGATGTACCGGACGTATATGAGGAGGTCATCTGCGTACATAGAGACGCAATGCGTAACGTCTGCGAGCGGGATGCCCCAATGTATTCCCTCCTGGCGCAGTCTGACCGCCAGCGGTTCGACGGCCAGGGCAAATAGAAGAGGTGACAGGGGGCACCCCTGTCTTGTCAAACCTCAAATGTAGATGAGATGTGTTTCCCGATCTGTACTCGCGTTGTCAGATCGGTGTATAGAAGGCGTGTGTACGCCATGAGTGTTGGCCCAACGTTGAGATGACGCAGGACCGAAAAAAGGTACGGCCAGGTGAGGGTGTCAAACGCCTTTTCCAGATCCATAATTAGGCAAGCGGCGTGGGCGAATCTGTCTCGTACCTGCTCCTGGACATGGAAGACACGGCGGATGTTCTGTGAGGTGTTCCTTCCCGGAATGAATCCACATTGGCCTGGGTGGATCAGTGGGCATATGACCTGGGCGTAACTGTCAGCTAGGATCTTCCCGAGGATCTTACAGTCTGCTGACAGGAGCGTGATAGGAAGATACGATCCCATGTGGAGTGGGTCCCTGTGGGGTTTGGAAAAGGTAACAATCACGGATTCCTGCAGTGACCGGGGCAGCACTCCCAGATGGAGGGCCGTCGCGAACATCCGAGCCAATCGGGGGACCACCAGGGGAGAAAACGTCAAGTAGTATTCTAGTGGGAAGCCGTCGAGCCCTGGGGCTTTATTTCGGGACAGGGCACGCAGTGCTTGGGTAATATCCGAGGGTGCTATTTTAGTGTCAAGCGTATGCTTGTCAGCATCCGATATCGTGGGCAACGTCAGTGGATCGAGGAAGCGGTCAATGGATGATGGAGAGTACCGGGTCAGGGCCTCGTATACCTTTGCGTAATAGTGTTGGAACGCCAGGAGGATCTCAGCTTGAGATCGCACTAGCACACCCTCCGGGTTGATAATATCCGTGATTGGTTTGATCTCGGTGTCCTGCCTCGCCATCCAGGCAAGCATTGCTCCTGTTTTGTCCCTGTCTTTGTGGACTCTGGAGGCATAGGCCCGGAAATTATATTTTCGAAGATCAGCACAGGCAGCCTGGTATATCGTTTTCGCCTCGGCCGTGAGCGCGGCGTGTTCCTCCGAATCATTGGTTTGTTTAGTGAGTGCAGCTAGGCGCTGTTCCGAGGTCAGGAGTATCTGTTCTAATGTGCGGCGAACCCCTGCAATCTGTTTGATGCATTCCCCCCGTGCCACCACCTTAAATGCATCCCATTCTACTAGTGCTGATGATGCAGAGTTCGCGTTGTGTGAGAAGTAGTCTTGTATGCTGGTTTTGTGTGTGTCCCTAAAGACCAGGTCTGATAAGCAGTCTTTATGAAGGCGCCAAGTGGGGACTGGAGGGTGCGGGGGGCAACAGGTCAAGCGCAAAATGTGGGCGTCATGATCCGAGAGGATCCGACCTAGGTAGTCCGAAGAGGTTACCCTACGGAGGATTGGTGCAGAGCATAAGAATCTGTCTAGGCGGACCCGAAGGTTGTGAGGTATCGAGTGGAATGAGTAAATGCGAGCCAGTGGATGTAAGTGTCGCCATACATCGTTGAGCGCCCAGTGTGAGGTCCAAGCTCTGAAGAGTTCCGCTTGCCGGGGGACTGGGGGGACCCCCTAAGACCCATGGAACCGTAGTGAACTGGGCCAAGACTCCTGTGAGGTGGTCCCAGAATTTATCTTGCTCAATGTTAGGGGCGTAAATGCTTCCCAGGAGGATCCCTTGTCCATCTAAAATTCCCTCTAGTAGTGCATATCTGCCCTCTCTGTCTACCACCCGCCTGAGGGTTCGGAAGGGGGTGCCCGGCCTAACCCAAATTAAGGTAGCGCGCGCGAACGCTGAGTATGTCGTGGCACAAAAGGTCCCTCGCCATTTGGTCTGTAGCCGGCCTAGTTCGGTAGCATTGATATGTGTCTCTTGTAAAAATGCAATACTGGCTGACATACGCTTAATGTAGGAGTAGACGGAGTAGCAGTTGCTGGGTGTGTGAAGGCCCCGTACATTTAGTGTGAGGACGTTAACATCTGACCGTGGAACCGCCATTACTAAGATATCGTGCTTGTGCATGGGGCCCCCTTGCAGTCCCCGAGGACAATAAGGTCATGTGTTTCGCGTGTGCTCCTGCGCGCCATGCTTCCATAAGTGCGGGGGAGGAACTGACGGGGATAACAACAGGTAGAACCAAGGGTGGGCAACAGTCCCAATACCGGGGATATATCACCGGGGGTGGCATATCCAAACTAGTGTCCCACTAGGGGAGAAATATAACAGAATTCTGCGGGGGTGGCAGCATGTGTTACTGCCAGGCTTGTGCCCGAATCGGGCTTTTGTAGGAGAGATGCCTATCGCGCGTGAGCGCATACAGTTAACTGGTTATGCCGTCTTGGCTCACAAACATCGCATAGCACATTAAACGACCAAGAAAAGAGGATACAGCAATTGTCTTTCTGCCCATAATGAAGAGGTGCCAGGTTGTGCAGCCAGGGTAGCGTCCATCGTGTGTGCTGCAATGAGGGGAGAAGAGATTGGGTCAAATCCCGACATTGTGCCATCACTGTCCCGGTCCTTCTCAGGGGTGAACAGGTGCGGTTGGCTTTCCAGGTCCGATGCAGGGGGAGATATGTGTAATTCAGTCACCGCTCTTAAGGCGTCACGCCTCTCCTGCATGATTTGCGTGAGGTCGGGTGAACCCGAGGGGGAGGATGCTTGGCTTTTGAAGGGTCTGTCTGGGTACGATTCGTGCCTCATCTTCTGGATCGTCGTGAATCGTTGTTGTGCATTCGCTGGGGTCCGGGCTTAGGGATCAACGGACAATGGAATTCAGTCCAATCCTGTGCCTCCTCCGCCGTGGTGAAGAATATGGCCTTCCCTTTGTGTAGCACTTTGAGGCGGGCTGGGAACAACAAGGAGTATTGGAGATCATGTGCGCAGAGGCGTCTTTTAACCTCCAGAAAGGTAGAACGCTGCTGCTGGACTTCTCGGGCATAGTCCGGGAACACCATGATCTGCTGGTCCTCTACTTGCGGGCCGCACGGAGCACCGCATCGCGGTCTCGGAAGTGCAGGAACTTAGCCAGCATGGGGCGTGGAGGGAGACCTGGCTTGGGTTTCCGAGCGGGGACCTTGTGGGCTCTTTCGATAGAGAAGAATGCTGAGCGCTCTGACTCGGGGGTGAATGATCTGGTCCATGATTCCATGTAGGTCAGAGGGTCCGAGTTTTCAATCCCTTCCGGCAGACCCAGGACGCGGATGTTTCATCGCCTCGAGCGTCCCTCCAAATCAACCGTGCATTCCTCAAGGGTCGCCAAGCGGCGCAGGACCTCCATTCATGTCCGCTTCTTGCGTTTTCACCGTGGGTTGTAGCGTGGCCACAATCCGTTCTCCCTCCTTCACTCTGTCCGCCAGCTTACGATGGTCGTCGCGGATCAGGCTAATGTTCGTCGTCAAGGCGCCCAATCGTTCCTCCATCGAGAGTCGGGATAGTTCAATAGCCGCCAGCACCTGGTCCAGTTTCGCCGATAATGTGGGGTCAGTATGCGGCGTGTTGGCTTGCGTCCAGGTCCTAGTGTGTGGCATCTTCTCAATGGCCATTTCAGGGACGGCAGTCACCTGCGAGCCCTTCGGCTTCCCCATGGGTCCGGAGAAGAGGGCACCGCGCCCCTGTAGATTCCGGGGACAGTGGGCTGTCAGCTGCCAGTTCGTTGGGGTAGATGACCACCCGGCGGGGGCTGGTTACTCAGATCTCGTTGGTGCCAGGGTGGTTATGGGTTCGCCTCGGGGCTCCAGTGGTGCAGCAGGGGGCCACACGGGTATCCACAGGTGCGTACCATCAGGGGGCTCTCCCCCAAAGACAAAGTTCTTCAGGAGAAGGGGGGCTTGTCGCCGTCCATGCCCTGGCAGTGTTATGGCGGCTTGTTCTCGCCCCTCCACTCGGCATATGGAGCAGACTCTGTGCTGGTCGCTGGGATCGAGGGCCAAGCGGTAGGGTCTTGGGGGTCCGGGGCAGCGGCAGGTCGTGCTTAGTGTGGCGTCTGGGGGAGCGCCGCCGCTTCTAGAATAGGGCTTGTGCCGAGCACGGTGTCCAGGTCTCTGTGGGCGCCATGTTGGAGTCAGGCGCCGGGACTCGCAGAGCCTCCCGTGGTGGTAGGAGCGCCTCGGCCTCTCTGCTCAGGGGTTGACGTGGCAAGCGTCCTCCGATGGGCCCAAGAGAGAGCAGGAGGCAGTTGGGAGACTGGCGCTGGGATCCCAGGGGGGGGAGGAACGGACACTCACCACCTGAAGTAGCAGCCGCGGTTGTCAGGAGAGTTCAGGCAGGGCTGGTGCAGGAATCGGGTCAGACTCCCGGTTGGGTTGAGTAGGAGCGCTGGTGAAGTGGAGCTCCGGTATGGCGGCCGCCATCTTGTGCGCCAATGCGCGGTTGCGGGAGAGAGCTCGGTCCCGAGTACACTGCCGCGGGTTGGTTGCACCACACATCTAGGATCTCCGTAGCCGCCGGCTGGCTGCACTTCTCAGGGTCTCCGTTCGAGAAATGGGCACTCAGCAGTGCAGGCATCTGTGGGACGGAGCCGCGATCGCCATTTTGTGGCTCGGCGCACGGCCCCGGAGGAGATGTTTCGATAGGTGCCGCACGCTAGCAGCACCCGCGGCTCACCTGGAGGATGCCTCTGTGAGTGGGGGCATTACAGGTGCCTATTCTGAAGGTTGAGGCTCCCGGCGATCTCTGGAACTGGGCAGGATGCTAGCCCGATCGCGGAGCCTCAGCAGAGCACAGCCGCCATCGTGGCTTGCTAAGCCACGCCCCCCATGTGGCCACTTCACATAGAGTGATATAACACATAATAAGGTACCTAGCAAACAACCATTTACTTATGTTAAACATTTGATATATACATTTGCAGCTAGGAGAATTGTATGTTGTAGCCCTGTGTTATTTAACAGATAATATTGAAATGTTACAGCTTCATATTTTGTGGTATAACCCACATGAAAATGTATTGCAAATTCACTTAGCGTGAAAACGAGCCCTCGACACGTCTATTGTGTGGAGTAAAGACGTGAAGGTATATTATAAATACAATGTGACAGCTTCATATAAAGTGGTATAACACACAAGGCAGGACATAGCAGAATCAGAGTGAAAGGAAGACATCCATCAAATTGTATGGATTAACACACATACAGGTACATTGTAAATTTAGTTAGCCAGGGTGGAGTCAAATCCACGCCATTCCTCACTTGTGTTCAGTCCATGATCAATAGAATGGATTCGTTCTATCGACTGGCATTCCAGTCTTTGCTAAATGTGCATTAAATTACCACTTCTTTTAGGGATAGATGCTTTTGAAGTACTTGCCACTTTAATTCATCTGCTGTGTGGTTCTTTTCATTGTAGTGCGCCACCAATAGGGCAGTTGGAATAGAACACCTTATTCTACTTTGGTGTTCACTTATTCATGCTTTAATAGGTTGGGAAGTTTGTCCAATATAGGGTAACTGACATGGACACCATATACAGTATAACTACATTCTGTTTAATGCCGTTTGAGACAAAATTAAGGTATTGTTTGACATTCCCATGTTCAAAGGTGTTAGTATCAAACGTGAAAACACACACCACACAGTTACCACATCTGTGATGGCCTTTGAGTTCAGGCAACCCCCAGGCTGATTCTAATGTCACAGGCCTTTGCCTAGTTATGCCCTGGGTAGAAGAATGAACCAAATGATTTTTAATATTCTTGCCACGTTTAAATGCAAACATAGGTGGTTCCATAGTAGGGTCTATGTTCTGAATGAGATGCCATTTCTTTTTTATTAACTTCCATATTTTGTTGGTATGTATCACAAAGGAGATCTTTTCTATTGTTCACAACTTAGCTGCATCTGATAGAGCCAACCCCAATCCTGTCCTCTCCCAAGATCTTTGCAACTCTCTTAATGATTTTTTCCTTGAAAAAAATCGCTAACATTAAACGAAATATCCCCTTGTCTTTTCCCACTCCTTATCCTTCCTCCCCACCTGTCGCATTTTCCTTCCCCTCTCTCCCCCCCTATGCTGTCTCCCTCTTTCAACCACTTCCCCCCTATTTCCAAGGAGTCTTTATTTGCCCTACTCTGCAAGGTCAAGTCAGGCTCCCCTGCTGACTGGCCCGGCGCACATCTTGAGGGAGCTGTTTTTTCATTGCCCTGATCCCCGATGTCCCTTCTCAACACCTCCATCTCCCAGGGCACAGTCCCGTCCCCGTTTAAATCAGCCACGGTTATCCCCATCCTCAAAAAACCTGGTGCTGACCCTACCCTTCACGTTAATTTCAGGCCTATATCTCTGCTCCCATACTTGGCCAAGATCTTGGAGAGCCATACTACTTCCTGCCTCTCGGCCTATATTGAAGACAACCATCTCTTGGCCTCCCATCAAGCGGGTTTCCGTCCAGTCCATTCAACAGAATCTGTGGTTCTTTCCGTCTTGGATGAGCTGAGGTGCAAGGCAGATGTTAATTCTCCCCAAGCTCTGGTACTTCTTGACTTGGTCGCTGCTTTTGACACGGTCGACCATTCCATCCTTCTCGACCGTGTCAGGGCAGCAGGCGTTCGGGGGACCGCTCTCTCCTGGCTCGCCTCATTTCTTCAAGGCCGGTCGCAGGCGGTTCAACTTTCAGGCTTCACCGCCCCTACCCGCTTAGTGCCTTGCGGGGTCCCCCAAGGCTCCTCTCTTTCCTCTCTTCTTTTTAACCTTTATATCAGTCCCCTTATTGTTTCTTTACTTAACATGGAGATCTCCATATTTAACTATGCGGATGATCTCCAGCTCGTTCTGGATCTTTCTTCTTCCCCTGATTCCATCCTCCAATATCAATCCACACTCCTTTTTATTTCGGATTGGATGAATCAAAACTATCTTAGTGCCCTTCATACGGAGATTGCAGGCAGCGCAAGGGAACGCGGATCGAGAGTGGACCAGCTCTGAACAATACACGAACCGGTACCTTTCACCCCCAAAGCCTTAACGCTCCACTCCGTTAAGTCGCTTGAACTTTGCCTAACAAGACTGACCACGGACAGAAACCAAGACCACACAAGGGTCCTCAGTAGTGGGAAACCGGAGAGTACAACAAGCATTAATGAGTTACAATTTACCCAGCAGATTTTAACCCATCATTTTTGTGCCAAAGATCAACAAAGCAAGTAATGAGATATTCATATAAACAGACCACCTCAAATATCCAGACCATCCCTTAAAGTCCCCAATGAGGAGGTTCAATACTGAGAAGAACCTAACAACAACTATGAGATAAAGGAGTGTATACACCACAAGGCAACCAACTAGTGCCGCCTAACAAGAGAGAGACACATAAAGAAATAGTCTTGAAAAAGATGGCACATATTTGAACTTTAAGCCATCGAAATGCGTCGACGCAACATAAACTGCTCAATTGGGTAACCGTGCCAAACCTGCAGGCCGCAAGATTTGAAAGCGCCCAGGACTGGTTCTGTGAGATTGTAATACCTGATGAGTCAAATTTCAATGACAAATGAAACTGTCCCAACCTTCTGTCTCTCCCCTGTCTTGTGTTTTCCATTGATGAATTTAGGGGGCACTGTTTAGTATTTCTGTATAGGAAGTATTTTATGTTGATAAACCCTGTGTGAAGTAGAAGTGTATTTTTTACACTTTTTATATTTGTTTTTACTGTGTGATTTTTCTATGTTTTTAATAAGAATAATAAATTTGAAAAAAGTTTTTTAAACACATATTTCTGTTATATGTTGTTCAGTGTAAATGTCCAATATCACTATGTGGGCTTGATTAGTGAAGAAACTTACCAAGGGATACCTTTACTTTACTGTCAAAACTATCTTAAACTTAATCCAGACAAATCGGAGTTGGTCCTGACTGGTGGCCCCACCAGTCCATGGACCTCCGCCTTCTGGCCATCCTCCCTTGGCCCCTCCCCGGTTCCCTCTACCTCAGTTAAAACCCTGGGAATCAAGATCAGTCAGGACCTCTCCATGCGTCCTCAGATTGGTTCTGTTGTTTCTTCCTGCTTCTTGTCCCTTAGAATTATTCGCAAAATGTCCTGTTTCTTTTCCTTTGAAGCACTTAAAATTATTGTCCTGGCCATGGTTCTTTCTCGTTTGGACTACAGGAACAGCTTGTACGTGGGCATCCCTGCCTACGAACTGCGGCGCCTTCAGTCCATCCAGAATCAGGCCGCTCGCCTTATTTACCGGATCCCCAAGCATCATCACATTACCCCCCTACTGAAGTCTCTTCATTGGCTTCCCATCTTGCAGAGAACTCTCTTCAAGATGGGATGCATGACCTTTATGGCTCGTGCTAGTATGGCCCCAGCTTACATCAACTCCATGGTCACCCCTTACCTCCCCTGCCGTAACCTCTGCTCGGCTACTCAGGCCCTCCTTATTGTCCCCCGCATCCGAAAGTCCAGAGTGGGTGGCAATAGGTTTTACATTCTCGCCCCCCGCTTCTGGAACAGCCTTCCCCCGACCATCAGGTCCATGACAGTATACCTACATTTCAGCAAAGCACTCAAAACTCACCTCCTTACCCAGGCATTTCCCCTATAGTAACTCTCCGGTGCTCCCCTTCCTCCGTCTATCAGTCTCCCAGTGCCAGGAAACCGCTTGGTAGCAGAGCGCTCTATAAATCTTTTTAAATTCAAATTCAAATATATATACATTTTTCAAGGGGGGTGTTTCATTCTAGGGGCCAATAGTTCCTCCCTGGGACAGAACCATGCATGTTTCAGTGAATTTCTCACTATTTTATTTGGATAACCCCTAGCCAACAATTTTGCTCTCAGAATTTGTGCCTGTCTCATGTAGGCTTCTTTACCGAAGCAATTTCTACAGAGATGTAGAAATTGGGCAAATGGTAATCCATCTCTTAAGGCACGAGGGTGATTGCTATTATAGGAGAGAAGGGTGTTTCTTTCAGTGGGTTTTCTATGGAGACTGGTATACAATGCTCCATCTTCATATTTTATGGTAAGGTCTAGAAAAGCAATTTCTGACTTATGTATGGTTGATGTAAATGTCAGGTGCTTTTGGAAGTTATTTAGATATTTGACAGATTCATGAAAATCATATTCAGAGCCAGACCAGATTAGAAAAATATCATCGATGTAACGTTTCCAACATTTAATATTGGGATGATACATATTCTGTGCAGACAAGGCATTCATTTGTTCAATTAAATCAAAGTCGATATTAGCTAGATTTGGGGCAAAAACAGCTACCATTGATGTCCCAAAGCACTGCTTATAGTAGCTGCCATCAAAGAGAAAATAGTTATATTGCAACATAATGCGTAATAGGGAAAGATGAAACTTTGTGGGGACTTGCAACGGCCATGTTCATGTCTCTAACAGTTTTATATTAACTGAAAACTCTCTTCTTAGGGTATGCTTGTATAAAGTGATGTGATACCTAAAGTAGCTAATCAGTCCGTTTCTACATTAAAGGGCCTGTTGTCAATCAGATTTATCATGAAAATGTTGTCTCTTACAAAAGTCTCTTGTATATACTTTACAGTATATTCATATTTGTATTTACCACTATAAAAAGCATATACATAAAACACACACACATCTTAATATAAGTATGTAAAAACATTAAAAATGTTAAATTAAATGCAAAACATGTCATAAATTATAAAATTAATTACATTTAAAAAACAAAAAAGCATACAAAAAATAGTTAACAAAAATAATACAAACACATTATATATGAAAAATAATATAAAGTAAATTTAACAAATCATATCATATATAGTTAAACAATAATAAAAATAGTATTGAAGTCTGTGTATTATAGATATACTATCCCCACTCCAGTATGTGCAACAGTATGGAAAGCTTTGGAATCCAGTTGGGAAATACTTACCATTCTCACTCCAGTCTATGTAACAGTAGGGATAGCGTTAGACTTCGGAAAACTAAAATTTACTATTCCCACTCAAGTCTGTGCAACAGTAGGGAAAGCGTTGGACACCAGAAAGGTAACATTTACTATTCCCACTCCAGTAAGTTCAACAGTAGGGAAAGCATAGGAGTTAGAAGGGGTACAATTTACTATTCCCACTCCAGTTTATGCAACAGTAGGGAATGTGTTGGACTTCAGAGGGGTAACATTTACTATTCCCACTCCAGTCTTGCAACAGTGGGGAAAGTACTTCACTTCAAACACATAACATACATGAAACATAAACCTATTTATTTATGGCAAATATAAAACTCTTAATATAAACTTTCTTAATGAACCCATAACAAATTATATATATATATATATATATATATATATATATATATATGTAAAGGAATCCCAGCCTGTCGATGCGTGACAGGCAGCAGCAGGGTGCAGACCTCGCAGCGCCACAACAGACAGCCAGAAGTCGAGCTCACAGAAAATCCAGACTCAGGTGAGTAGCAGGTTCAAAGCGTTTATTGGAAGGTAACGCGTTTCACTCCACTGGGGAGCTTGGTCACACAAATGCACTCAAGAAAGGTGAGGATATATATACAAGGTGTGGGAGGGGCTTGATTGGGGAAAAGACACGCCCAAAAGGTAAAACAGAAAATAAAGCAACAGTGTCTACATTATTTTACATGTTAAATTCACATGAAAAGCAGCATGTACCACACAAGATTACATGTTTAAATAAGTGATCAAAGCAATCTGAGAAAGGTATGTAATAAAATGCTGACATAATCATAGAGGAGCGCTCCAAGAAAATGTGAGTGGAAGTGGCTGGGTAATGGAAAAATATATGATAAAGCAATGTAGCAAGTGTCACGACATAGTGCCTATATTTATGCATTGCCTGAACGATAATAGCCAACCACAAAATAGGAGAGCGCTAAAGACAATCAAGGCATAGTGCCTGAAAAATCCAGCGGTACACATGTGTCTCAGAAACGAAGAAAAAAGTCATCACAATACAAAATAAATGTTCATGGCACAAGTGAAAATACTGCAAGAGACATGTGAGTCAAATTATAAAAGATGAGGAAAACACAATAAATTAAAGGGAAGTGAAAAAAATAAAGAAAGATGCAAGAGCCCAACCACAGATGTGAACACTAAAAAATAATAAGAAGGGGAAAACAACAGAACATATAGTCAATATATCGGCATCATATAAAAAATTGAAAAACATGGCAACAATTCCTAGTCAGAATGAATTAGAACAAGAATCATGACTGTAGGGTAACGCCATGCTGAACATTTGGCAATAAGCCATAGACAATAAATGACGCCTGGACAGAGCGAGAGAAGGAAAAGCTAAAAAATAGGAAATTTCTACAGAGACCAGACCACCAAAACTGAGAAGATGGTAAATTACAGGAAGCTTTTCAAATCTTCAGTCAAGTTAAGACCGTTTGGGGCTTTGGTGTCGAGGGACAGAATGAGTTGGGATTCCTGCTGTCTGAGCAGTTTTTCACGGTCCCCACCCCGGCTTGGTGGAGGCACTGAACAAAGAACCGTGTATTGTAGGTCCCTAAGTTTCTTGTTGTGGACTGCTCCGAAATGCCTAGCCACTGGGTAACTGCTGTCACTATTGACAATGGCCCTTATGTGCTGCAATATTCTTTGATGGACAGGCAGCTTGGTACTGCCTATGTATTCCAAGTCGCATGTACACCTGAGCTTATAGACCACAAACTCAGATCTACACGTGAGATGTTCCCTAATGGGGATGGGCGTGTTACTAAATGCTGTAACATAGTGAGTGGCATTTGTGGCAAAGTTACAAGCACGGCAGGAGGTGCATTTAAAAAAGCCCATTTTGGTGGTTTTGGTGAGTTTGGGAGGATTTTCAGGTGCAATCCTATCAAGCGCATCGCGCATGGATGGTGCACGCCGGAACGTAATGGTGGGTGTTTCACTAAGCATTGGACCTAAAACAGGGTCTGTAAGAATGATCGGCCATTCCGTGCCAATAATGCGCCTGATTTTGTTCTCCTGTGAGCTGAAAGTAGTTATGAGCCTGACAGTACGCTGGGAATCATCTTGGTTGTCATTGGTGCCAGTGATGCGGTGCTCCCTGGGCTTAAGCAATGTGGCCCTATCTAGTGATGAAGCTTTAGCCAAAGCTTGATCAAGTATAGCTCTTGAGTACCCTCTTTGCAGGAAGAGTTGTTTAGATTCTTCGAGGCAAATTGCCAAGGAATCAGGGTCACTGCAGATTCTGTGAATGCGAATAAATTCGCCAAACGGGATACTGCGGATGGTATGAGCAGGATGGGAGCTGCGTGCGTGCAAGATGGAGTTACCCGCCGTACTCTTCCGATGTAATTTGGTCATGAGGGTATTGTCCCTGATGAACAGCTGTACATCCAAAAACTCAGCTTCAGTGCTGCTAAGGTTAGCAGTGAATTTCAGATTTAAGGTGTTATCATTGCAATCTGATACAAATGAAAGGGCTTGGTCTTGGGTGCCCTTCCAGATGATGCAAATGTCGTCTATGTAACGCCAGTAATGCGCGATACAAGGCGACCAATGCGCATGTGTGGTTCTGAGCTCGTGCTCCTCCCACCAACCTACATGGAGACATGAATAGCTGGGGGAGAAGCACGAGCCCATAGCCACACCGCGTAGTTGCTGATAGGTGTTGTTTTTAAAGCGGAAATAGTTGGAGGTCAGGCAAAGTTTAATCATGGCAATCAACATGGAATTGTGTTCCCTGAAACAAATGGCACGTGTGTTAAGGTAATATTGACATGCATTTACACCATGCTGATGATTGATGGAGGTGTAGATGGAGGTGTAGAGGGATGTCGATGTCTAGGATCAAAAACAAATAGTCACAAATAGTCACTGCACCAAACAATATTACCAATCTTGGTCAAAAAGTCAGTAGTATCCTTTAGAAAAGAAGGGAGACTCGCCACATGAGGCTGGAGAAAGAAGTCAACATATTTGGAAATATTTTCCGTCATACTCCCAATAGCTGATATGATGGGTCGACCAGGTGTAGGGGTAACAAGCTTGTGCACTTTAGGAAGAAAGTACAAATAGGGTGTCACAGGATGATCTCTGGATAGGAAGTTACATTCATCCTTAGTAAGGAGATTCAATCTTTTCCAGGAACTCAGTTGTTTGCGTATCAAATTGTGATTCTGAACCATGGCAAACTGTGATGACAGGGTATAGCAAGTAGTGCATATATATATAAAAAACAATTAACATAATTATTAAACAATTTAATAATTAATTATCAATAAAAAATTGGCCATGATGTATTACTTAATTAACTTGCCACACCATAGCCCTATAATCCTAGCAGCCGACAATTAAAATATAACTAAAATAAATACATGTAACACAATTGACATAATTAATAACTAATTAAATATGAATTGCTACATGACATAATAATTGATTAATCAATTAATAATTAATTTGTCATTAACTTCCCACCTTGTACCCCTACAAACCTGTCAAGCTGCACCTAACACATAACTAAATATAATTATTACACAATTTATGTAAGTAATAGTCAATTAAATAATTGTTATTAAATTACTAATTAATTATCTAATTAATTTCCCACCCTATATCCCTACCAACCCAGCTGCCCGCACAAATATATAACTTAAAAAATATAATTGCTAAACTAACATAATTAATAATCTAAATATTTAATAGTAAATAAATAAATAATTATTAATTAATTATACTTAATTCACTTCCACCCTTACACTCCTACGAACCTAGCAGACCATTACAACAATATGAATTACTATTATAAATATATTACAAATTATAAATCACTTAACATTACAAACTATTTTAAATACTATTGTTAACAATTAAACAAACAATATTAACCCATAAAGTTATTATATAAACTAACACACTGAAACATAATGATAAACAATCTTTTTATAACTATTTTAATGAAAATGATATTTACAACAACAATATTCTTAAAACCGATATTACTTACCTAACAGATCGATATTCTGGACAACGATATGTTTGTATCATAATATTTTTTTTCTGATATTTCTGCAACCAAAACTTAAAACTCAATATTTTGTCTAAATATACCGGAGAAGAACTTTTGCTGTAAAGTGGCAAACACTAAATCAAAACAGTGAAAACTTACAAATACTTAGGTTATAGCATGGAAACCAAATTATTTGGCATACCCCTCCTGACAAAGCAAAAAACTAAGGCCAACATCAGAACCAAATCAAGGGCAATGGCAAAGCAATTAGCCCAGCAGTACGTGTTCTGAACTCCAAACACCTGCGAGTCTTGTCTTATGCCTCAATTGCTTTAAACGACAAAAGGCAACAAACCTCAAGACTATCTACATGCAGAGTATAAGAGGGCTGTTCAACTTCCATTAATTAACAGCAATTTGTCTAGAGTTTAATGATCTACCTGTTCTTCACCTTTATGCATGCCAAAAGATTTATAATTTTACCAATTGTGCAATGGCCAAAAATTCACAATTGGCCTACACTCCCATTATCTGCATGGCCTAACATCTTTTACAGAAGTGATTCAGCAACACAGCTTACCAACTACAGATCAGCACCTCAAATTAACCAAAGAAATAATTTCTAAAGGACATTTTGCATTAGGTTATGTAATGTTATATTGATTTGAATACCATGCTAATCACCTGCAAGGGTATCCAAGTGATTAAGCAGATATGTAGGCAAAAGGCCCCGCAGAGTTAGTTGAAGAGCCATATCTTCAGCTACTTTCAAAATGCAGAAAGTGAAGAGGAGGCTCTGATGTGTTGTAGGAGGTTGCTCCAGGATTTGGGTGCGATGTAATAAAATAAGTGTCCTCCTTTTCTGCTGTTGTGAATAAGGGACATGTGGGCGAATGAGAGTAATGCTAAGCAAAAGGTGTGAGAATCATTTAAATTAAGTTAATGAATTGACTTGACCAACCACAAACACACAAATATCTTCAAGGTTCCTATATCTATCTTAAACAACTGTATATGGATTCAACTTAGACTAGAGGTCAGGACTAAATGGAAATATTTTCGGTTGAGGCTAATATTCATTCCAATCAGACAGTTTAAAAGATTCTAGAGTATACAGCAATCACTGTACAAATCTTGTACACTATGCAACTACCATCATGAAATGATAGAACACATTGTTTGCATCTATCCAAAACCTTTTGGTCTTCAAATAAAGTACTTATTCTAAACTTTTCAATAGCTACCTGAATGTGCCCCCCGGAAAGCAAAAAAAACGTTTTTGAATTTTACATATGACAGACGTGGGTCCTTGGGGAATTAAACTCAGGGCCACCCTACCACTTGCCAACACTGTGGAGATATGATAAAATCTATCACTATCTTTTTAAATAATTGAATCAGCTATTTAATTCTTATTTATCTAAACTCTGATCATGATTTGTTTGTGAGGAATTTTAAAATTCACACAATAAAGCAATTTACTTGTTGCACGGTGGCTCACCAACTGCGCCGATGACCTCGCACCACTGAAAAACCTCCCAGCAGACCCGGCAGCAAGAAAGCCTCATGGTTCACCAATGACCTCAAAACCTCCAAGAAAACCTGCCGCACCCTAGAGAAAGCCTGGCACCACGACCAGACAACAGAAAACTTGACAGCCCTCAAGAACGCCACCCGCGAACACCACCAGCTGATCCGCACCACCAAAAGGGCCACTTTCAAAGAACGAATGGACAACAACTCCCACAACAGCAAGGAACTCTTCAGCATAGTCAAAGAGCTCTCCAACCCCAGTACCTGCAACAACATCATACCCCAACAGGACCTCTGCGACTCACTCGCCTCGTTCTTTCACCGCAAGATCGCTGACATACACAACAGCTTCGACACAGAGACCACGCACCCTACCTCTGATCCAACGCCCCCCACCACCACCCTCTTCACCTGGACCCTAGTCAGCACCGAAGACCCCATCGGCACGATGAACACCATCCACTCCCTACCGACCCCTGCCCTCACCACATCTTCAACAAAGCCGACTCCATCATCGCACCCCATCTCCGGGACATCATTAACAGCTCCTTCGCATCCGCCAACTTCCCGGAGATCTGGAAACACGCCAAACTCACCGCCCTCCTGAAGAAACCCACCGCAGACCCCACGGACCTCAAGAACTTCCGCCCCATCTCGCTCCTCCCGTTTCCGGCCAAAGTCATAGAGAAGACCGTCAACAAATAACTCTCCGCCTTCCTCGAGAATAACGGATCCCTCGACCACTCGCAGCCCTGCTTCTGAGCTAACCACAGCACCGAGACCACCCTCCTTGTAGCCACCGATGACATCAGGACCCTGCTCGACAACGGGGAAACAGCGGCCCTCATCCTCGTTGACCTCTCAGCGGCCTTCGACACAGTTTGCCACCGCACCCTGATACAGCGCCTCAGTAACATCGGAATCCAAGGAGGAATGGCCCTGGAATGGATCATCTCATTCCTCGCCGGTAGAACCCAGAAGGTCTGCCTCCCCCCGTTCCGGTCCGCGGCCACCGAGATTATCTGCGGCGTCCCTCAAGGATCCTCGCTCAGCCCCACCCTCTTCAACATCTACATGAGCCCCCTCGCTGCCATCGCCTGCCAACAGAGCTCTGGTAAGCAGAGCTCTTGAGGCGGAAAGCCGAGAGCAGGAACATTTTTAAAGATTGATTTTAAAATTGTTGATTGTAATAACGTGTACTCCTTTTAAAACTACGCTATTTACCTCTTGGCTCCCCACGTGATTCCCTCCCCGCGCAGCCGAGTCAGGCGCTGCAGCGGGTCGCAGGAGAATCGCCGGGACCCCCGGGCCACGCCCATTGACACAGGCCACGCCCCCCTTGACTACTTAAAGTGCGCCCTTCCCGCCAGCGCTTGTTGGTAAGCAGAGCTCTTGAGGCGGAAAGCCGAGAGCAGGAACATTTTTAAAGATTGATTTTAAAATTGTTGATTGTAATAACGTGTACTCCTTTTAAAACTACGCTATTTACCTCTTGGCTCCCCACGTGATTCCCTCCCCGCGCAGCCGAGTCAGGCGCTGCAGCGGGTCGCAGGAGAATCGCCGGGACCCCCGGGCCACGCCCATTGACACAGGCCACGCCCCCCTTGACTACTTAAAGCGTGCCCTTCCCGCCAGCGCTTGTTGGTAAGCAGAGCTCTTGAGGCGGAAAGCCGAAAGCAGGAACATTTTTAAAGATTGATTTTAAAATTGTTGATTGTAATAACGTGTACTCCTTTTAAAACTACGCTATTTACCTCTTGGCTCCCCACGTGATTCCCTCCCTGCGCAGCCGAGTCAGGCGCTGCAGCGGGTCGCAGGAGAATCGCCGGGACCCCCGGGCCACGCCCATTGACACAGGCCACGCCCCCCTTGACTACTTAAAGCGCGCCCTTCCCGCCAGCGCTTGTTGGTAAGCAGAGCTCTTGAGGCGGAAAGCCGAGAGCAGGAACATTTTTAAAGATTGATTTTAAAATTGTTGATTGTAATAACGTGTACTCCTTTTAAAACTACGCTATTTACCTCTTGGCTCCCCACGTGATTCCCTCCCCGCGCAGCCGAGTCAGGCGCTGCAGCGGGTCGCAGGAGAATCGCCGGGACCCCCAGGCCACGCCCATTGACACAGGCCACGCCCCCCTTGACTACTTAAAGCGCGCCCTTCCCGCCAGCGCTTGTTGGTAAGCAGAGCTCTTGAGGCGGAAAGCCGAGAGCAGGAACATTTTTAAAGATTGATTTTAAAATAGTTGATTGTAATAACGTGTACTCCTTTTAAAACTACGCTATTTACCTCTTGGCTCCCCACGTGATTCCCTCCCCGCGCAGCCGAGTCAGGCGCTGCAGCGGGTCGCAGGAGAATCGCCGGGACCCCCGGGCCACGCCCATTGACACAGGCCACATCCCCCCTCTTCTGACATATAAGAATGTGTTGGTTTCGGAGGCGCAGCGGGCGCGCCGGCGGTGCGCCGGCGGTGCGCCGAAGGCGCGCCAAAGGCAAGCCCGTCTGCGCCCGTCTGCGCCCGTCCGCGACCATACGGGACCAGGGGCCACAATCCCTGGTTCTCACATAACCCAGGGCAGGACGTACAGCTCGGCAGCCATCCACAACATAGGAAGTACAACTGTTGCTCAATGCACTCACACCTATGCACCATTGGAGCTCCCCCCTCGCTGCCAACACTCCTTTCGCAGCACCACTCCGCCGGCCGCTTCACAGACATACTGTATGTATGTACTAAACTGTCGATCATTGCCAAGGCATAGCACACAAATTGCCCTGTTGCTTGAGGAGCGCAAGCCAGATGTCATTTTCTTGACAGAGACATGGCTCACATCCCAATCTGAGCCAGACATAGTCTCAGCCCTACCCGCTGGTTTTCAAATCTTCAGATTAGACAGTCCAGAGGGGAGAGGAGGAGGCCTGGCCATAATACTAAAAGTATGTAACTCGAGAGAGGGTACCCCACTGTCACCAGGGAACAGGGTACAAAGACAATAAGTCAAAAGGAAATCCCTGGGGAGCACTCGTTATTCTTTCATACCATTCTAGATAAACACATACACCTGAATGGGGAAGACTAGTTTATCACACTATAGGGAATATACATTAATTTCCACAACCAAATTGGATCGTTTACAATTTAAATTTTAATAAAAACCATATACATGAAAAACATAGGCGCTTAAATATCACAATTAAAATTTCAAAGAAAATCTTTGAGAACATACAATAAAAAGCAATTAATCACAATATTTCATCACAATGTACAATTTAAATTTGTAAAAAATATAGGAACAGAGGAAAACACAGATAGGACATTTCAGACAATCATACATAAAAGCGGTAAACAATAACCTGTTAAAGAACAACCCCTATTTTAAATGTGGCTACTTGATTTCTTTGCCACTATTTAGTCTCTGGATCTAAAGGCCTACAATTTTTTCATCAATATAAACAACAGTAACAGCAGTACATGTACATCAGTTGTTTACTGGGCCCTGATTGGATTCTCTGTGTATGGAAATTGCGTCAACGCGTTTCGGTGCTAGGCAAGTGATATTGTGGCACCTTCTTCAGGACTTCATTTAGCGGGGTTTCTCGCTTGAATAAGTGGTGACTTGCACCCTCTCTGCAAATATGTGGAGAGAAAAGTAGGGTGTCACTTATTTTGATTGTAAATTGTCAACCTCTCTCGGATTAGACTTTCTCTAATAACATTCTGTTCATTAGTTTGTCTAGCATGTACCCATGTTAATAATACAGTTGTTCAGATACATATGAGTTAACCATCAGGTTGATTATCCCTGGTTTCAATGATATATGTCTTATACTCCATTGGCTCTTTACTTTAGGCTTCTCATTTACATTTACTTCTATAGGCATATAACTACCCTCCGAGTCCATTTCAGTGTGGAAATTATTACGGGCAGGAAGGGAGCTCATACAGAACACTTTCAAACATTCAGTACACATTTTTACCCCTTCTATTTGAAGGAAGGTCCAGGTTAGTACATCTATGGTGTTCGTTAAATTTCTTATGAATTACTTCTCAGAGTCCTAGTAGGGTATCAGAAGGTATTGGTATATATTAGAAATACTGATTACATTGGCTGGGACTCTACTGGTAGACCATAGTTGGTTGGGTAGTTTACCTTTCTTTTTTTTATATAAAAAACAAAGGGACTCTTTGCATTGGGTTCGCTTCTGCTGTTGTTTCCAATCTTTTAAGTTGGTAGGTTGAATGTCTATATGAGAAAAGAACAGGATATTTACCGTATGACTACCCTCTTCTGGAATGGGGACTGTACCCCAGTTTTAACAGATTACCCCTTTCGCTCTAATGGTAGGCCATAGCTGGTTAGATAGTTTACCTTTCTTTTTTTGAAAGAACTCTTTGCATTAGGTTCGTTTCTCCTGTTGTTCCAGTCTTTTAGGTTGAAAGGCTGAATATCTGTGGGGGCAGAGGACAGGGTATTTACCTTATAGCAACCCTCTTTTAGAGTGGAAACTGTACTTGAATTGTACCAGATTACCCCTTTAGCCATCTTACCTTAAAATTTTATAAAACTGTCCATGAACGGGCATAGGATTTGCGATCTCCTTGTGAAAACTGGATATGTTCGATTGGGGCAAATCAAAAACAGGAGTATGTTTAAATCGTGGCCCTATCCCACTGCCTCTATATCTTCTCTGTTTTCCTTTACTTTAAGGTCTGACGTTTATTATTATATCCCTTTACCTGTCTAAGTGTTTTTTCTCGTGTTAATACTTATTTTATTGTCTCTTATTACTTAGTGATTTTACAGGTGAAAATGCAGTGGATTCTCAATTCATCCTATATTATGGCTTATACTGCCATAGGTCCGTCATCTTTTCTACTTCTATCCTTGCTTCAGGTAAGGGGAGAGCATGTATATATCTGCTCTCTCAATGTACTGTAACATGGTCAAGTGTGACAGGGCATTAATGGGTGTCAATACTGCCTGACCCTATCTTAAATGAGACTGCCGATTTTCTTAGAGGAGGAAAGTAGATGTTATTATATTGCACTAAACCCTCCCTTTCAAATGGGCCCTTTACCTCGATGTTTGTTCCAACCCCAGGGATTACCCTACGCGCTCATAGCTGTCTATCCCTACGTATTTTAAACTGTTTGTCTCTACGCTCGCTGGCTGGACCGGAGTCTCTTACCTCGTACTTCTTGGTGATGCGCTTCTGCCTCGTTCCAACGCTCTCTAAAGTGTTGCTCGTGGCCGCCTCTATTTTATACTGGCTTACTCAGGACAGATTCATCTCACCTGGAGAGCCGTGGCTGTAGCCTTGGGCCGCGTCGTCCGTTACTAGACGCGCCATCTTTGAACGGGGTAGATGTAGCGCTATTCTATCCCCCGTTCTTTATAAACAACTTTAGGGGCAGACAAGGTTGGTTGTCATGTTTAAATATTACGCGCTTCCTTTTTATTACTGTTAGCAAGCGGTTGTTATCTATTAAATTTATATTTATTAATAATCTTGAACTCATCTTGATATTGTGTTTTCTCACAAGAGGCGCCTTCATATATATTCAGAGCGGCTTTCTTCTAATATGCCGTCTTTGAGAAACCATTAATTACACGTTCGTGACAAGTTCATTTTTCGATCTCTGACTGATCTTTTTATTAACGAGTGCAATAAAACGTCCTTTCTAAATTTTTGTTTTGCGAGTTTACGAGATATGTTCAAGACATACTCTTGCTGCTATGGTTGCATATATCTATTGATGCACTCAGCGTTTTCTGCAAGGAGGGGAAATCATTCGCATGGTCATTCTTTATATTAATTTTCTTTCTGATTCTGGGAGACTCATAACTGTTATACATATTATGCCTGCCTACATATTTGCGTTTTAAATAAGGGCTTCCCAGTCTTCTCTCGAGTTAAGTCCCTGTCTAATTGTGTTAAATTTAACCATATACCACTGCTTAATTAAGGATAGGGGAACACAAGTCTGCCATAAAAAACAATAAAGAAATTGCCCCACTTGTAGCTCACTGGAAAGAGCAGGGACACAATGAAAAAGACCTGAGATGGGTCATTTTGGAGAGAATAAAAGAACAGACCCGACTGGGTAATAGCACAGCCAGGAGAAAACAACAAGAGCAGTGGTATATGGTTAAATTTAACACAATTAGACAGGGACTTAACTCGAGAGAAGACTGGGAAGCCCTTATTTAAAACGCAAATATGTAGGCAGGCATAATATGTATAACAGTTATGAGTCTCCCAGAATCAGAAAGAAAATTAATATAAAGAATGACCATGCGAATGATTTCCCCTCCTTGCAGAAAACGCTGAGTGCATCAATAGATATATGCAACCATAGCAGCAAGAGTATGTCTTGAACATATCTCGTAAACTCGCAAAACAAAAATTTAGAAAGGACGTTTTATTGCACTCGTTAATAAAAAGATCAGTCAGAGATCGAAAAATGAACTTGTCACGAACGTGTAATTAATGGTTTCTCAAAGACGGCATATTAGAAGAAAGCCGCTCTGAATATATATGAAGGCGCCTCTTGTGAGAAAACACAATATCAAGATGAGTTCAAGATTATTAATAAATATAAATTTAATAGATAACAACCGCTTGCTAACAGTAATAAAAAGGAAGCCCGTAATATTTAAACATGACAACCAACCTTGTCTGCCCCTAAAGTTGTTTATAAAGAACGGGGGATAGAATAGCGCTACATCTACCCCGTTCAAAGATGGCGCGTCTAGTAACGGACGACGCGGCCCAAGGCTACAGCCACGGCTCTCCAGGTGAGATGAATCTGTCCTGAGTAAGCCAGTATAAAATAGAGGCGGCCACGAGCAACACTTTAGAGAGCGTTGGAACGAGGCAGAAGCGCATCACCAAGAAGTACGAGGTAAGAGACTCCGGTCCAGCCAGCGAGCGTAGAGACAAAGTTTAAAATACGTAGGGATAGACAGCTATGAGCGCGTAGGGTAATCCCTGGGGTTGGAACGAACATCGAGGTAAAGGGCCCATTTGAAAGGGAGGGTTTAGTGCAATATAATAACATCTACTTTCCTCCTCTAAGAAAATCGGCAGTCTCATTTAAGATAGGGTCAGGCAGTATTGACACCCATTAATGCCCTGTCACACTTGACCATGTTACAGTACATTGAGGGAGCAGATATATACATGCTCTCCCCTTACCTGAAGCAAGGATAGAAGTAGAAAAGATGACGGACCTATGGCAGTATAAGCCATAATATAGGATGAATTGAGAATCCACTGCATTTTCACCTGTAAAATCACTAAGTAATAACAGACAATAAAATAAGTATTAACACGAGAAAAAACACTTAGACAGGTAAAGGGATATAATAATAAACGTCAGACCTTAAAGTAAAGGAAAACAGAGAAGATATAGAGGCAGTGGGATCGGGCCACTATTAAAACATACTCCTGTTTTTGTTTTGCCTCAATAGAACATATCCAGTTTTCACAAGGAGATCGCAAAACCTATGCCCGTTCATGGACAGTTTTATAAAATTTTAAGGTAAGATGGCTAAAGGGGTAATCTGGTACAATTCAAGTACAGTTTCCACTCTAAAAGAGGGTTGCTATAAGGTAAATACCCTGTCCTCTGCCCCCACAGATATTCAGCCTTTCAACCTAAAAGACTGGAACAACAGGAGAAACGAACCTAATGCAAAGAGTTCTTTCAAAAAAGGCAAGGTAAACTATCTAACCAGCTATGGCCTACCACTAGAGCCAAAGGGGTAATCTGTTAAAACTGGGGTACAGTCCCCATTCCAGAAGAGGGTAGTCATACGGTAAATATCCTGTTCTTTTCTCATATAGACATTCAACCTACAAACTTAAAAGATTGGAAACAACAGCAGAAGCGAACCCAATGCAAAGAGTCCCTTTGTTTTTTATATAAAAAAAAGAAAGGTAAACTACCCAACCAACTATGGTCTACCAGTAGAGTCCCAGCCAATGTAATCAGTATTTCTAATATATACCAATACCTTCTGATACCCTACTAGGACTCTGAGAAGTAATTCGGAAGAAATTTAACGAACACCATAGATGTACTAACCTGGAACTTCCTTCAAATAGAAGGGGTAAGAATGTGTACTGAATGTTTGAAAGTGTTCTGTATCAGCTCCCCTCCTGCCCATAATAATTTCCACACTGAAATGGACTCGGAGGGTAGTTATATGCCTATAGAAGCAAATGTAAATGAGAAGCCTAAAGTAAAGAGCCAATGGAGTATAAGACATATATCATTGAAACCAGGGATAATCAACCTGATGGTTAACTCATATGTATCTGAACAACTGTATTATTAACATGGGTACATGCTAGACAAACTAATGAACAGAATGTTATTAGAGAAAGTCTAATCCGAGAGAGGTTGACAATTTATAATCAAAATAAGTGACACCCTACTTTTCTCTCCACATATTTGCAGAGAGGGTGCAAGTCACCACTTATTCAAGCGAGAAACCCCGCTAAATGAAGTCCTGAAGAAGGTGCCACAATATCACTTGCCTAGCACCGAAACGCGTAGACGCAATTTCCATACACAGAGAATCCAATCAGGGCCCAGTAAACAACTGATGTACATGTACTGCTGTTACTGTTGTTTATATTGATGAAAAATTTGTAGGCCTTTGGATCCAGAGACTAAATAGTGGCAAAGAAATCAAGTAGCCACATTTAGAATAGGGGTTGTTCTTTAACAGGTTATTGTTTACCGCTTTTATGTATGATTGTCTGAAATGTCCTATCTGTGTTTTCCTCTGTTCCTATATTTTTTATAAATTTAAATTGTACATTGTGATGAAATATTGTGATTAATTGCTTTTTATTGTATGTTCTCAAAGATTTTCTTTGAAATTTTAATTGTGATATTTAAGCGCCTATGTTTTTCATGTATATGGTTTTTATTAAAATTTAGATTGTAAACGATCCAATTTGGTTGTGGAAATTAATGTATATTCCCTATAGTGTGATAAACTAGTCTTCCCCATTTAGGTGTATGTGTTTATCTAGAATGGTATGAAAGAATAACGAGTGCTCCCCAGGGATTTCCTTTTGACATAATACTAAAAGACCAGTATCGCTGTCGGACCACAGCTGAAACCATTCCTGAGTGCGAGAGTCTAGAATTCAGCACAGATTTTAACGCGAACAGTACTTTCTCCGACACTCTGATCTACCGCCCCCCGGAGCCTGCCAAACTGTTCCACAGGTCTCTTCCAGAAATCATTGCCAAACGACTCATGACTTCCGCTAACTACACGGTCTTAGGGGACCTTAATTTCCATTTCAACTCCCCTTTAGACCACATCGCCAAGGAACTAATTGATGACCTAGGAGCCCTTCAATTATCCCAGCTGGTTACAGCCCCTACTCATGAGAAGGGTAATCTACTTGATCCAATCTTTAGCAACTGCATCGATTTGATAGTAGATAATCCCACCCCACTCCCCTGGTCGGACCACTTTTTAATCCCGCTCACCTGGCTCACATACAAAACCCCTCTGCCGACCCCCCAAGTCACAACAAGGAGGAATTTGGCTAAACTCCCCATGGAAGCCTGGACAAGCAACTTAGACTCCACCCGTCCACCTCCCTGTATAGACCCCAATGTGGCAAACAAAAATTATGAAGGTTGGATCACGAACTCTCTGGACACGATTCTCCCTTTTCGTAGGTCCACCTCAAAGAGACTGCATAAATCAGCACCCTGGTTCTCAGATTCTCTAAGAGATAAAAAACGCCTCTGTAGGCAACGAGAGAGAGCGTGGCGCCTAGACTTCCTACCAGAAAAAAAGGTACAATACAAAGAGGCAATCAAGGCCTACAGAGAAGGGGTCAGGGCGGCCCAGGCCACCTACTTTTCGGACAAAATTATGGAAGCCAAATCCAAGCCCAAGGAAATCTTTCACATAGTAAAACAATGTACTAAAGTGAACACAGCTCCTCCTTTGGCTAAGACTCAGGAACAATGTGATGAGCTTGCGGAATTCTTCCACAACAAAGTCTCAAAAATCTACTCCACCTTCCCAATCGCAGCCACAACTCCTGATGTAACCAACCTACCTCTCTCGAGTCATTTTCCTCCCTCAGACCAGCCAAGCCTTGAGCACTTTCCCCCACTAGACCTTGACACCCTTGGCAAAGTGGCACGCCAAGTCAAATCGGGCTCCCCCGTGATCCAGCCCCACCGGAAATTCTGATACAAGCAAGCCAAGCTATCCTGCCTGTAATCTTGGAACTACTAAATTCCTCCATCTCCTCCTGTACAGTACCCACCGCTTGGAAGCAAGCCATGGTGCGGGCGTTACTAAAAAAACCCAACCTGGACCCAGACGATCACTCCAGTTACCGCCCCATCTCACTTCTCCCCTGGGCAAGCAAGGTCCTGGAGAAGTACATAAACGCTCAGCTATTCCAGTTCCTTGAGAACAACTCACTACTGGAGACGTCCCAGACAGGCTTCAGACCGAAGCACGGTACTGAAACCGCCTTGTTATCGGTTACCGAGGAGTCACGAAGGATACTAGATCAGGGAGGATCAGTGGCAGTGATCCTCCTTGAATTAAGTGCAGCCTTCGATACGGTCAGCTATGCCACCTTGCTCAACCGTCTATATAACATCGGTATATCAGGCGAGGCATTGAGGTGGTTCGACTCCTTCCTGACCAATAGATCTTTTCAGATCTTTGACGGGGAAACAGTGTCAGCCAGCAAACCACTAAGTTGTGGAGTGCCGCAGGGCTCCTCCTTGAGCCCTGCGTTGTTCAACGTATACATGAAACCACTGGCTGGGGTCGTCGAACCCCACGGTATCAAAATCATATCGTATGCCGACGATACCCAGCTAGTGGTTTCGCTGACACAAGAGAGCAACAGGCAAACTCCGGAAGGCCTGCTGAGATGTTTAGAGGAGGTCAAGGAGTGGATGACTACCTCCTCCCTCAAACTAAACGGAGATAAAACTGAGCTCATGCTCCTGGGACCATCCTCACCAGTGCCTTTCACTTCCTTATGGCCCCCCTGTCTGGGTCCCCCTCCCACCCCTAAGGAAAGTGTAAAGAGCCTAGGAGTCTGGCTGGACAATAATCTCTCTTTCTCCACCCAGGCCACCAAGTTGTCCGCCACATGTTTTGGCTTACTCAGAACACTGAGGAAAATCCTTCCGCTTCTACCATTAGAAGCCAAACAGGTGGCAGTGCAAGGCCTGATCCAGTCCCGGCTAGACTCGAACAACGCCCTATATGTGGGGGCCCCTGAGATGACTCTTCGGAAGTTGCAGGTGGTTCAGAACTGTGCAGCCCGCACCCTGCTACAGATCCCACGCACCCAGTCAGCTAGACCCGGACTAAAAAGTTTACACTGGCTGCCAGTGAGGCAGAGAGTGGCATTTAAGGCGCTCTGTATCGCCCATCGGGCCTTCTGGAAAACAGGCCCAGCAATCAATGACAAGCTAGTCATTCCGTATCACCCAAATAGAAACCTTCGCTCCACGGAGGCTTTCCTGGCCGTGGTACCCAGATTAAGGAGAGCTAGGGCCGGAGGCAGGATGTTCTCCCTGAACACCTCGAAATTGTGGAATGCTCTCCCTCTACAACTCCGGTCCAACTCGAACCTGCTCTCATTCCGCAAACAACTGAAAACCCTACTGTTTGCCAAATCCACCGAGTTCTAATCTCCTCTGCACCGCCCATCTCTGTCTACTTACTCAGCGCTTGGACGCCCTTGGGCAGCAATCGCGCTTAACAAATCCATATACAATACAATACAATACAATACAACACAACCTAACATCATCTCCTAAGCTGACGACACCCAGCTGATCCTTTCCTTCACCAACGACCCGCCACTGCCAGGGCCAGCCTCCAGGAAGGAATGAAAGACGTCACAGAATGGATGAAGATCAGCCGGCTGAAACTGAACTCAGAAAAAGCACAAGTGCTCATCCTGGGAACATCCCCCTCCACCTGGGACGACTTGTGGTGGCCCCCTGCCCTGGGCACCGCCCCCAAGCCAACAGACCACGCACGCAACCTGGGCTTCATCCTGGACTCCTCCCTCACAATGACCAAGCAAGTCAACGCCGTATCATCATCCTGCTTCAACACCCTGCGCATGCTCCAAAAGATCTTCCGGTGGATCCCCAACAACACCAGGAAGACGGTCACTCAGGCCCTCGTCACCAACCGACTAGACTACGGAAACACCCTCTACGCCGGAACCACAGCCAAACTACAGAAAAGACTGCAGCGCATACAGAACGCCTCTGCACGACTCGTACTGGACACCCCCTGCCACAGCCACATCTCGCCCCAGCTGAGAGACCTGCACTGACTCCCCGTCAGCAAGAGGATCACGTTCAGACTCCTCACCCACGCACACAAGGCTCTCCACGGCATGGGACCCATATACCTCAACAACCGCCTCAAGTTCTACACGCCAACCTGCCAGTTCGGCTCCGCCAGCCTCGCCCTCGCCACCGTCCCACGCATTCGCAGAACCACCACCGGAGGAAGATCCTTCTCCTACCTGGCAGCCAAGACATGGAACTCCCTCCCCACCCACCTACGACTGACCCAGGACCATCTCTCCTTCAGGAAACAGCTAAAGACCTGGCTCTTCGAGCTGTAGCGGTTCCTCCTCCCCTCCCCCCAGGGCCTTGAGACCCTAGCGGGTGAGTAGCGCACTATATAAATTCCTTGATTGATTGATTGATTGACTTAATCAGGACCCAAAATAGTTTACCCTTTTTGCCCAAATAAACTTCTAACGCTATTCTGTCTTAATTAGTATACACTCATACCTTGACCATTAGGGAAATCATTAGGGTAGAACCTTGGAAAACTTGGCATGCTATACCTTTATCCTTCACAGACACTATGCCTGACTCCTTAACTCTATACCTAACTCTATGACTCACAAGTCTACAGAAACCCCCAAAATCAGAACAGAGTATATATGAAGTCAACACATAGAGCCTTATTATGATTTTGCAGTCCTGCAACGGACGGTCAAATGTGCAATCCGCTGTAGGACCGCCAAAGCCGTGGTTCTGCCACCCGCCAGATTAGGACTTAAACCCTTGTTGGCGGACGACCCTGTGGCAGTCTGACAGTGGCATTCTGTGAGGCTTATAATAGAGCATCACATACAAGCCGCTGCTGCCAGAGTTCCGACTTCACCTTCCTGCATGGTGTGGTACCACCAAACTCGCAATAAGGCCCATAATAAAGAACAACGGGGCATATTACCAAGCATGAGCGAAAAATATCGCTCAGCTTGGTTAGCGGCCGAAATTATATCGCCGAGCATCGCCGATTTTTATCGCTCAGGAGCCTTGATATTATCAAGGTTTATCTCCTAAGCCATAAAAATCGGCCGAAATGCATGAATATCGCTGTAAAGTCAGCGATATTCATGCATTATCGAGCAAATGCTCTTAGCCATGTTATCCACCTACCATTGGATAACATGGCTAAGAACTGCTCAGGTACTGGGAGAAAGGGGTCCCAGCAGATAACAATCAATTGACACAAATTAATCAAGATGGAGAAACATTAAATAAGTCTACACTGTATTTATTCACAATTAGGTGTATGTTAAATATCATATCTTTCAATGAACATTCAAAGGCTGTACAGTGCCCCAGGGGAAAGGGAAGTGATAAGGTGAGGATGGTGTGGATAGGGAATAGTGACAGTAAAATCAAACAGATGGCGCAACCGCACTTGTATGTCAATTTAAATATAAACCAACAAAAGACCATAGGTTCAATACATCACTTGATCAAGATCATACTTCACATAATACATTAATGTTATAATTTTTGAGGTGAAGCTGATAAACAAAGAACAGTTGTTGACGTTTCGACCCTCTAATTGTAGCAGGAGTTAGTTGTACCCTTGCTTCGGGGTCTTCATCAGGACGGGGTGGGGGCAGGCAACCTATTCAATACACATCAATAAGTAATTGAATTTACTTTTACTCCTGGCAATAAGTCACAGCATAAGCAACTATATAGCACACTATTAAAGACAGAGCATACCAAATCAATTGTTGCTCGTCTTCAAATTAATAGTAGAAAGGGTAGGATACATCTTATGGTGTTAATTTCAAATCCTAGGATTGAAAGAATTATGAAAATGATTAAAGGGCAAGGACTGGCAATAAATTACATCAGTGTTAGGAGACTAACTGAGATGGTTTGCCGATGTTAAAAGGCCCTCAGGTCTTAAGATTAAAAGAGCGAACATATCATTAATTGCAATGCTAGTTAAATGTGGATTGCAGATATGCACAATTATATAGTACATAAGAAGGAGACATTGACTCACAATAAGGACGGGCGTTCACGGTGGAATCAAATCAGGGCCCGAGGTCGGGATAGCGAGTCTGGGGAGAAAAGCGGGATTCTATGAATGGAAATAGGGAGCAGAACCGAGTTCATAATGGCAGGGTTCATGTAAAAGCTTACCCAAAGGTAGATTAGTAACTATTTAAGTCCTAGTTCAATCGTAGTTGCAAGAACCCGGCAATTAGGCACCATCAGGGGAAGGATCACAGGACCACAGAGTGTAACCCCCAAACGTAAACGATAAAGTGCTGTATAGGTAGTTTCAGTATAACACTCACCGGAGGCAGAGTAAATCCGACGTCTCGTCAGCTCGCGTCTGGCAATGGCAAACGGAGCTTCCAGGTGGGGCAGTAACTAGGGCAACCGAGTCAAGTGAGCGCAAGGTTGCGTGTAGAGACCATAAACAGACTACTGGCAGTGAAATCGGGAGCGATGGACCGATTAATGAACGACAATGATGTCTTGGAATTAGTATTATAATCAGAACGTTAAAAGGGATAATTGTGGAGCAACTAGATGGAGAACTACTGTTCTGTTACATTTGGATTTGGTCCCACTATAAAAATGAATTTGGGGGATATCAATCATTATATTGATTAGTTGATGTTATGCATAACACAGACAATGTGGTGTACCTATCATATATTCGTAAAGACCGCATAGAAGACAGAACAAGTAATGATGAATCAAAAGAAAACTTAATATAAACCATTGATCAGAACATTCATAATAGATAACCGTGAGCATATCAAAAATCATAGGACAAGGATCATTGTGATGTAACCAGAAAACATTACTGTTGTGTTACATTTTAGTTTGGTCCCCATATAAACCTAAATTCGGGAGATACCGATCATTGTATTCATTAGTTGATGTTATGCATAGCATAAACGATGTGGTGTACCTATCACAAAATAATAAAGACCACATAGAAGATGGAACAATTAATGAGGAATCAAAAGAAAACTCATTATAATCCCATCAATTGATCATAGCATTGATAATAGATAACCATACGCATATCAAAAATCATAGGACAATATGTATATCAAAAGTCGCAGAACAACTTCAGGTGACCTGTAAGGGAACAAATGTACACATATCATTCTTCATATAGCGTACCTATCATATGATGGTGGAGGCCACTTTGTAGCAAGATGGAGTAAATAGAGCAGACCAAATACCCGATGTCAAGGTAAATATCCCAAGATCACTAGAGAATATGCATATCAAAAGTCGTAAGACAACTTCAAGTAACCTGTTAGGGAACATATGTACACATATCATACTTTATATGGCGTACCTATCATAAGACGGTAAAGGCCATTTGTTAGCAGGATAGAGTAGATCAAGCAGACCAATTAACCATTATGCAGGTGAATATCCCTAGAGGTAAATTAGGGCAGAGTCGCTAATTGGGAGAAGGAGCTGTCATGTTCATTAAGGCCATTTTGAATTGAATCAAAGAAAAACATCCACTTTAATTCTCGTGTGCTGAGAATGCTGATGATATTGCCCCCACGGGGTCCTAAGATTGCTTTCTCTAGCACAACCCACTTGAGGCTTTCAGGAGGATGTGCAGCCGATTTAAAGTGGTCTACAAGTGGTGCACCCTGTACCTCGCATCTAATCCTGCTCATATGTTGGAGGATTCTCATTTTAGCCTTCTGCTGTGTTTGACCAATATAAATCAAATTACATGGACATGTTATTGCATAGATTATCTTGGAAGTGTTGCAGTTGCTGTGAGATTTGAGCTTGACTTTCCGTTGGTTGTGCTCAAATTCCTTGGTTTGTATAGCGGTTTCACAGGCCTTACATTGTCCACATCTGAAGTGACCAACGATTGGTGGAAGGTTCCATAAGGAGGTGATAGTTGGGTCTTCTGGAGTTGGTAAGAGAGATCGTACTACGTAGTCTTTTACACTTTTCGCTTTCCTGAAGGCGTGTAGTGGTGTACTCTTGTGGTTGACATCATCTGCAATCAATTCCCAATGTTGGTTCACAATGCGCTTTATTTTGTTGCTTTTAGTTGAGAATGTTGTCACAAGAAACAATTCTATCTTGTTGTTGATCAGTTCTGTCTTTAGTGGTGAGTAAATGCTCCCGGGGATAAAACCAAGCGCGTTTCCTTGCTCTTCTGATGAGTCGTCTAGGGTATCCACGCTGTTGGAGACGATTGGAAAGATCTACTGACTCTTCAAAATAATGATCTTTATTGGAACAGTTCCTACGAATACGTAGGAACTGCCCAAAGGGCAGGTTATCATGTAGAGGTGTTATATTGTAACAGAGTATTCCTTTCGGCTGGCTTACGATAAAGTGTCGTGAATAGAGTGCCTGAGTTATGGTTATCAGACTGGATCGTAAATTTGAGATGAGGGGATTGCTGGTTGAGCCATGAATAAAAATATGTCAGTTCATTGGAATCCCCATCCCAAATCAATAGGATGTCATCGATATATCTCATCCATTGACCGAGCCGGTCTCTGAATGGATTGAAGTTATTCAAGATGGTATCATCCTCGAATGCTGACATGTAAAGAATAGCCACATCAGGAGCGAATGTGGCACTCATCGCTACGCCTTTGGTCTGGAGGAAGAACTGGCTCTTGAATATGAAAAAGGTTTTGGTCATAGCGATCCTAAGTAAGGCAATAATGAACTCTGTTGGGACTGTCACTGGTGCAGGTCGTCGTTGGAGACATCTGGTTATCACAACTAGGGCTTCCTCTACCTCTTCCTTTTGGAGATTAGCGCGAATATCTCCAAAAGTTGGTGATAGGAGATAGCGATGTTAGCGACTTTTTCCAGTCGCTAAGATCTTGGCACGCCCACTTTGCATGTCATTAGTAATAAATATCACTGACATGCAAAGCGGGGCCCAAGATGGTCGCTATCTCCTACTAGCTGTCGCTAACTGGTGTTAGCGACAGCTAGGTAATAGGGAGATAAAATTATCTCTGCTTTCTTGGCTTTTAAAGCCAAAAAGCGGAGATAAACCCCCTTGATAATATGCCCCAACATTATTAATTCAACTCCATCACAAAAATGATATAATCAACAATTCACACCATCTTGCATGATAATAATAACGCAAACTCAAACCGTGCTAAAGACACACTTCTACCTCCTACATAAAAAGCCTCTCATAATCACCAAGCCTAAACTGGATCACCCTTCCACAGGACAATGTACCTCAGGACAGCATGCCTCAGGACAGTGCACCTGCTCAACTAATTCTCCAACATGAATTCCAAATTCATTAAATATTTGCCAAGAATTCTCCAGCATTAACTGTTGACGCTTTCCGTTTATCAGAAAGGGTTGATCTGCAGAACCAGTGGAAGCAAAGTGATTTCAAACCTGTGGCAAATAAATTGACAAAAAGGCTCTCACTTGCTTTTTTTATCATTATATTTATTTTAGTGTATATAATTAAATTACAGCAGAAATGTAACCAGCAGAAATAGAACAAAACAGAAAATCAGTTGTATGCTCATAGCACATACATTTTCAAACAAAACAATCAAACAACTGAGCCTTTCAGGATGTGTAACGGAATATTCTGCACGTTAAATAAATAACAATGTGTGTTCAGAGAGAAGAGCCCATAAATTGCGCACATTTGAGCAGCATGAGAAAAGCGTCACTAAAGTGAAGAGTTAAGATGAGTCTACGGTCAATAGAGCTCTGAAGCAATACTAAAGGAAAGATTCAATGTATGAGCAAATGCACCAAAATGAAGTGGCCTAGAAAAATAGCTCCAAATAAAAAGGCAACGCAGACCAACAGAGATCCGAACAGAATGAAGTAAAAACAAAATAAGAACAAAACAATACATGTCATACAAAACTTTTTGTGACAATTTTAAATTCAATCGATTTAGGAAACAAGACGCCCCACAAAAAAGAAAACATTGCTTTTGCTTTCCATCCAGACATACGTATAGTAAAATATAAAACACATTATTGATGTATGTCATTCGTCATATAATCTTTCCACCAAAAGTAAAATAACAACTTTCAAATACACTGCTTCAATTCAGGACTTTACAATACACTCCATGAATTCATTTCTTGCTTATCGTTATCTTCCTGCACAGTTCTTTCTGCACCTATCATGTTGAGAAACTTCACATAACAGATCACAGTCTCATCATCCTTTAAAAGTTACAAAAAGCAAAATAAGTCGTACAGAGTCAATGCCACGATGCCCTCAGATGCAAAGTTATACAGAGTAGGCAAAAATCTGGAAATAGTCTATGTCACAATGAGCAGAAAAAATTGAAAGAAATAGAGCAACATCTTTGGTAGAACAGGCTGGTATTTTGGCTCACCTCCTAAATCAATGGAGTTCTTATACACAATTCTTGCATATATAATTAGCAATTATCATTGTGGTGTGAGAAAAAGTCAGATCAGAACATAAAAAAATAAATGCCATTGCCTTAACAATCTCATTTTCTCCAACAATTATTCAACACCCTCTATGCCAGGGGTCTTCAATCTGTGGGGCGCGACCCCCAGGGAGGTCGTGGAGTCCTGGGAAGGGGGTCGCAGATTGTTATTTTGCCTTAGTGGCGTCGGGCTGATTGAGGGGGCTCACGGCGGAGGACTAATTCACACCGAGGGGTGAAAACCAACAAAGCCTCATTAACAAGTAAAAGGTCTTTTAAAGACCTGTGAAGTATTCGGGTGCGGTGCGGCTTTGTGTGTGTCCCTGAAGGTATTTCAGCCCGGCTCACATACACGAGGGAGGGGGAGCTGGGGGAGGAGGCTGTAGCCCTTTGAGTTCCATGGACGTTGCGCGCCTGGAGCTGTGGGTCCCGCCTGTAAAGCACAAAGCACGAACCCTCATACCTGGCGCCTGTGTGGGAGAAATATGCCTGAGAGTCTGTTCTTCAGGTGAGATGTTGTTACAGCCTGTCTGCCACCCCCCAACCCCCAACCCCCTTCCTCAGCAGGGAGGCACAGAGATGCCCTCCCATGAGAGAGGAAGAAGAAGGAAGATGCAGAGAGATACTGACCCCCCCCCCCCCCACCCCGCTCCCCTCCATGAGAGAGGCACAGAAAAGGTGGGTGGATGAATGGATGAAAGAGTGGATGGATGAAGGATGGATGTAGGGATGGATAAAAGGTTGAATGGACCATGATGGATGGATGTGTGAAAAGGTGGGTGGATGAATGATGGGTCAATGGTTGGGTGAATGGATGGATGAAAGGGTGGAAGGATGAAGGATGAATGTATGGATGTAAGGATGAAAGGGTGGATGGATGAAGGATGGATGTAAGGATAGATAAAAGGTTGCATGGATGAATGATGGATGGATGGATGTGTGAAAAGGTGGATGGATCAATGATGGGTGAATGGATGGATGAAAGGGTGGATATATGAAGGATGTATGTATGGATGGAAGGAAGGAAGGAATATGAAACGGTAGATGGATGAAGGATGGATGTATGGATGGATAAAAGGTTGCATGGATCAAGATGGATGTGTGAAAAGGTGGGTGGATGGATGATGGGTGGATGGATGGATGGATGGATGAAAGGGTGGGTGGATGAAGGATGGATGTATGGATGAAAGGGTGGATGGATGAAGGATGAATGTATGGATGGAAGGATGAAAGGGTGGATGGAAGAAGGATGAATGTATGGATGGAAGGATGAAAAGGTGGATGGATGAAGGATGGATGAAAGGGTGGGTGGATGAACGATGGATGTATGGATGGAAGGATGAAAGGGTGGATGGATGAAGGATGTATGTATGGATGGATAACAGGCTGCATGGATGAATGATGGATGGATGTGTGAAACGGTGGGTGGATGAATGATGGATGGATGGATGGAAGGGTGGATGGGTAAAGGATGGATGCATGGATGCAAGGATGAAAGGGTGGATGGATGAAGGATGGATGTATGGATGGAAGGATGAAAGGGTGGATGGATGAAGCATGAATTTATAAATGGAAGGATGAAAAGGTGGATGGATGAAGAATGGATGTATGGATGGATAAAAGGTTGCATGGATCAAGATGGATGTGTGAAAAGGTGGGTGGATGAATGATGGGTGGATGGATGGATTGAAGGGTGGGTGGATGAAGGATGGATGTATGGATGGAAGGGTGGATGGATGAAGGATGGATGTATGGATGGAAGGATGAAAGGGTGGATGGATGAAGGATGAATGTATGGATGGAAGAATGAAAAGGTGGATGGATGAAGGATGGATGAAAGGGTGGATGGATGACGGATGAATGTATGGATGGAAGAATGAAAGGGTGGATGGATAAAGGATGTATATATGGATGGATAAAAGGTTGCATGGATGAATGATGGATGGATGTGTGAAAAGGATGGATGGAAGGGTGGATGGGTAAAGGATGGATGTATGGATGCAAGGATGAAAGGGTGGATGGATGAAGGATAGATGTATGGATTGAAGGATGAAAGGGTGGATGAATGAAGGATGGATGGATGGATGTGTGAAAGTGTGGGTGGATGAATGATGGATGGATGGATGGATGTGATGAGGTCTAACAGGTGCATTTATGGTTGTCAATAGTTGTTGATGATGAGGAGTACCAGTTTCTAGAAACTTTTGTTGGAAGGGGGACCTTAATCCTAAAAAGGTTTTACAAGGGGGTCTCGGCATCAAAAGGTTTGAAGACCTCTGCTCTATGCTAATGTCATTTGGAGATAATAAAATAATATATGAAACATTTCAATAAGGCTTTCTTCGAATTAATAGGTCCAGTGCAACACGCCGGAATCGAATAGGACGGGTCCTCGCAGATACGCGGATGGGACTGCGCTTATGACTGTCATTGTTGCAAGACTTTGCGAGCAACTACGGACAGTAATACTGAAGAGCTGCGCTCAAAGCTGTGAAGTTAGATGCTGCAGTTACTTTTAGCTGACTGGGCTAAGCAAAACGCTGATTCTAAAAAAAGTGAACTTACTGACATGCTGGGAGTCTCTTTTGCCCTGAAGAAGTCAATTGTCATATACTGACAAGACGAAACACGTGTTGGCTGTGTATATGAAATCTCCTATGAAAAACTTTTTGAAGCAATAAAGAAGAAGATTGGAACACATGAACTTGTAGTTACTTTTGGACATTTGAATAATAATTTTGAGTGCTTGGTGGAATGGTGTAGTATACTTGTCCAAGGGTCCCTGTCCCAGAGCACCCCTCCCGAGGGGGATCTGCTGGCGGACCGAGAGTGAACCCCCTGAACTCACCCTAAGGGACGGTATGGAGGCTACCGCAGGGTGCAAACCTCTATGGAGCGACGCACCAACGCCATC
Source organism: Lissotriton vulgaris (assembly GCF_964263255.1). Lineage (NCBI taxonomy): Eukaryota > Metazoa > Chordata > Amphibia > Caudata > Salamandridae > Lissotriton > Lissotriton vulgaris. Next base: position 1,892,897,470 of record NC_141691.1, on the reverse strand, counting down.
ACAAGAGAAATGACTTTGATCAGGGTGGACCTCACCAAATGCATGAAAAGGTCCAGCAGCTGGAAGTAACTGCAACAAGTCTGGTAGATGACGTTTCGCAACTCCAAAACGAAGTTCAGGCCCTCCAAACCTTTAAGAAATTTTCCGAAGACAAACTGGATGACTATGAGAGGCGTTCTCGGAGGAAAAACGTTCACATCCTAGGTGTACCGGACTCGAGATCTGTTTTTGAGGACTTCGTGCTCAATCACCTCAACCCGAAGGGCCTTTCAAAGTTCTTTGTAGTTGAGAGGGCCCACAGAGTCCCATGGGGGGCACCCAAAGGCCGGGGCTCCCCATCGTCCAATTTTGGCATGACTCCTGAACTTCAGAGATCAGGATGTGATAATACAGAGTGTCAGAAGCTCGCCACCTCTCAAGTATGAGAATTCCACTGTTACCTTTTTCCCGGATTTTACGCAGGCCGTGCAGAAGCAGCGACAGTAGTTTTTGGCCATCAAAAAGACTCTGTGAGACAGAGGGCTGAAGTACGCTATGCTCTTCCTCGCCCAACTGCAGGTTGAGGCGAGTGGAAAGGCCTGGTTCTTTGAACATCCGGTGGTAGTGGCAGACTGGTTGGAGGGCTGGAGAGATGCAGGGGAACACAGCAGACGCTGATTCTTGAACTGACTGGTGCCACTCGCCATGGTGGAACTTGTGTTGATTGGGCCCGCCCTGGGGTTCCTGTGTACGCTGACTACTTAGGCCCTAGGTTCTACCAGGCGCGCTTCTGTGCAGAATTGTGCACGCTGGGCCCGATGACTCCTTCTTGACTGTTAAATCCTGGTGGTCACTGGGCACGCTTTTTGTTTTTTGTGTTTTTCTTCCCTCCATTTAGGGCGTGGGTGGAGGGTCGGGGTGGGAGCTTTTTCCCTGCACTTAACTACTGTTGGTACTTTTTGGGGCGACAGGCACTCTGCACAGTTTGTTCATTGGGCTGGTTAATGCCCAGGGTGCAGGGGGGCAAGGAGGGAGGTGTTGGGTCATGGGTTGGGGTAATGGGTTGTTAATTGTTATTTCATCGGCATCACTGACCAATATGGCTTTGGAAGACGAATTTCCACATTATACACTATCATGGGTACGCACTGGGACCAAAGCTTAGCCTTAATAAGTTGGAATGTGAATGGACAAGCTAAAACGCACTATTGACCTACAATACATAAGGCAACACTCCCCAGATGTAGTTTTCTTTCAGGAGTCACACCTATGTGTTCAGCCCCAAAGAGATGGAGGTACAGGCTCCTGGCCCACTCGGGCTTTACCTTTGGGTCTAGGAGTGTGAGAACCATGGCTAAAAACTCCGTCCCCTTTTCAGTTCAGTCTTCGCACACTGATAAACACAGGAGGTATGTTGCAATCATTGGACAATGGGAGGGTAGGGCGCTAACACTAGTGTCAGTGTATGTCCCGCCTGGACTACAAAGTCATACATTTGCGGATCTGGGCACTCAGCTCCTCTCCCTCCTGGAAGTCCTGTTGCTGGTGGGAGGTGACTTTAATGTTGTGGCATCCGGTACACTGGATCGCCAACACCCCATGCGATGGGCCCCTCAAGTAATTGTCTCCCCGGCTTACTGGAGGCATTCAGCCTCTCGGACACTTGGAGGGCGCTTCACCCCAGGGACCTGCAATACACCTTTATCTCGGGTGCTCACCGTAGCTCCTTCCGCATTGATTATCTGCTCCTGCCTGCCTCTCAGCTCATGCACATACATGAGGTTTGTCCCCTTGCATGCAGCATATCCGACCACTCCCCTGTGTGAGCCAGGCTGGTCTTAGGGGACCAGCGGATTGACATGGTAGTGCCCATAAACCCTTGGTACATGTTGAACCCCACTGTTCGCAAAGACCTTCTGAAAGCAATTGACTGTTACTTTCAGGAGAACCTTGGCTCCGTTGACTCCCCCCAAACATCATTCTGGAAAGTGTTCAAAGCGGTTATTAGAGGGACAGCCCTCTCTCTCATAGGGGGATTTAGGAAGGAAAAATTCAAAGAGATGAGGCGCTCAAAAGGGAGATCCTCCAATTAGAGGCGGACAGTGGGAGGGGGGACGCCCCAGATACATTGCACCTTTTGCAACTGAAGGCAGATGAGTATAAAGCCATTGTCACAAACCGGGCAAAAACCTGGGGGAGAGAGAGAGATGGTAGGGTGTATGAATGGGGCGACAAAGCCGGGAAACTAATCGCCTGGTTGGACAAAAAGGAAAGGGCCAATCAGCTTGTGCCCCAACTGATGGCTGACTCGGGTGCAAAGATCAGGGATCCCATTCACATTGCCGATGAGTTCGCTGCACACTATAGAACCATATATTGGGCATAGTCGTCCCTGCTTGAAACAGACTCTGCTGACCTCCTCCGAGACATCCAACTCCCAGTCCTCTCCGAGGAAGATAGGAGTTTTTTAGACAGCGACATTACTAACAACGAGATTGCGCAGGCAATCAGATATCTCCGACCGGGAAAGGAGATGGGTCCCAACGGGTTACCCATTGAGCTCTATAAACTGCGTCCTGACAAGCTTGCCCCGCATCTGAGGGCTATGTTCGAGGAGAGTAGGAGAGAGGGAGGGTTGCGGCCTCACCAACAACTGGCATCAATAGTAGTCACCCCAAGGAGGGGAAACCTAGAGATAGTTGTGCTTCTTATCGGCCCATCTCCCTGCTTAATGCAGAACTGAAAATCCTCGCCAAACTTTTGGCCACCCGCCTGTCACAAGTGATTAGTGACTTGGTAAACCCAGACCAATCAGGCATTATGCCCCAGCGTAATAATGCCATATATCTGTGACGAGTTCATGGAGCGATAGGATGGACTGATACCATCCAAGACGTCACTGTGATCTTTTCCTTAGATGGCTCCATGGCGTTTGACACTATCGAATGGCCCTACCTCTTTGCCATCCTTTTCAAGTTGGGGTGTGGACCACAATTTATATCATGGGTCAGACTCCTCTGTTCCGCACCTATGGCACAAGTGATAGTTAACAACAAACGGTCCGATCCCTTTACTCTTAGTTGTGGTACCAGACAGGGGTGCCCGCTGTCACCCCTGCTCTTCGCCCGATCCTTGGACCCTCTCGCTGCCTGGATCCGGCGCGACTCAGCCATACGTGGACTGCGGTGGTCGGCAGAGTGGGAGGATTGCATCTCAATGACATTTTCCTTTTCTTGGCCTCCCCCAAGAAGTCTCTCATATGTGTTTTAGACATCTTCACATCCTTCAGCAGGTTTTCAGGCTATTCTATTAACTGGAATAAATCCCTTATTTAGACTCTGAGTGGTGGGGCTCCAGATCTCTCCAGAGATTGTCCAATACAGGTGGTGGCGGATTGGTTTTGCTACCTGAGAATCTTTGTCATCACAGTTCCCAAGGTCTGTTACTAGAAAAATCTGCTACTGCCCCTACAGTGCCTGCGTCGTGATGTTGCCAACTGGAGAGTGTTCCCTCTCTCACTGCTTGACCAAACCGCTCTTTTTAAATTGATGTCCCTGCCTCGCTTCCTCTATGCCCTACAAAACGATCCCGTCACTGTTCCGACTCAGTATTTTAAAGAAATCGAAGATCTTCAGAAGCAGTTGTTATGGGATGGGAGACCCAGAATAGCGCCTAACAAACTAGTTCTCAACTGGTACGACTGTGGTATCAGGCTCCCCGACATAAAGAAATATTAATGAGCAGCCCACCTTGCTGCCTTCAACCAAGGCATGTACCGCGCACAGGGAGATCCAGGCTTTGCCATGGACAGGTGGCTGCTGCCGGGCGGAACATATAACAGAGCCCTCTATGCAAATCCCAAGAAACTCTCCTTAACTGGGCCCACCATGCTTGCGGTCCAGCTCTGGCGTACAGTAAACAAAAGCTTAGGTTGGGACCGTAAACTGACACTGGCTACCCCCTATGGGATTCAAAGCCGCTTGGTAGTTTACACTCCTCCAAGGGTTTCGATAAGTGACACCTCATCGGTATCTCTCGGATTGGCGATCTCTGGATGAAGGGTGACATGCTCAGCTTTGGCCAGTTACAACAGCAGTACGAGCGCACAGACACTTAGCGCTTCCGCTACCTGCAGGTCCAACATACACTTAACACAGCCTTAAAGAAGGGCTCCCCCCTCCCTGACTTCTCCCTACTAGAAGACAGGTTGTTGGGGGGCTGCTTCCTCAGAAAGCCATCTCACTAACCTACAAAAAACTAGTCAATAACACACCTGACCCCCTAGATAAATTGCATGAGTCATGGGAGAGGGACAGCTTACTGCTTGACAATGAGGAGTGGATGGCGATCTCTGCACGTCTTCGTCTGGTGCAATTGAAAATTCTTCACAGAACCTAATTCAGCGACCCCCAGCTGGTCCGCATGGGACGGGAAGTGAGTGCGGATTGCAGGTGACGGTGTGGGCAAGTCGCCACCTTCATGCATATCATCTGGGAATGTGAGCAGATTCAAAGATATTGGAAGGGGATACATGTGGTCATGAGAGAGGTCCTTCACAAAGATGTTTGCCCAGAGTTCAAGAGATGTTTGCTTAATGTGTGGGAGCCCACCGACTTGACTGGGCAGAGAGATTATGGGTCATTCTGGGAGCAGCTGTCGCAAAGGGAGATATTGCCCAGCTATGGGGGGGGGGGGGGGGGGGGAACCTCACCTCCTACTCTTGCCACATGGAAACGAAATCTTGATTGGTGCATGTTCAGGGAAAAAACTGTCTACGTGGCAAGAGGCTGTCCCCAAAAATGGTCAATTGTTTGGGGCAAATGGAATACCTACAGTGTAGATATCTGTGTCGCACCGACTGCTCACACTGACAACAAGCCTTTATCCCCTTAATATTTTATCGACCCAATTGCTGTATCAATGTGATTGCCTAAAATCCCAAATGAAATGCCATATTAATTAATACCTTGTGTTCTACTCATGTTAAATTTTTGTTTATGTTATGAAAATCAATAAAAAGATAAGTTAGAAAAACCAAATATGTTGTTGGACCCTACACAGACCAGATGGGAGTGGCTCAAGAACTTGCGAGCGGCAACTCCCAACAGTGGGAGGTCATCATACAATGGTCCCAAGTGGCCGATACCACACCCAGGGGGTATCGAGAGCCCCAGGGTATATGGGAAATGTAGTTTCATGAGCCGAATTAGATGGGGTTCGAGGCTCAGCTCCGTGAGTGCCTCTTGGTAACAATTTGTACATAAAGATAAACAAACTAAATGTAAACTCCTCGCATTTTGTTTAATAGAAGTGTTACGCTACTGAAATCAGCTTATCATCATATGTTATTTCTATTTGCCTAACTCGATACTGGTTGACAGGAATGCCCAGCTTAGTTCCTCAGATGGTAATTTGCATTAAAATAAAATATTAGTTCACCTTGGGGATGCTCAAATCTTCTCTGCAATGTAGCATTCTCGCCCTAAAAATGATACTTGTGTAAAAGGCAATATACAGGTTATGACAGAAATTATCAAGATGTTCCGCAGAGGCTGCGATATAGTGGCATAGGCCGGGAACCATTGTGTTAGTAGGAGGACCTGAGACCCCCTGTAGCCTGGTTGTGATCTTCAGAGAAGGAGTAAGTTACGAGTATTGGCATCCTGGAGTAGGGGAGTCTAGAGGAGACCAAAACTGACTAAACTATAGGGTAAAACAGTTATCATAACCAGGGAGTTTCCAAATATCATGGGTTTGCACAGTTAAGACTCAATAGGTTCATTTGTGTATCCCTGTGCACTCACTCAAAGCTCCACGGGTGACTTTTGGGTCAGCTATCCAGTAGACTACCCGATGGGGTGTCATCATTGATTTCGACTCCGTCTGTGGGTAGCCTGTATACCCATCTCTGTTTGAACAGGAGAAGAGTTTTGGTCATGTCAGTATGTTCCTGTGATAACCTTTCTACAACAGATTACTCTAGTTGGTCAACAATGTGGCCTTTCTCAATGAAATGGGAGGTCAGTTTTGTGGCATCCCATCTGCATCTGTTTGGGCTGCGATGTTCTGAAATTCATATGCTCACCTCACGTGTCGTCATCTCGATATACAGAAGTCCAAATGGTCACCTGATGACAAATATGCGGAGGTGCAATTAGTTACCTTTGTCTGGCTCCACTGAGTTTGAATGCCCAAATCCAATTATTTTGTCCTTTTTGTAAAGTGGCACTCACTACAGGATCCTCATGGGGAGTGTCCCAAGAGAGGAGGCAGGTTCCACAATAGGGTCTGTTGGGACCCCGGTCCCCTGGTTCTTGGTCTTGTGTGTGTGTACCACCAAGTCTCATGTTTATTGCTATTCTGAAAGAGTACATTGGTCATTCTCTGTTAAGCCCTTCGGACTGGATGATCTTCCGTTCTTGTTCATCATGGTTTGGAATTGATTAGACAAAGTGCTAAAGGTGGAGATACAAATTAGTCTGTCACATTTCTTCTTTGGTTGTGGCATAAGCAGTTGCTCCCTGTTGTTTTGCAACTCCCTCTTCTTTGCTTTGTTGATCAGTTTTCCAGGATAGTTTTATGTTATTAGTTTTTTAGTCAGGTTATCAGCATAGGTTAGATAGTTGTTTTTCTCCTTGCAATTACGTCTTAGACGTAGGAACTGGCCTACCAGCAGATTTTCTAATATCCCGCTGTTGCGATCAGTAGGCTTGTAATATACCTTGCTAGTTAGGAGGACACCATCTTTTTCTTGTATCACCAGGTCTACAAAAGCATCTGCCTATCCCCAATCGTCAGAATCAACCTGATGTAGGAGTTCTGTGCATTAAGCCATCTTCCAAATTCTTGTACCATCATCAATATACCGCTTCCATAGTCTGATTCTTCTGAGGAAGGGATTGTTCACATTTTGGATGACGTCACACTCAAAAGAGTGTACGTACAGGCAGAGTAGATGGGAGCAAACAAGCTCCCCATTGTTGTCCCATGTACTTGCAGGTAAAAGTCATCCTCAAATTCAAAGAAATTCCTTGTCAATGCAAGGTGGGCCAGATCAAGTACAAAATCATTGGGGGGGTCATAGAATCCCAATCGGTCTCATCAAGGAATTCTAAAGTTGCTTCCTGTGGGATGTTCGTGTAAAGGGTATACAGGCCCCGCACATTCCCAGATGGACTCAATATGATATCCCATGGGTTAGTCTACTGGCTGGCTGACACAAAAGACACCTGTGGAGCTTTGAGTGAGTGCACAGGGATGCACACATATGAACCTATAGAGTCTGGATTGTGTGCAAGCCATGATATTAGGAAATTCCTGATTAGGATAACAGTTCCCTATGGTTTAGTCCATTCTGGTCTCCTCTAGCCTCTCCTACTCAAAATGACTAGGCTACCCATACTCGTAACTTACTCCTCCTACTAACCCGATGGTTCCCAGCCTATGCCATAATATCGCAGCCTCTGCAGAACATCTTGTTCATTTCTATCACAACCTGTATTTTAGCCTTTTACACAAGTATCATTTTTCAGGGCGGGAATGCTACATTGCTTAGAAGATTTTAGCATCCGCATGGTGAACTAATATGTTAATACAAATTACCATCTTGGGTACTAATCTGGGCAAGCCTGTCAACCAGTATCAGAATAGGCGAACAGAAATAACATGATGATAATCTGATTACACTAACATAACTCTTCTATTAAGAAAATACGAGATGGTGTTTACATTTAATTTGTTCATCTTTTTGTAAAAATGTTTACCAAGTGTCACTCGTGTAGGTGAGCCTCGAATCCCATCAGGTTTGGCTCACAAAAGTACATTCCCCATACACCCTGGGGCTCTAGATGTCCCCTGGGTGTAGTATCAGCTGCTTGGGGCCACACCTCTGTGTGCGTCACTAATTGTACGACGACCTCCCACTGTTGGGAGGTGCTGCTCGTTTTCAAAAGTACTTGAGCTGCTCCAATTCAAGCCAGCATTGTACCATCCAGCAGGGAGCAGACTTAGTAGGTTCTTCTGAGTGGGGCTGTACGGTGGTTATGCAATTGATCGTTTGCTTGATTACAGCTTGCCGTACATGCTGTTGTGCTTGGCATACTTAAGAAAAGAATATAAAAAAACAACCTGCAGAGGAGAGCCGACATACTATGTTGGCATGTATTTGTCACCACGAAGATACCTGCTGTGTGGTTGTTGGGGGGACTGTACTCATGTGATTTACAATTGACCATCAGATTATTGTTATAATATTGATTGTTTTGAACACAAATTACATTGCAACTTGGTATATGAACTCGTCTTTTTCTTCCCTTTTGTGTTGCATGCCGACCTAGTCCTTTTACATTTACTTTGGCTTGTTTCATGTTGTCCTTCCTGTTTATGTATTTTTACTTTTTAGTGTGTTTACTACGAAGGCCACCACCTCTACTTTTGACCAAGTCTCTTGTATCCCCTAAAGTCCCCTAAAGTCTAGGGTAAGGAGTAGGCCTGTTTTTAACATTAGTTATGATTAATTGTGTGGACTCAGTTGCATGTGTGAGTTATAGGTTCCCATACTTAAAAAGACGGTTTGGTAACTTAACAGAGACTGGACGTAGTTGTGGAGACTTTCCACCGCAGTTACCATTAGTGTGTGTTACCCCTCCTGACCAATATTCAATTCAATTCAATTCAAATGATTTATATAGCGCGCTACATACCCAGAGGGTCTCAAGGCGCTTGGAGAAGGGTGGGGAATTACTTGTCGAATATCCAGGTTTTAAGTTGCTTTCTGAATGCTAGGTGGTTCTGAGTGAGGCGAAGGTGAGTGGGAAGTGAGTTCCAGGTTTTGGCTGCCAGGTAGGAGAAGGATCTTCCTCCCATGGTGGTTTTGTTGATGCGAGGTACAGCAGCAAGGGCTTGGTGGGAGGAGCGTAGCTGGCGGGAGGGGGTGTAGAAGGAAAGTCGTGTGTTGAGGCATTCGGGTCCAAGTTCGTAAAGTGCTTTGTGTGCGTGGGTTAGGAGGCGGAATGTTATCCTCTTATTGACGGGGAGCCAGTGGAGGTTTTTCAGGTGACCAGAAATGTGGTCTTTACGCGGAATGTCTAGTATGAGTCTGGCTGATGCGTTCTGGATGCGTTGGAGTTTTTTCTGAAGTTTTGCGGTGGTACCGGCGTATAGGGTGTTTCCGTAGTCCAAGCGGCTTGTAACCAGTACGTGGGTGACCGTTTTTCTAGTTTCGGTGGAGATCCAGCGAAATGTTTTTTTGAGCATGCGAAGGATGTTGAAGCAAGATGATGAAACGGCGTTGACCTGTCTGGTCATCGAGAGTGAGGAGTCCAGAATGACGCCCAGGTTCCGTGCGTGGTCCGTCGGGATTGAGGTTCCGTGACAATTGTAAGTGGTGTTTTCGACTCGCACGGATATGGTCGAGTCTAGTATCTATGAACCGCAAATGACGAGTTTAGTAAGTGTGCGCAGTTTCGCTGTGCTAACTTAAACCCTTCGTTTGTTACGTGGGTTTGTCATCTGTACCCACGGGTTCCATCTTAGATACGGCATCCATTTTGTCTCTTGCCCTCAAGTAGCCAGCGAACGGATGCTGTCCGCTTCGCGACCCTGGGACTCCCAAGATATGGCGGAAGACACATGTTCTTTGTAAGTGCCTTTATGACGAGGGGGATGCTACTGTAAGGCAGATGGCGCCGCTCGAGGCTCATCTTGCCGCACGGGCTTATTGTCTCAGCCGTGCATCTCATTAGGCACGTCCCTTTGATGCCTGTATCTCGATGCCCTTTTTACACCCTTTCCGATCTCCCCACTGTCTCCGTCTTCCTCTACACCTGTCTTCGTTCCTATTTCGATCTACTTTACTGCTGATTGGAATTTGCTAATGGTGGGAAGATGGGTTTTTACAGTTGGGAACCGCCAAATGTTTCCGCACTTATGTTCCGGACCTTATGTGTTTCAAAGTGACCAAAGCGACCCCTCTGAGAGCGACTTGTGGGAACCGGGTTGTAAACTATTGTGTATCATGTTATTCTATGGGTAAAAACTGTATAAAAGGAGCGATCCACAAATACAATTTGAAGCAGTCTCCCCGAACTACACTCGATGTACTTCCTGTGACTTCTGTGTTCCCTGCAGTAAATAAACCTTGACTCTTTGACGCCGAAGGAAGTGTCCCGTGTCTCTGTGACTTGTACGCCGGAGCAGGTTACCCACGAAGGTTTCAGGTGTTGTGCCCTGGCACCGCTGGGTCCAAAAGAACCCAGTCCTTCAGTTGGCGCCCAACGTGGGGCTGCATCAGTGGTACCGGTCCAAGCCCGACGATCGTGAGGAACTTCGTGTGAAATCTCCGAGGGAAGGTGCACCCCGCTTCATCGATCCTGTTGTCGAAATAAGTGGCCCGAAGACTTTTCCCGCGAAGATTCCCGCCTCCTAACGGCTGCGACGGACTGCTGCCCTGACTGTAGACCTGTTTTGGCGCCTGGCGTAGACCTTGGTATAGCGAGACGATTGACGGGCCTTCCTGAGGACGCCATTGATCTTTGAGTTAAGTATTTGTGGGTCGCTCCCAGAGTTCTTGGTTGTAGACACTTTAGCGAGTGTCTTTGTTGTAAACACTAGTGTTTTTGTTGTATACGCTGTGTGAGTGTTTTTGTCGGTGACACTTTGCTAGCGTACTTTGTTGTTGTTGTATTTGTTTGACGACTGCAGCCGCCAAAGACCGAGGGTTTTGTTCTTTACTGGGACTTGGTAAATCCCGAAATCCCGTAACCCTTGAAGTTTGTGAAACTCGGCTAGTGTGCAAGATGCCTGGTCGCAGTACTTTGTTCAGTTGCTTTAGACCTTGTGGTGCGGATTCCCTGCTGGAGGACTCGTGTCCGATACCTCCGGTTGGAACTCCTACTTATGATTTATATAGCAAACATGGGCTAGGCCCGATTGCTTTTAACGATTATTGGATAAAATATACAAAGACAGACGGCGATCTTCGTTGGCCACCTCACGGTAGCTTCGAAGCGTCGATCTTAGATAATTTGGAAATAAAATTGTTCGAACGCAAATCTAGGCCGGCCATGTTTGATGCCTTTCGGTTCTGGCGCAAAGAAGCCCGACAGAAAGAGATCAGACAGAATAAACGTAGTGAGCGAGATAATGTTGCTACCATAGTGAAGAAAGCTGAGCAGTTTCAGCGTGATAAGGAGGATAAGGATAAGGAAGTGTTTGAGAGATTACAGCGTATGTCCATAGACAAATGCTATCCTGCTTTGCCTACGGAGTCGGATAAGAAGGAAGAGGCAGTTGAGGATTCTTTAATGTCTTATCTTATGAAGTCGCCACCCCCGTACGTACAGGGTATCGCAGCTCCTGTGGTCCCTGCCGTACCTGTTCTTCCACCTGTTATTCCTCCACCAGTTCCTCAACCTGTACCCGCTCTTCCGACTGTTCCTGCTCCTTTGCCTGGTTCTATTCCTACTGCTCCTCCGCTTCCACATACTCCTGTTCCCGCTACTGCTCACGCTACTGCTCCTGTGTTGTTAACCCCTGTTGTTGCTAATGTTTCTACTCCTTCTCTTGTTAGTCCTGTGTCTTACTCTTCTCCCTTTACTCGTAATCGTGATTCTCCCCTAGCGACAAACTTCTTCCCCATCGGACCTGTTTTTGGGTCTGCTGGTTCTGATGGTCCTCAGAGACGTAGTCAGCTTCCTGGTAATAGAGAACGTGTTGCGCTATACAATATGGCGATGGGTTGGATGATAAACCCTGTTAGAAATCCACCACGTGTTGTCCTCGAAACGTTTGATCAATTCAACATACCAACTCAGAGGTATGTGTTTGATGAAATGTGCAAGTTCTTACATGATCAGATAGTGGTTAATGCGCCTGACGAGGTGCTGACCGCCCTGTCTGAACTTCGGCTTCAGTTCGCAAGTGGACTGATAGTCGACACTAATGTCCGACGTGCTATTGAGCGGTTGCTATCTCTTCGTCCCGCTCCTATTCCTCATGCATTGTTCGTTGAGGACATTGAGAAAGGAGATGGGTCTGGCCAATATCCTATGCGTGAAGTTCCGCCGGTTTGGATACCCGCTGATAATACTAATGCTAATGCTCCAGTGGCGGCGCATTTCCAGAGAGTGTGGATACACCTCCCTTGGAAACGATCGGAAGTGCTTCAGGTGAAACAAACTTTGCCTGATCCTCGCAAAAATCCTGCGGGGTATTACAAGGAATTGTCGCAGCTCGTAGACGCTACGATAATGAATCTGGCCGATATCGACATGTTGTTTGGCAATGTCGTACCGCAACCGGTATGGGCCAAGATTCGTCACCAAGATCACGCGAATGAATTAGGTGGTGATTGGGCTGCCATTACAGCGGCAGACGCTGGACAAGTGGCTGCTACTAAACCCGATCAGTTGATTGAACTTCTTCCCCAGCGAATTATTACATTAATGAAAACGCTTATGCCAGCTATGAAGGTAAATTGGGACAAGTTGTCAGCCTGTAAGCAGAAGACAGATGAGAGTGTTTCCGATTTCTTTACGAGGTTTGAGGAAGCATTCGTTGATCATAGTGGACAGGATATGGGTACTGAGGGTGGACAGAGGTTGTTTGTAGATAAATTCGTGTCGAACTTATTGCCCGACTTGAGCCATAAATTGAAAAATTCAGAAAGTGCGTGGGCTGTTTCTACCTCAGCTCAGATATTGGCTACGGCACAATATTACGAAAATAGAGAAAAAGAGGAAAATGACCGTGCCGATAAAAAAACGAAAGAGCTAAAAACTAAAGTGTTGTTACAACAAGCATATCCGCCGCGTTCTAATCAGACTGCGCCTCAACAGAATAGATCACAGTCGCAATCGAATCGATCGCAGCCGCGTAATGATTCCTCTTTCCAAAGATCTTCGTTAGGGTACAATCAATGTGCTTATTGTAGACAGGAGGGACACATTAAATTTAATTGTCCTGCTTTGAATGACCGTACTAGTGGTACTTCGTCTAGAGGAGGTCGTGGTGGTGCACAGCACGCATCACGTGGTAGAGGTCGTGGTGCTCAGAACGACCGTTCTGACAATTCATCAAATCCTAATAACTGTTTCGATCAACGTGGATCATCGCAAGGACGATCTGCGCAGTATAATGTAGACGATTATTACGTCGATCAGGGAACTGACGATAGTAATTACTAGGACAGCCAAAGACAAGGAGAGGGAGTGGTATCAGTTCCGGTTGATCAGAGAGGGCCTTACGTCGCAGTTGCTACATCGGGCGTCGTTGAGCCTTTTCTGTTGGACACTGGTGCAGCGAAAAGTTCTATCATGCATTCGAAACTCCCTGGCGCACCTTTGTCTGGCTTAACAAATGTTTCCGTTGGATTCTCTGGCGCCCCCGTTAGCAATCCAGTTTCGCGCCCTTTACCCCTTAAAATTGGGCCTTGTGAGCTCGAAGCTCCATTGATTTTGTCCACTGGTTGTGGCGAAAATCTTTTGGGTCTGGATCTGCTTAAACGTTTGTATGCGACTTTGTATTGTTCTCCTGCGGGTGTAAAGCTTACGTTCGGAGAGAGAGTAGTCTCTCCCATGTACTTGTCTCTCGATAAGCTTCCACCGGAATTGGATTCTCTTCCTGCGTCTTTGTGGGCGACGGGTCCAAATGATGTGGGCCTACTTGATATCTCCCCTTATGTTGTTCAGTTGAAATCTAATGTGCGATTGCCACGTATTCCCCAATATCGTATCTCCCTTGATGGTGAACGAGCTTTGTTAGCGATCATCTATGATTTGATCGAGAAAGATGTCATTGAAGAAACTCGGGGAAACGTGTGCAATAGCCCTGTACTGCCCATTCTTAAACGTACTGATCCTACCAAACCACCTGTTTATCGTTTTGTTATCGATTTACGGGAGGTAAATAAAATTGTGGTTCCTCAATTCCCTGTTGTGCCTGACATTACGGCGCTACTGACTCTGATTCCAGCTACTGCTTCATGGTTTTCGGTGATTGATTTGAAAAATGCGTTTTTCAGCATCCCGATTGCCGAAGAGAGCAGGGACCTTTTCGGTTTCTCTCTTGGTGGACGTAGCTTCCGGTTCAAACGCGCTCCTCAGGGCTACTGTGAAAGTCCATCGATTTACAGTCAAGCTTTGAAGGGTCAACTGGATGCGTTTAAGTTGCCGGTTGGTGCGGCTTTAATCCAATACGTTGATGACCTATTGGTGGCTGCCGATACTCAGGACATTTGCAAAATTGCTACAGTGTCGTTGCTGCAACATCTCTGTGAGTTGAATCACAAGGTGTCACCTTCTAAACTCCAATTTTGTTGTCAAGAAGTAACCTACCTAGGTCACTTATTGTCAAAGGAGGGAAGGAGATTGACCCCAGAGAGAATTGCAGCGATTGCGCGCATGGCTGTGCCACAAACCCAAAGAGATGTGCGTGCCTTTCTAGGTATCACGTCGTACTGTAGGCAGTGGATTCCTAATTTTTCATTGCTAGCGAAACCATTGGTGGCTCTTACGTGTAAGGATGTTTCGACTCCTTTACCATGGACGGAAGAATGCCAGAAAAGTTTTTCTGAATTACGTGATTCATTGTGTTCGGCTCCTGTGTTAGGTACCCCTGATTACAGTAAGCCGTTCACGTTATATGTTCACGAGAGGGAAGGTTGTGCTTTGAGTGTCTTAACGCAACCTTTTGGTGGTAAACAGCGTCCATGTGCATATTTTTCCTCGACCTTAGACCCAGTAGCTAGAGCATTGCCGAGTTGTTTGAGAGCAACTGCGGCAGCTGCGGTCTCTATCCGACAATCAGCAGGATTGGTCATGGATAATATGCTTACGGTGATGGTTCCGCATGCAGTCGATACTCTTTTGAATCGTACGAAAACTCAGCACTTGACGAGTGCGAGGTTGTCTGGGTACGAATTGACGCTCTTGGCAAGCCACATTCAGATAAAACGTTGTAATGTCCTCAATCCGGCAACTTTGTTACCAATTAGTGCAGAGTCAGATGCAGTAACAGAACATGACTGTTACTTGCGGACAGAGGAGGAAACAAAAGGTCGTGTGGACCTTAAAAACACCCCATTGGAAGACCCGGATGGCATCCTGTATGTGGATGGGTCATGTTTTAAATTGCCGAATGGTGATGTGACTACTGCTTATGCTGTGGTGACATTGAATACTGTTGTTGAGACTGCAAGATTGAATCAGAATTCTGCCCAAGCTGCAGAGCTGATTGCTCTTACTAGAGCATGTGTATTAGCAAAAGGTAAACGTGTGAATGTGTACACCGATAGTCAGTATGCTTTCGGTGTAGCGCATAGTTTTGGACGATTGTGGCGAGAACGTGGTTTCTTGACGTCGCATGGCACGAAAATACAGCATGGCCAGCTTGTGAACGATCTTTTGGATGCATTGACTTTGCCTGCTCAAATTGCAATTGTTAAGTGTAGTGCGCATCGTAAAGTGACGGATGATGTTGGTCGTGGTAATGCGTTTGCAGATGAGATTGCTAAGGAGACTGCTCGGAACCTTAGCACTCGAATGTATGTGACGAGTTCGGTTAGGTGGCCTACAGAATCGAGTACGTGTGAAAATACTATAGAGAGTGTGAAAGCAATTCAGAATGAGGCCACCGACACTGAAAAAATGAAGTGGAAAGAAAGTACGGGAAGGTTGGATGTGAATGGTTGCTGGATTGATTTGTCGGATCAGAAAAGATGGATGTTGCCTGATGCGTATGTACTGGCCGTTGTGCAAATGGCACATGGGTTAGCACATATTAGCGCGAAAGGTATTTGCAAGTTGCTGGCTGATGTGTGGAAGAATGATGGAATTACTAAGTGTGCTGAACGTCTGGTGAAGAATTGTATGGTGTGTATAATGTACAATCCTGGCAAAGGAACCCCAACTCCTCCTGGCAGTTTTGCTCCTCCTTCGTATCCTTTTGAGGTGATCCAATTGGACTTCATCCATATGGAGCGATGCAATAACCTAAAATACGTTTTGGTTGTGGTTTGCGCATTCTCCCGATGGATCGAGGCCTATCCCCTCAAGGATAATACTACTTTGTCTACTGCGAAAATCCTACTGAAGGAATACTTTCCTCGGTACGGAATGCCTAGAGTCGTGTGGTCAGATAACGGAAGTGAGTTTGTTGGTAGTGTAATGAAGAGTGTGTGTAAGGGCCTTGGAATTAATCAGAAATTCCATAGCGCCAATCATCCTCAGTCAGCTGGATTGGTTGAAGGGTACAATGGCACCCTTAAACTAAAATTAGCGAAGATTCAAGCTACGACTGGACTTTCGTGGCCTGATGCTTTGCCTCTAGCATTACTGTCAACTAGGGCGACTGTACACTCCCGAATAGGGCTTAGTCCCTATGAAATAGTGTTCGGCCGTCCTGCGAATGTGTGGGGGGTTCCTAGGCCAGGTGTATTCTCTGATCTTGAGTTTCCGATGTTGATTGATTACTTACATGACTTGACTGCTAAACTGAGGTTAATTCATCAACAGGTTTACGACGCCTTGCCGACGCAGACGGAGGGTCCAGGCCACCAGCTCCAGCCCGGGGATTGGGTGGTTGCCCGAAATTTTTCACGCAAAAACAATCTGGACCCCCGCTTTACCGGACCTTACCAGGTGCTCCTGGCCACGAGGACTGCCGTTCGTCTTGAGGGGCGGAAGAATTGGGTACATGCTACCCATTGTAAGCGAGTCCCTATTCCTTTGCCGGCAGACCCGTGGATAAGGAAAGGCATTGCGTCAACAGAAACAGAAACATTGCCGGCGTTTGTACCTTTTAGCGACGCACAGCTTGTTGAGGAACCCTCAGCGCAGCAGAAAGCCATTGTTGAACATTTGTCAGCAAAAGACTCAAGACCAGACCAACGAACTGATCAGCAGGACGCTGTCTCTTCAACGGATCCTTTGTTTGAAGAGCAGACACGTCCCGGGAAACATCGATATTCTTTGAGATCTCATACTAAGGACAAATAAAATTTGCTTGCTTTGCTGAAATTGATAACTGCAATATCTTCGTTTCCCATGATCAATTTTGAACATTCGTATCATTGAAAATTGTTTTGTATATATATATATATATCAAGCTTCTTCCTTGTATCTTTTTCCTTCCACAGCTGAGAAATATTGTGCTAAATAAATACATATTGTGTATTGAGGGCCGTAGGGCCGCGCGCGTACTTCCTTCTGGACAGTAGGTCTTGACGCTAGGTTAAAGACCGTCGGTTCCTAGGAACTCCTGGGGATTGACTATTGCTGCACAGAACGAAGTGCGTCAAGAAACGTTGCGGACGGTCGTAGGGAAATGGCATTTTCGAAGCTGAATGATTTGGAAGGAGCTCAGGCATACAGAGTCAAGCTGCAGAAACTCAGTCGTACTAAATGTTTTGTATTCCAATTGTTTTTATTGTTTTTAACTGCTTCTGCATTTGTGGCGGGTGGGGTGTATTACACTATGTCTTACTTCCTACTTCCTACCCCTACTCCTACTCCTTACCCTAACCATACTTCTATTACTTCTACTGCTTCTCCTCATTCCTTTCACATGTTACCGGAACACGAACAGGCTAGACGTGTAGAATTCCGCAATAATTCCTTTATCCAGCTCCTCCATCAGCATCAGTTAGTGGTTAACACTACTAATTGTTGGGTGTGTGGGTTGATGCCACATACTACGGGTAAGGGAATTCCATATCTGGTGTTACCGTATAGTTCCCAAGGGTCAGCTCGAGCATTCCAAACAATGTTTCGAAGCGCACTGGGTTTCCACCCCACTCCAGAACAACGTTCCCCCAACTCTGGTCCTACCTCGTATCAGTGGGTGCTATCGATGGCAATAGAGGATATGGAAGATGAGATCCATGATCCTTTTCTCATCCCTAAAGAAGAGGTACAAGCCTATAGGGTCCTAAGTAGAGGGGAATATAGTATGTTCAGTAATGAAAAGCAGCTTAAAAGCTCGCTTCCAATATGGGTCGTACCCCACACTGGTAATCTTTGTCTTGTGGGTCGTGGCTCGCAAGCCTCACTTGGAGCAAGTGCTTGCACTGAAAGTTACGTCCTGCCAATGTCCCCGTCCCCTGTGTTTCTGGCTGCCAAGGGTACATACTTTATCTGTCATGATCGTGCATACACATGGTTGCCCGCAGACTTCATGGGCTCATGTTTCGTTGCAAATCTGTTGCCTCCGACGTTTACTGTAGATGCCGATTATCATAAGACTAGAGTTGTACGAGGCGTAATTAGCGAAGAGGATACTGCCGGTCAAGAGGCAGGAGACTTTTTCAAGGGTTTCCTCCCGTTTTGGGGACCTATGGTTAATAGTAGGAACCTGAGACATTTGACTCGAGTGGTAGAATCGACAGCTAATATTACTGCCAGTGCCCTTGGTAATATCACCACAGAACTTCAGGCGGAGAGACTTATGACATTACAAAACCGTATGGTTTTAGATGTTGTCTTAGCAGATCGCGGTGGGGTATGTAAAGTGATCCATTCGAGCTGTTGCATTTTCATCCCAGATAATGCTCCTACTGTCTATCAAGCCATCTCGAAGTTGCATAAGATCTCCGAATCCATACACGTGGATGTAGGGGATTGGACGCTACTCGGTTGGTTTTGGGGCCTGGTGTCGACTTGGGGTTGGAAGATTCTGACGATCATCGGGGTTGTGGTAGTGTTCCTGTTCACGTGTTGCCTTTGTGTGCAGTGTGGTCCTGCCTTATGTGGCCTCTGTGCTACAACGTGTATGAGACAACCATCTGTTACCAAGGGGACTCGATCGGACAGAGCTATGCTACAACGACATCTTGATGGTCTGATGCATATCGAATATGATTCCGACTAGTGCTTGCCTACATGAGGGCAAAAGGAGCGTCTGAGGTTCCGTGACAATTGTAAGTGGTGTTTTCGACTCGCACGGATATGGTCGAGTCTAGTATCTATGAACCGCAAATGACGAGTTTAGTAAGTGTGCGCAGTTTCGCTGTGCTAACTTAAACCGTTCGTTTGTTACGTGGGTTTGTCATCTGTACCCACGGGTTCCATCTTAGATACGGCATCCATTTTGTCTCTTGCCCTCAAGTAGCCAGCGAACGGATGCTGTCCGCTTCGCGACCCTGGGACTCCCAAGATATGGCGGAAGACACATGTTCTTTGTAAGTGCCTTTATGACGAGGGGGATGCTACTGTAAGGCAGATGGCGCCGCTCGAGGCTCATCTTGCCGCACGGGCTTATTGTCTCAGCCGTGCATCTCATTAGGCACGTCCCTTTGATGCCTGTATCTCGTGCTTCTCGACACTCCCCTTTTTACACCCTTTCCGATCTCCCCACTGTCTCCGTCTTCCTCTACACCTGTCTTCGTTCCTATTTCGATCTACTTTACTGCTGATTGGAATTTGCTAATGGTGGGAAGATGGGTTTTTACAGTTGGGAACCGCCAAATGTTTCCGCACTTATGTTCCGGACCTTATGTGTTTCAAAGTGACCAAAGCGACCCCTCTGAGAGCGACTTGTGGGAACCGGGTTGTAAACTATTGTGTATCATGTTATTCTATGGGTAAAAACTGTATAAAAGGAGCGATCCACAAATACAATTTGAAGCAGTCTCCCCGAACTACACTCGATGTACTTCCTGTGACTTCTGTGTTCCCTGCAGTAAATAAACCTTGACTCTTTGACGCCGAAGGAAGTGTCCCGTGTCTCTGTGACTTGTACGCCGGAGCAGGTTACCCACGAAGGTTTCAGGTGTTGTGCCCTGGCACCGCTGGGTCCAAAAGAACCCAGTCCTTCAGGATGGGTGCTTTTCCAAGGGACTCTGGCCACCCGAATCGTCCCAGGCGGAGGGGGAGGTACCAGTTGGCTGAAATTCAGTTTCAGACGGCTGAGCTTCATCCACTCGGCTACTTCTCTCATTCCTTTATGTAAGTTTGTTTTGGCGGTGTTAGGGTCTTTGGTGAGTGAGAGGATCAGTTGAGTGTCATCAGCGTAGGAGATGATGTTGAGGTTGTGTTGGCGTGTGATGGCCGCGAGGGGGCTCATGTATACGTTGAAGAGGGTGGGGCTGAGTGAAGATCCTTGTGGCACGCCGCAGATGACTTCAGTGGCCTCTGACTTGAATGGTGGGAGGCGGACTCTCTGGGTTCTTCCGGCAAGGAACGAGGTGATCCATTCCAGTGCTTTTCCTTGGATTCCTTTGTTTCTGAGGCGTTGTAACAGGGTGCTATGACAGACTGTGTCGAAGGCTGCGGAGAGGTCGAGGAGGATGAGGGCGACTGTGTCTCCATTGTCCAGTAGAGTTCGAATGTTGTCTGTTGCTGCGATGAGTGCGGTCTCAGTGCTGTGTTTGGCTCGGAAGCCAGACTGTGAGGAGTCTAGGGATTTGTTTGTTTCGAGGAAGGCGGCGAGCTGGTTGTTGACAGCTTTCTCGATGACTTTGGCCGGGAATGGAAGGAGCGAGATGGGGCGGTAGTTTTTGAGTTCGGTGGGGTCAGCTGTGGGTTTTTTCAGAAGGGCGCTGAGTTCGGCGTGTTTCCAGCTTTCCGGGAAGGTGGCGGAGTTAAGGGAGCAGTTGATGACATCTCGGAGGTGGGGTGCGATGACGGAGTCAGCTTTGTTGAAGATGTGGTGAGGGCATGGGTCTGTGGGGGATCCTGAGTGGATGGAGTTCATCAGGCGGATGGTGTCCTCAGTGTAGATTGCGTTCCAGTCATTAAGGATGTTCAAGGGGGGTGGGGGTACGGCAAAAGGTAGGGTGGGTTGGTCTCCAGGATGGTTGTCAAAGCTGTTGTGGATGCCTGCTATTTTGTCATGGAAGAACGAAGCTAGGGAGTCGCAAAAGGCTTGAGAGGGAGTGATGTCGTTGGAGTTGGCAGTGGGGTTGGTAAACTCTTTGACGATGTTGAATAATTCCTTGCTGTTGTGGGCGTTGTTATCAAGTCGGTCTTTGAAAGCGGCTTTCTTGGCGGTTCGGATCAGTTGGTGGTGTATGCGGATGGCGTTTTCGAACGCGTCCCTGGTGCGGGTGTTTGGGTCTTTTTTCCATGTCTTCTCAAGGGAGCGACAGAGTTTCTTGGATTTCTTAAGATCATCGTTGAACCAGGGGGCGTTTTTGCTGCCTAGTTTGATTTGACGTTTTTTCAGGGGTGCTAGGCTGTCGGCGCTGTTGGTTAGCCATTGAGTGAAGTTAATGGCTGCTTGGTTGGGGTTCGAAGAGTGGGCAGGGGGGTTTTGAAGAAGCGATGAGGAGATCTGGTCGATGGTGATTTTGTTCCAGTTTCTTCGCAGAGTAGGTTGAGGATGGTTGTGGGTTGTGGTCTTTTTGTAGATAAAGTGAACGCAGCTGTGGTCCGTCCAATGGAGAGCTGTGGTGTGACTGAAGGAGATATGTTTGCTGGAGGTGAAGATAGGGTCGAGAGTGTGACCTGCGTGGTGAGTGGGGGTATTAACAAGTTGTTTGAGTCCGAGGTTGGCGAGATTGTCCAGCAGGGTAGTGGTGTTGCTGTTGTTGCTCTTTTCCAGGTGAAAATTGAGGTCTCCCAATAGAATGTAATCCTCGGAGGGGAGGGCGTGTGGGGTGATAAAGTCAGTGATGTCTTCACTGAAGTGTGCACGGGGTCCTGGTGGCCTGTAGAGGAGGGTGCCTCTGAGTGTGGTCTTGGGGTCGGTGTGGATCTGGAAGTGAAGGTGCTCGGCGCTAGCGAGGTTGACGTCTGAGATGGTTGAGATGCGGATGGAGTTCTTATTGACGATAGCGATGCCTCCTCCTGTTTGCTTGGTGCGGTCTTTTCGGATGATCTTGTAACCTTCCGGGATGGCAATGGTGATGTCTGGAGCTGAGGAGGCGTTCATCCATGTTTCTGTTAGGAAGGCAACGTCCGGAGAGATGGTGTCTAGTAGATTCCAGAGGTCGATGGCGTGTCTGTGGACCGAGCGGGTGTTGAGCAGGATGCATTTAAGGTGGTTGGTGTCAGGTCTCTGTTTGGTGTTAGTGGATGAGGAGTAGGTCTTGGTGCCATCAAACTTGCAGGAGTTGCATGAGAAGGGTCCATGGGTGTGTCCGGGGGCGGCTTGGGCGCAGTTGGGGAGTCGGCCGGGGTTTAGGGCTAAGAGGTTGGAGGCGGCGTATGTAATGCGGGTGGGGTGGGTGGGACAGGGGCCAGGGGGTCTGGCGCTGGGCGCGGCCTTGGCGCGGACGGGCGTAGACGGGCTTACCTTAGGCGCACCTTCGGCGAGGCCGTAGCACGTGGACGCTTTATAAAAAGGGGGTGGTGATGAACAGAGTGTCTGAGTTAAACAGACCACTCTTACCCAGTCCAAAGATCAGGGCTTGATCCATCACCGTTATTTATCTCACTGCCCCATCCCAGCTCAGAACCTGGCTATATGCAAATCAGTCTGTCCCTGGCCCAGTGCATCATGGGAACAGGGCAGACTAAACTACCAAGCCAATTCTTCACCAGAAAGGAGACAAGCTACCGGGGACCGGTTTCTGGCATTTCAGCCTTCTTCGGCCCGGCTTGCTTGAATCCTGATGGAGCAGTGAGAAAGGGACTCATGTCTGAGTATACCCTGCCACACCTATAGTGGCCAAAAACGATTTATAAAAAGGGGGTGGTGATGAACAGAGTGTCTGAGTTAAACAGACCACTCTTACCCAGTCCAAAGATCAGGGCTTGATCCATCACCGTTATTTATCTCACTGCCCCATCCCAGCTCAGAACCTGGCTATATGCAAATCAGTCTGTCCCTGGCCCAGTGCATCATGGGAACAGGGCAGACTAAACTACCAAGCCAATTCTTCACCAGAAAGGAGACAAGCTACCGGGGACCGGTTTCTGGCATTTCAGCCTTCTTCGGCCCGGCTTGCTTGAATCCTGATGGAGCAGTGAGAAAGGGACTCATGTCTGAGTATACCCTGCCACACCTATAGTGGCCAAAAACGATTTATAAAAAGGGGGTGGTGATGAACAGAGTGTCTGAGTTAAACAGACCACTCTTACCCAGTCCAAAGATCAGGGCTTGATCCATCACCGTTATTTATCTCACTGCCCCATCCCAGCTCAGAACCTGGCTATATGCAAATCAGTCTGTCCCTGGCCCAGTGCATCATGGGAACAGGGCAGACTAAACTACCAAGCCAATTCTTCACCAGAAAGGAGACAAGCTACCGGGGACCGGTTTCTGGCATTTCAGCCTTCTTCGGCCCGGCTTGCTTGAATCCTGATGGAGCAGTGAGAAAGGGACTCATGTCTGAGTATACCCTGCCACACCTATAGTGGCCAAAAACGATTTATAAAAAGGGGGTGGTGATGAACAGAGTGTCTGAGTTAAACAGACCACTCTTACCCAGTCCAAAGATCAGGGCTTGATCCATCACCGTTATTTATCTCACTGCCCCATCCCAGCTCAGAACCTGGCTATATGCAAATCAGTCTGTCCCTGGCCCAGTGCATCATGGGAACAGGGCAGACTAAACTACCAAACCAATTCTTCACCAGAAAGGAGACAAGCTACCGGGGACCGGTTTCTGGCATTTCAGCCTTCTTCGGCCCGGCTTGCTTGAATCCTGATGGAGCAGTGAGAAAGGGACTCATGTCTGAGTATACCCTGCCACACCTATAGTGGCCAAAAACGATTTATAAAAAGGGGGTGGTGATGAACAGAGTGTCTGAGTTAAACAGACCACTCTTACCCAGTCCAAAGATCAGGGCTTGATCCATCACCGTTATTTATCTCACTGCCCCATACCAGCTCAGAACCTGGCTATATGCAAATCAGTCTGTCCCTGGCCCAGTGCATCATGGGAACAGGGCAGACTAAACTACCAAGCCAATTCTTCACCAGAAAGGAGACAAGCTACCGGGGACCGGTTTCTGGCATTTCAGCCTTCTTCGGCCCGGCTTGCTTGAATCCTGATGGAGCAGTGAGAAAGGGACTCATGTCTGAGTATACCCTGCCACACCTATAGTGGCCAAAAACGATTTATAAAAAGGGGGTGGTGATGAACAGAGTGTCTGAGTTAAACAGACCACTCTTACCCAGTCCAAAGATCAGGGCTTGATCCATCACCGTTATTTATCTCACTGCCCCATCCCAGCTCAGAACCTGGCTATATGCAAATCAGTCTGTCCCTGGCCCAGTGCATCATGGGAAAAGGGCAGACAAAACTACCAAGCCAATTCTTCACCAGAAAGGAGACAAGCTACCGGGGACCGGTTTCTGGCATTTCAGCCTTCTTCGGCCCGGCTTGCTTGAATCCTGATGGAGCAGTGAGAAAGGGACTCATGTCTGAGTATACCCTGCCACACCTATAGTGGCCAAAAACGATTTATAAAAAGGGGGTGGTGATGAACAGAGTGTCTGAGTTAAACAGACCACTCTTACCCAGTCCAAAGATCAGGGCTTGATCCATCACCGTTATTTATCTCACTGCCCCATCCCAGCTCAGAACCTGGCTATATGCAAATCAGTCTGTCCCTGGCCCAGTGCATCATGGGAACAGGGCAGACTAAACTACCAAGCCAATTCTTCACCAGAAAGGAGACAAGCTACCGGGGACCGGTTTCTGGCATTTCAGCCTTCTTCGGCCCGGCTTGCTTGAATCCTGATGGAGCAGTGAGAAAGGGACTCATGTCTGAGTATACCCTGCCACACCTATAGTGGCCAAAAACGATTTATAAAAAGGGGGTGGTGATGAACAGAGTGTCTGAGTTAAACAGACCACTCTTACCCAGTCCAAAGATCAGGGCTTGATCCATCACCGTTATTTATCTCACTGCCCCATCCCAGCTCAGAACCTGGCTATATGCAAATCAGTCTGTCCCTGGCCCAGTGCATCATGGGAACAGGGCAGACTAAACTACCAAGCCAATTCTTCACCAGAAAGGAGACAAGCTACCGGGGACCGGTTTCTGGCATTTCAGCCTTCTTCGCCCGGCTTGCTTGAATCCTGATGGAGCAGTGAGAAAGGGACTCATGTCTGAGTATACCCTGCCACACCTATAGTGGCCAAAAACGATTTATAAAAAGGGGGTGGTGATGAACAGAGTGTCTGAGTTAAACAGACCACTCTTACCCAGTCCAAAGATCAGGGCTTGATCCATCACCGTTATTTATCTCACTGCCCCA
This sequence comes from Lissotriton vulgaris, assembly GCF_964263255.1. Classification (NCBI taxonomy): domain Eukaryota; kingdom Metazoa; phylum Chordata; class Amphibia; order Caudata; family Salamandridae; genus Lissotriton; species Lissotriton vulgaris. Next base: position 1,892,872,345 of record NC_141691.1, on the reverse strand, counting down.
TCCCAGCTCAGAACCTGGCTATATGCAAATCAGTCTGTCCCTGGCCCAGTGCATCATGGGAACAGGGCAGACTAAACTACCAAGCCAATTCTTCACCAGAAAGGAGACAAGCTACCGGGAACCGGTTTCTGGCATTTCAGCCTTCTTCGGCCCGGCTTGCTTGAATCCTGATGGAGCAGTGAGAAAGGGACTCATGTCTGAGTATACCCTGCCACACCTATAGTGGCCAAAAACGATTTATAAAAAGGGGGTGGTGATGAACAGAGTGTCTGAGTTAAACAGACCACTCTTACCCAGTCCAAAGATCAGGGCTTGATCCATCACCGTTATTTATCTCACTGCCCCATCCCAGCTCAGAACCTGGCTATATGCAAATCAGTCTGTCCCTGGCCCAGTGCATCATGGGAACAGGGCAGACTAAACTACCAAGCCAATTCTTCACCAGAAAGGAGACAAGCTACCGGGGACCGGTTTCTGGCATTTCAGCCTTCTTCGGCCCGGCTTGCTTGAATCCTGATGGAGCAGTGAGAAAGGGACTCATGTCTGAGTATACCCTGCCACACCTATAGTGGCCAAAAACGATTTATAAAAAGGGGGTGGTGATGAACAGAGTGTCTGAGTTAAACAGACCACTCTTACCCAGTCCAAAGATCAGGGCTTGATCCATCACCGTTATTTATCTCACTGCCCCATCCCAGCTCAGAACCTGGCTATATGCAAATCAGTCTGTCCCTGGCCCAGTGCATCATGGGAACAGGGCAGACTAAACTACCAAGCCAATTCTTCACCAGAAAGGAGACAAGCTACCGGGGACCGGTTTCTGGCATTTCAGCCTTCTTCGGCCCGGCTTGCTTGAATCCTGATGGAGCAGTGAGAAAGGGACTCATGTCTGAGTATACCCTGCCACACCTATAGTGGCCAAAAAAACGTTGATGACATCTCGGAGGTGGGGTGCGATGACGGAGTCAGCTTTGTTGAAGATGTGGTGAGGGCATGGGTCTGTGGGGGATCCTGAGTGGATGGAGTTCATCAGGCGGATGGTGTCCTCAGTGTAGATTGCGTTCCAGTCATTAAGGATGTTCAAGGGGGGTGGGGGTACGGCAAAAGGTAGGGTGGGTTGGTCTCCAGGATGGTTGTCAAAGCTGTTGTGGATGCCTGCTATTTTGTCGTGGAAGAACGAAGCTAGGGAGTCGCAAAAGGCTTGAGAGGGAGTGATGTCGTTGGAGTTGGCAGTGGGGTTGGTAAACTCTTTGACGATGTTGAATAATTCCTTGCTGTTGTGGGCGTTGTTATCAAGTCGGTCTTTGAAAGCGGCTTTCTTGGCGGTTCGGATCAGTTGGTGGTGTATGCGGATGGCGTTTTCGAACGCGTCCCTGGTGCGGGTGTTTGGGTCTTTTTTCCATGTCTTCTCAAGGGAGCGACAGAGTTTCTTGGATTTCTTAAGATCATCGTTGAACCAGGGGGCGTTTTTGCTGCCTAGTTTGATTTGACGTTTTTTCAGGGGTGCTAGGCTGTCGGCGCTGTTGGTTAGCCATTGAGTGAAGTTAATGGCTGCTTGGTTGGGGTTCGAAGAGTGGGCAGGGGGGTTTTGAAGAAGCGATGAGGAGATCTGGTCGATGGTGATTTTGTTCCAGTTTCTTCGCAGAGTAGGTTGAGGATGGTTGTGGGTTGTGGTCTTTTTGTAGATAAAGTGAACGCAGCTGTGGTCCGTCCAATGGAGAGCTGTGGTGTGACTGAAGGAGATATGTTTGCTGGAGGTGAAGATAGGGTCGAGAGTGTGACCTGCGTGGTGAGTGGGGGTATTAACAAGTTGTTTGAGTCCGAGGTTGGCGAGATTGTCCAGCAGGGTAGTGGTGTTGCTGTTGTTGCTCTTTTCCAGGTGAAAATTGAGGTCTCCCAATAGAATGTAATCCTCGGAGGGGAGGGCGTGTGGGGTGATAAAGTCAGTGATGTCTTCACTGAAGTGTGCACGGGGTCCTGGTGGCCTGTAGAGGAGGGTGCCTCTGAGTGTGGTCTTGGGGTCGGTGTGGATCTGGAAGTGAAGGTGCTCGGCGCTAGCGAGGTTGACGTCTGAGATGGTTGAGATGCGGATGGAGTTCTTATTGACGATAGCGATGCCTCCTCCTGTTTGCTTGGTGCGGTCTTTTCGGATGATCTTGTAACCTTCCGGGATGGCAATGGTGATGTCTGGAGCTGAGGAGGCGTTCATCCATGTTTCTGTTAGGAAGGCAACGTCCGGAGAGATGGTGTCTAGTAGATTCCAGAGGTCGATGGCGTGTCTGTGGACCGAGCGGGTGTTGAGCAGGATGCATTTAAGGTGGTTGGTGTCAGGTCTCTGTTTGGTGTTAGTGGATGAGGAGTAGGTCTTGGTGCCATCAAACTTGCAGGAGTTGCATGAGAAGGGTCCATGGGTGTGTCCGGGGGCGGCTTGGGCGCAGTTGGGGAGTCGGCCGGGGTTTAGGGCTAAGAGGTTGGAGGCGGCGTATGTAATGCGGGTGGGGTGGGTGGGACAGGGGCCAGGGGGTCTGGCGCTGGGCGCGGCCTTGGCGCGGACGGGCGTAGACGGGCTTACCTTAGGCGCACCTTCGGCGAGGCCGTAGCACGTGGACGCTGCGCGTTGGGGCATTCGACTTAAATGGATAGTTGAGGGGGCGGAGCGTGGGAGGGTCAGCAGGGAGGCGTTAGCTGGGACGGTAGGCGGGACAATCGAGTACACAACAAGCCAGGTTCCAAAATGGAGTTTGGAAAGTGAAACTGGGACAGACTATGTTTAGTGCAAAGCTAATACCACAATGAATGCACAGTTGAGGCAGCACAAGAATGCAGATTAAACAATGTCAGCAGTAGCTACAATCACGTGAAGTTAAACCACAATGCAGAAAATGATGCGAGGTACGGTGCTATTAATTAGTCAAAGCGCTATGTTTAAAATAACAATTTCTATCGTGCGCGATGATGCCAGGTCAGTTTCACTCAGGCACTGTGCTTCAATGTCGAGCGCGATGTTCAGAGTGCACTTTAAAAGCTAATTGACTCGAACCCGATGTTCAGAGCTCCTTACAATCACGCGCTATGTTTAGTATGCTAATGCAGTCGAGCGCGACTTACAAATGCTGCTTTACAGCTATGCGCGATGAAATAAAGTAATTGCAAGTGAGCGTGATGCTCAAATTTCTACAATACCAGCGTGCAGCAGATCTCAATGGCCAGGGAGCCATTGAGATCTTTTCATGTGTTGGGTGATGATTATTAGCATGCAAGGATGCCTGTAGCTAGAGTCATGACTTTTACCATGGTGTGCATTTTTATAAAGAATCGCGTTTTGCACACTGTACATTCTCTCACCTGTCTTTGTTTATATTATTCTTCCCCGTTTTTGCAGGTGGATGATGTTTTGCGCTTAAGAAGTATTCCAGGTAGGAGTCATATGGGCACACCTTAGGTGTAGTCCCCCACATTAGCAGGTTGGGATTTAGGTGACACCTAATAATGTTTCTGTAGGAATCTGACAGCCCTTATGAATGCCCCAGACCCTTTAGGGTCCTTGTGGGGGCAGAAACATGTAGACTTATTGCAAGATGGTTCAGAGACATTATTCTCTGCAGGGTCCATTGACGTATTTTATTTTAACATACCTCAGGTCCTCACTAATAAAGGTGATAACCGAGGCACCTGAAGGTATTTTTAATTCAACTGGATCCCGCTTTTGTCCTGTAAGTTTTATGTATGAGATCCCTCTTTTCGCTAAGTCTTCGCTAAGGTTGAGTGCGCCCTGGTAGGACAGTCTTACTAGGGTGGGGAGAGGATGCCCATGATGAAGCATGACACAATATTGTGTGTGAGGCATCCTCTTCCATCAAGGATGGCCTTCTATACCCCCTTGAATTATACATGACAGCATTTAGATCTCTATATCTTACCATGGTTTCCTCACTGCATTTTTATAGGCATCCTACTTTTTTTGTGTTTGTTGTATTGTGCTTGGGGACAGTAGGGTTGCCTTGTCTTCCCCGTACTCCCTCTGTAGTGGTTTAGCAGACTTTTCTATGCCATTAAGAAAGCTAGAGGGTATTTGCCATACATTTTGATCCGCGAGCTCTGGCAAGTCCTTCTCCCATATATTATATTGTCCATTTTTTTCTTGTCCTCTGCTGCCACCATGTTCCAATACCAGAAAGATACTTCTTTTTTTATTTGCCACATGTCCTGTAATACGGCTTCATGATCCAAGTGTCCAGCCCTTGTCATTCCCTGCGTTGCCCACCAGGAGCCCAAATAGAAGAATTACAATTTTGAGACTTCCCCACTTGTTAGTTTGGATTGATCATGCCAGGCTATCAGGGCTACCCTATCTCTAAAGATTTCCCAGGTGCTGAATTGTATCATCTGTAGTGGGCAGATGAGTTTGTCTTTTAGCCAGTCAGGGGTTGCAGGGGAGTGCCAAATAAGCACCAAGTCCATGTAACAACGGATTTCCAGTACGCACCTTCGGAATACCCATACCCTGAGTGATGCCTGGAGAACGTTTAGCCTAAATTTGTACAAAAACCTCTGCACCAAAATCTGTTAGCATAGCAGTATACATATCATCTGAGGTCCTAGCTAGAAGGCTTAAATCTTTGAATTGAAAGGCATAGCAATATTTTTGAAAGCCATGTAGTGCTAACCCCCCTTGTTTAGATTTCTTTCTTAACTTTTTCCAAGTGATCTTTGCCCCTTTGGACACTGAACTAAAACTGGATATCCTACCTTACAGTTTCTTAATCTGCTTCTCTGGGAATGGCAATGGTATAGTATTGAACAGGAAGGTTACTTTTGGAAGATCCATCATCTTGATAATCTTTACCCTTCCATATATGCCCAATAGTAGCTTATCACATCTCCTTAACAGCCTATCCATTTCCTTGCTAACTTTGTCAACATTTTTACCAGATAGCTTGTCCAAATTGTGTGTTACTAGGATGCCTAAATACCTGATTTAATTTTTAAGATGATAAATTGGACTTACACTTGGCCAGGCCATAACTCCCCAAATCTTTTAGTGGTTGTTGAAGTTTGGGTATAGAATATTCTGCATTGGAGCACAATGAGGATGTTGAGGAGGAGGATGATATGGATGAGGAGGAGGATGCAGTAGAGGCTAAGGAGAATATCTTTGCAACAGCTTCAGAGCTAGATTGACAGAAGAATCTTCTGTCCCTGGCCCCAGAACCAGAGGAGAGTGGGAGACCCCCAGGAGTGAAGTCCCCTACTGGGTCCAGCACCAGAAGCAGTTTGTACTCCCAGTCCATGAGGAACTGGAGGACAGGATAGCTGAAAGGGAGTCCATGCTGTAGCTTGTGCAGCTGGAATTGGATACAAAGGAGATATTGGCTGGGCAGGAAGAACCCAGGAGAGGGCCCAGGCAGAGATAGCTTTAGACCTGGAAGAAAGAAGGTTTGCCATGGATGAAAATCAACTTTTGTGGGTTCATAAACTAGCCTAAAGGAGCTGGACCTAAAGATCAAGCAAGTTGGAGGGTCCAGCAGAAATGGTGGTAGATAAAACGCAGTGCTCAGTGGAGATAATAGGCTTTGTATATGCATTTAAACCATATTCACATTGATGTATATGTGTAATAATTGTATGTATGTATTAGGTTTATTTTCATTTAAGTTATGTTATTTTAACTTTTTTTAAATGTGTTTTAATATTTATACATTCTATTTTTGAGGTATGAGTTTGTAATTTTTATGATATTTTATAGTGTTATATTGTTTATAGTTAGTAATATTTCACTTTTGTTAACTTTTATATGTACTTTTTAAAAAACGAATTAAATAATTTTTAAATGCAGTATTTTTTTAAAGCTGTCCATATTTTTTGTTATGTGTTTTGTTATATTGTTTTATATTTGTTATTTTAAAATATGCAATTAAATTGTAAAGATGTGTTTTAAGTTATATTTACCTTATTTCTATTGCTAATCATGATTTTGAAAAATAATGGATTGTCTTGTAGGAATAGTAAATATTACCCCTGTTGTGTACTACACCTTCTCCAAAATGGTTTAGATTGGTTTGGAATAGTAACGTAACCCCTTAATTGGATTGAGAATAGTACATTTATAGCCTTTAGTTTCCAACACCTTGACAAAAACGCTTTAGATTGGGGCGGGAATACTCATTTTAACTCCTTTATTGCCAACACCATCCCCAAAATGGTTCACATAGAAGTGTGAATTCTATCTTTGATCCCTTTAGTGTCCTATACCTTCACCTTTCCCAAAATAGTTTAGATTTGTTGTGGAGAATAGTAAAGCTTGTAATTTTAGTGTCCAATACCGTCCTCAAAATAGTTGACATTAGAGGGGAAAAAGTAAATATAACCTTTTTAGTGTCCATCATGTTACCCTGAATAGTTTAGATTGGAGTGGAAATTGTAAATCTTGCAATTTTAGTGTCCATCACTTTCTCAAAAATGGTTTATGTTGGAATGGGTATAGTAAAGCTAACCCATTTAGTGTCCATCACCTTCCCCAAAAAGGGGTTATGCAGAGGTGAAATAGTAAGTATAACCCCTTTAGTGTCAACACCTTCCTCAACATGGTTTGGATTGGAATTAGAATAGTAAATGGTACCCTTTTAGTGTCAAACACCTTCTCAAAAAAGGTTTGTAGTTTGTACTTTTGTATAGTTTTTTTTACAATATTAATCTACACATATCAAAGTTTTTATATATGTTTTATTCATAAATGGTATTTATTTTATTAAATGTTCATTTGCATTTTTATTTTTGATACATACTTTTTTCAGATTAAATAAACATAATTTTCATGTTACAGTGGTACCTATTCCGTCTATATTTTGATGTAGTATCAGATGTACTCTATTTTTTAACACACTTTTAAGATGTACATTTCTACATATTTAGATAAAAATGGTAAAAAAATGTTTATAGATACATACATAGTACTTTGTATTTTTACATTTTTATAATGCATTTTTATTGATTAGTACTATTTATTGTAGCATTATATTTTATAGTACTATTTAATGTATAGTTTACCCCAACATTTTTGTTGGCCCAATACATTATTTATTAAAAAAAATCAACCCATCTTTACATACATTTTTCACACGTTTTAATATGTTTTTGTCATATTTTCATTACTTTATATAGAAAGGTAGCCTTTTTTCTTCTTTTAGCTGCCATTTTGAGGTGAATTTCATTCATGTTGATCTCAGTTCCTTGGCTTTGTTTCACAGAAAAGATAAGATCTTTTTAAAGTTGTTATTTAGGATTTCACAGGTGAGGAGATGTGGGTGGGCCCAGTTAGTACAGGTTATGGAGTTAGTTTTATTTGGTAAGGTTGTTTTGTGGTACTTTGTGTTCCAATGGTATGGAGCGTAATGCATTAGGCCTAACTATAATTTAGTAGTAGTCGTATGGTATTGTACATATAGTTATGGTTTGTACTATGTTAGTAGAGTTATAATCAGTCAACCAATCAATCATAATACTTGTATAGCGCGCTACTCACCCGGGAGGGTCTCAAGGCGCTTGGTGGAAGGGGTCTGCTACTGTTCGAACAGCCAGGTCTTGAGTTGTCTCCTAAAGGCGAGATGGTCCTGGGTCAGTCGAAGGTGGATGGGGAGGGAGTTCCATATCTTAGCCGCCAGGTAGGAGAAGGATCTTCCTCCGGCGGTGGCTCTTCGGATGCGTGGAACGGCGGCGAGGGCGTGGCTGGTCGATCGTAGCTGGCGGGTGGGTGTGTAGAAGGTCAGGCGGTCATTGAGGTACTTGGGGCCCAGGTCGTGGAGAGACTTGTGTGCGTGGGTGAGGAGCCTGAACGTGATCCTCTTCTTGACGGGGAGCCAGTGCAGGTCTCTCAGGTGGCTGGAGGTGCGGCAGCGTCGGGGGATGTCTAGGATGAGTCGGGCGGATGTGTTCTGGATGCGTTGGAGTCTTCTCTGTAGCTTGGCTGTGGTTCCGGCGTAGAGGGTGTTTCCGTAGTCCAGTCGGCTGGTGACGAGTGCCTGGGTGACCATCTTCCTTGTTTCGGTCGGGATCCATCGAAGGTTTTGCGGAGCATGCGTAGGGTGTGGAAGCAAGATTATGAGACGGCGTTGACTTGTCTAGTCATCGAGAGGGAGGAGTCCAGGATGAAGCCCAGGTTGCGTGCGTGGTCTGTTGGTTTGGGAGTGGTGCCCAGGGCAGGGGGCCACCAGGAGTCGTCCCAGGCGGAGGGTGATGGTCCCAGGATGAGGACTTCCGTCTTGTCTGAGTTCAGTTTCAGGCGGCTGGTCTTCATCCATTCGGCGACGTCTTTCATCCCTTCGTGTAGGCTGGTTCTGGCGGTGTCGGGGTCTCTGGTGAGGGAGAGGATCAGCTGGGTGTCGTCGCCATAGGAGATGATGTTGAGGTTGTGTTGGCGTGCGATGGCTGCAAGAGGTCTCATGTAGACGTTGAAGAGAGTGGGGCTGAGCGATGATCCTTGTGGTACTCCGCAGATGACTTCAGTGGCCTTGGATCGAAACAGGGGGAAGCAAACTCTCTGTGTTCTTCCGGCGAGGAACGAGACGACCCACTCCAGTGCCTTCTCCTGGATGCAGATGTTGCTGAGGCGTTGAACTAGGTTGCAGTGGCAGACAGTGTTGAACGCTGCAGAGAGGTCCAGGAGGATGAGTGCCGCTGTTTTCCCGTTGTCGAGCAGGGCTCGGATGTCGTCAGTGGCTGCGATGAGGGCAGTTTTGGTGCTGTGGTTGGCTCTGAAACCGGACTGCGAGGGATAGAGGGATCCATCCGTCTCGAGGAAGGAGGCCAGCTGTCTGTTGACTATCTTCTCGATGACTTTAGCAGGAAAAGGGAGGAGCGAGATGGGGCGGAAGTTCTTGAGGTCAATGGGGTCCGCTGTTGGTTTCTTCAGTAGGGCGCTGAGCTCGGCATGCTTCCAGCACTCCGGGAAGGTGGCAGTGTCGAAGGAGGAGTTGATGATGGTCCGGAGTTGGGATGCGATGGTGGAGTCGGCTTTGTTGAAGACGTGGTGGGGGCACGGGTCGGTGGGTGATCCGGAGTGGATGATGTTCATCGTGCGGGCTGTGTCTTCGGTGGTCACTGTGGTCCAGGTGCGGAGGGTGGTGGTGGGGGGCGTTGGTTTGACGGTTGGGTGCGTGGGTGGTGTGCCGAAACTGTTGTGGATGTCGGCGATCTTGCGGTGGAGGAACGAGGCGAGAGAGTCGCAGAGATCTTGTGAGGGAGTGATGTCGTTGTTGCCGGTGCTCGGGTCGGAGAACTCCTTGACGATGCTGAAGAGTTCCTTGCTGTCATGGGCGTTGTTGTCCAGTCGGTCCTTTAGTGATTTCTTCTTGGTGGTGCGGATGAGCTGATGGTGTTTGCGGGTGGCTTGTTTGAGGGTGGTCATGTTGTCTGTGGTCTGGTCGAGGAGCCAGGCTTTCTCGAGGGTGCAGCAGTTCTCCTTGGAGTCCTTGAGTTCGTCGGTGAACCAGGAGGCCTTCTTGCTTCTTCGTCTGCTGGGAGGGTTCTTCAGTGGTGCGAGGTTGTCGGCGCAGGTGGTCAGCCACTGTGTGAAGTTGCGGGCTGCTTCATTGGGGTCCGTTGTGCTGGCGGGTGGGCTCTGGCTGAGGGCGGTGGTGAGCTGGTCGGCGGTGATCTTGCTCCAGCTCCTGTGAGGTACCTGTTGCGGGTGGCGGTGGGTCGTGGTTCTTTTGAAGCTGAAGTGGACGCAGCTGTGGTCGGTCCAGTGGAGTCCGGTGGCGTGGCTGAAGGTGATGTACTTGCTGGAAGAGAAGACGGGATCAAGCGTTTGGCCGGCATAGTGGGTGGGGGTGTTCACCAGTTGCTTGAGTCCGAGGTTGGCGAGGTTTTCCAGCAGGGCAGCGGTGTTGCGGTCCTTGTTGTTCTCCAGGTGGCAGTTGAGGTCTCCTAGGAGGATGTAGTTGGTGGAGGGGAGGGCGTGCAGGCTGATGAAGTCAGCGATGTCTTCGCTGAATTGTGTGCGTGGTCCAGGGGGTCTGTAGATGATGGTGCATCTGAGGGTGGTCTTGGGGTCGGTGTGTATCTGGAAGTGGAGGTGTTCCGCGGTGGCGAAGGTGTCGTCTGAGTTGGTCGTGATGCGGATGGTGTTCTTGTGGACAATGGCGATGCCTCCGCAGGTCTGGTTGATGCGGTCTCTCCTGATGATCTTGTACCCATCCGGGATGGCGATGGCGATGTCGGGGGCTGAGGAGACGTTCATCCAGGTCTCCGTGAGGAAGGCGATGTTGGGTGATGTTGCGTCGAGGAGGTCCCAGAGTTCCACGGCGTGTCTGTGGACAGAGCGGGTGTTGAGCAGGAAGCACTTCAGGTGGTTGCTGCTGGTGTTTGGCTTGGCGGGTGCGGTGCGGGTTCGGAGGCAGGTGAACTTGCAGCTTTTGCAGGTGACGGGTCCGTGGGTGCGTTTCGGGGTGGCTCGGTAGCAGGCGGGGTTCCGTCCGGCGTTGAGTGCATTGAGGCTGGCGGCATCGTAGGTCCATCGGGTCGTCTTGCATCGGCGGGAGCCAGAGGTCCTGGCGCTGGGCGCGGGCCAGGCGCAGACGGGCTTGGCTTTGGCGTGCCTTCGGTGCACATTCCGCGCCCGCTACGCGAGCGCGGGGTGACATAAGAAGGAGCCGGGAGGGAGGAGCAGCTGGGTGGCGTGAGTGGGGCGGCGAATGGGCAGGAGGGGGGCGGGACCGCAGGGAGGCAGCGGCGGGAAAGGAGGGCAGAGGACGGCTCAGCGGCGGCTGGGTCGCCCTGTGGGACAAATGCAAGTGAAAACGAGTGAAAACTAAGTAGGGCAGCAGAAATTAAGGCAGCAGAGGGCACCAAGGGCAGCAGATGACAAGATAGAAGGAGGAGGCAAAACATAGAGTGAAAGAACGAGAAAGAAGACGAGAAAAACGGGAAAAAACGAGAAAAATAAAATTAAGACTGAGGCAGGCAAAGCAAAGGCAGCAGGGTCACCAAGGGCACCAGAGGGCTGATGGAGGCAGTAGCAGGGGTGTGTGGGGGCGACCTCGCCTGGTTACAGGCTCAGCGGTCGCTCCCTGCACCTCTGCCCTGTCTCCTTAAGAAGGAGCCGGGAGGGAGGAGCAGCTGGGTGGCGGGAGCGGGGCGGCGAATGGGCAGGAGGGGGGCAGGGCCGCAGGGAGGCAGCGGCGGGAAAGGAGGGCAGAGGGCGGCTCAGCGGCGGCTAGGTCGCCCTGTGGGACAAATGCGAGTGAAAACTAAGTAGGGCAGCAGAAATGAAGGCAGCAGAGGGCACCAAGGGCAGCAGATGACAAGAGAGAAGGAGGAGGCAAAACGTAGAGTGAAAGAACGAGAAAGAAGACGAGAAAAACGGGAAAAAACGAGTAAAATAAAATTAAGACTGAGGCAGGCAAAGCAAGGGCAGCAGGGTCACCAAGGGCACCAGAGGGCTAATGGAGGCAGTAGCAGGGGTGTGTGGGGGCGACCTCGCCCGGTTACATAATGGTATGTTTGAATTCTATTTGAGATGTACTTACTGTGAGGGTGGGCATGTTATATTTGTTAGGGGTAAGGAAGGCAGAGTGCAATGTTTGCAACTGTATATCCTGAAGTGGTTCCTACTTTACATTTTCCAGTGTTTTATGGCTTCCAAGGACTGTGGATGACATCAGTGGATTTAACACAGACATTTCATTTGTGCATTAATTGGTTTTGCCTACTTTATACAATATTTAATATAATTTTGTTAGAGGCTGATTTATAAAAATAATTAGTTAAATTTTGATTTTAAATTGTTTATGTTATACTGGTCTGGTGTAAGGTTTTGGGCTATATTAATTGTGTGTATATTGGGAGGTAGGTGGTTTATAATAGTGATTTACCTATCATTTTGAGGTAGTCTACATCTCTGTTTTTACAAAGAGATTGACTTTGAATTGTGGCATTTCATACATTTTTCAGTTTTGCTTAGGTAATTTAGGTTTTATTTGGTTTACTGACTGTTCTATACTTACATCTTGGTAAGTTTGTTCTCTTTGGAGGGCTTCTATGAATTTGTACAGTGATGGTTGGGATCTTCTTGGTGTGGCTGAGACGGCATTGTGTCATCCTCTCACAGAGTTGTTTGCTTGGTTTGTTGAGCCATAGTGCTATCATAGAGATTCCACCATAGTATGTTGAATTTGGGTTGGTGTCTGTGTCCAAAGCGGTGCAGTCTGCCAACCCAAGTGCCTTTGAGCTACTCCCCCAGTGGACTTAGGGCCTGATTCAAAGCTTGGCATAGAGGGTACTCTGTCGCAACTGCAGTGGAGTACCATATGAAAGTCCGCCTGCCTCAGACTACTCCACCTCTGCTGCTGACATATACCACTAGCAGCCTGACATTTGTCAGTCCACCCTATTTAGAGTCATCTGGACGTGTGGATGAACAGAAGAGTCTGGATCTGCTACCTATGACCTATGTGTAGACTGGAAAGGCAGGACCTACTCCCACTTGTACCTAGGACTAAGAAGTGTTCCCTAAAGGTTAGCTGGCTGACCTCCTGTGTGGCTAAAGGGACAGAACAAGTTGCTAGAGGCCCTTTTCCTGGAGTGACTGGCTGACCAGTAGCAACTGGACGTGGACTAGACCCTGCTGTTGGCCACTGGTGGAGTGGATCCTGGTCCCTAAATGCTTTCCCTGAGGTCCTGGAAGCCTTTGGAGAGATCAAGAGAAACCTTTCCAAAAAATATGAACAGTTAGAGCTTCGAGACACCATCCTCAGACACAACATCTGGGTGTAGAGTATTTTGAGCTCCAAAAAATAAACTAAAGGACTGATTTCAAGTTTGGCTCAGAGGGTGCTCTGTCGCAACAACAATGGTGTATCATCTCTGCCTTGCAGGTCCGCTTGTTTGATTTATAGATGGGGGGGACCATAAGTATGTCAGCGACAGAGACTATTCCCTCTTCGCTGCTGACATACCCCTCTGATGGCCCGACTGAAAAAGATCTGTTGGAGATTTGGCTTTTCGACCACCCAGCTGGTTGAGAGTGGAGAGTTGAACAGCCAGTTTTTATTATCCCTTACAGCCATGGAAATGTGGGGGTAAGGAACAGTAAAAATTTTAAAATGATCCCCACATCATAGGAGAAAACTCCCATTGGGTATCATTAATATTTGTTTTTTCAAAAACAAAATCCCTGTAAATGTTTGGCAGATGGTAGCATGATTTTAATGCTACTGTCCGTCAGTATTTTAATGTATTGACAGGAACAACTTTGACTTCGGTTTCTGCCAATCTCTAGAACTGTCCACAAGGCTGGTGGACAACTCTAAATTTGGCAGGCAGAGGACACTTGGTATGGCAGGAGTTAAAGTACTCCTTCACTCACCAACCTTTAAATCAGCCCCTAAGTTTGAAGTTAGAAATCTTGACCAGGAGAAGGTACGAAAAGTATTTGACCAATAACAGGACTTTGGTGGTGGCTGCACAACTTCGCTGGATCCAGGCTACGACCTTACCCTGCTGGAGGATTTTGACTACCCTAAAAAAAAACAAGGGGAACTTTATAATTCCGGTGGGACTGTCACCGTCAGGTCATTGGTGGCAGTCCTATCGACAGACAGTCCTTCGGACCGAGCGTCTTGTTACATTGCAGACTGTTGGACCCTTGACTTTTCGGAGGACGGTTGAAATCATGATCCTGAATGGAGGTGGTACCTGCTGAGGCACGGCCGTCAGGATCTCAATGTCTCTTTCCGACTGCTTGTTAATAGCGGTCCCATCACCATAAAAATGCAGCTGGAAAGGGACAATGGGGGGGCCTAAGCAGGGTCCCCACCCCTGTGGCCCACTCCTAAGTTGCCAGGGCGGCACATGTAGTTCCCCCCTAATATCCATGCACTGTGTGCCAGGCACCACATGGTGCCTGGCACATGGTGCATGGATGTTTGAAAAATGCAATTTCCTTCTGCGGCTTGTGCTGCCGCCCTTTTCCAGGCTGCAGAATAAGCTGCAGTAGAAAAAGTCAGTTTCTGACCGCTTACACAGTAGTCTTATCAAAATATGGTGTGTGGGACAGCTGACTCTATGTCAGATGGTCTCTATTCCTCTGCGATTGCATTGTAATGAGCTCCTAAGTCAGAAGGTAAAAAATGTGGCCTTTTTGACCCGCTTGTTGTATCTAACCTGCACTCCATCACAGTCAATCTTAAATTATGCCTAGGTCCTAGTGAACCATGAACAGTTACTTTTTGCACTACAACTTTAAAAAATCATTTTGTCTACTCCCTTTATTGGATTTTAGTTGTTATTTTGTAATGTTTCTTAATAGATTTTTCAGGATGTTTAGAGATTTTTATTGTTTTGTATTTTTACTTTTTAATTGTTTTGTTACTGCTATATACTTTACACAGTTTTCCTTAGGTTAAGCCTTTCTGTGCTGTTCCATAGCTACCAGGGGTTGATTTTAAGTTTATTTATTGAACTTGTGTGTTGGACATGACTGGATTTTTCACTTATTTCTTGGGAAGGATTTACAAACTTCTCAACCAATTGCCTGTTTTCTTATAGTGCCTGTTTACTAAAGCTAGGTGCAAAAAGCTCCTAAGTGACTTATTACGAGGATTGGCTGTCACAAACGCTTGCAAGTGCCTTCTTTTGATTTTGTGAATAGTTGTAAGAAAATGTGTAACTTGTGCATCATTACATAGCTTACTACATTTTATATTTTCAATTAACATAACACACTAATTGATATAAAATCCTTTAATATCATATGATAATTTTGTATTGCTATGCATTTTAAATTCATTATTTAGTTAACCCCTTCAGCGCTGAGCACATTTTCGCCCTGTGCAGGTGATTTAAATAGGAAGACAAAAGAGAGGCAGAGCCTGGTGTGAGCTACATCTGCCAGTGACAGGGTAGGGATGCTTTGAAGATATATAAGATACTGGGCAGAGCCCCCCAGGCCCTCATGTCAAGGTAAGGTCAACCTCTCCCCATAACCATGGCCTTTGTCTCAGGTCTGCGAAATAATTTGCAACTCACCATGGAGCTATTCAGCTTCTGGGTGGCATGTGGGAGCTCAGGTAAATGGGCTTCTAGAGGCTTTCAGCAAGTTAATGGTAACTCATTAAAAATACATTGTGTACAGTATTAGTGCAAATCTAACTTGACCAATTAATTGAATTTGTAATAAGTTCCAAGAATAAATGTTTTGGATCTTAGGTGGAGATAACTTTCTTAACTTTAATAATGCATCTCAGTGCTTTCCCTATGGAACTGCTAACCTTTCCACGGTGAAAAAAGCCGCTAGGACATTGCCACCATAAGGACATGCTTAACATTATACTTTTACATGTCCTACTTTTAAATGTCATCCACCCTGCCTTTTGGGCATCTAAGGCCTACTTAGGGATGACAGATTCATATTTCAAAGGATGTTTTAAGCCTGTCAAATAGGATTATTTTGTCTGGTTGAATTTGCAGTCATAACATGCACAGCAATGTTACTGGTGGCAGACCTGCAGTTATGTTTTGCATTGTCACTTTGGTGGTGGTACAATATGTGCTGCTGTCCAATAGTAGCATTTACCTTATAGGTCCCGGATCCAATTTGTACCATAACTAGGGATTTATAGGTAAGTTAAATTTGCCAGATATGATTATAGTCATTTACAACATGTTTTATGGGTCAGAGCACATGCACAGGAGAGTGGTTAGCAGTGTCCCAGTGCACAGAGTTAAAAAAAAACAGCAACGTCAGACAAGAAAATGGGTGTGATCGAGCAAACAGCCATTTTCTTACAATAACCAAATGATAGTGGTTTAGTAGTGGACATAGAAGTTGTCATTAAACCTAAAGTACACCTTGTGACATTTATTTGATTTCAAGATCGATTAAATATTGAGGATGTAAAAAAGAGTCATAGACATAGTAAGAAGTTAATTATATGTGTTACACGAAGTGACTCATATTAAGTAAATAAAACAATGTTTCTGTAGAAACAGAATATTGGAAATCTATTAGTAATGGAATTTGGATGTTTCATGAAGACAGTGCAAATTAGGTTTTTTTAATGCAGCGAAACTTGAGGTCTGACTATAGTGATTAGACTGTTATGGAATTTGAGTGAAAGATGTAGGATGGTGAAAGATTTTAATTATAGCTAATCATAAAATCGAAATTTGATTCAGCTACAGTAACAAAACATGTATTACCACTGGATTGGATTGGATTGGATTGGATGCGGATTTGTAAAGCGCGTGGTTACCCTGGAGCGTCCCAGCACTGTAGAACTCAGACTACTGAAAACAGAGAGCGGAATTAAAGGCCCTGAGGGAACAGAAAAGTTTTCAGGAGCTTACGAAAATGAAGAAGGTTAGGTTCAGCTCGGAGCTTAAGCGGTAAAGAATTCCACAAGGTTGCTGCATTGATGGAGAACCGCCGTCCACCTGATCGCGCCCTTTTTGGTCTGTGGACTTTGGGTCGACACTCATGGTCTGAGCGAAGGGGCCTATTAGCTTTATAGGGGAGCACTAAGTCCTTCAAAATAGGGGGACCCTTGCCTTGTAATGATTTATGAGCAATACAAAGGGATTTAAACTTTATCCTTTCGCGGACAGGCAACCAGTGCAGCATTCTAAGGGCTGGTTTTGCTGATGACCTTGCATGAGTACCTGTTAGCAGCCTGGCTGCAGAATTCTGTATGTATTGTAACTTATTAATTGTCGCTTCAGGAGCGCCTAGGTATAAGGCGTTGCTGAAGTCCAACCTTGAAAGGATCAATCCCTGAATCAGAAGTTTCTTTGAGGGGGAGGGAAGAAGGGGGAGAACCTTACGAGCTGAACAAAGCAAGCCAAAACAGATGCCAGCAGTTTTCTTAGCTTGAACTTTAAATGAGATATCCTGATCAATCCACACTCCCAAACTTTTGATTTCACTTTTAGGAAGCAGGGGATCACCCATACAGGCCGGCCAAATGGCATCAGGCAGTGATGTCATCTTATGCCCCAAGAGCATTAGCTCAGTTTTTGAGCCATTAAGTTTGAGTGCGGACTTACTCATCCACGTATGTATTTCGGCAAGGCATGAATAAAGGGTTCCAGAACTTTGGTCCTGTTGGGTAAGTGAGACGACAAGTTGAGTGTCGTCAGCGTAGCTCACTATTTTTATCCCGAATGGAGCGACTACCTCCTCCAGTGGGGACATGTACACGTTGAATAAGGTAGGGCTCAGTGAGGAGCCCTGCTGTACACCACACTGGAGGGGGATCAGACTAGATTGTGCATTTCCTTCCCAGACTTGATAGGTCCGATTGTCAAGGAAGGAAGTTAGCCATGCCAATGCCATGCCTGAGACTCCGATGTTAGATCTATGATGTGGTTGAAGAAAAGAGATGCTGGGGTTGAAGAAAAGAGATGCTGGTGTAGTCTAAGCAGAGGACCGCAGAAATGTGGTACGCATTAGGAATTTAAGGTATGTTTATGAATAGTAGAATGATTTATTGTTTCAATGAAACTGTAATACGGTTGTGGTAAAAAAAATGATAGTGCTGTATATGCACCAGAGTTTGAGTTTGAGTTTGAGTTTAAAAATTCTTATATAGCGCTCTTACACCAGCGGTTTCATGGCGCTGTAACTGGCAGATCTCCACAATAGACAAGGAAGGGAGGTCGGGTAACAGAGGATTAAATGAAAATTTTGCTGAAGAAGTAGGCTTTAAGTTTCTTTCGAAACTGGGAATATGGGGTTAAAGATCTGAGATCAAGGGGTAATGAGTTCCAAAGGGTAGGGGCAAGGGTCGCAAATTTTGAGCCCCTCCACTTTTTCCGGCGAAACCGGGGAACTATCAGGAGGGATTGAGAAGAAGATCGGAGCTCCCTAGTTGGCAAGTAGGGGATAATCTCCGAAGAAATAAATGCAGGGGCCGTACCCAATCGAGCCTGGTAAGTGATAGATGCAAGCTTGAATTGGATACGTTCCCGAACCGGAAGCCAATGTAAAAGTTTCAGAAGGGGGGTGACATGTGAGGATTTAGGAAGGTTAAAGACCAGCCGCGCCGCCTGGTTTTGGATCATCTGCAACCGCCTGAGACTATATGCAGGTATACCTGCATATAGGGCGTTGCCATAATCCAGGCGGGAGATGACCATCGCAAGGACGATCAACTTCAAGGCCTCAAAGGTGAAAAATCGAGAGACCTTGCGGATGGTACGAAGAGACAGAAAAGAAGAAGAAACCACAGAACTAACCTGGGAGTGAAGGGTAAGGTGAGAGTTGAGTTTGATACCCAGGGTTTTGACCGAAGTAGAGGGGACCGGAGAGGGACCAAGGGAAGGGGGCCAAAAAAGTGAAGACCAGGGACTGGAGCAACCACCTGTCAACACCAACTCGGTCTTATCAGGGTTGAGTTTCAGGTGGTTGAAATCCATCCAGTCCCTGATGAAAATCATAGTAGACTGGAAATTAGAGATAGAGGCAGAAGAAGAGGACAGATTGAAGACAAGTTGAAGGTCATCCGCATAGTTGTATACGGTGACCTCCATTTGTTGTAAAGAAAAAATGAGGGGAGAAATGTAAAGATTAAACAGAAGAGGTGAAAGGGAGGAGCCTTGGGGGACCCCGCACAGGACCTTCCGAAAGTCCGCAGTGAAGTCACCCAGGCGAACTGCCTGGGTGCGGTCCCTCAGGAAGGAGGACAACCAAACCAGGGCCGTACCCCCGATCCCCGCCGCCGCGACACGGGAGAGTAAGATGGTATGATCCACCGTGTCGAAGGCGGCAGAGAGATCGAGGAGGACCAGTGCTTGGAATTGATTGGTGTCCCTCCCCTCCCTGAGGTTGTCAAGGACCGAAAGGACTACGGACTCCGTAGAGTGTGCGGGGCGAAAACCAGCCTGGCGGGAAGCCAGTACCCCATTTTCTTCCACAAAGGTGCTCAGCGACCTGGTGACATGGCGCTCGAGCACCTTAGCCAGAAATGGTAGGAGAGAAATGGGGCGAAAGTTGGCTGGGATCGAGGGGTCTGCGCCAGGTTTTTTTAAAATGGGTAAAATGATAGCTGATTTCAAGGGGTTGGGAACAACCCCCTGAGAGAGTGAACTGTTTAGTAGGTGCAGGGGAGGATCAGGGCAAGAGATGTAAATGTGACGGAGTATTTGAGCGGGACAGGTGTCAAGGGGAGAGCCAGATTTTACAAGGGGGATTAAGGATGTGAAGGATTCCTTGGTCAGAAGGGGGAGAGAGTTTAATAGTCCTTGAGAAGGAGGGCACTGAGGATCAACAAAAGATGGGGAAGGTGCAGGGATATTAGCTTTAATGGCAGCAATTTTATCAATGAAAAAGCTATTCAGAGAGTGACAGAGGGCAAGGGAAGGAGAGGGCTTTAGAGAGGTACGATCAGAGAAGGCTAGGTTCTGAACAATTGAGAAAATTTCCCTTGATTGGTTCTCGGCTGTGAGGATCTTGGAGGAGAAATAGGCCGTTTTAGCGGCCAAGATGGCATTCTTATATTGAGCTAATAGAGTGGTAAAATCAGCTCTTAAGATGGGACAATAGTTTCTCCTCCAGGCCCTCTCAGCACGGCGTACCGATAATTTGATGGTTTTCAGGTCATCGGTAAACCACAGGTTGGCATCTTTTTCCCGCTTGGAGGTCAGACGTTTCAAGGGGGCAATGGACTCACTGGCTGAGGAGAGCCATTGTTCAATGCTGTTAACCTGAGCCGAGGTGGAAAGCCCGTGTAAGACGGGATAAGTAGCACTTAAAAGAGCTGATAAGTGCGCCGGGTCAACTCTACTCCACGAGCGGACCCAGACATTTTTGGGAAGGGGGGCCCTAACTGGAGAACTGATAGGAAGAACAAAAGAAATCAGGTGATGATCAGACCAAGTGCAAGGAGAAATAAGAAGGGAGTCGACAGGGCAGTTCAAGGACCAAATCTGGTCCAAGATATGCCCCTTGACGTGAGTTGGGGAAGATACGTGAGATACAAAATTAAGAGATAAAAGTGTGTCTGAAAACTCTCTAGAAGATGAACACTCTGCTGGGTCGGAGGGCCAAAAATTAAAGTCACCCAGTAATAACACCGAAGAGTTATTGACCGAGAGGGTGGCTAACACCTCCTGGAAATCAGGGAGAAATCGTAGAGGCGACTGGGGAGGTCGATAAATGAGAAGACAGGTGAGAGGGGGGGATGTGGACGTGGTTCGAATGGCAAGATACTCTGTGGTGGCAATATCGGGGAGAGAAAGCAGTTGAAATGGAAGATCAGAACGGGCAATGACCGCGACGCCACCCCCCGTTCTGCCGGATGAACGATCGGCCCGAAGTGCATAGTAGGGGGCGGGCAATGTAGCTAGCAAGGTGGGTAGGGAGTCATCACAGAACCATGTCTCGGTTAAAAGGAAAAGATCTGGTGCATGATGATCTAACAACACTGATAATTCATGTGAATGAGCCACCGCCGATCTGGTATTCAGATAATACGCCTTAAGGGTCTTAACTGGGGCAGTATTGACGGCTTCGGTGGGAGGGGGGACCGGAATAGGAGAGGTGAATGAACAGGAACAGTGAGAAGGAGGGGATAAATCTAGCTGGGATATCCGTGAGTGTGTAGAGGCAGATAGAGCCCATGGACCCTGTAGCCTGTGAAGCTGGGAAGAGGTGTAAGCAATGATTTGGGCAGGGTATTGTGCCCCCAGCCCCGGTCGGCCGCGGACGGGCGCAGACGGGCTTAACTTAGGCGCAACTTCGGCGCGCCTTCGTCGCGCCCGCTGCGCCCGCCCGCTGCGCCGTCTGTAAGGGGAAGTTGTAATAAAGGGACACATGGGGGAGGAGTTTGAAAGGGGGCGTGGCAGGGGTGGAGGGACAGAGGAGCTGCCCCGCCAACCACAGAGCAGCCCGAGATGGTGGCCACGCCCGTCCCCGCCCTCGTGACCTGCCCGTCAGAGGGTGAGGGAACGATCAGCGTGGGGCGCTCTGGCGGCGGCAGGCAGGGGAGTCAAGAGGCGTGAAGGGGTGCGCGATGTCCAGAGCGCAGCCCCTGCAGAATGAAGGCAAGGTAATGTTAAAACCAGTCTTGTAGCTTTAAAAACGAAGTTGCGCCGCGCCTCGGCAGCGTTGTAGCTCCCGGCAGAGCCTCGGGAGATCTAGTCAGTTTCTGGGGTGGGACTCACCCAGCTGAAGAAGATTGCCAGGGGGGAGGGACAGAGGAGCTGCCCCGCCAACCACAGAGCAGCCCGAGATGATGGCCACGCCCGTCCCCGCCCTCGTGACCTGCCCGTCAGAGGGTGAGGGAACGATCAGCGTGGGGCGCTCTGGCGGCGGCAGGCAGGGGAGTCAAGAGGCGTGAAGGGGTGCGCGATGTCCAGAGCGCAGCCCCTGCAGAATGAAGGCAAGGTAATGTTAAAACCAGTCTTGTAGCTTTAAAAACGAAGTTGCGCCGCGCCTCGGCAGCGTTGTAGCTCCCGGCAGAGCCTCGGGAGATCTAGTCAGTTTCCGGGGTGGGACTCACCCAGCTGAAGAAGATTGCCAGGGGGGAGGGACAGAGGAGCTGCCCCGCCAACCACAGAGCAGCCCGAGATGGTGGCCACGCCCGTCCCCGCCCTCGTGACCTGCCCGTCAGAGGGTGAGGGAACGATCAGCGTGGGGCGCTCTGGCGGCGGCAGGCAGGGGAGTCAAGAGGCGTGAAGGGGTGCGCGATGTCCAGAGCGCAGCCCCTGCAGAATGAAGGCAAGGTAATGTTAAAACCAGTCTTGTAGCTTTAAAAATGAAGTTGAGCCGCGCCTCGGCAGCGTTGTAGCTCCCCGCAGAGCCTCGGGAGATCTAGTCAGTTTCTGGGGTGGGACTCACCCAGCTGAAGAAGATTGCCAGGGGGGAGGGACAGAGGAGCTGCCCCGCCAACCACAGAGCAGCCCGAGATGGTGGCCACGCCCGTCCCCGCCCTCGTGACCTGCCCGTCAGAGGGTGAGGGAACGATCAGCGTGGGGCGCTCTGGCGGCGGCAGGCAGGGGAGTCAAGAGGCGTGAAGGGGTGCGCGATGTCCAGAGCGCAGCCCCTGCAGAATGAAGGCAAGGTAATGTTAAAACCAGTCTTGTAGCTTTAAAAACGAAGTTGCGCCGCGCCTCGGCAGCGTTGTAGCTCCCGGCAGAGCCTCGGGAGATCTAGTCAGTTTCTGGGGTGGGACTCACCCAGCTGAAGAAGATTGCCAGGGGGGAGGGACAGAGGAGCTGCCCCGCCAACCACAGAGCAGCCCGAGATGGTGGCCACGCCCGTCCCCGCCCTCGTGACCTGCCCGTCAGAGGGTGAGGGAACGATCAGCGTGGGGCGCTCTGGCGGCGGCAGGCAGGGGAGTCAAGAGGCGTGAAGGGGTGCGCGATGTCCAGAGCGCAGCCCCTGCAGAATGAAGGCAAGGTAATGTTAAAACCAGTCTTGTAGCTTTAAAAACGAAGTTGCGCCGCGCCTCGGCAGCGTTGTAGCTCCCGGCAAAAGCCTCGGGAGATCTAGTCAGTCACCAGACTATAAAGACATGGAACAAGTGCTTTATTTAAAGGCGGCTATTTTAAATTAAAAGACGTAAATGCAGCATCAATATTTATATGTTTGGATGTGCCCAAGTGAACTGTAATATAAAATAGAGATGGTTACTGACAAAGACACCAGGTGACAATGGGCCTGTTGAAATAATAATGTGCATCTAGTTCTCTGCATGGATAGATCTAATCATGGGATTACCAAGTAGAGGAATGATGGAGGATGCTGAATATATGTAATTGAACGAAAGAGGAACTGGTGATTGTGCTTTGTAGAGGGTAATTTAATAAGAAAGGAGATTTAGAGTCTACAGTCATGCAGGCAGTGAACTTGTTTTTTGTGTTGCGGGTCTTGACCCAGAGCAAGAGTATGAGTTGCATGTTGTGGGCGTAGGACAGGCTTTTGGTTTTGAGTGTGTTGATGATGTTTGCCAGGTGCTGGGACTGAGTGAGAACCTGGCGGCACTCCGCAGATGAGTTTGCATACTTCAGAGGAGTAAGGTGCCAAGCTAACACCTTGACCCTCATTCACAAAGAGCCTCTGAACTCGGGCAGAGGTGACGCAGTCGTGCTGGGATCTACGTAATGGGAAATTGCAGTGGAGAGATCCCGCCATGAGTGCTAGAACTAAGCTTTCCTGTCTGTTGATCCCATAACTAGGGTGAAACTCATCCTAGGTTGCTTGAGTTCCAGTTCAGGAAGGATCTGACTTGGTAAATCAGGCAGGACTGTTTAGATTGGGGAGGGTCATGACTGATTTGCATATGGCTGGGTCCAAACTGAGGTGGTATGGTGTGCAAAATAACAATGGATTGGGATGAGGCCCGAGTAATTACCAGTGGCTGAGATTAATTCAAGCATTCCTTCCATCACTTTTTTGTATACTGTAGTGTGCTGCCATAAGTGGAAAGGGCATGCCCAGGCGTGGGTCCCTTGCACTCCTTGCACTCTGTGTCACTAGATCACTGGATCCAGGTTATACCTGTCTAATGAGCCCATAACTAGTTTGAAACTCGTCCCGGGTATATATATATATATATATATATACTGAAACTCCAAGTTACCACCTCCAATCCCATAGAACCGGCGAAGCAGGACACAGAGCACAAACTTCAGGTAACTGATTTTTATTTGCAGATTTTTCTGGTGCAACCAACCATGACGCGTTTCGGGCTATGCAGCCCTTGTTCAAATATATATATCTTCAAACACACACTTCAAATCCTTTAGAACCGCTCCTCAATTAAGGACACTCCAGTCATTCTTTGTAGTCCCATTGCCATATTTATTCATAGCGTTTTCACATATGCCAAGTCAACAAACGCGTTTCGGCGTTGCCGCCTTCGTCAGTGTTGACTGACTGAGACATTTTTTGTGTTTAAAAAAAGTTTCTCCATGACAACATGTCACATGATTAAAAACAACATAAAAGAAGGCATATCAATTTAATTCATTGCTATGTGGTGGCCATCTGGCAATGTCTAAGTACATCATCATTCACGTATTTGAGAAGCATCCTTCACATTACATTTCATACATGTGCGGCTATTTAACTCAATATCTCATTATTCCTAAGTATTATATCATACTCATAAATTGATATTTCAACCTCAGTCAAGCCCTGAATGGGCTTTTAGCTTCTTCTTGATAACGTTATAGATGTACTGATGTTTAGGCCTATATATTTATGCCCATTCTGTCACATGTAGTTAAATGATAATTCCCTGGATGGGCTATTTCATGTTACATATATTACGTGACCTATCAAGACTAGGAAAAGAGTTTTTCTGCAGGTCGAATTTATGGAATTTTCCTAGGGGAAGTGGGGAAGGGAAGGGGAAAGAAAAGGTTTGGTATATATAATGACTGACATTTCCCTGCTGCAATTGTGAAATTTGGGAGAGATTTCTCATTCACCCAATGTGCACCCACATCTCCTCTTCATTATTCAGCCCTACAGGATTCTTTGTCTGGAGAATTATGATATATTTGGATTCGAGGGTTCTCAGTTTCTTTACCCAGTCACCTCCTCTCTCTGTTTATACCAGCTGATCCAAAATGAAAAAACTCAGCAAATTACTATTGCTTTTATGCATTTTCTCATAATGTCGAGCCACCGGATAACTTTGATCTTTCGTGTTTATGGCTCTCATGTTTTCCAGAATCCTGAGTTTTGTTTGCTTTGTGGTTCTGCTCACGTACTTTTTACCGCATGGACACATCAGACAATATACAGTAAATTCGGAATTGCAATTCAGCAATTTCGAAATTGTCATCTTTTGGAATCTCCCTGGTACCTCATTTTCTTTTACTTTCTGTGAGTTTTTACATGCCTTGCATTTCATGCATGGATAGAATCCCACAGCAGGGGCCTTTTTCCTCTTCTTTGATTCATGGTGGCTATTTACTAGGTGGTCTCTCAGAGAATTGCTTTTCCGATAAATTACTAATGGATACTCGGATAACAGACTGCCCACTACACCATCTGATTTCAATATGTTCCAATTTTTCTTCAAGATTTGAAACATCTGATGCGATTTATCATTGAAATTGGTAATCACTCTCACTTTTGTATCCTTGTTTGTGATTTTGTCAATGAGCAGTTCATTTCTAGACCTGGCATCACTCCAATGCTCAGCTTCATTCAGAACATCTTTGCAATAGCCCCTCTCTTCAAACCTCTTTCTAGACTCCGCCCTTGCTCTGATATATTCCCCTTCTGTGGAGCAGGTCCGCTTGATCCGCAGAAACTCTCCAAATGGAATGTTATTGACCACACTGCGTGGGTGGCAGCTACCCGCATGCAGGATAGTGTTTCCCGCCGTTGGTTTTCTGTAAAGGGATGTCTGAATCTTGTTGTCCTATACGTACACTCTGAGATCAAGATAGAATACCTCTTCCTTACTGATATGGCTGGTGAACCTAAGGTTCTGCTGGTTCTCATTGAGGATCCCAATATATTCCTCAGCCTCAGTCTGTGTTCCACGCCATACGATGAAGAGATCATCTAAATAGCGGGTCCAGAGTACTATCTTTTCCACCCATTTCTCATTGGACTCCGCCCAGGCCACATGCTCCTCCCACCAGCCCACAAATAAATTCGCGTAGCTGGGGGTGAAGCATGTGCCCATCGCGGTCCCCTGTAGCTGTAGATAATACAACCTTAGGTCCACCAGCCATATCAGTAAGGAAGAGCTTCACTTCACGTTACAGGAACAACTTCAGCAATTACAGTCTGTGATGCCTTGCCTGGTCTTTGCACTACAGCATGATGTTCTCCCTGCATCTCACTGTCCCCTTCACCATTAACGGAACTCTTAGCTCCAGAGTTTGAGAAGGTAACTTTTTCTGCAGGACTAACCTAGTGCCTGTATCTGGCCCACAAACCATCTAATCATCCTGAGCTAGTAACTTTCCTCCGATCTAGCATGTCTAGATGACCAAGGATGGCACTTTGTGCTTCCAGCACTATTTTTACTTTAAAATTTAAAATTGAATATCTCTGGGTCTACTGATTTAATTTTTGTTTTTCTTACGCCTTTGAGTAGGTCTGCAGGCTAAAAACTGCTGCACAGGAGAAGAATGAGGATTGTTTTCACCTCATTCCACCAACAGTTTTATTGATCCACTTTAATGTGGGGCTTAATCGCTCTTTCCCAGAGCACTGACTGCACGTATTGTCAAATACAAGATACTCTATTGATGCCTGTCCAAAATGCCATACAAAAATGTCTTTACATATTCATAAAATTACACCTTATACACATTCATATTAATTTTCATACTCATCACGTTTCATACATCCAACATTTACTCACATACATACACAACTTCTGCACAAAATATTTACATTTACATTACAATTTACATTATTCACAAAATCAACAAAGTTCTCTTCAGGACCGAAGCTGTGAAAAAATAAACAGAAAAACTTTCTTTAGTACCTAATATCAGTTTCAAAATGGCTCTGCCACTTTACGCATTAGCCTCGTACCTCCAAAAAAAGGAAGCTTTTTTTTGATACCTCGACGTTGGACAATCTACAGAAACAACAAATGCACCCATAATCACCTTTATATTGATATAGAAAATGGCACATATTCACTCTAGACAATCAGTTTTCATATGTACTCGATTTCAGCAGTGAAATAGTAGGTAGTCGAATCTTATGCGTGTGTTTGACAGTTTTTGAGTGTGTTGACACTCTGCATTAACTAATATATGTACACTGCTTCTAGGTTTTCACAGATTGGTGATTTAGAGGAGTTAATAAGGATCCCACATTTGAATTAAAAAACCAACTGTACTCCATCCTCGACTACCAATGAAGGCCAGCACCCTGATATGAACAGAAATGCAAGCAACATCATGGTCTAAAAACTATTCCAAGATGGCGGCCACAGAAATCACATGAACGTGTGTGGAGCATTGAAGAGCACATTGAACCACATCACCCAAGAATCTATGCAAACCAGGAAGTAGCGCATACATATTAGGTCCGGCAAGGCCCGCGTTCAGATTATCCCGTGGAAAAATGAGAAACAGACTAAAGTGTTTCCTGCCTCTGGTTCGCTAATTCACGGTAAGCCTGTATGATGAAACGTGTGTTCCAATAAAATGAATCGGAAATAGCGAAGCATGGAGGTTAATGAAGATTCTCCATTACCATTGTAGGCTGCCGTTGAATGCCAGTATCCCCAATCTTTATACACGGCGAGGGGCCTCAAAACAAGTAAGCATGACTTCCAATGGCCAATAAATCAATTTAGCATAGAAACTTCAGGCTAGGCCATACATCTAAATTGCAATTCCTTCTCTACAGGGTCCCCGCTTAAAACAAAGAGTATAGACGTTTTCACAGCTGAAATCAAGTAAGTCTGAAAACTGATTGTCTAGAGTGAAAATGTGCCATTTTCTATATCAATATAAAGGTGATTATGGGTGTATTTGTTGTTTCTGTAGATTGTCCAACGTCGAGGTATCAAAGAAAAGCTTTTTTTTTTTGGAGGTAAGAGACTAATGCGTAAAGTGGCAGAGCCATTTTGAAACTGATATTAGGTACTAAAGAAAGGCTTTTTGTTTATTTTTTCCACAGCTTTGGTCCTGAAAAGAACTTAAAAGTGATTATAAGTTTGAAACTCGTATACCATATTTGCTGAGCCATAAGATCATAAAAACGTTCATTATTTGCTCCAAATTTGTGTGAACCATCATATTATCATTCTATGGTGATTTTGTGAATAATGTAAATTGTAATGTAAATGTAAATATTTTGTGCAGAAGTTGTGTATGTATGTGATTAAATGTCGGATGTATGAAACGGTGATGATTATGAAAATTAATATGAATGTGTATAAGGTGTAATTTTATGAATATGTAAAGAAATTTTTGTATGTTGAGTATATAGGTTGGAAAGAAAAATTTGGTGAAAATTAACCAAACAATGAATTTAAAATGAAAAAATAAAGAAAGAGATTGATTCTGTTCAACAAATTCTGGTTGTACATGTTGTCATAATTTGCATGTATTAAAGAGTAAGAAGAGAAGTAGGGATAACAGTATTGGCATTTGTATTGTTCTATATTGACTTTCTAAAAATGGCATTTGCTAAACTGAAATTCAAAATCCAGCTTCCCCATGAGTTGTGATTTTCAAATTGTGAGTTCAGTGTCACTAAACTTGAAAAGTCTATCTCTTCACCATTGGGAGTTACACTTAAAAAATGTCATAAGGTAATCCCAATGTTATTCTATGGGCGAGATAGGTCTTCGTTTTTCACAGTAAAGACATGTAAAGTTCAAAAAGAACATGTCCTGCCTTTTAAATACACTGCACCCTGGCCAGCAGGTTACAGAGGGCCTACCTATGGGGTGACATGTATAAAAAGAGAAGATTTAGGCTGGCAAGAGGAACCACCAGGAGCCGAATCCTTGCTGTTCAGCCTATGCATTCCAACTGACATTCACTCAAACCATACATATATCAGCATTCTATTACCTCACAGTTATACAGACTGAGCAGCAGGGAATATATGACTAACGAGAGAATGCCTGGCAAAGACATGAAGATACCACAATTTCCTTGCCAGGCTTTGCAGTGGCAGCTCTGACCCATGGTTAGGGGTCTACTTATGTGGGTGGCACAATGTAAATGTTAATGTAAATTGATACTTGTATAGCGCACTACTCACCCGCAAGGGTCTCAAGGCGTTTGCACGAATACCGCTGTGGAACCCATCCTGGCTTTCCCTATGAGGCGTCCACTCCTGGGCACCCCCAAGGTGGAGGCCAGGCATCCTTAGCGTTGTGGGGGCCGTTGTGGAGATTAAGCAAGGTATTGCCCAGAGTTGCAGAGTGGGACTCCAAGATTGGAATAGGCACCGAGGTGAGAATTATCAGGTACGTGGAATTGTGAGCCCAAGACCTGCCGAAGCGGGGAATTGAACCCTGGTCCCGGGCTAGACCTCTGCATCAGGGTCTGCTGCTCTAATCATTGAGCCACACTTCTCCAATCAGTGCTGCAGCCTTAGTAGCATTTAATTTACCGGCCCTGGGCACATGTAGTGCAATTGACTAGGGACTTATAAGTAAATTAAATATGCCTATTGGGGATGAGCCAATATTACTATGTTTAGGGGAGAGAGCATAAGCCCTTCAGCACTGATTAGCAGTGGTAAAATGTGCAGAGTCCTAAAGCCAACAAAATTAGGTCAAAAAAATGAAGGGAGGGAGGTGAAAAGTTGGGGGAAGACCACCCTTAGGCTGCCAAGTCGAACAGTGTTTTCTTTTCTTTTTCAAACTGTAAAGTTAGAAAATTTTGTAAAGTAAACTATCTAACAATCTCGATAGGATATTTTGAGTGTAAAGACTGCAGACTTTCATTTGAATGAGCTCTCTGAACGCCGATTGTCGTTAGAGGTCAGCAGTGAGACGCAAGCAGCCGCGAGCAGCCGTCAATGTGCAGGACAAGCTGCGAGGGGAAGAGGGAATCTACTGTGGTCCGCCGGAGCCGCCAGAGCCGTTTTTGGAGCCGTTTTGAGCCGGGGGCAAGATGGGGCACTTGCGAACTCTCTGCTCTCTGCCCCGCTAGGTGCTCGCTGCTCAGAGCCACTCCCCCTCCCGCTCCTCAGTGCGGTCTCTCGCACGGCCGCGGCCAAACATGAAAACAACAGCAAAACGACCCGGTGGAGGCGGGACCCGCAGAGAGGCTCTCGGCAGAGCGGGGGCCACGTGAACAATTGGCATTTGGCAGCGGCAGCGGGAGCACGGGGACAGCGAGCTTACCGGTAACATTCCGGTAAAGGCTGTAAGGCTGGTACTGCTGTGAGGAGCATTTGGCATTTTGGCGGGCGCCCTAGGGCAGAAAGACCCCAGACATCAGGCACCAGGCAAAGACAACAGTAGCACCAGGGTCACCCAGAGGCGCTGGGGCCATCCAGGAGCCCAGAGCCTGGAGATCACTGGAGGTCACGGTTCGCCAGAGGAACTTCAGAGGGACCATCCGGAAAGACAGCAGACAGTAAACCCCTGACCCCTGACGCCAGCAGAGGTGAGCAAATAGTCTCTGGTGTCGTGGGGAAACTACAGGGGCCAAAGGGAAGAACGGGCCACATTTTAAACTAGACCTGGATGCCGTAAGGAACGCACTCACTCAAGAAGGGGACCAGGAACAATTCAACTGCAATGTTGCGTAAGCACTGCTGATTTGAGTCTGCCACTCGCAAGCCGCAAACATTGTGGTGATTTCTGCTGCCCTGTAATCTATTTCCTGGTCTTGCCATACCTGTGTAAGGGAGGACTCTGCATCGCTTTGAAGTGTGGCATTCTCTTTCGTATTTTGAAGCATTCACCGGGACCTACGGGAGAGTGTGGACGGGGCCTGGACTGCGAGGCCCAGCATTCAGAGCGGCCTGCCACTCGCCGCAGCTGGAGCCTCTTCCCGCCCCACCCCCTCCTAATTTAATCCCACCCCTTTCTGCGAACGCGGGATGCACGCGGGACTCAGCCCGGGGCTAAGCCCGGGCAAAGGGCGGGCCCTCTGAGGCCCTCTGAGGCTGAAAAGGCTGGTGTGGTGCGGAAATCTGCACCATTACTTGTTTATTTGTTATTCTCTTAGCACATTGTATTGTTTCCTTCTGTGC
The DNA here is from genome assembly GCF_964263255.1 of Lissotriton vulgaris. Classification (NCBI taxonomy): domain Eukaryota; kingdom Metazoa; phylum Chordata; class Amphibia; order Caudata; family Salamandridae; genus Lissotriton; species Lissotriton vulgaris. Next base: position 1,892,841,693 of record NC_141691.1, on the reverse strand, counting down.
TAGTACCATTACTGCTAAGAAACTGAGGTCTGGGAGACTTTTGGTAGGGAGGTCCTGCTCAAAAACTAAGTCCAACCCTTTACGTAATAAGGACGGCCAGGCGTCGTTTGTAAAGGGAAGAGCTCAACTATTTAATCTATGGGAAAGAGGCAAGGATAAAATCCCTACTGGAATACCCTCGCTAAAGGATATTTCACAGGTTGGAGATGAGGCGGTACAATATGTAGAGAATAGGGACACTATTCCATCTCTCTCTACTTCCACTCCTTTGAGGGTGGTATGTTTAGGCCCCTCGAAACTAGGAGCTGGGGAATTCTCCAGCTTTATTAAAAATGTCGACACCAGGTCGGGAAACTGTCGTCCCTTTGAATAAATCTAGCATTCCCCCCTCTCCTAGACTATCCGCCCCCAGTTTAAGCACTGCGGATGTCATAGGGCATAATAAATCGTTTAACTCCGGTGAATCCTTAATTCCCCTAGAGAATGCTTCTGGTGTGATACAACATACTGATTTCCTCTGTCTTGATATAGATATGGACTTATGCAAAAGATATACAGAGGAAGTAATTAATGTGCCATTAGATCCAAGGAAAACCCTGTGGTCCCTGTTCCATCTGGGCTTCAACTATACAACAGTACCCCCTCCAATAACTCTTTCCTCTCTATGCCCCAACTAAACATTTCCCTTAGCCCTCATTTTAATACATTGAATAATGATCCAACTGGGCCCAGTAGTCATGATAATCCAGTCTCAGAAACATTGGGTTGCATTGAACGTTTGCTTGCTTCTATTTTGTCCCTGCTGGAAAAGTTTGTTGGTGGCTCTGATTGCGTATTGGAATCTGTGACTCAAATATTAAAGGTCCTATTAGAGAGAAAGGGGGGGAAGGACATTATCCCTTCCCCCGTGATTGTTCAACCGGTATCAGAAGAAATTGTAACTTCTGCTTCAGTCCAAACCGATCTGATGGAGAACCCTCCAATTTTAGATATAAAAAAGGTATTATCAGTCCGGGGGATCTCTCCAACAGATCAGGCGGAGGCTTTTAGGAATAACTGTGTGGTGGAGGGTCCTTTGGAAATTGAATCTATCCGTGTCTCGAGTAAAGGAATACCTCAAGAGCTATTTCCCATCTTCTGTACCCCTAATAAAGCTGAAATGAAGGAGGCTCTAGTGGTACCTAATAAGGAAAAGACAAAGCATCCAATAAAGAACGGTGGAAAAAAGAGGAAACAACTGCGTAGATTTGCAAAAAAGAGGCGGAGGAAAATTAATTTTGAAGACAGCCCCAATATTACGGTTAATAATTCCTCTGAGGAAATCCGGGTGGATAAATCTTTGCATGAGACACCGGATCCTTCAGTTATGGGTGTTGTTTTCCCTTCTCCTCATAAATCTCCTTTAATCCCTTGTCCCTCCACTTCTATGCAGCCCATATTAGGCTTTTCTCATCCACCCCTTGGGGGATCTGTTAATATAGCTCCTCCTGTGGAGTTGTTAAACCCTGAGAATCAAGTGCCAGTTAGTCTTAATCCCTTAGCGAGGCCATTCCCTGCTTTTGCAGGAGGGGAAACAAAATCAATAAGGACAACTACGGGAATTGAGGGGGAAAACATTGATACTTTTATTTTAGACTTTTTTCCGTTATTTGATTCTGATTTTATCTTAAATAGGTCTACGCTTCTCCAATGTTTTCACGAGACGGATGGTTTGAAATTATTACAGTTCAACGATATAGATTTAGTAAAAATCTTGAATACTTATGCTGGGTCTCTAACCAGAGTAAGATTCTACTCAAAGTTAGTTGTTAACTTTATTCTCCAAAAAACAGAAAGCTTTCAGCGCATAGGGATCGATGTAATGCCTTTTCTGGTAGAGCCTCAATCTAATCGATAAATGGGCAAACCTTGGCTCTCTCAAGCTGTAGTTGGAAATGGGGTTATCCTTCCCGACTTTGAAGATTTAAAAATCATTATTGTAAAAAATAGGCGGCAGGTGGAGTATTTAAATCCCCCTTGCTCCCACCTCCAAAGTGCTCCTGCAGAGGTTGATCATCAATGGAACTGGTTACCTGGAATTTTAGCCAGTAAATCCTCCCATAAATTTCAATCACAACCATATCTCTAACAATGATTTCAGGATTTTATCCTGGAACGCGGCAGGAATACGAAATAGCCCCTACTATTTTTACTCTCTTTAGAATTTAGTGTTATATGCCTTCAAGAAACCTGGTGTATAGAGAATTTTCCTACAGGAAGGAACTATTTTGTTCTGGAGGGCAAAGCAAGCCCCTCTAGGAGAGGCCATGCTAGAGGGGGAATAGCATGTATCTAGTCCTCCAAGATACGATGGAATTTTTCTCATTTTTTAGACCCTAGTAACCTGTTTCAAGTAGTTACGTTATTTAGCTCTGCTAATTCCAAAAATAATCATATTATTCTAATAAATGTTTATATTCCTCCTGACGTCTGCCATAACGAGATCTAAACTAGGGTTTTCTCTTATATTAAAGCACTTTTGGTAAATGATGCCTCTCCCATATAATATTAGTAGGTGACTTTAATTGTAAAGTATCCAACTCTAGTTTAGAGATCTTTCGTAACGTTCATAGAGAGGATTCTTTACAGATATCTCAAAGTCTTTTTCCCGGGAATGTTAAAACAACAAAGAGAGGGAGAATATTTCTTGAAGAGCTCCATGAAATAAATGGAATCATAGTGAATGGTAGGCTTCCTTCTGATACTCCTGCAAACTTCAGGCACAAGTCCGCCACTGGTGAATCTATTTTAGACTACGTGGTCGTAGACATGCCAACTTTTGCCCTTCTTAAGGACATCACGGTTACTCATACTCCTCTTAGTGACCATAAAATAATACCCATCCTATTAGATTTAAATCCCCCTCTAACGGATCATTGGTCCTTTGATGGTAATTTGGTTAACTTTGGAGTCCATAGTGGGAGATGCTTCTGGAATTTTAAAGCAATCAAGGGCATTAAGAGCCTCTTAGATAGTGCAGTAAATGACGTGATCAATTGGAAGGGTTCCGAAATAATTTGCTTCGCTAACTTCCTGAATAAGGTGTAATCGGTCGCAAAAAAAACATCAAAGAAAGACCATATTAAAAAGCTTCCTATTTCTCAGAAGTTGCTTAATGTAGAAATTAATAAACTTATAAGAGAACAATATCTGAGGTATTGCCCATTAAGACATCATAGACTGGCTTTGCTAAAAAGAAGGAGGACAAGGCTAAAAATTAAGCTAAAAAAGGAAAGAGAGGACTCGGTATGGATCAAACTGCGGGAGGCTGTCTTTAATGGCAAACCTAGGCTATTCTGGTCTCTGATCGGGGAAGGATGTGGTCTTAGATCTAGATCCTTACCTGTCGCGATTGAAGAACAAAAATGAGTAGAATATATCTTGAACTTGTACGCTGGAAATGGAAGGGTAGTTGTCCCAAATAGGAAAAAAGAGAACAATTCCAGCCTTGTTGCACCCTCCGAAAAAACTATTGAATTAGCCATCAAGGGTATGCGTTCGTCTGGAGCAATGGGCCCGGACGAGCTCCCCATTTCTGTATTCAAACAGAATAGTGACATCTGGAGTAAGATTCTTTTCCCGGTGTTTAAATTTTGCTTTTTGCATACCACTATCCTTCCTTCCTGGAAGGGTAGCATCCTGGTCCCCCTGTATAAGCAGGGTGACAGAAATTAACCCCAAAACTATTGACAGATTGCCCTCCTCGATGCTGTTGGCAAAGTTTTTTCTTTTTAAAACTAATCAATGATTGGGTAGCCGAGAATAATATTTTGCCTCTTGAGCAGACGGGGTTCCGGAAAAAGCATGGCACCATGGACAACCTGACCGCTCTACAAGTTTTATCGGAGAAATACATCACGCTCCGGGGAGGGAGAATATATGCAGCATTCATAGATTTCTCCACAGCCTTTGATAAGGTGGATCGCCCTCTGCTGTGGAGAAAGTTATTGGATCTATGCACGCCACCCGAGCTTTTAAACTTGGTTCGGGAGCTTCTCCGATACATGGTGCAGAGTGCTCTTGGGAGGGGAAAGAGGTCTCTCTCAAGCTATTCCGTCTGCCAACGGGCTAAAACAAGGATGCCTTTTGGCCCCACTATTGTTTTCGTTATACCTGTCGGACCTTCCGCAAATCTTATCGTCAAGTGATTGTATTGCCCCGACTCTGGGGGGCAAACCGATAGTATGTCTGTTATATGCAGATGATATACTAATCTTGGATTTGACCCCCACTGGATTGAATAATCGGTTGCACGCGCTTCATGGATGTGCAGAATCGCACCATTTAAGGATAAATATATCCAAGAGTAAAGTCATGTGCATTACAGGAAGGAAAAAGCAAAAATATGGGAACTTTTTTTGGAATATAGGGGGCCTTGGTTTGGAAGTTGTCCATTCCTATACTTTCTTGGGGAAAATAGTATCTAGTACATTAAGCAATAAGGCCCATATAGCTAACAATATCCGGAAGGCAATGTCCCATGAGAGGGGACTAAATACCCTCTATAGATCTACAACACAGAGGCATTTCGCCTACCTATTGGAGGTTTTTAGAGCTAAAGTCCCATCTACCTTACTATATGGCATAGAATTACTCAGAGTGGGAAGATGGGGTTTTTTGAATACTACTGAGGGAAAAATCCTACGGAAATTGTGTATGGTTAATACTGCATGTAATATAGCATCCTTTAGGTTGGAATTTGGTATACGAAGCACTTGGGTCCAGGGTCATGCTGGGGTAGTACGGTGGGTCTCCAGCTTGGCGAATGGTGAACCTGGTACCTTAAGAAACCTGATCCAAAAAGAACTTCTAGGACCCCTAAAACAGCATTCCACTATTGTCAAGAATTTTAGATTAGCAGTTAAACTTTTGAAATTGGATGAATTGACACTCTTTTCTTTATCCACTTATCAGTTAAAACAGACTCTAAAACTCGCCTCATGGAACCTAGTTTTGATTTAGATAAAGAGGCCCTTACGGCAAAAAGGGGCCCACTACCGGCTATTAATCATTACCAAATTAGGATTTCTCAACCTTATGTTTCCTGGAATCTCCCCCATGGGGTGCGCCGATTTCTGTTCCTCCTGAGGCAAGACTTACTCCTGTTAAATAATTTGTTATCAAAATGGTATGGCTCATCAGTGATGTGTAATTTTTGCAACAAAAACAAACAGGATGTTAATCATGTGTTATTCGTTTGTTCGGCTTTAAAACAACATCGCCTCAAATGGTTGAGACCTATCTGTCTAAGACTAAATATTTCTTCCACTTCTGCTCTCCTCCATGCTATCCGTAATCCGCCAAATGAGAGGTTTTGTTGTATAATTTCTAACTTTTTGAAAAGTTTTTGGGATATATATTAGATTTGTTTTTTGTAAATTGTTGATAATGCTTCAAATGTCAATGTTGGATGATTTTATGTAGACCTCTGTAAAGAGTTCCAAAACATAAATAAAATAAACTTGAACTTGAAACTTGAACTTGAAAGGCTGTAGGATGTCTGGTTATTTCTTGCACACAATAGCAGTAAAATACCTGTAAATGAACTGTATAAATATTTCAGCAATAGGAAAGCACAAATAAAGTAATTTTTTTGTAATTCTGAAGTTTGATGGAAACAAATATTTTATAGGTCCAAAACAAATGAATACACTTTACTTGGTGCTGTGCAAATGATGTTTAAACCAGATGTCCACACATTATGGTTGGTGATCTATATAGTTTTATCAGTAACACTGCATGGCTGTACGAATTTTGTTGCTTTTTAATTAGAAAATGGTCCGACTGTAACTGACAGCACACTAGCACACAATACTTTCGAAACATATTTGTACCAGTGTGCTCCAAAAGGGACCACTGAGTGCATACCATACCCTTACCACTTTCCAGCTGAATACATTTGCAACATTTGTTCTTTGTGTGATGAATGGATTTTTCAAAATCCCAATAAACTTTTGAATCAATAATGGCAGCACCCACCTACGAAAACTGTTACAGCACCACTGACTCTTGGGACAGTAAATGAAGTTAAGTATTTAAAATGTAGGCAGGAGCTGCCTCGCTGTCGCTGGTTGATTGTCTTAATAGTCTGTACAGCCATTGTTCAGAAATTGATCTACACTTGCCTGTGAAGTTTGGACAGAATATAGGGCTCAATAGCGACCTGTTCCAATGTCAGCTTTTAACCCGAAGGGAACCGCTATACTTAAAGCTGCCAGCCTCTTGTTTCTATGGACTCACATTCCCTCCATTTCCCAGAGTCATTGTTGTGTCATTCTTTTGAATATAACGTCTGTCCCTCTTGTTCTTTACCACGAGTAAAGCACAACGTCACCACTGCAGGTTGATCCATTTTATTTCTGATACATTAAGCCTAATATGACTTTTCACAGAGCACTCTGCATTTTGCCACATGTTGGGTCAGATTTATGTTGGGAATGCGCCACGTTTGCGTCACGCAACTGCGGTGTAAACATGGCGCATCCCTACGACCCATTTACAACATGAGGCATCTAGGCAGATGCGTCACGTTGTAAAGCCCTGCGCCACTTGTGGGCGTTCCGGCGCAGGGTGGGCGTTCCGGGGCAGGTGCACCTTGCAAAAGTGGCTGAGTGAAATCTATAAGATTGCACTCAGTCACTTTCAGGCCAATGCTGCGTCAAAACCCTGCGCCTGCTTGAAGCAGACGTAGGTCTTGACGCAGCATTGTAAAGATGGGGCACCCCCGAGTCTTGCTGGAGCTGCGTCGCGCTTGCGACGCAACTCCAGCAATGCGCCACCTTTACGGCACAGATGCGTCACGCATCTGTGCCGTTTTTGCCCCATGGTGCGCCACATTGTAAATGCGGCGCACCATGGGTGTCGGAGCAGCGGCGCAAAATAACTGGTGCATCCCTGGGGATGCGCCAGTTATCATAAATCTGTCCCGTAGTTTTGCTTCACCCATAAAAAGTATGAGATTTCAATTACGCACAATGGTGCAAAGTAAACACAAATATATTAAAAAGCACAACTTGGTTGGTAAGATAGGATCATGTCATCTTCGGTAATCGGCTTCTTTGCAAGGTTTAAAGGTCAGCTGTTGACAATGCTACTAACAGTATAGAACTAGGTCAGCTCCACCGCATTGGTTACCTGGCGCCAGTGCCGGATTAAACCCTGTGGAGGTCCCTGGGCAGTCGAAATTTCGTGGCCACCCTCGCAAATTATCTCGTCATACCCAATGTCCCGGATTTGTTTTCCAAACTGCCAGAAGATGAGCTTTTAAGAGACAAACGGTGATGTGAATCTGATGTCTCTGGTATATGTACTTTAAGCTGCATTGTGATGCGTTGTTTCGGGGCCCTTAAGGAGTGGGGCCTAAAGGCCGGTGCCTACTTTGCCTACTTGGTAAACCACCTTGGGAGAAGCTAACCCTGCTGTCACCGTGGGCAAATGTATGCATTCTATGAACGTGTTATCTGATTGTTAAGGTACATTCTATGCGCTGTTAAATATTTTTTCCTCGTTTCACTATGTCTTATGCAACTTTGGGAATGTTCGGGTCGTAAATCATTTTGCACACTACAAACAAATCCTCCTGGCATTCGCCTGCAACAACTGCGCCAAACCTTCGCATTCTTATGTGGCAAGTGAGTTCTTCCCGCATCGACTCGTACAGACTCTTTGTCACTGCTCGTCGCGCGGTGACAAGAAACGTCTCGCAGTCTCGGGGGACTCGCGCTACTGCAGCAACAAATTACTGTAGAATGAAACACTCCGCGCTGTCGCGGCGCCGTTGTGCTCCTAATTCCGAATTTCCTGGGACTGTGAGCCAGGATGTCTCTGATTAACCTTTGCCGCCGGAGAATATTGCTTAATTGGTCTCAGCAACTTCCGCGCGCTTTGGCGCACTTTGCGGGGCACCTCTCATCCACGGCGTTCGCCATTGCCTTTTGTTGTGTGTTGAAATGCTTCCGCTATTATAAACCCATCAGAGGCGGCAGTGACTGAAGCGCGATCACTTTACTGCACTTTCATGTAAAATATGTGTGAATCACCTCGCTGCTGTGACATCTGTAATAATCTAATACAATCAATCCCGGGAGGCCTAGCACACGCCGTCTGGTGCGACGCTCGTGTGTGCGACGCTTCTCTACTCACTTAAATATTTTCTGCTGATGATCCGCAGGTGTTTATTCCTGGCCAGGTGGGACTTTTAGATGGGAAGTGCCATTTTAAACCGAAAAAAATAACTGAAATGGCGCTCTCTGGTAAAAGCTTTAAAACAAGCCGATTGTTAAAAACAACGCAGTGCCTGATATCTGAACTGTACAGGGCTTATGTTTTTAGGTTTAGCCTTACCCAAGACCTAATGATTTTTTTAAATTAGGTGTGGGGTTAGCCAAGACCTTTCGATTTAAAAAACAATATGTATAATTAGGTCTGGCGTTAGCCAAGACTAATTGTTTTTTAAAATATATATATGGCTTTGGGTTAAGCAAAGAAAGCATGAGACACTGTTTTACGAAAATGAATGATGAGTAGTGAGAAGAACGTTGTTACTTATGTATCAACAAATACTTGTTTATATTACAATGCAGAGATATATCAAATTATTATAAATTTAGGGTTATAAAATTCATAGGTCATTTTGAATCTCTGCAGTAATTTGTACATAGTTTATATATTTTTCACGCATTAACGCTTTACTCAAATATTTTGGTACATGCCTAACAGTCTTTTTTTTATCAATGTATGAATATATTTAATCATTTTTTCTGCCTTTTTGCACATTTGCCTTTTTGCACATCTTCCCTGACTTGACTATTGAGAAATGATAAGAGTACTTTGAAAGTATTTCTTCTATGCTAATAATGACATCACTATGTTTCCAGTACAAATGTTTGGCCGTAAAGTTGTTCAACGCAACAATTAGGGGACCCCCTCGGAAAGATACGTAAAAGGTCAGGGAGAAGAGGAGAAATACAAAACAACAAGAAAAAAGTCTCCCTCTTGACCTATATTTCCTTTAGATGATTCAACACAAATTCAGAGAGTGGGCTAACTATCAATTTACAAAAGCAAACATGACACAACAGTTTTCATCTATTTAGATATATTTTTATTTTATTTCTTTTATCAAAATTGTTTTCATAATTTTTTCATAAATATACATAAAAAACTATACACATTATTATTAAAGAATTATATGATCATACATCAATATTGAATCAGAAAGAAACAATAAAAAAAACCCAGGTAGAGAGACAGCAAACACCCTATCAACAGCCTATTATTCATACACATCTCTTACACTCCCTTCACACCACACTCATCATTTCATACATCTGGAAAGTTCAAGACAATAGATGGTATAGTAGTCTTAGTGACCAAATACAACTACTGCATATAGCAGGATCTGAAAAGCATTAGTCGACGCGTTTTGGTGGCTTGTAGTGGAATATGACGCCACCTTCCTCAGGACCTGCCAGATATCAGATCAAAGCCGCTCAAACCAGTGGGGAGGAACCTGAAAGGGTATAGGTGCATTAAAAATACAGCCCTCAAACGGTATTTATATTCTCACAAAGTTATGTTGATTGGACCAAAATACTGTATATACAGAGAACTGTATTTTAATTTCTTTCCTTTGACCACATATTGAGAAACCACAATCTGTGTTTGTCATACAGTGCCGATCACCATCACCACAAAACAGTGTACTCATCTAGCCCCTACTTACACGGGGCTAACGATGAGTCAACAAAGTACCCCAATGAACCTGTCACCACCACCAATTTGTCATTTTCAAAAATAAGGACAAGGTGTTAACAACCATAAATACCGCACCAACAAATATGAGTTATAACCAACTATCCAAAGATCAAGTGCCATGCATTAGGACAAAGATTTCTGTTTGGAAACTTACTACTGATTCTTCTCCACTGACACTTTATTGATATGCTTTGCTGTGTCAAGTGTTTTTTTTAAATTCCTGCATTCTGTCAAAAATAAACAGGAAACAATTCAGAAGACAGCCTATCTCAAAACTTCCTGATTCACTACCTGGTTGCCTCCAGCGAGAACGTACTTCTTACCTCACCACATTCAGTTGGATGTGTGAAAGCTTATAGTGATAAAGAATAAGTTCCAATCATAAAACCTGCAGTCCTATATAGGAAAAATGAAAGGTATTGCTGTCACTAAGAAGCAAAGTCCATTTACCACTATGTCAGAGCACAATGGTATGCTGATTAATATGTTTACAGCAATAGTACCTTTTATAGTGATATTTATGCGCTCGCTTCTCCTAATTGTACAGGTCTTGCATTAGTCTTAGGCAGCGTATGTTTTGCCGTTGGCCTCGATATATTTTTCTCAAAGCTGTGAGAGACATAATTTATGTCCATTACGCATATCTCAAAGAATGGGGTGTAATGAAAACTTTCCAACTATCCTCCAAGACCCACACTATGTCAAACCTACTTCCAATATGTAGCACCTAATGCTTCATATAACACACCATAGGAGGGAAATCTAACCATGTTACTATCTCTTTGGTTCTTTAATACCCCTCACTCCTTAATATAAAGGTGCCTCTATCATATTTATTCGTCCTAACATAAGTGTGCATCAATACTTCAATTCAAGACAGTGCATGCTATCACCTAACACTGTCCTTTCGATACGCTGTTTTATCCAACTAGCCCTTCGACGTTGGATTTAGCAGTAAAATTAACCCCTGTCCAGTAGGAGCCGAACGCCATGGGTCGGACGTAAAGTTGTTCAAGCCATTTTGAAAAAGTCCGAGGAGCCAGCCGAAACCTGTCATGCACAGCCACGCCAGAAAATAACTGAATTTTGCATACCCATGTGGAGTGTCAGAGTTTGTCCGGGGATTGTTTGGGACAAACTAGTGCTGTCGAACTGTGTCCGGTGCGCTGAAGCAGGAATCTGCCACGCCCCACATACAGGAGCACTGCGGGTTGCCAGCAAAGAAGAGGACTGTATTTGAATTACATGTTGCAGAGCTCCCCTTCAGCAGTTGTGGTTCGTTTGCGAGGAGTGACAAGCGGAGAATACCGGCTGGTAACTGCAGTTTCGGAGGACGCCCGTGACCGTAAGGTAAGACTTTGCGTGTTGCAAGCAAACAATTTGGACTCAGTGGGAGACGTGCAATCTCATTTGTAGTTAAGGGCACAGGAGTGTGTATAATACGATACATTACAGGCATTATGGCTGCTGACTGACTTAGAGAACATTAGGAGGCGGCAGAGTTAATGTTTAGTAAACAGGCTGCTGTTCCAGAGGAGAGGGGGAACATTGCGGCCCTCAGGCAAAGTAAAGGTCGCAGACCAGTCTTCCCCTGGGGTATTCGCGCAATGGCCGGAAGGACAAGGTGGGGGTGGGATTAGAGGGGCAAAGGAAGGGGCAGGAGCTGGAAGGGTATATAAGGTGTGAGGAGAGGAATATCCGGCCTCTTCTCGACCTGAGCACCACTGGGGGGGTAGAAAGAAAATTTGTAAAGACGGTTGGCGGGTGGTTAGGGCAGGTGGCCGATTTGTCGATCGGCGGGGTTTTCTGCATCAGCGGAATGTCACATAAATATGGTGGGGTTAAGGAGAGTGACTCTGTTGTTTCTAAGCCCGGTGGAGTCATCCGACGCCGCGGCTGCCTTCGCCGCACTGCTTGTGCGTGGCCAAGCGGGCCGGGAGGAGCGGTTACGGTGCGGTATTGTGTTCAGCCTTTGTAATCGCAGGTCCCTAAAAGGAAAGGGTTCAATCCCCAGCAATGATCGGGCGTGTGCAGCAGGCATGGGCCTGGATGGCCTGTGTGAACGATAGGACGTCGGTGAATGTGCGGCTGCGGTGGTGGCTTGTGAAGGAGAGCCACAACCGGGCTGCAGCAGGTAGGAGGGCAACCTGATACTGGTGACCAGGAGGATAGGGGGTAGGCAGCGGTGCCTCATCGTGCGCCTGCCCGCTGCCACAATACATGGCGGGATTCATGCAACCAGCATCCGTGTGGGAGGTGTTGAGGCGAGAGGCCTGCATGTGCGCCTTGGTGATTTTTAGGGGGGAGGCCCAGTATTTACGGGAGGCACGGAAGGGGGGCTGGGCCAATGCACATCTACATGCCTGGGCATGGTGGCAGGCAGTGAGTGGAGGGGGTGTGGCGGCGCAATGGAGGGGAGAACAGGTGTTGCCCCTGCGCAGCAATGGGAGGGAGTTGGCCAGCAGTTTTGGGTTGGGGGAGATGCAGAGCACTCAGGGCATTGCTTATCCATTGGACCTGGCTTGACTCTGTGGGTGTTTTTTGGACCGCCCTACCGTGCGGACACGCACCCCAATTTGGGGGTGAGGCCTGGGGGTGGGCTGGTGTGCTGGGGGGGGCCCAGTAGGGGGAGGGCAAGACAGGGACTAGGTGGGGTTGCTGTATAGGAGGGAGGTGGGGGTGGGTCCAGGGACACTTGCAGGGTTGCAGGCGGCACTTGTAGGGTTACCCTGATCAGGGGGCGAGGGACTGCCAGCATGGCACGAGGCCCAATGGGCCTTGGGGCCCACCTGGTTGGAGCGACCTGATGGGGGGGGGAACCAGGACCAGTGCGAAAGCCCAGCAGTGATGGGTGATGTCAGCGGAGCGCACGACGGCCTCAGACCGCTAGCTGGAAGCAGAAGGGAGGTCCGCGGCGGCCTGCCCTCCATCGAGGGATCGCACAGCGCACAAGACAACGTTCTGAATTTTTGCAAAGTTACAAATACAGTTTGGGAGATGGCATGGATGTTGAGTAAAAAAAATGGGGTCTGTTGGCATGGATGTTGAGGGGCAAAGTAGGAGCAATGGGAAGGTGTGTGACGGGGATGAGGTGTGGAATGGAAGTTGGGGTGCGAAAGGGGCTGAGGCTGAGTGGGGTTGCTTAAGGGGGTGGGAGGAGTTCAGGTAACTGGACAGTTTTAGTTGTTGTTGCAGGAGTCAAGTGCGGCCACGAACGGAGCTGAGGGCACACAAAATGAAAACATTTGGAAAAGCTGCATTGAAATGAAATTTCGAAGTGGTGGGAATGCAAGTCCCTGTCAAAATATCTGGAAGTGGGGTGAATTCCAAGAGGCTTGCGAGTCATAATAGCACCTATTTACAAGAATCCCAATGCTGACATGCTTCAAGATTGGGCTGAAAATAATGTGGATACATCAAAAAGAAGGATGGCTATTCTCATCAAATATGCTGAGATTGATAGAAATAAATTATTTGCGGAAATAGAAACATTGATAGAAGATCTGGGCAACAACGCTGATAAGGAAATATGGGAGAAATTTGACAAAGAAATGAAAACTCGACTGTCTAAGGACGAACAAGTAATCAGAGAGGAAAGCAGTACAATTTAGTCGTGATGAACAGGATTGCTTTTGTACTGTAGTCTGTGCACTTTCGAATTCTGTACTCCCACCCGTTTGTGCCCTTGTATTTTATATTTGGTTCCTGCCGTCCTGCTTTCCGCTTTCCCTTTCCCGCTGCTGCATCCCCTGCGGCCCTACCCCCCTGCGTGCCAATTCGTCCCGCTCCCGCCTCCTGGCTGCTCCTCCCTCCCACCTCCTCTTCTTATGGCGGCTGCTGCGCGGTGAGGAGAGGGACCCTTGACCCTGTTTATGGCAGGTCGCTCCCCACGCCACACAGTTCCACCTGTTGTGCTGTGTCCCTTGCTCCTAACCGTCACTGTTGCCGCGAGTTTGAGGCCCTCCTCCACCCACAGGCTGCCAACTGTGCCTCATCCCTGGTGGCCCAGTGGTGAGCCCTGAGTTCTGTCCCTTTTGCCTTCCGTCTGTTTTTACTTCTGTCAGCTATTTTTATTCCTTTGTGCTCCGTTTTTTTGTCTTTTGTACTGTACTTTGTGCCCTTTTATATTCTGTAGTCCCGCCTATTTGTGCCCTTGTATTTTGTTCCAGCCATCCCGCTTTCAGCTTTCCCTTTCCCGCCGCTGCGTCCCCTGTGGCCCCGCCACCTCGTGCGCCCATTTGTCCCGCTCCCGCCTCCCGGTTGCTCCTCCCTTCCACCTCCGCTTCTTATGGCGGCCGCTGAATAGCTGTGCACAATGGCTGTGCCAAAGGCAAGCCCGTCTGCAGCCGTCCACGCCTGGACTGCGCCCAGCGGCAGACCCCCTGGCCCCCGTGAATGCCACTAAACCCGGCACCGATACAACGCCAACACCCTCCACGCACTCAACGCCGGCCGTTTACACACCTGCATCCCGGCCACCACAAAGCGGACCCATGGGCCCTTCTCCTGCCGGGAACTGCAGCTACACCAGCCTTCAACCCACCACCACACCCACCGGGATAGGCCGCAACAGCCTCCGACGCCTTCTACTCAACACCGCTCCACCTGCAAACATGCCATCGAGCTCTGGGACCTACTCGACTCCACCTCCCCAGACGTCGCCTTCCTGACGGAGACCTGGATGAACCCCTCCTTGGTACCTGACATCGCCATAGCCATCCTTGATGGCTACAAGATCACCCACAGGGACCACACCAACAGAACAGGAGGAGGAATTGCCATTGTCCACAGAAACACCCTCAGAATCTCAACCAGCACCAAAGACTCGCTCATCACCGCCAAACACCTGCACTTCCTGATCCACACAGACCCCAACACCACCCTCAGAGGAACCCTCATCTACAGACCACCCGGCCCCTGGCTGCAGATCAGCGACTCCATCGCCAACCTCGTCAGCACGCACGCCCTCATGTCCACGGACTACATCCTCCTCGAAGACCTAAACTTCCACTTCGAGAACACCAAGGACAGCAACTCCACCACCCTGCTCGACAACCCCGCCAAACTCGGACTCAAACAGCTTGTCACAACTCCCACCCACTCTGCCGGACACACGCTCGACCCCATCTTCTCCGCCAGCAACCACGTCAGCTTCAGCCACACCACCGAACTCCACTGGACCGACCACCGCTGCATCCACTTCACCTTCGAGAAACCTACCATGCACCACCACACAGAACGGGCCCCCCACCGCAGCTGGAGCAAAGTCACTGAAAACCATCTAGCCACCACCCTCGCCCGAAACCCACCAACGGACACTACCGAGACCAACTCCGCTGCCCTCAACCTCAGGCTATGGATCAACGATTGTGCGAACACTCTCACCCCGATCAAGAAACCCTCGAACAGACGCACTGACAGAAAAGCCATCTGGTTCACCGCCGACCTCCAGGCATTCAAGCAAGCCTGCCGCAGGCTCGAGAAGAAGTCGCACCATGAACAGACACCGGACAGCAACACAGCCTACAAGAGCACCATCCACTGACACCACCAACTCCTCTGAACTGCCAAAAGGACCTCCTTCAAAGAGCGCATTGACAACAATGCACACAACAGCAAAGAGCTCTTCAACATCGTGAAGGAACTCTTCAATCTCAACTCCAGCTCCAACGACATCCCAACATCACAAGACCGCTGCGACTCCCTTGCCACTTCTTTCCACCGCAAAATCGCAGACATCCACGACAGCTTGAACAACCAGGCACCCTGACAGACACAGACACCTCAGACTCACCGCTCCCCAGCCACATCGACCCCCTGCTTTCCTGGACCCACGTCTACGACAAAGACAAAATCATGAACACCATCCACTCCGGTTCACCATCCGACCCCTGCTCCACAATCATAACCCATCTCCGCTTTGTGTATTCCTAAAAGACAAGTAGCATTTCAAAAATTGTAATTTTAAATCTGACTTCACAATACATTTGGATTTTTCATTACAATTCCAAAGACACCAAACATGAAATGGTTACTTGTTGCGAATTGGAAATGACAGCTTACTAAACATAATAAGGTATCTTCACAGTTATCCTATGACATAGGTAGGCCTTGCAGTTGTGAAAAGTGAATGTAAGAGTGTTGCACTACCAGGACATGTAAAACTAAAGAGTGCCTGTCCAACTTTTAAAATGCACTTCACCCTACCCTGTGGCCTGTCCAGGGCCTACCCTTGGGGTGACTTACATATATTAAAATTGATGTTTTGGGCCTGGACTAAAGGTTTATTTTGGCAGGACTAAATGGTAGTTTAAAAACTGCACACACATGCTTCAATGGCAGGCCTGAAACGTGTTTAAAAGGGCTACTTAAGTGGGTGGCACAATCAGTGCTGCAGGTCCACTCGTAGTATTTCATGCACAGGCCCTTGGTCTAGGTGGTGCAATTTACTAGCGACTTAGAAGTACATTAAATATGCCAATTGGGTATAAACCAATTCTACCATGTTTTAAGGAGCCAGCGCAATCATTTTAGCACTGATTCACAGTGGTAAAGTGCACAGAGTAGTAAAGCCAACACGCTAAATACAGGGTGAAAGGGGGCATTATTTACAAGGTGACGTTAAGCCACTCTAAGTGGCATTACGCCACCTTGTAAATAAGGCGAAGGGATGATCCCAAAAGAACAGCGCAAAAAGTGATGTTCCTGAGGCAATAGGGGCTTGTATATATGCCCCTCAGTACCATAGCCCTGTATTATCCAATACATCAAAAAGATAGGATCATTCCACTTAGTTAAACACTTTTGCAGCTTCTAGAGAAATGACCAATTTATCATCTTTATCCTGCCTAGTTTGCTAGAGAAGGTGTGCATGTGTCTTGACATAGTTGGCCGAGGACCGTCCCAACACAAAACCTACTTGATCCGGGTGGATAAGAAATGGGATAACCATATTCAATCGGGTGGCTAGTATCTTCGCATAGATTTTTATAGCACAGTTCAACAATGATACTGGATGGTGATAGGCACATTGCAACAGGTCTCTACATCTTTGTGTATGAGTGCAATCATTGCGATGTTTTTTTTCATTGCAAAGTGGTCCCGGTTCATCTAGCTCCTTGTACAATCTGCAAAGTAACACAACACAATATCTTAGTTAGCCTAATAAGATTCTATGGGTACTCCATCCTACTGAGGTGTTGCCTGGCTAATTTTATCTTCTATGGTAGCTGTTCCCAATTGTAGTTGATGATCATAGTTAAGACCAGGCAAACCAAGGAGATCCAAAAATATTTCTCTTGCTGGCCTAGGGCACTGGGGATCAGAGTTATATAAGGTTTCATAAAAATCTTCACATTCCTCCATAATTGCCAGTGGATTAGCATTTAATTGCCCCAGTAGTCTTTATTGCCAGGATCATTCTGGTAGCTTCCTGTTGTCTTTGTTGCACATTCAGGAGCCTTCTCCCTTCATTCAGAGTTTTGTTGTCTGAGTTTAGAAAGCAACACCTCAGCTTGTGTCTTGTATAGCCTACTCAGTTTGTGTTTTGAATGAATCAGCGTCCTTAGGGAGTCATAAGTTGGTCTCACGTTATGGGCCATGATTAAGTGTTGAAAGTCACTTCTCTGCAGACAGTTTCCGTTTAGTATTTGCTGAGTTCTTTATCATTTCATCCCGGCCATAGGATTTGCCCGCTGCCCACAAAGTATGCACAGAGGTGACTGACCCCTCGTTTTGTTCCAAATATGTCTTTAGGAAAGTGCATCATCTTTCCTTGGTTGTCGGGTCTCTGTACACAGCCACATTCATGCGCAAAGTACTTGGTGGGGGAGACAAGATCCCCATTTCAACGCATGTCAACGCTGAGGCCTATCATGTCTTGTGATCTGAGAAACTATTCTGAAAAATGTTAGAGTCCTATGAACTTCTAGCAAGTAGCCTAGAGTTTAAGAAGAAATCTAGTCATGATTGTGTACCACGCACTCCAGATGTAAAAGGAGGGTCGCTTTCCTGTGGAGGCAGGAACCTTCAGGAGTCAAGTAAAGAGTAGTCCATAATAATGTGTTTTAGTAATTTCTCTTCTTGTGTGTGCCTAGCACTCAATTGTCCTGATCGGTTAAGTATAGGATCAAGTACACAATTCCATTTGCCCCCTACGATATCTGGTGTCTTACCAAATAACATCAGAAGTCTGGAAAGGCCCAGTAGAAAGTCCACTTTAGGCCCAACTGGTGCATAAACTGATCCCACTATGAAAGTCACATCCTAAATCTTCAATTTTGCGGAGACATATCTATCTAAATCTTGTACCCAAGTACAGAGAATGCGGACAGGCAAGGATTTATTAATCAAAAGGCCACTTCCCCTTTCCTTTGCTCAGGGGTGTCGTAGGAGCCTGAGGTGACCAGACAAGTCTTCAGGCATAATTCACTTTCTCCGCCCAGTCCAGCTTCAGCTTCTCACATTCAGTAG
Source organism: Lissotriton vulgaris (assembly GCF_964263255.1). Classification (NCBI taxonomy): domain Eukaryota; kingdom Metazoa; phylum Chordata; class Amphibia; order Caudata; family Salamandridae; genus Lissotriton; species Lissotriton vulgaris. Next base: position 1,892,823,426 of record NC_141691.1, on the reverse strand, counting down.
GGGTTAGATGTGTTTCGGGCAGCAAGGCCAGGTCAATATGTCTAGATCGCAGGAACAATAACACCTTCTTTTTCTTAATAAAGAGTGTCAAGCCATTTAAAGTGAGTGACACTATCAATAGTGGTTTAGTAGTCATGATGGTGTGTTGGTCGGCAATACAGGGAACGGAAGAATGCATTAAAACTTCAGGGAGATATGGGCCACTATAACTCTCTGGGTTGTATTAAAGTCTTTCAATAGCTAATTACCGCTCAGGGGGATATGTGGTGGTAAGCCTCTGCCTTAATATACGATGTGTACAGGCGGGTGTGGTTTCTGATGCACTTTCCATACATCCGGGCCCCATTTGGTAGAGAGTCTTTGCATGATTCCAGATTTGTTAACAATGTTTCAGATGAATCCAGCCTACTGTTAAAGGCTCCAATGTTGGCATGTAGGGACTGCATGTCTGCCGATGCTTTCCTGACCGCAGTGCCTGTGGAACCAATAGATACTTTAATATCAGCAGGAGTAAGGCATTGAGTGTTGGCTGCATGCCTCCCGCCGACTCTGCCCTCGTTTTGGCCTGGGAGTGTGATTTGGATGCTATGGCTTCTGAGAAGAGCAGCTTCCTGACTGATTTTTGCTCTGACTTTGAAAATTGTAGCCAAGCAGTCATTACAGTAGTTGGGACCATTGTAATGGAAATTCCTTTCGATTACACCATAGTCACTCTCTACAGACACCAGTGGTCAGGCAACTGCCAAGCACATTCTGCATGCCCATGGGGATCTAAAGACTGTGTCACCCCTCTAGGAACCTGTGCCAATAACAGAGGGCTCGATTCACAGAACTAACGTACGACAAAATCCTAAACTTACTACTCATGGTATTCACAGAATGCACTTACAACTGTCCTAAGTTTACGTCCACACCCAGAGCGGAATTTCCACCATTGGGCCGGAATATCCGCTTCCGGGCCCGAATACCCACAATCTGGTGTTAATTGACACATCTGATGCATTGTGGGCATTCTGCCCTGGAAGAGGAGATTCCGGTCCGATGGTGGAAATTCCGCTCTGGGTGTGGAGCTTACACACTGGGTGCAGAGCTTACACTCCGGGTGTGGAAATTCTGGCCCGAGTGCGGACCAAAACTTAGGACAGTCGAAAAGGCATTCTGTGAATACCATGAGCAGTAAGTTTAGGATTTTGTCATAAGTTATTTCTGTGAATCGGGCCCAGAGTCTGTATCTGGCTCTCAAGCGGTAGATGCACAGGTGTTTGTAGCGAAGCCTAAGAAAAGCATCACAGGGCAAACATACATCAAGGAAAACTGTCATAGATAGGAAACAGCACTCAAAAATGTCATCAACAAAGAAGACTGCCAGCACTGTAGTCCTCTTTCTATGACAGTGAACAGTGGCTGGGGCCAATAACTCCTGCAAGGCCTAAAGCAGAGGGAGAACCAGAGAATAGAATGGGAGGTTGGGCGCTTTGTATACACTGACAACCTTCGCCAACGGCTCTCACTCATCCAGGCCTCTCAGGCCTCCCAGGCTTCACAGTGACCATCACTTCCAGTCTCCAGAGGTGTCTCCCGGTCCATCCCCGTCAGATCCACTCCTGTCACCACTGGCAAAGAAAAGCCTCCAAAGTGCAGATCAAGGTAGGTGGAAAAACCAGTGCCTCCGCCGATCCCTCATTGGTGCGTTCAGGGGAGGACAGCGGTGCCAGCCGCAGCCTAGGGCCACGTAACTGTAGGCTGCATTTCTGGCAACGCTGCAGATCTAAATTACCAGAGGGAGGGGCCGGAGTGAAGGCACAGCACTGGGAAATTCCTCCAGCTCACCCCCTCCTCCAGCACTCATGCACTGGGCCTCTACACCACCGTTAAACAAGGATAGTTTGGCATCTTTGGGAACTTTACAGGAGCACGGCCATTTCTCTAGCCATTAAGTCCCGCCTCCCCAACAAAAGAGTATTGATGTTGGGGTGTATTAGTGTCCTATTAAGTGTTCTGTCATAGTCTAAGGAAAATATTACCTTTGAAATCCATATGACATTTATCCTAAATATGCAGGTTTCTTTATCATGTTGTCATGTACTTAAATTGCTCCTTATTGCCACTCCCCTTGGGGTCACAGGAGAGTTATCTTTCAGCGATGACTGTTCAGATTATCTAAGTAGTCAAATTAATCTCCTTGAAAGGTGGATCGCTGTGGGTTTTCACCTCCTGCAAGATACCATGGGCCCGATGTAGGTAAATCCCATTTACCGATTTTGAAATACCGAATCCTACCGATTCGGTATTTCAAAATCGGTAAATGGTATGTAGGTCCCAACATCTGGATTCGATACCGAATCCTTAGCAATTCTTTAATTACCGATTCGGTAAATACCGAATCGGTAATGCCCATTCATTCCTATGGGCTTTGAAGCCCATAGGAATGATTAGGCATTACCGATTCGGTATTTACCGAATCGGTAATTAAAGAATTCACAAGGGTGCAGGGGGTGTCACTTTGACACCCTCTGGCACCCCCAAAACAGGCACAGGTGCCATGTGGCAGGCATACCTGCCCTAAGGGCAGGTCTGCCTGTCACATGACATAGGTGTGCATGCACACATGTGCATGCACACCGGAATCGGTATTTTACCATGGATTTGTATTCCATGGTAAAATACCGATTCTGTAAGCCATGTGCAGAAGGTACATTGCCTACCTACATTGCATTTTCGGTAATTTTACCGAATCGGTAAATATTACCGAATCGGTAATTATTTTACCGATTCGGTACATATTACCGAATCGGTAAATTTACCGATTCGGTAATGATACCGATTCGGTAAAATTACCGAAAATGTGCCCCTACATCTCAATAGCCCTTTACCGATCGGAAACGGCCGAAAATCGGTATTTTCGGCCGATTCCGATCGGAAAAGGGCTACCTACATCGGGCCCCATATGTGGCCAAAATGTTTTGAAGGTTTGTGACATGAAAGCAGAAATTTTAATTAGGTGAATCTTTTAATTCACTCTCCATGACACCCTTCAATAGCTTACTGTCTGGTGCAATAGCTTAGTGTTTTGGGGATGACAAAACGGCTGCTCGACAGCACAAGACTCTGGGGAGTGGTTCACAGTTCTGCCTTAACACCTATAACAACTTTATTGTGGCCTGAGCATTGTGATGACAATGACCCTAACTGGAAATAACTTCCAGGTACTGTCTCGGGAAGCCAGGGTTTATTCCTGTGGATACTCTTCCTATTGAGTGACTTCCACAATATCTGACAGCCACAGGGCTTCGGAACGTGCTTCCCATATCACTAAATGAACATGCTCCCACTGCATTCAACTTGGTGGAACTATCCAGATGAAAATTCTTGAGGGTGTTAAGACAGAGAGTCTACCAGGTTGTTGACTCCTGATCTGCACTGCACTTAAAAGTAATACGCTTGCAATTGCAACATCCATTTTTCAATCAAGGCAGTAGATGGGTTGCCATGCCTTGAACAAAAGAAATGACAGGATTGTGACTACTTATCATATGAAGCCTATGCCTGTATCAAGTGCAGATCAAAATATAGGCTCCCCCCTTTGATCTCCATGACCTCCTGATGAACCAGAGTGTGTCTAAGTTCAGGCTCAGGGAGCATTCAGTCTCAGTGAGCACCGATTGGAAAAAGTCAGATGTTTACCCTTTCATTATGGTCTCATACTGTAGGAAAACGGCACCCACACACTGGGGCTAGCACCGACCACCAGTCTTGCAATAGGTCATCTTGGTGTCTTAAAATGCCTTTGTTTGTCTGAAAATCCATGACCATAGAATCTTGGATTGTGTTAGCTTTCTCATTGTTTCTATAATTGTTACTAGATATGAAATGACGCCTTATGTTGTCATTTAATTTGTACTGTACTGAACTACATCCTAACAAAGAATTGATGATTTGCATGATGTTTAGCTGATGGATCTTTACAAATTAATGAATGTAATGACAAAGTGATTGTCTTTTTGAAGTTCTTTCTGATTATTAGATTATGAATTGGGTATGATCCAAATTTTAAGCAATTGTTCACTCGATGTATTTGTGATAAAGAATTATTTTATTAAATTGTATTTATAAGTGTTTCAATATCCGGTCTATTTTTGTTCCTGTGACTTATGGTTGGATGTATGTGTGTATATGTGGAGTGTGTTGGATGTATGTGTGTATATGTGGAGTCAAGTGTCTGTTAATTTATGCAACAAAAGGAAATGATATATTTCACTTTAGGCATGAAATTAAACATCCACAATTGATGGCCATCTCTAGAAAACTGGGGACCACTGTTACATCTGGTCATCATTACCTGCATTCTTTTAGATCTTCTTTTACATGTACTGTAGAGGATACGCAACCAAAAACTCTAGCTTGTCCTTCAAAGAACTCACATTTTGAGAAGTGTGAGCCCACATTTTGGGATTTGCGGCAGAGCTGCTTCAAATTGGGCAATATGTCATCTCTGAAGTTGGGCACACCTGAATCCTGTGAGTGCCTCTTTCATGGCCTTCTAGACTACTAATGCTGATAAGGAAGTATTGAAAACCTAATTATTTGTACCTTTTGAGACAACATCCACATTTGTAAGGCATGTCTTTAAGTAACAATTCTATTTTGTATCCCATATTGAAGAGTTGAGATTACGTTTTGAAAACAAATTGGGCCACTGTGTTGAGTGATTATGTCTTTATTGGTGATAATCAAATGTTGTTCTTCCTTTATGTGGACCTGCACCCATCTGCTTGGTATGGTTGTTCCCAACACTGGTGATACCTATGGTAGAAAGACCTTCGATGGTCCCATTGTTTCCTCATTTCCTCAGTTTGGCCTCCTCCTCCTTGTGGATCTATAGCAGAATCCTTTGGTGATGCAATGCCACTACTCTAAAAAAAGAGGTGGGGGACAAGGAGCCTAATGAAGGTCCAGTGCCCGTGCTCCCAAGTGCTGAATTAACCTCATCACTGCGGCGCAAATTCCGCCGCAGTGCTGAACATTCCGATCGCGGGCGTTGTCATAACGGCTCCCAGCCGTCATCCGCCCGCGCCCACCGTGACTCATGACGGCCGGGAGCCGTCATGAGCATCGAAGAGGTTAACCAAAACAATGGGTCACTGTTCCTAGAACAAGACAGAAGTTGTTGTTCAGGAGAAATGAGAAGGAAAGTCAAAGTGACTTTTACCTGGTGCACTCACACCTCCCAAGGGATGCCATGCGTCATCATAGGGCACTGCTCCTCGTCGGGTTGCTCTGCAATGCCCTACAGGTTCCCCGAAGGGTCTTTTTTGTGAAGATCTTTTGTTTGTATGCCATACAATGAGTGAAAAGGTAGTGCTCCTGAAGTGGTGAGTGAGTTTAAAAATGGCTAGAGGATATCTGTGCAAGGCAAATTTTATGAAAAGAATCCTCTGTCATAAATAAAAAAACAGAAACGGTTGTGGCATTGATATGGTGAGAACCGAGAGAGAGAGAGACCAGAATAAAAGGTGCATGAGGAAGGAGAGGAAAGATAAAAGAAAGACTATTAAGACAGCAAGGAGGATCTCGTAGAATAGAGTGTGATAAAAGGGAGCACAGATGTAAGAGAGTGAGAGAAATGGAGGGAGCGAGCAAAGATACATTTTTAGCGTTAACCCTGGAAGATGTTCCATCTTAAAAAGAAAATATACAAATTCAATACATCCCTTTTAAAAGGCTATCATTTTAAGATTCATGGAGGATATTCTGTAAGGACAAGGTTATATTCCGTGCTGGAACAGATATGGGTTTATGGATTTCTTTTTATTTAATGTATCAAGCAGCACGATGTAAAACATGTGGCACACAATATAATCCAAATGATCAATAGGCACTGTGAACCTATGCAGTCAACCGCTAACAGCTCTCAAATGAGACTGCGTTTCCACAGCATGCAATATTCCTTAAGGTTAGGAATCCACATTTGGATCCTGTAAACCAATTCTGGAGGAAGAAATCAAATCAGCCATAAATGAAGCAGGCTTTTTCGCAGCCCCAACAGCTTTGGACTCGCTCTTAGCTCTGTTGCTAAAGATGCGTAACTCTACCAACCTGAAGGGCAAATCTGCACTAATATCCAATCAGGAAATAACAGCATTACTGTGAGCAGACGTTATGCAAACCATATGGTGGTGAACGAGAATACAAAGCTGTTAGCTCAAATTCTCTCCCACAGGAGAAATTTAATTATATCAAATATGGATTCTAAGTACCAAGCAGAATGCGTGCCTGGCGGACACTTTGCCTCTGAATGCCAGATATTATAGCAGGTGCTACTACATGTGTAAAATTCACCGCTTTGGCTGTCAACCTGAATCTTTGACCTTATTAAAGTGTTTATCTGGAGAAGGTGTTCACCAAGTTTGCGGTATATGTGGTAAGTGAAAGCAGTTTTTGAGCGGACACCTGCAGCATACATGTAAATCCTGTGTACACAAAGGAAGTGTTGAAATACAATGGGCCCTATTCACAAAGGTAAAGTTAGTCGTTTGTTCTAAACGTAGAACAAACGTCTAAGTTTACAACTTCGTGAATTCACAAAGGGTAATAGCGAATACTAACTTTACATTCCGCATTCACGAATAATAACTTTATGTCCGCACTTGGGGTGGAGATCCGGCCCGAGTGCGGACATAAAGATAGTACTCGTAAATGCCCTTTGTGAATTCCCAAAGTCGTAAACTTAGACGTTTGGTCTAAGTTTAGACCAAACTTCTAACTTTACCTTTGAGAATGGGCCCAGTGTTTTGGGTGTTGAATAATACACATATGTTCTTTGTTTTGCTTGCTATTTTTCTTGTAGTCACTCACTATGCATACTATTTTGCAATACAACTTCAAGTTCAAAAGTAATTTTCTCAATTTGTTAATCTTTGAATTGTATGGCCAGCAGTTGTGTATAACTTGTTAGCAATTTTTTATATAGTAAACTAGGTCCAAAGGCATTACAGTGTTTTACTACAGAACCAGAGCACATTACGCATTTTTTTTTGTTTTGGCACAGGGATATTCAGCAATTTCAAACAGAATCAAAGGATAAAGAGCCAAGCGTCAGATTAGAACCCGGCTCCCAATGTCTCAAAGTCTGTAGCTCTAGCCATTAGGCCACATCTACTCTCCAGCATTCAGTTTTGTCAGTTCTCTTCGACATTAAAACCCTTAGTCGCAATGAAAAAAGTACAGTTGAAAATGTCTTTAAAACTTAAAAAGTACACTTTGCATTATTTATTTAATTTTTCCTCGTGGTTGTCTGTCAAATCCCCCCCCCCTCCCTCCCACTACTCTTACCTGCACATGTCACGGCTTCCTTCCACCTCCTTACGAATCATATTTGAGTGTATTAATCCTTTGCGATCGCAAACCCTTGATGATATTTGATATCTGCAGTCCCATTAAGAGACTGGGTGAGCAATTTCAAAGTCATTTTCGAATGTGGCTACTGCATTTGCACCCCATCATATATCTGAATCTATCCCATGACACCTTCTGCAAATATTGTGAAAAAAAGCCACACAAGATGAAAAACTGTTTTACTTTCCTAAAGAAACCCTGAAAGTTCCATTGAGGAACCGTCTGAGCATGCTAATACACCCAACTGGTTGGGACTGTGGAAACCACTGTTGTAAACTCAACTAAGATAAACATTTGGGGCTTATTTACAAGCTTCTATTGCCGCTGGTGCGTCACTTTTAACATGGGAAAAAGAGATGTACTGGTGGTGCAAGGGGCTCGTAAATAAGCCACTTGGGATTTTCAGTGAAAATCACTGGGTTTAAAAAAAAGAAAAAGAAATAATAAAGAAAAAAAAAATGGAAATCACTGGGTGCAAACTTAATTGAAAATAAAAATATATGTGCAGGGTCACTTTAAAACCAGAACTGGCCTTGGAAATGCCAGACTCATGAAATTCCCCCTGTTTTGACCTCACCGCCTCATCCAAGTCCAATATTTTCCTACTGCCAAACAAGATACCCTACCCACTTGAATCCCATATCTCACACCACACAATGACGTGTCATCTCCTACGCCGACGACATCCAACTGATACTCTCCCTCACCAAAGACCCTCTCACCGCCAAAGCCAACTTCCAGGACGGAATGAAAGATGTTGCAGAATGGATGAAGCACAGCCGTCTGAAGCTCAACTCGGACAAGACGGAGGTCCTCATCCTCGGACAATCCCCATCCACCTGGGATGACTCCTGCTGGCCCACGATGCTGGGCACCGCACCCACACCCACGGACCACGCACGCAACCTGTGATTCATCCTGGACTCCTCCCTCACGATGACCAAGCAAGTCAACGCAATCTCGTCCTCTTGTTTCAACACCCTGCGCATACTCCGAAAGATCTTCCGGTGGATCCCCACCGAAACTAGAAAGGGGGTCACCCAGGCCCTCGTCACCAGCAGACTGGACTACGGGAACACCCTATACGCAGGAACCACAGCCAATCTTCAGAAACTTCTTCAACGCATACAGAATGCCTCCGCACGACTCATCTTCGACATCCCTCGCCACAGCCACATATCCACTCAGCTGAGAAACCTGCACTGGCTCCCCGTCTGCAAGAGGATCACATTCAGGCTGCTCACCTACGCACACAGAGCGCTCCACAACATGGGCCCCGAATACCTCAACAACCACCTCGCATTCTACACCCCCGCCCGCCAGCTCCGCTCAACCAGCCTCGCCCTCGTCACCGTCCCACGGATTCGCAGAACTACCACCGGAGGAAGATCGTTCTCCTACCTGGCAGCCAAGACATGGAACTCCCTCCCCGCACACCTACGACTGACCCAGGACTATCTCACCTTCAGGAAACACCTCAAGACCTGGTTATTCGAGCAGTAGCAGCACCCCCCTCCCTTCAGCGCCTTGAGACCCTCACGGGTGAGTAGCGCGCTCTACAAATGTACTGATTGATTGATCGATTGAGGGTTCCATGACTATTTTAAGACCCGGAAAACTTGTGTGATAAGGTCTGTAATGTCTCTATTATTGCTTTGCTTGACCCAAAACAACCTAATTGGATCGAGCTTAATGACGCCTGAAGTCAGCTGGGGCCCTAAAATCAAGTTAGGTAGTATAGCAAATATGCATTTGAAACTCCTCACTGGCTAATGGAGCAGAACGAAGTCAGCTAAATCATCACCAGTAACCTCATAGGCCTATTGCTAGGCTAGCAAGGCACAACAAATTCACAAGCTTGCGACCTTATTCAAAATAAGTTTAATAGTCCTCATAAAATGGTTCTCAAGGAGGCCTATCCTATGGACCAATTCATTGAGGATATTGTAAGCATTACTCTTCTGTACCATAAGGGTGTAATAAGGGTGTAATAAGGAATTTATTAATGACTGCGGTGTAACATCTAGACATAAACCCACTCTGACTCAAGTGTAAACCACCCCTTTAAGGTGAAAAGCAAAATCTAAGGTATAACACTGCCAGACTGAGGTTAATGGTGGGAAGAAACCTAATAAATATGATATTGCCAAAGGAGAGCTGTTTCCTTTCCTGAAATGGGATCTCAGTGGGGCCAGCACTGCAGACACCAGAAACTAATTTCACTTATCGATGGCACAATTAAAGTTATTGGTAGAGTTATGTACAATCGCTTAGTCAAATGGGCATTCTTTCTTCTTTTCAATTTGGAATTTGCCCAAATTTAGGTACAAATGAGGAGAGTCTGACCTAGGCGGTTAACAAGTACATGTACGCCATACATTGCCCCATTTATCTTGCCTTTACAGACTTGTTCACTGCCTTTGATTCAGTGAACAGGACCAAACTGTGACCTAATGTTGCTGGATCCTGGAGTGAACCCTCCCCTGGTGAATTTTCTGTATACTTTACATGCAGATCTTTCTGCTAGAGTGCGTATTAAACGCTCACTGCGAGCTCTCCCCTGATTTCCAACTGAAAAGTGGACTGCTGCAGGCATGCATATTTATTTATTTGCGGGTTTGTATAGCGCTTGATTCAACTCCCGAAGGAGTATCTCTGCGCTTTGGCAGCCACAACAGCAAGATGAATAGGAACTGGCTAGAACAGATATTAAAGTTGAAACAGAAATGTTTTCAGTTGTTTCCTAAATGGTAAGTGCTCTGAGCATTATCTGAGAGCTCTGAGGAGACTGTTCCATAGAGAAGGTCCAGCCACAGACAGTGCCTTACCACCGTGTCTAGCCTTCTTAGTCCGAGGGACACATAGTAGACCTTGGTCGCAGGACCTGAGGGAGCATGTAGGAATATAGGGGGTGAATTTGTTTATTAGATATTCTGGGCATGAACCGTTAAGGCATTTAGGAATAATGCAGCAAGTTTTGAATTTGGTTCTCTGTTTTATGGGCAGCCAATGGAGTTTGGCCAACAGAGGTTTGGAAGGGGTTCGGGAAGGGGCGTTGAGGACCAGTCGCGCTGCAGTGTTCTGAACCACTTGGAGTTTCGCCAGAATACCTTCATTAGCGGACAGGAACAGGCCATTGCAGTAGTCTATGCGGCTTAAGACTAGAGCCTGCACCAGTGTTTTTCTGACTGAGTCGGGGAGCAATGGGAATACTTTCCGTAGGAGTCCAATTATGTGAAAGCATGAACCCACAACGTAGTTGCAATGCTGCTTTAATGAGAGTTCCTGGTCTAGTCTGACTCCTAGATTTTTTACGACCTGCTTTGGTTCTGGGACTGGGCCAAGATCTTGTGGCCACCAGTCCGGAGTCCATAGAAGTTTAGCTTCTCCAAACAGCATGACTTCGGTCTTGCCGACATTGCATTGAAGGTAATTGGAGGACATCCAATGTGCCACAGCCTTCATACCCTGGGAAAAGGAGTTCTTGACCTCGGTGGTGAGATGTTTAAAAGGAAAGAGGAGCTGAGTATCGTCGGTGTAGGACACCGGGATGAAGCCATATGTTCTCATGATATTAGCCAGGGGTGCCACATAGATATTAAAGAGGGTGGGGCTCAAACAGGAGCCCTGTGGCACCCCTTTTGAGATCTCAGTCTCCTCTGAGCGATAGGCCCCCAAGGTCACACGTTGGGTCCGATTAGATAAGAAACTCCTAAGCCAGTCCAAAGCCTTGTGCTTCAAGCCAATGTCAGCCAGCCGAGTTGTCAGGATGTTATGAGACACGGTGTCAAATGCTGCAGACAGGTCCAGTAGTACCAGGATCACGGAGAAGCCCTTGTCCTGATACATATGTAGATCGTCTGCGACTGACATCAGGGTGGTCTCGGTACTGTCCTTGGGCCTAAAACATGATTGAGAATAGTCCAATCCACCTGCTAATTCGATATTGTTGGATAGAAGGCGAATGACATATTTTTCAACAAGTTTGCCCAAGAACGGGAGAAGGGATATTGGCCTTAGATTGGTGAGTTCTGTCCATGGGATAGCGGTGTTTTTCCTAATAGACCTGACCAAGGCCCTTTTCCATTCCTTGTATAGGGAGAGATTAACCAGTTTTTGAATCCCTGGGCCTAGATCATTGGCAAGCATGGGCATTAGTCTTGCCGGAATGATGTCAGTTGGGCATCCACTCTTAATCTGGGAGATTAAGGATATTACCTCCTCTAAAGAGATAGGAGGAAACATGTCGAGGGAGTGGGTGAGGGGGGTTTCTGCATTTGTCTCTACCGTTGACCTAGGAGGTGATTTTTCTCCATCAAAGGATTGAGTTGAGCTGAAAATTTTATCATAAATTCCGTCTATTTTTTGGGTGAAAAATAGCGAAATGTCTTTGCAGAGTTGCTGCGATGCCAACTCAGAACTTTCACAAGCCATTGGTTTCACGAAAGATTGCAGAATTTGGTAAAGCACTCTGGGAGAGTTACCCTCGGTCATAAGCTGGGATGCAATGTGGTTCTTTCGTGCAGCACGAATGGCTTTGTGGTATGTGGTGAGCGAATGCCAGTAGCATTTTTTGTCCTCTGCCAGTTTGGATATTCTCCATTTCTTTTCGAGTTTTCTGGCTACTTGTTTTAATGATCTAAGATTCTCTGAGTACCAGACTTCTTGTTTTTGAGCAGGGCGAGTTTTAAAATGTTTTAATGGAGCAATGTGATTTACTACTGTGGCGATCGCCCCTTCAAATTTGACCATTGCACTCTCAATGTTCTCAGTAGAGGTCAGGGTGGGTTCAACATATCTGCCTTTAAAAGACTCCTGAGTCATTTTGTGCCATTGTCTTCTTTTGGTGGGTAGAGAAATCTGACTAATCGGTGGGGGATTAACCATGGGAATATAAAATTCAATGATAAAATGATCGGTCCACTCTACTTGGGAGGAAGGTAGACATTTGATCAAAGGGGAGTTGGTCAGGACCAAGTCCAGAGTGTGTCCTGCCTTATGTGTGGGACCGTTGTTAACTTGTTTCAATCCCAGTGAAGACAGATCTGCTAATAGGGATTGTGCTTCCTTACATTCTGCTAAGTCACTATGAACATTGAAGTCACCTAGAAGCAGGAAATCTTCACGTTCCTGTACGTATGGAGCCAGTAATTCTAAGAGTGGGATGGAAAAATTGTTACATGGACCAGGGGGGCGGTATACTAGGGCTCCTTTCTTACTCCCTTTGGGCGTGGTTTTGATTTTAAAAATCAGAAGTTTTAGCTCAGGGGTACATAGTCCTTCAATTATCAAGATGTCTATTTCTTGCTTATGTACAATTGCAATTCCCCCTCCTATTTTGACGGGCTGATCTAATCTGACTATTTTGTAGCCAGCTGGGATTCCTATAGTTATAGCTGGGACCGAATGGGGCTTTTACCATGTTTCCGTCAGGAAACATATGTCCGGTTTTTCCGAGGTGGTGAGGTCCCAGACCTCTGTGGAATGTTTGCACAGGGATCTGACGTTACAGAGCAGATTCTTACTCCCTAAAGAGATGTCCGAGACTTCCCTGTGGCTATGGGTAGTGTTACAGTGTATCGGCTCCCCCTCGAGTGGCTGTGGTTGATTATCACTCAGGGTTATGTCCTCAGGTAGTATGCGGAACTGGGTTTTACAATGGTTACATGAGAATGGACCTTCCATGTTGATATCTGTCAGATTACTACAACCCCTGGGGAGGCAGTCTCGTACGCCTAACAGAGCCTGGGCTGTATACAATCTAGGAGTATTGGGAGCGGTTGTTTGGACATTAGTGAAGATAGCCATAGTGTCTGGCCCTGGCCCCGTCCTGTTGCGAACGGGCGCAGACGGGCTAGTCTTTGGCTCGTCTTAGGCGCAGACTTAGGCGCCTCTCTGCGCGCAACCGCTGCGCGCTTGAGCCGACGAGTGGCTAAATAGCCCTTTCAGATGAGAGGCTAGAGCGCTAACCGGTCGACTGTCCCGGGGTGCCTGGGCGTGTCCGGCTCGTACCTGTCCCGCCCTCTGCTCAACGGTATAGGATACCGAGTCGGACCAGGGCGGGCAGGCTGAAACACTGAGCGCAGACTTCTGAGATGAGCCCTGATGCCCCTAACAGTTCCGGGGGGATCGTAGATGTACGGTAACACCTTTGCCTTACTCTACGCTGACGATGTGGTCCTTTGCACTCTTACTACTACTACTAATGCACTGAGCCAGCTAGTGAATCATTTTGCTCTTTTTATTCATGGTCTTGATCTAAACACGAATTACACTCAGTTGCATATAATGTCTTGCGGGCCTGGTAAATTAAGGTAAATAAAATTACCATCAAGGGGCAAGCACTTATGAGTGTTGATAACTTCTGTTATCCGGGCTTGACATAAAGGGGTCCATTACGATAGCGGGTGGACAAAGTCCGCCCGCCATCGTAACAGCAAATGGCAAACGACATCGTAAGGGCAAATGGGACGCCCGCTATATGTGCGGCGGTCCCGCAATTCCAATTAGGATGCGCCCGACACCTTGTGCATGCAAATGCAGGGGGTACCACAGGTACCGCAACAGGCCCCCAACTGCGAACACCGCACGCCTTTCAGTGGTGGTAACGCCACTACGGAAAGGCTGCTCCCCACCTGCAGTGTAATATGGATGGCGCCACCATATTCAACCCCTTTTCCGCCCGGTCGACCCATCGATGGGCGGAAAAGCGGTACCCCTACCATCATAATATGGCGGGGGTAAATGGCATGCGGGTGGTGTGTTTTGGTGGGCAGATCGCCACCGCCGTTTGGGCAGTGGCGATCTGACCGCCATACTAATAGACCCCTTAGTTCGTCAGGGTCTTGGCACTCATAGCTGCACAATTCTAGCATCAAATTTAGTAGAACTGCAGGCACAGTTTGTAATCTTATAAGACCTGGCTCTAGAGGGCCTGTCTCGCCAGCACTGAAGGTGTTCAATTCTCGGTCCATTAGTGCTGCTACCTACAGTGTAGGTTTGTGGGGTTGTATTAAAAGTTGCTCCGTATAGGCAGAGGAAAATCGTTTTCTTCGTCGGTTGTTGAACTTACCGCATACTACCTCTAGCTTTATTGTCCATTTTGAGTTGAACCAGGGTTTTATTCCTGGTCCAGCTGGTGCCTCTTGTGTTGTGGGTCAGTATCTGGACAAATCCGTCAGCAACGTTATGCAGGGATATCATCCTTGAATGTCTCCGCCTCGGTTGAGATATGTTCGGGACTCTCTAGCAACCCTGGGATTGTCTTATTTGTTTACTGAGCCCGGCAGTATTTCTAAAGCTGACAAGATAAAGGTGAAAACAACATTTCTGGAACACTGTGAAGATCCAAGAATGAAAAACTAGATGGTAAAATCCTCAGTCTTGAGCTATTATGGATCTTTAGTTACAGGTGAATCCCCTATGTATTTATCTATAGATCTCACACAATGAGAGCGATCACTTCGTTTTCCACTTGAGGGCAGCTTCAATATATTGCTCCCTTTGTTTAAAAAGTGTCTCAGACTTAGAGGAAAATATTGTGTCATCCTGCCCATGTAACAATCATTCTGCACAAACACTTTTGCACTTTATATTTGTTCTGCTATTTGCGCAGTTTGCCATGTAAGCACTTTTTTGAAAGCCTTGTTATGTAATTTGGGATTCCAACGCTGTACAGTTGATCTGCTCTACTTACAGTTTTTAAGTTCACCTGAAATTTGTTATTGCATCTGTGCCTTTCTGAAATCAGCCATTTGGGCAAGAAAAACAATGATATGGGAACTGCACACTGGTCTTTGAATTGTTTTATGTTTTTTTATGCAACGTTTAGCTGAACGTAGGTCTTAGGTTTTAGGAAGTCTTAAACATATGCATGAATTCACTTGTATCCTGCTGTTGTTTTTATCTTTTTGTATTTTATATTGGTCTGTATTAAATGTTGTGGTTTCTTTTATAGTCTACATGTATAAAGAGTTTTTAAGTTGTATATGAATTTGAACCAGTAAAGCAAATGGCAACGCTTTCTGTCCATTAAGAGATGATTCAGAATGTAAAGCTGAAGGAAGCAAGTTTAAAGGCAGCCACCACCAAGAATGCTCTCCCACCGAGGAGTGTCTAAACTTGGGAATTGTGTGGAGACTAAAATTATGACTTCGTAAAATCACAGCAACATTTGTATTAGAGCTGTGGGGTAAACATCGTTTACCACGAAGTTTTGACAACGCTGTACCTTTACCACGCATCCCTTACAACGCAAGTTGTTACCACGACTTGCGCTGGAGGGCGCTAAAGGTTTAAAAATAGTTAATTTACTATCCCAACACCTTCCCTAGGGTCCACGGGGACTGGTGTTAGAATAGTAAATTATACTATTCGAAATCCGCACCCCGAACGCAAGTCGTGGTAACGACTTGCGTTGTAAGGGATGCGTGGTAAAGGGATGCGTTGTGACGGTACGCGTTGTACTGTCATCCATCCGAGCTGCGGTATATAGTGTAATACATGGGGTTGGACCTTTAGACAGATTAAAGGCCTGATGTATCAAAGAGCTTTACCAATTCTGAGTCTGGAAATACATTGATACATAGGGGCCTTACATTATGAAGCAAGAAATACACCCACACCATAGAGGAAATGTTGAGAGCATAAACTAAATCCCAAAATACCACACATAAAATACTCGTAAAAAAAATGGCATACTGTTTTGAAGGGATATTTGCTGCTGCACGGTAAACTGCAATTACATGCTATACAATTTCAATTCAAATGAGGGATAAACATGTATAAAAATATGCGGGCAGTTACTTTAATACTGAAGTCGACAGTCATAAATTGTTTGTGGAGGATGATTGTTTTGAGACCATGTCTTCCCAGTCTTCATAGTCAGTGTACAACAGGACTTCTGAATCATCTGCAATGTGCAGATTTTTGAAATACTTGGAACAATTCTGGATACAAATAAAGCAAGGAAAAGGGGGTGCAGGTGATGTATTATTACCAGATTTTAAGCAAATGTGTTCCAATCCTGGAATGAAAAATTATTTAGAGATGTTCATCCAACCCAGGCCTAGAATGGGGCTAATAAGATGCAGAGGTAATTTGTGAATCAACATTCACTGGCACCACACACACACTGGTTATTAGAATACCATTGTTTATCAGATCACTGAATGAGTTATCCCAGATCAGATATCCAACTGCAATATAAGCAGCCAGTGTGAGTGCCACCTCATCCTTTAATGATACTACTAGACAAGCATTTAAGTTAGCAGGTGACAGGTCACAATTTGTAAAAACAAAGGATAAATCAATGTATCTGATCAATTTACATTTATTTCTGATGTTAATTTTAATACCGGTGTAGATTTATTTATAAACACACGTAAGGAAAGTTGTAAGGAAATGCCTCTTCTTGTACGGTCACCCCCAATGTTTTGGGCTGAAGCTGCTGTGTTTTTTTTACTCTGAGAGTGTCCTGAGACCTGCTAACCAGACCTCAGTGTCAGTGCCCTGATATATTTAAACTGCTAACCCCACTTTGCCTTTCAAGCCATGACTAAACCAAGCCTCACCTTTTTAATATATGGAAGTCACCCCTAAGGTAGGCCTTTCGAGCCCTAAGGCAGGGTGCTGTTTTTTAGAAAGCGGAACATATACTTTTACATTTCCCAACAGTAAAAACCCACAATTGTCATTTTTACTATGGAAAAGACTAGTAGCCCCTTTGGCGAGTGCAGAGTTAAGAGCTAACAATTCAGCATGCTAACTTGTAACTCGGACTACTAAAGTTAATACTGTAAGGTATTAAGCAAAGCGTCACATTAAGCCTGACTTGATGTCCAAGTCAAAATTAACGTAAGTTGTTACAGTGTGCAACTTTTACAAAGTTGCGACTTTGTTGCCCAAAGACTCCTGTGCTCGTACACGGTTGCACCTGGGGTCTGTCCTGAGATAGCTTTCTGCTCTCCTGGAGAGATGTGCAAACAACGCCTAGTAAAGGACACAATAGAAGCCTGCATGGGGGAGAGGTATTACCTGTCCCTGGCAGGATGCCACACAGGTGCTGGCCAAAAGGCAAGCTTCAAAGGAGAAGTTGTCTTTGAAGGGCAAAGGAGAAACACTTTGTAGACATGCTGCTATATTGTTTAGGCAGATAGGTTAGCAGTGGGGACGGAAAGGGGAAAACATTGTCAAACCGTTTTTTCAGAGCCATGTAGCACCTTTGGCAGCCACACCTCTGGGTTAGGCTAGTGAGCTTTATATGCAAGGAGAATATTTCTACCATATTGAAAGTGGGCAGAATGGAAAATTCTGGAATAGCCAGATGTCACGCTTCTCATGAAGAGGTCATCTGGAGGGAAGGAACCTGATAGCTCATTGGTCAATGACAGAGTCCTGCCCTGACGGCATTTTCTAGGCATAAAAATAGCTCCCTGGCACCCAGAACTCAGATATAACTGGACTGGAGATGAGAAACAAAAAAGGTCTGCCCTGCAGCACCAAGTACCCAGCGAACAGAAGCTGCACTGACCTGGTCTACACCTGATATACCTGGTGGCAAGCAAAGGAGAAGGGGATGTGTACAGCTCGTGGAGATGTACACAGCTGAGACCAGCCAAAGCCAGAGACTCCAAGGTTCAGTTGGGTGACCTCCTGTTTGCAGCATAGGGCAACAACAGCTGAAGAAGCCTGCTAAGGCAAGTTTGTACCCCAGATCATCGGATTGGAGCTCCTTGCTGCTATGAGCAGCAGGGACCATGACCTGATGCTCAAATGTTGCCCCTGAGTCAGCTGAATCCGGAAGAATTGTAAGAGTTCAGCTTAGTCTCCCAGAAGTCAAGTTACTGCCAAAGGAAGGAAACTGCTGAAACAGCTGTATCGGGCAAATGGTAGTCACATTGGGGATTTGGACTTCTGCGAAGCTTGCTCAGTGGCCAGGATCGCCTAGCCAAGCTTATGGACCAAGGAGTAGACTGAGGAAAACCCACATCAACTGCATCATCTTCAGCATCCTTGAGCATCTCCAGCATCCTGTATCCCTTTTACTGAGACCACTCCATAGAAGTCAATAGCAAGAAGCCAAAGACGCTTGAACTTTTGCATCTTTCAGGATCTGAAAACTTTGTTTGAACATTAGTTGTGTCCAAACTGGTAATGGAAGTTCAGGATTTTGACTGTGTTTCAGATCCAATCAAAGGCCATCTTAATGTACATAAATTAAGCAGGGCAACGTTATAATATTCATGTTACTCTATATTTGCTAACCATGTGAATATCTAAAGAAGTGCCTTTAAGGGCTTGTTAGGGGAATTAGTATGTTTCTTTTTATTTTACCATGTGAGTCCCTTCCTGTCACTGTGCCCAGTCTTCCTTCACCTACATCTCATGGTCAATTTTGTATGCTCTGCATGCTCTAGGCTCAGGGCATACCCTATGGCTACACCCGGCACCTAGTTTCCTGGTAATGTACAGCAGGCTCTGGTTGCAGGGTGTAGAATTTGGCCAGGCCTTTCTGACCAAGAGACAACAATAGCCTTTGGATGTGCCCATTAGGCTCCATGTGCAGTGCATGGACTTTGGTCTTAGTCATTGCACAGTATCCCTTCCCTAAGCCTGCTGGGCAACAACTGTGACCCTTGGTAAGACCCTTTGGTTAGTCAGACTGCTATAATATACTGCGGGACATCATATTTGGTTGTCCCTAGCTGACTCTGTGTATAGAATATATTCACCCTTGACTGTAAAATGTGGGGCCTTCAAGGAGTGAGTACTGTAAGACTAATTTATGATATAATAGACTTTAATACTACTTACTCAAATTGTTCAATACGAAAACTATAATTGAACTTTTGCTCAGTGACTAGCAAAATATGCCTTTTGACTCACTCAGAAGTTGGTTTCTCATTTCCAGTGTGGGACTCCAAATCCCTGAAGTGGCCTCTATATCTTTCCGTTTTGATTTCTACCATCAGGATTTTGACTTCCCTGGTTAGTGGTTGGCCAACTGGATCTAGCCTCATCTTCATTTGCCTATGGGGGGCAGGAAGGAGTACTTACTTATTTGCATATGACCCTCTTTCCTCAAGTCTTCAGCAGCAGTATATAGATGAGTACGTTTTGAATAAGGTCATTCAGTGTTCTCCAAGGCCAATGGGAGTTGCACCAGGGTCTCTATGGACAGTGAATTTATCATTGCGGACAAAAGGAAATACAACATTAGGTAATGCTACAGACAAAGTGCAAAAAGTATTAAATATGAGTTTGTTACTGACATGATTGCTAAATGAGGTGCAATGGCTGCTGTATTGTACATGTTAATTATGGGGGTGCTGTAAGAAACAGTGATTCAGGGCAGCCATAATGGTTGAGCTCACTGAGAAAATTGAAAACTTACTTGGTATATACTAAATATACTTTGGTATATGTGTAGTCAAAGACAATTTGGATTGAGGTTTTCCACAGCCACTATGGGGTCGATTCCGATTCGGGAAAAACCGCTCCGAATAGCCGTTCAGAGTGTTTTTCCCGTACGAATCGTACCCTTCAACGTCCCCCGTACGTACGACGAAGTACGATTCGTACCAGGAGCCGTACTCCGTACGAGTCGTACAAGACACCGTACGACTCTAATCTCTGTATGATTCTCCCTCGGAACCCGCTGTACGCGAAATCTGTACGGTTGGCGCCTGGTTTTTACGACCCAGCAAGTACGATACCTGTCGGGTACTCACCGTATGACCCTTTTTCTAGGGGAGCTGAAAACAGCTGTAAAAGCAGAGTTTGTGCCAAAACAGGTACGGAACGCCCCCCCCCGGGTACGGTGCGTACCCCCCATGATCGCAGGGGTACGCACCTTACCCCTGCGATCATGGGGGGTACGAGCCGTACCCCCATTGGACCATTGGTGTACGAGCCGAACACCCATTGTACGATCGGTGTACGAGCCGTACTCCCATTGTACGATTGGTGTACGATCGGTGTACGAGCCATACCCCCATTGTACGATCGGTGTACGAGCCGTACCCCATGTACGATGGGGGTACGGCTTGTACACCAATCGTACAATGGGGGTACGGCTCATACACCGATCATACACCAATCGTACAATGGGGGTACGGCTCGTACACCCCATGATCGCAGGGGTACGGTGTGTACCCCTGCGATCATGGGGTGTGCGGACCGTACGGTGTGTATGTGTTTGTGTGCTTTTCCGTACGACTCGCCCTTACCTGACGTGGACCGTACGAATTGCGTCCTCATACCCCGGTCCGGATCGTACTCGTCGGGTCGTACGGCATGTGTACGAGTCGTACGGTATGTGTACGAGTCGTACGGTTCACGGTTTCAGCCTTACAATACGTACGGATCGCAACGATTCGGACGGAATACGGATCGTACTTCGCGACTCGGACGGACGGGTATGATTTGTACGGAGAGGGCTCCGGATACAAATCGTACGGACGTTTTTTTCCCGAATCGGAATCGACCCCTATGAGGTAAATGCAGAGAACTGCTGAATGAGGTTATTGTTTTATACTACTTGTACTAAATGTATGTATCCATAAATGATACTTTCATTGCGATACATGTGTTGATGATCAAGACAGATCTTCAGTGTTGTTGTGCATGCTATGGTTGTTACTGTTCTAAATTCATCTGAGCATTAAGAGAGCTTGAGTCTGGAGGTGATCACAGCTGCTCGGGAGCCACCATTATAAGGCATGGGCAAAGTAGTCAATTGCCAAGGGCCCCTGTCTTCCAGGAGTCCCAGAAAAAAGTGATTCATAAAATCAAAGGACACACTTTTTCTTTTTTTTCTTTGTGCCTCTTTAGTGTGTCCCTTTTTCTATCTCGTTCTCTGTCTGCTTACATCTGCCTCTATTTCACCTCTCTGCCTTTCTGTTTATTACTTGTACTCTACCTCACTGCCTTCTCTCACTTTAAATTCTCTCTACTTTTCTGTCTGCACCACTATCTTACTTATGTCTGTATTTATCTGCATTGCCCCTCTCTCTGCTTCCTCCCTTGCTACCTGACCATTCTCTAGTTCATCTTTCTCTCATTCTATCAGTTTATCTTGTCTTATCTAATATCCCTCCATATCATCAATTAATAATACCATGTTTTCTTTATTTACATATTTCTCTAGCTGCCAATTGTTTGATTGACCCTTTGACACGTTGATCTACTGTTCCTTGCATTACTGCCTTTCTTTCACTGCCTCAAGTATCTATTTGTCTCAATTCTCTCACCTTACTTCACTTTGCCTCCTTTACCACACCTCTCTATTTACTTTCTTCCCTACCTATCTCTACATCTGTATGTATCTATCCTATCTATCTCTACTTTCTTTTCTCTCCTCCATCTACTTTGACTGTCACTGAATGTTATCTCTTTCCTCATCTCTGCTGCTCCATCTACTACTTATCTGTTTGCCTAATCTCTCTCACTTTTCTTACCCCTCCCTCCTAGTCACCGCTATCCAACTCACAGTTTTTTCTGCCTTATTTTGACCCCTTCCTCACCTCTCTCACTCTCTAACCTCTCAATTAATCTCCCTATGTTTCCATTGCATCATTTCTCTGCTACTCCCTTCTCTCTTTCTACCTGTGGCTTTTACCTTACCTCTCACTACCTTACCTCTGACTTTTTGCTCCTCCATTATCTCCTCTCTCTTTCCCACACCCGCTCTGTTTCTCTTACCTCGCTCAGTAGCGTCTCCTCTTTTTGCAAATCACCATCTCTACTTCACCTCTCTTTAGAATTTTCACATCTGTCTCTCCTGACCTTATCCTTTCTTTACCACCGTATTTTCATCCTCTTTCTTTCTCTACTTCAGCTCTCTCTCAACTTCTTCACGCTCTCTCTCTCCACAACTCATCCCTCTTTCTGACATTTTTACATTTTTACATTTTGAAGTACTCGATTTGATTGTATGCAATGGTTTTAATTAGCTATGCAAATAAACTTGAAACTTGATTCTTTCTGTAATTCCTCGATTTTTCTACTTTTGTTTCTGCTGCATGCCCCTCATTTCTCAACCTGTCTTTCTATGCCTCACTTCTAATTGATTATTTCTCTTCATCCCCTCACTCTCTACTGTTGACTTTATATAGACTGAATACAAAATACAATATTGACAACAAAAATATTGATGTAACAAATTTTGGAAAACATGCAATATTGATCATAAAAATGTAGAAAATCAAAAAAACACTACAGGAAATGTCAAGTCAAGTCAAGTCAAATAATTTATATAGCGCGCTACATACCCAGAGGGTCTCAAGGCGCTTGAAGAAGGGAGGGGAATTATTTGTCGAATATCCAGGTTTTAAGTTGCTTTCTGAATGCTAGGTGGTTCTGAGTGAGGCGAAGGTGAGTGGGAAGTGAGTTCCAGGTTTTAGCTGCCAGGTAGGAGAAGGATCTTCCTCCCATGGTGGTTTTGTTGATGCGAGGTACAGTAGCAAAGGCTTGGTTGGAGGATCGTAGCTGGCGGGAGGGGGTGTAGAAGGAAAGTCGTGTGTTGAGGCATTCGGGTCCAAGTTCTAAAGTGCTTTGTGTGCGTGGGTTAGGAGGCGGAATGTAATCCTCTTATTGACGGGGAGCCAGTGGAGGTTTTTCAGGTGACCGGAAATGTGGTCTTTACGCGGGATGTCTAGTATGAGTCTGGCTGAAGCGTTCTGGATGCGTTGGAGTTTTTTCTGGAGTTTTGCGGTGGTACCGGCGTATAGGGTGTTTCCGTAGCCCAGGCGGCTCGTGACCAGTGCGTGTTTTTTTGAGCATGCGAAGAATGTTGAAGCAAGATGATGAAACGGCGTTGACTTGTCTGTTCATTGAGAGCGAGGAGTCCAGGATGACGCCCAGGTTCCGTGCGTTGTCCGTCGGGATGGGTGCTTTTCCAAGGGCCTCTGGCCACCAAGAGTCGTCCCAGGCGGAGGGGGAGGTACCTAGGATAAGGACTTCTGTTTTATCTGAGTTCAGTTTCAGACGGCTTTGCTTCATCCACTCGGCTACTTCTTTCATTCCTTCATGTAGGTTGGTTTTGGCGGTGTTCGGGTCGTTGGTGAGTGAGAGGATCAGTTGAGTGTCATCAGCGTAGGAGATGATGTTGAGATTGTGTTGGCGTGCGATGGTCGTGAGGGGGTTCATGTATACGTTGAAGAGGGTGGGGCTTAGTGAAGATCCTTGTGGCACGCCGCAAATGACTTCAGTGGCCTCTGATTTGAATGGACACACCCATGGACCCTTCTCTTGCAACTCCTGCAGGTTCGACGGCACCAAAAACACCTCCTCATCCACGAACACCAAACAGAGACCTGACACCAACCACCTAAAATGCATCCTGCTCAACACCCGCTCGGTCCACAAACACGCCATCGACCTCTGGAATCTACTAGACACCATCTCTCCAGACGTCGCCTTCCTAACAGAAACATGGATGAATGCCTCCTCAGCCCCAGACATCACCATTGCCATCCCGGAAGGCTACAAGATCATCCGAAAGGACCGCTTCAAGCAAACAGGAGGAGGCATCGCCATTGTTCATAAGAATTCCATCCGCATCTCAACCAGCTCAGATGTCAACCTTGCCAGCGCTGAACACCTTCACTTCCAGATCCACACCGACCCCAAGACCACACTCAGAGGCACCCTCCTCTACAACCAATGAGATTCTAAAGAAAACAGTTAAGAAAAAATAACAATTTCTTAAATTAGAAAGAGTATAAATATAGAGAGAAAATGTGCATCAAACTGCTGCACTGAAACCACCACACCATGTTAGCATTACTCTGTCAGAACAAAAAACGACAGCAACAGAATGCATCAGGAAGTGGAAAACAGACGAGGATTTCAAAATAAAGTACCTAAAAATTAAAATAACCTAAAAGAAACATAACAAATCTTTTTAAATATTGCTATAATTATTAAACACCTCAAATAATTACTATTAAATCTATATATTTAATATACAGATAGCAACACTGAAGGATTCAAAAGTGAATGTTAAGAAAAAATGTAAAGTCGGAATGTCAAAAGAAAAAAACCCACCAAAAATGGCAATAAAAAAATGTTAAAAAAATAAGTTATTACACATCAAAAAGATGTGAAAAAACTGACTCCCAACATGAATAGCAAATACATTTCTAATATATAAAAATAAAACCAGTACAAGTCTAAATATATTTTAACTATAAATACAAGTACTTACATCCTTTTCCACAGTGAACCTAAACAATGAATATTAAGGCAAAGAAAAAAACATGAAATCTTCCAAAAATACAAAATGTAAACATGTAATGTAAAATGGTAAATTAAACATCACAAATAAATATAATTTATTAATTACTAAAACAATGACATAGATTTTCAAAACTTACAATCCCGACTCAACTGAATGCTATAGCAGAGCAATAAAAATAAATGATAGCATTGAGAAAGTCAGAGAACTCAACCATCTTTCAAATACTACTGAGTTGTAAGACAGAAATGTTATACAAGTCTTATAGGAAGCCAGTATCTGTTCCTCTGCAGCTACAGAAACTATATAAAAAGATACCCCCATGTTCCCAAGGAAGCAACAAGACAATTACCCTCAATAGCTAACCTGAAAAGACTGATCAGCATAACAAGAAAGACTGCAAGACAAACAAACAGGCCCCACGAACATTCCAGGACTTAGATGTCCCAGAAAACAAAAATTAACCCATACTAACCACAATTTTATTTCAAATGATAATACAAATAAAGATAAACGAATCATTTGTTTTTCTACTACTAATAACCTCCTAACAGTCACCCAAATCACAAGCTGGATCATGGCTGGGCTTTTAAATCATGCCACCCCCCCTTCACACATATGTATTCCATTCATAGCCAATATCACCACCTTAGCTTACCAATACTATATATGTGCTACTCCCAAATGAAGACGCTGCAACAAATCATGAGCTCCTAACAGAAGTCAAACAAACAAATTAACAACTACTACCTCCAAAATTAATAATAGATTTTGAGCAAATCATGATAAACAAAACCAATAAATATATCCACTCAAATCCATTACAAGGATGCTTTTACCACTTGAACCAAGCAATGTGGAGGCACCTTCAAAGGTCAACTCTAAATATAAAATATTCCTCAAATGCATATAAATGAAAAATTAACTGATCTAGTGTTTGTGTTAGACCTGGCATCCTTGGCATGATTTCCCACAACTTTTTACCTTCAGAACTCTTGTTTTTACTGACTTCGGTTTTTTCTGGCCTATGGACTCTGCACATTTTACCACTGCTAACCGGTGATGAAATGCATGTGCTATCCCCTTAAAACATGGCAAAATGGGCTTATCCTCAATTGGCATATTTAGTTTACTTGTACGTCTCTAGTAACGTAGCACTACATGTGCCCAGGGCCTGTAAATTAAATGGTACTAGTGGGCCTTCAGCTCTGATTATACCAAGCACTTAAGTAGCCCTTTAAACATGTCTCAGGCCTGCAATTGCAGCCTCTGTATGCAGTTTAATCTGGCATTATGACCTGGCAAAATACACCTTTTTCCAGGCCGAAACGTTCCTTTTTAATGCATTTATGTCACCCCTAGAGTTGGCCCTGGACACCCAGAGGGCACTGTGCAATATATTTAAAAAGCAGGACATTTCTCTTAGGTTGTATTTGTTCTGGTAGTGAAAAACTCTTAATTTCAATGTTCACTACTGCAAGGCCACATTAGAATTACATTATTATATTTTATAGATCTAATTTACGAATAGGAAAAGGTAACCAGTTCCTGTTTGGTGTCTCTGGAATCCCTATTTAGAATTGTAAGTTATAGTGAAGTCAGATTTTAAATTACAATTCTGAAAATGCAACTTTTAGAAAGTTGACATTTGCTTACCTTAGCCATTTGCTGCATGCGGCCTGTCTCTGGTTCACTTGACTGGGTGTGGGTGACAGTTGAGCTTTGTTTATTCCTCCCAAATGGCAATACAGACTATCAACTAAGGTGTCACTGGATGGGCCATCACTGGCAGGATGGGGGGGAGGAGCTGGGCCCAGCCCTGCTTACACTTGAATCGGCTGTTGTCCTGTCTCCACACAAAGGGCTGCATACCTCCTGTAAATGTAAATGTAAATGTACAGGAATTTATATAGCGCAAATCACCGAGCGGTTTCTAAGCGCTTGCTTAGGGAACCCGTCCTGGTATTCCCCTGTGAGATAACCCCGGCAGGGTATCCGCATGGTGAAAGCCAGGCATCCCGCCGCGAGGGGCCGTTGTGGAGATTAAGCAAGCTATTGCCCAGAGTCGCAGAGTGTGAACCCATGAATTGAGTAGGCACCGGAGCGAGAATTGTCGAGTCCATTGACACTTTTAGGACTCAGGACCCCGCCGAGCCGGGAATTGAACCCTGGTCCCGGGCTGACCTCTGCTTCCAGGTCTGCCTCATCTAACCAGTGAGCCACACTTCTCCACTGTAGTGAGTCTGGAGCCAGTGCCATTGAGACAGGGCATCTGTGCACTTCAACGGCATGTCACTGGAAGGTTTTCCCCACTTCAAAGGCCCAACTGTATATAACAACTGGACCTCAGACATCGCCACTTCAGTACACTTCTAGACCTGTGGATACGCTCTCAGGAAGAAGGACTGATGTGCTGCTACAAGGACTGCCACTCTGCTAGACTGCTGCCCGAAAGTAATTGCTGCCCAGATGTGCTGACCTGCTGCCCTCTTGCCTGGGGAAGAAAAACTGGACCTGCAACTTCATCTTGGACCCAGGACCTCTGAGGGACTCCAAGGGCAAGTCTGCTGACCTGCTCTGAGCCTCAGGGACATAAAAGGCTCCCCATCCAGCTCTTGGGCCCACCGGCAGTGAGTTCCTGAACACAGAGTGGTACCCCTCAGGTCTTGGGCCCTTGGTGTGGCTCAGCAAGCTTAAATCAATCTTTTGCTCTGTTTATGACTGTGAACTGGCCCATTCGCAGCAAGACTTTGCCACTCACACCAAAAATCAGCCTAAGCAGCCACCAGCCCATCTTTTTTACTGTAGCATCGACCGCTTGTGAGGGACTGCCAATGTGAAGCTCCAGCTCACCTGTACATGCTGCCCAGCCTGCTGTTGGCGCCACGCAACAAGCGCAAGCAACCCTCTCTTTGCTCCTCGTAGCCCTACCCAATGTGAACGGGACTCTGAGAAGGTAAAACTTCAGCTGGATTAATCTGGAACTGTATATGGCGTGCTATTTTACGCTTTATTCTTTAAAAAATCATAACTTCAGTTCTACTGATGGGTTTGTCATGGTGGTCTGGCTTTATTTATTCAGTGTTACTCTGTTTTTCTAACTTGGTGTGGAAACCTTTTTGTATGATGTTTTCATTGTTGCACATATACTTTACACATTGCCTCTAAGTTAAGCCTGACTGCTCTGTGCCAAGCTACGAGGGAGTTGAGTACAGGATCATGTGGGGTTTGCTTGTGCCTTACAATGACAAGTATTGTGGTTGCTGCTTGACCAAGGCTCACATCCCAGTTGTTAGATTTGGGGGTCTCTAGCTGGCAGAGGTAGGTACCTTTGACCAAATAGGGACCCTTGCGTCTAGTCAGGTTAAGGGGGTACACTCCTAAAATAACCCCTGCTCACTCCCTTGGAAGCTTGGCACAAGAAGTCAGGCTTATCTCAGAGGCAGTGTGTAAAGCATTTGTGAACACATACAGTAACCAGGGACAACACTACAGATGGATACCACACAAATTGTAGTATAAAAATAAGTATTTTTAAATAGACTTAACACTGGACCACACATGACAAAAATCCAAAATACTGTAATTTAAAAATGGTAGAAGTACTTAATTCTCTTTATATGGTGAGGTACTGGGTTTTTCAGAACCGGTACTAATCCGGTAACCCAGCGGTGTCAGGGCAACACCCAAAGACCCCGGATTCCCCTGTCTTGGCAAACAGAGACACGGGATACTTCTTGATGACGTCAAAGACCAAAGTTTATTGGTTGCAACCAGGGACAGAGATCTACGAAGTACACACGGGTAGTTCGTCAGAGACTGCACACTTCTATGAACGGAACACGGTCTTTTATGCCGAAAATTACGCCTCTGGCAACATTACAATTTACATTTGGTGCATACAAACTGACCAATGACCATGTAGCATTTCAAAAGTAGCAAATGACGACAGGCAAAAACAATCCCCTTTTCCGTTGTCCAGCCCACCAAAAACGACCACACACATGCTTGGTTTCCTGTTCGATCAGGCCGGACAAACCCATCATAAACCCTTCAACCCAGATCGATGAACATGTCGTAAAGGAAAGGCAGAAACAGATGGAAAGGAGATAGAGGAGGTGGGAACAGTGTACCATAAACTCGGACACATCCTGCCCTTTGATCTTTATCAGGCCAGCTGCTGCACAAGGAACTGGCTCAGCGGGATTCACCCCAGGCGAGGAGTCAGTTCGGCCAGGTCAACCAGAAGTCAGCTAAGGCGTACGTGTCAAGGACTCTCTCGGCCGCAGTCATCGGGCCTATGTTAGGGCAACCACACAAAATGGGTGCCACATACAAAATGGACCCGGAGGTTCAGACTAAATCCTCAAATGCAGGGTGTTCTCCTATATCGATTCATACGAAAACACTCAGACACGTTACACTCGCCATTTGCGGTCTGTAGAGACCAAAATCGTCCATTTCCGACGATCTTTATAAATCGGGTTTCGGAACTTTCGAACCCAATTCGGAACCACGGAACCACAGACCCTCCTTTTGCCCCATCATAGGCAACAAACCCAGACCCATTTTAATTAAGCATGGGCGGAAAATCCGTTTCGCTCGCGGATTTTGCGGATTTTCGGTAAATTCGCAATCCGCGAGATTCGCGAATCTCCCGCAAAATCCGCAAATCCGCGAGCAGGGGATTTCATGGCTTGCTCGCACTGTTCGCGTGAGTTCGCGGCTTCCCAGTACAACTTCGCGCCCCGCGAATAAGCGCAAAATTGCAGAAATACGATCTTAGCAAAACTGAAACTACTTACCAGGTTCAAAAGTTCAGGCTCATCATTAGTAGCCATTTCCTGTAGTGCTTCCTGAGGGGCCCCTCCAGAGTTCAGTTGCCAGTTGCAACTATTATGTGACCCTGCTCTGAACCTCAGAATAGTTACACATATGCCACAAAGGTCCTGAATTACAGCTAAGGGAGACAAGCAGGAGCCAGGCTGGAGGTTCAAATCCATTAATCAGCCCCTAATTCATTATTGTCAGTTGGGGCAGGGCAGGTGTTGTAACTAATTTTGCAACAATGCAAGCACTTAGCAAGTGCAAAAGATCACTAATCAGGAAGCACTAAGGAAGCAGGTGCCAGCTAAAAAAATATTCTGTGACACATTAATCAGCCCCAAATTAATTCAGGTCACTTGAGGCAGGGAAGGTGTGCTTGCGTTGCCACAATAATGTACACTGACTGGACAACCAGAGGGTGCTGTGATGAAACAGAGGGTGGCATGGGTGGGCCAGAGGGTGGCATGAGTAGTCAGAGAGTGGCAGTGGTGACAGAGAGTGGCAGTGATGAAGAAGAGTGTCCCAAACAGGCTGGACACGTAGAAACAACAAGTTCGCGAAACTTGCGACCCGACAGGTAAGTTCGCGTTTTGCGAAATTGTACAAAACCCTCGCGAACTGGCAGAAACCCGCGCGAACACAAAAAAAAAAATCCGAAAATTCGTGAGAATTCGCGGATTTTGCGGATTGCGAGTTCGCAAATCCGCAAAATTCGCGAACGCGAGATTCGCAAAATTTGCCCATGCTTAATTTTAATCTGAATCCGGATCTATATTCATCAGATCATCGATATGCTGCTGTAGCATCATCCTATTACTAAGCATCTTTCTCTGAACAGGTTTCCGTACGCACAAAGTAGCACAAAGGCCACAAATAGCAGGAGCACACTGTACACAGAACCAGAACATGAACAAGATTGCTAAGACCATCCCAATGACTATCAGAATTTTCAAACCCCAAGTGGATATCAATCCCCATAACCATCCCATCAAAGACCAATCTCCTTTGTCCAGATGAACAGAATTGGAGATTTTGTGCAATTTGGAAATGGCCTGGAAGACTGATGGAGTGTTGTCTGGAATAAAAACACAGCAGCTTGATTGAATCAATCTACAAACTCCACCTCGATCTGCCAGGATAACATCAAGGGCAACTCTATTCTGAAGTGTCATAAGTCTATCCGACTGGAGCTCAGCAGTCAGTTACCAAGGGCACCGGCAGTTTCAACTATGGTGGACTCGACCACTCTTGTTAGCTGACGAATATTCCTACTGTTAGCCATAGATCCCCAGAACGGCAGAAAACCCTTAACGAAATCTCCCAATTCTTGACCTGCAGTGTCTTCTTGGCTAAAGACACCTCTAGCAATTCTCGTCTTATGGTAATTCGCCGCCGCTGTAAAAGTGGGGGGTAACAGAAAGGAAACAAAACATGTGCCCGAAAAGTCAGGGGGCAACCATGTAAAGGCTTTGTCGTAGCAAACAAAGTAGGTACCCTTAGCAGCTAAGAACGCTGGGGAAGACTGAGATGGAAACACATAGGTCTCAGCACAAACGCTCTTCCCTAACTGAGCCTTCGGATTCTTACCATTGCCCTGCAAACAATAGTAGCCCTTATGGGGCACTATCCAGATCGGTGGAGAACTTTTCGCTCGCTGGTTAATACTCAGACTAACTCCATATCCAGTTACGTTCCAACCACTATATGGTTGCCTCTCATCTTTCGGAATAGTCTCTTCTGCATTAGTCCCTCTAATCATGTCGACGATGCCTCTAGTTAGTGGGCTATTCTTCGGATTATCTCTCGGTGAACGTAGGGGGTGAACGCTGTGGGCATAGATAAACATGGTTCTGTAAGCTCGAATCGAACCATTTAAACTGAAGGGCCAAACCAGATAAGGAATACCCTTATCGGTTGTATGAGGCATCAAACCACAAATCCAGCAATTCTTTGTATTAATCACTAACTGATGCTGGTGCAAAAGTTGAATGAAAAAATTATTAGAGAATTCCAAACGTCTGACTACCTCATGTTCAGTCAAAGGGTGGAAAGAATGAGAAGAAATAGTAGGTGAAGGTGTAGGTTGCACAGTGGAATTAGATGTAATTTTAAAAACAAATGCTACATAACCAGCTATAAAGATCATGACGCTTAATAGCAAAAATATACATGGCATCAAAAAGCATTTTTTTCGACATTATTTTGCATATACGTTTTCTAAAAGTCAATGTCTGCACAGGTCTCTCCAGCTCAAAGAAATCCATCCTAAACTAAAGGTGCTGCCCGCGGTGGTTGGTTGATTCTGCTTGAGAGTGCCTCTGCTGCACCCAGGAAGGTTGCCTCGGGCCAACAGAACCCTCGACCTAGTGTCTCAGGCTTACACTCCCAAGACTGGTAGCAACCGTGACCCTAGCAGCGAGAACCGGATGGCAGTTCAAGAAAAACAAAAATTAGTAGATCCTTGGCGGAGAGTTAACCTGCAAACAATAAAAAAATCAACTTTATTAATGCTTTATTTGTGCTTAATTCTCGATCTCAAATTGTATCGGTTTCTTGCAGGTAATTCTTGCTCGGTAAACAAAAGATGAGGCTCGGTAGTATCCAATCGCTCTGCAGGAGATACTGATGCTTGCAAAAGTCGATCGCTCTCCTTTTCTGAACTAGTTCCAATCAGACGAGCATTGCTGAACGGTATGAACTTCGGGATTGTCTCGGTCTCAGAGTCTGCAAGACCCTCTTGGACCCACTTGTCATAGGGCAAAGGAAAAGGTGCCTTTTTGGTATGCGAGCCGTGGATCCAGTTGCGCTTTCCACACACTCGCACAGCAGATCTTGTAGACAACAGGACCTGGTAGGGCCGAGTCCAGCGGGGCTGCTCGTTCTTCGTTCGCTGGAAATTTCTGACGAAGACCCAGGCACCGGGTTCAATAGCGTGGCCTGGATCCTCTGTAGCTTGAGGAAGACTGTTGTATACCTGTTGGCCTAAAACACTCATTTTAGTTGTCAATTCACACAAATAATCAAGCAAAACAGGGTGTTCGAGGTAGCTGAACCTTGTCGGTCTTGGTACGCCCCAAACATTCGCCGGGCGAGCAAACACAACTTCATATGGACTCAAACCCATTCTCGAATGCACAGTCACTCGGGTGGACAAAAGTGCTAATGGCAGAGCATTTGGCCATTGTAAACCAGTGCTTTCCTGAAACTTGGCTAACTTCAACTTAAGGGTGCCATTATAGCACTCGACTAAACCAGCTGATTGGGGATGATTTGCAGCGTGGAATTTCTGCCTAATCCCGAGACCATCACACACTCTCTTCATAACTTGACCCACAAACTCACTTCCGTTATCACTCCAAATGATTCTCGGCATTCCAAATCTCGGGTAAAACTCTTTTATCAAAACTTTTGCTGTGGACAAGGCAGTATTGTCCTTAAGGAGGTAAGCTTCTACCCATCTAGAAAAAGAGCAAACAACCACTAACACATACTTCAAGTTGTTGCATCTCTCCATATGAATAAAATCTAGGTGCAAAGCCTCGAACGGATAAGTAGGAGGAGCAAAATGACCAGCTGGTGTCGGGGTTCCTTTACCAGGATTATGCATCAAACACACCATACAGTTCTTAACTAAATTCTCCGCACATCTGGGAATTCCTATATTCTGCCAAACCGGAGCCAACAACTTGCAAATCCCTTTCACACTAATGTGTGTCACTCCATGTGCCATTGTAACGACTGGAAGCACATACGCGTTAGGCAACAACCATCTCTGATGTTCAGACAAATCAGTCCAACACCCATTCGAGTCTAACCTACCCTTACTTTCTCTCCATTCATCCAACTCTTTCTCTGTGGCCTCACTCTGAATAACTTTCACGCTTTCAATGGTGTCTTCACACATACCCTTCTCTGGAACCCATCTCGCCGGACCCGCAACATACATTCGACTCATCACGTTTCTAGCAGTTTCTTTCGCAACTTCATATGCAAACGCATTACCACGACCAACATCATCCGTAACCTTTTTATGGGCACTGCATTTCACAATCAGTACTTGCAAAGGTAACGTAAGAGATTCAAGAAGTTCATTCACCAGTTGTCCATGCTGGATTTTCGTCCCATGCGATGTCAAAAATCCACGTTCACGCCACAAACGTCCAAAACTATGGGCCACACCAAACGCATACTGGCTATCTGTATACACATTCACTCGTTTTCCTTTCGCCAACACACATGCTCTCGTAAGTGCAATCAATTCAGCCGCTTGTGCGGAATTATGTGGGATACGTGCAGCTTCGACAACTGTATGCAAAGTCGTCACAGCATATGCTGCAGTTGTATCACCATTCGGTAATTTAAAACACGAACCATCAACCCACAAAGCATCATCACAGTCAGGGAGAGGAGTATCCTTCAGATCTATTCTCCATTTCGTCTCTTATTCGGTTCTCAAGAAACAAT
Organism: Lissotriton vulgaris; assembly: GCF_964263255.1. Taxonomy (NCBI): domain Eukaryota; kingdom Metazoa; phylum Chordata; class Amphibia; order Caudata; family Salamandridae; genus Lissotriton; species Lissotriton vulgaris. The sequence continues at coordinate 1,892,789,501 of NC_141691.1, read as the reverse complement.
CGTGTTGCCCTTCGCTATCATCGTCTGTCTCAAGCGAAATCGGCAACAATGTAGCCGGGTTTAGAGTATTGCACCTCTTGATGTGCACATGGCTTGCTAACAACGTAAGCTCATACCCTGACAACCGAGCACTAGTTAAGTGCTGTGTCTTCGTACGATTCAGCAAGGTATCCACTGCATGTGGAACCATAACCATTAACGTATTATCCATAACCAAACCCGCAGATTGTCGAATCGAAACAGCCGCTGCCGCTGTGGCTCTCAAGCAACTCGGCAACGCTCTGGCTACAGGATCTAAAGTCAACGAAAAGTACGCACATGGGCGTTGCTTCCCGCCAAACTGCTGAGTCAAAACTGATAATGCACATCCCTCTCTCTCATGGACATACAATATGAAAGGCTTGCTGTAGTCGTGTGTACCCAACACAGGAGCCGAACACAACGCATTGCGTAATTCAGAAAAACTTTTTTGACATTCCTCAGTCCAAGGAATAGGATTTGGAGTATCCTTAACTGTAAGAGCTATCAAAGGCTTCGCTAGAAGAGAAAAATTAGGGATCCACTGTCTACAGTATGACGTAATACCCAAAAACGCACGTACTTCTCTCTGTGTCATAGGGACACTCATTCTCGCAATAGTCTGAATTCTTTCTGGTGTCAGTTTCCTTCCCTCCTTCGATAAGAGGTGACCTAAATAGGTAACTTCTTGGCGACACAATTGTAACTTCGAGAGAGAAACTTTATGATTGCAATGAGATAAATGAGACAACAAGGACACAGTGGCATCCTTACAGATGTCTTCGGTATCAGCAGCAACCAACAAATCGTCAACATACTGGATAAGGGCTGCACCGTCAGGAAAAACTAACGAGTCAAGTTGAGTCTTCAGAGCTTGACTGTAGATAGATGGACTCTCGCAATAGCCTTGCGGAGCGCGTTTAAAGCGGAAGCTTCGTCCTCCTAAAGAGAATCCAAAAATATCTCTACTCTCCATGGCAATCGGGATGCTGAAGAAAGCATTCTTCAAGTCTATTACCGAAAACCAAGTGGCAGAAGCAGGAATCAATGTCAATAATGTAGTAATGTCAGGCACAACAGGAAATTGTGGAACAACAATCTTGTTCACTTCACGGAGGTCGATAACAAATCTATACACAGAAGGCTGTGAAGAATCAGTTCTTTTCAAGACAGGCAAAACCGGACTATTACACACATTACCTCGAGTCTCTTCAACAACACCTTTGTCAATCAGATCATAAATGATTGCCAAAAGTGCACGCTCACCATCACTTGAAATACGATATTGTGGAATGCGCTGTAACTTAGCACTCGCCTTCAATGTCACAACATATGGGGGAATATCTAACAGGCCCACATCATTCGGACCCGTAGCCCACAATGAATCTGGTAACGAAGACAATTCAGGTGGGAGACAATCCTTCGATACATATATGGGAGAGATCACATTCTCACCCAGAGTAAGATGTACTCCTAACGGAGAACAGTACAAAGTCGCATACAATCTCTTCAACAAGTCAAGGCCTAGCAAATTCTCATTACAACCCGTAGTCAAAAGAAGGGGTGCTTCAAACCTACAAGGACCAACAGAAAGAGGCAATGGAACGGAAATCGGATTCGTAACGGGGGCGCCAGAAAAACCTATAGAAACATTATTAAAGCCAGACAAAGGTGCGCCAGGGAGCTTAGAACGCATAATAGAACTCTTCGTAGCACCAGTGTCTAGCAGAAAAGGCTCTGACACACCTGATGCAATCCCTTCCACGTAGGGTCCACTCTGATCTACTGGAATCGAAACAACTCCCTCTCTTTGTCCATGGCTGTCCTAGCAATCATTGCCTTGCGTTTCATCGCCTTCAACATAATAATCATCCAAGTAGTACTGTGCTGTCCTATCAGACGAATTCTGCTGTTGGTCAAAGCTATTCATTGAATTCTGCGGAGGCAAAGGTCGCGCGTTCTGTCCGCGACCTCTACCTCTAGGCGCTTGTTGAGCACCTCTACCTCTCACACCAGGAGCACTATTTGCACGTTGCAACAGAACGGGACAACTATTCTTGTAATGGCCCTCTTCTCTACAATACGCACACTGATTAGGCCCATACTGAATACGCTGTTGAGGAGTCTCGTCTGTTTAGGCTGCTGATAATCGCGCTGATTATTAACACGGGGTGGATAAGCTTGTTGTAGAAGAACTTTAGTCTTCAATTCCTTAGTCTTCTTATCCGCTTTCTCTAACTCGTCCTTACGCCTATTCTCATAGTACTGAGCCGTAGCTAGAATCTGCGCCGATGTAGAAACAGGCCAAGCACTCTCGGAATCCTTCAACTTAGTACAAAACTCAGGAAGAAGATTGTGCACGAATTTATCAACGAATAATCTCTGGCCACCCTCGGTAGCCATATCCTGGCCACTATGGTCGACAAACGTTTCTTAGAAACGCGAGAAAAAATCTGACACAGTCTCATCTTTCTTCTGCTTACAAGCAGACAATTTATCCCAATTAACACGGACCTCGGGCATCAAGGTATTCATAAAAGTGATAATTCTACCAGGAAGTTCAGTAATAACATTTTCAGGCTTAGCACCTCCAACTTGTCTATCATTTGCAGCAACAAGATTCGTCCATGAATCACCCAATTCATTATCATGATCCGTATGTCGAATGACATTCCAGATGGGCTGTGGAACTACATTCCAGAACAACATGTCTATGTCCGCCAAATTCATGACGCACGAGCTCACAGTCTGCGTAAGTTCTTTATAATATCCTGCCGGATTCTTCCGCGGATCAGGTAAAGTCTGTTTAAGCGCTAAAACTTCTGCACGTTTCCATGGGACATGAACCCACACTCGCTGAAAATGCGCAAGAACAGGTGGAGCAGCATTAGGATCAGCAGGTCTCCATACCGGAGGAACCTCTCGCATCGGATACTGACGCGCGTGTCTCCTAACTGACGAGTCTGGCTCAAACAGCCGTTCAGTAGGAACATCACTGCGAAGCGACAATAACGTCGACACCGCTTTCTCGATGTCGTGTAAACTCACAATAGTCGGAACAGGCATAGAAACAGTAGTAGCAGGAATAGGCAAAGTTGGTCCCTTTAGCAAACTCGGAACGCAATCGAAACAATTCCGCAGGAACTCTACCCACTTCGTTCGTCCCTTTAGCAAACTCGGAACGCAATCGAAACAATTCCGCAGGAACTCTACCCACTTCGTCCGTCCATTGTTCATGGAGGAACGCACACATAAGCTCAAAAACATAACGTTGCTTTGGTGCTTCTCATTGTCGGAAAACATCCATGATACCCTCGAGATCGTACTGGGACTTATACGTCACCCATCTTCGCGCCATATGATCCAAAACCACTCGCTCATCTGTATCAGGCAGTTGACTACGCAACTGTCTACGCTCACTAGCAGGAGACATACCCACTTGTCCCAACCAAGGAGTTAGAAGACCGGAAAAGACAGCAGTCATCCGCTGTCTAGGAGAAGGAGTAGTCGGAAGGACAAGAGGAGACGAAACAGTAGTAGAAGGATCCATAGTCGGAACAGGCATAGAAACAGTAGTAGCAGGAATAGGCAAAGTTGGCTAGACATGGGCGAATTTTGCGGATCTCGCGTTCGCGAATTTTGCGGATTTGCGAACTCGCAATCCGCAAAATCCGCGAATATCCGCGAATTTGCGGATTTTTTTTTTTTGTGTGTTCGCAATTGTTTCTGCCAGTTCGCGAGGATTTGGTACTAGTTCGCAATTGCGAACTTACTTGTCGGCTCGCAACGGTCGCGACTATGTTGTTTCTACGTCTGGTTCATCATCACAGCCTCCCAGCACCCTCTGTTTTACCACTGGCACCCTCTCTTTGACCCATGCCACCCTCTGTTACATCAATGCCACCCTCTGGTTCATCATCACTGTAGAAGATGGGGGGGAAAAGCAAGCCCACCTGCCCTGCTTGAACTGACATGAATTAATTTGGGGTTAGTTTATTAACAACACCTGCCCTGCCCCAACTGACAATAATGAATTAGGGGCTAATTAATGTGTCACTGAAAGAATTTAAAGTTCCAGCCTGGCACCTGCTTGTCTGCTCCTTTAGCTGTAAATCAGGACCTTTGTGGCATACAGTTAAGGTCAGAGCAGGGTCACACAATAGTTGCAAGCAGGCAACCGAATTCTGGAGGGCCCCCTCAGGAAGCACTACAAAGAATCGTTACAAATCATGAGGTTGACCTTTTGCACCTGCTCATTGCTTTTGCTTTTGCTGAAATCGTTTTTCGTTTTTTTTCGCGCTATTCGCGGGGCGCGGCGTCTTGCGAAACCGACCGCGGAAGCCGCCAATTCGTGCGAATGAGCATTTTATTTTTTTGCGGCTTGTTGTTTCGCGAGTTTTTTTGCAGTATTCGCGAGCCGCTTGCAGCGCAACACGCGAATTTACCCCAAGGTCAAGTACGGGCGTGGCCATTTTGTTTGCGTGACGTATTTCCGTTTCCGCCCGCTATGTATAATCTCGCGCAGTAAGCGCATTGCGAGTAGAGGTTCGCACGAGATCGCGCGGGAAATCTAGAGGTTCGCACGAGATCGCGAGGAAAATCTCGCGCGAACTTACTTTCGCGCTCGTGAACGGGCGCCGGCCATCTTGTTTTTCATTCATTTCCTGTGTCTGGGCATGGTGTTTAATCCTCTTGGTATCTTTGCCATCCTTTGCTTGTTTTCAGTTTTTTTTTTACGATTTTGCTTCCTATCTATCCCTCTCTTTTCCTAGCTGTATATTTTTGTCTTTTCTGCTATTTTTCTTTACTTTTAAACTACTTTTTTAAACTCTTTTCTTTTCTTCTTCCCTATCCTATTCTTTCTTAATTTTCTACTTCTTCCTACCTTACCTGCCCAGACCATGGTCAAGCCAGGCGCCGTGAAGCTGCCCAGGCACTTGAGGGCCGCAGCGGCGGTGGGGAGTAGTGCTGGACCCAGTGGCAGGACAGCATGCGGGAGATTGAGGGGGGAGCAGGTGACGCGACGGGAGATATTCAGCCCGGAGGAAGTGGGCGCGCTGGTCTACTTCGTCCAGCGCCGCCTGCCCAGGACCATCGCGGGAGGCGGCAGGATCGCGGCCGGCGGCTACAACATGCGGGAGCGCCGGAAGCGGTGGGAGAAGGTGTGCTGGGCCATATCCCACCTCTACGGGGTCCAGCGCACCTACAGCCAGGTCACCCATCGCTGGACGGACCTCCTGGACCGCGAGCGCGACCTGCTGGACCAGCTCGGCTTGGAGATCCCCGGGCTTGGTGAGTAGTAGTAGCCATTTAATCACTCACTACTATGATGTTTTCTCCTGCTCTGTGTTGTTGTATTGCAAATATTTGTTTTTTACATGGAGCAAGCCAATAATGCCGCTGATGACGATTACATTGTAGTTAAATTATATTTCAAAATCTTCTGTGCATTTCAGGTGCACTGCTCTCCTTCTCAGTGGCGTTGTTACTATGCTTATTTGTTTTCTATTTCGTGGTCTCATTGGCCTGAGTAACTATTATGTATGAGTGTACTTTACAGAACTGCGTAATGCTAGACACTAGGGGGCAGATTACATTTACAAGCCCCTTGCGCCACGTTTACGTTGCCTTGCGTGACGCAACAGCGGCGTAAACGTGCTGCATCCCTGCGAGTCATTTACAGCATGACGCATCTAGGGAGATGCGTCACGTTATAAAGCCATGGGCCTGCACCACAATGGGTGCATTCCTAGTACGCAGGGTGGGCGGTCCAGCGGCTGTGCGCCTCGCAAAATTGCCTGCGTGAAATGTACAAGATTTAACGCAGGCACTTCTGCGACGCTGCTACGTCAATTCAATTCCTTATGTCTGCTCGAAGCAGGCGAAAGGACTGACACAGCATGTTAAGTATTGGGTGGCCCTGAGCATTACTGGAGTTGCATTGCGTTGGCGACGTGACTCCAGCGATGCGCCGCTCTTACGTGACGAGATGCGTCACGCAAGTGCCTACCCTTGCGCCAGGGCGCGCCGCATTGTAAATGAGGCACATCTGCCGTGTCGCAAGGGTAGTTTTGCGTGACGCATTTGATCTGGCGCATCTCTGGAGATGCGCCAGAATGCGTAAGTAAGTATGCCCCTAAGGGGCAGAATTGCAATTACCGTCGCATCCCTGCAAAGTAGCAGGGATGCGCCATTAATTGTGCGGCCCGCTACCACCACCAAACATGGTGCGCCGTATTTGCAATGCGGCGCACCATGGGCCCAAAACGTCACCGAAGCTTTACTGCTGGAGTTGCGTCGCAACGATGGCGCAGCTCCATCAATGCTCTGGGGTACCCTATCTCCCCAATGCTGGGTCAAGCCGTACGTCTGCTTCAAGCAGGTGCAGGGTTTGTGTGACGCATCATTGTCCTAAAGGTGACTGATTGATATTTTGTAGATTTCCCTCAGCCACTATTAGGATGTGTTCCAGCGCAGGAATGCCCTCCCTTGCGCCGGAACGCCCCCTGATGGCGCAGGGCTTTATAACGGGATGCATCTCCCAAATGCGTCACGTTGTTATAATATTATACGCCGCACCATGGCGCCCTTTTTTGTTTAGCTGCTGCGTCACAAAAGTCACGCAAGAACGGCGCAAAAGAGCCGCAAGGGCTTAAATCTGCCCCTTCCTTTGTACCCCTGACAATAAGAAAAATAGTGGCGGTGGATTGATAGTTTGACTATTTAAATGACTGGTAATGTAGCAGGCAACTGTTAGTGTTGTCACTGATCTGACTGAAATCACAATGGAGTTTGTCTGTCACTTTGCGTCTTGCCTGCGGACTGCTGCCTGCCAGTCCTAGGTGAACGTTTCAGTACTTTGTTTAGTGAGTTACGTGACTTTCGAAGTCACAGGTCCGCAAATAAATGAAAAGTAACCATAATCAATATAATTTCGCGGAAATATTTTGTTATTGTTCCTTTGAAATGTTTGATTTGGTTGACATTGACAAGCAACAATCATCCATGTTTTCTGTTCTTTCTTTCATGTTGTACGTCAGCTCCCCCCAGGGGCGAGAGGAGGACACAGGAGCAGCAGGCGGCGGATGCTGTTCAACAGGGCCAGGATCGGGCAGGCGAGGGCTCCTCTGCTGGCCCCAGTAAGTTTTCATTTTAGACTAGTACCTATTTTTCCTAGCGTTCCTCATTTGACTTTTTTCAAAATTGTCTTTGCTCTTCTTGTAGACTGTATCTAAATTCTTATCCTGCCTCTACTATGTCTATGACTCCCTGTGGTATTACTAGATTATTCTTATTAGTCTGTCTGTGTAGCTAACTAAGATTGCACGGTTGGCGAAACTCCCATGATTCTAGTCAGCAATAGCTCTATCAACTTAGTGCAGTCCTCTGGGATTGTCCATAATGTCTTTTGAGGTGTTCTATCTGGACTCATGCTTGCAAAAATTGCAAAACCTTTCGCTCAGTTACTCTAGTCTGGACCAAAAAACACAGATTGTATTTAAGTTTAAAAGCTTTATTAAAAGTAAACACATTTATTAAAATGAAGTCATAATAAAACTAAACGTTTAACTGATAATGGAAAAGTGGTTAGTGCTGACGATTAATTGAAGACATTTCTTGTGGTCGAGCCGAGCTCTCACCTGGTTTCAACTTGATCTTGTTGTTAGAAGTCCATCTTCTGTCTGTGTGGAGAAAAATGGTGCGTGTTAAAAAAACAGCCTTCATCAGTTGTGCCAAAAAGTGCAGCAAGACAACCTTCCCTGGAAAAAGGGACATTTTTTTTAACTTTAACGTAGACAGTCACAAATTACATTGTTTTCACATGTCTTCATTCCTAGACCAAAGACTAGTGAGTGCTTTATTCTAACATTCTTAAATGTACTTTGTAGGTGGAACATCTGGTGGCGGGGCCAGTGTGGAGGTGGTGGTGCTCGACACGGAGGCGGAGGGCGATTCTTCAGGGGAGCAGGCGGCGGCTGTGAGAGTTGAGACGGTGGTGGTGGCGGCCAGAGGTAAGCTCTTATATATTCCTTACTTATTGAGATTGAAGACTAGCTGGGAAGGCAAGAATATGAGATGCATGGCTGGGTGAATGATGAAGCAATGATGGGTGGAAGGACAACAGCCTGGGTGGGTGACACAGAAACTGTATGTGTCCATATACCTGGATCATGCTACTATCTGACTCTTAGATAGCATATGTGTATCTAGAGCAGGGGTACTCCTAGTATGGCCCGCGGGCCGGTGGTGGCCCGGCAAGCCTTCCTTGGCGGTGCGCAGACCTTGCAGACAATCACTGCTCCCCCGGCCCCCACAGAGCAGAGGCTTTTTTGTATTTCACCTGTTAGCGCCCCTGCATCTCCACTCTGACAATCACTGCTCCCCCGGCCCCCACAGAGCAGAGTGGAGATGCAAGGCCACAAAGAGGTGAAATAGAACAAAGCCTCTGCTCTGTGGGGCCGGGCAAGCAGTGATTGTCAGGGTGGAGAAGCAGGGGCGCTACAACAAACAAAGCCTCAATAATATGTTCATGGTCTTTTAAAGACCTGTTAAGTACTTTGGTGTTGTTGTCTGTGTGTGCGCGTTGAGGAAGCGGTCTCAACCCGGGCTGAAGGCTGACACAGATAGACACACACACAGTGAGATGACAGAGGGGGAGGGAGAGGGAGGGCAGGAGGGAGAGAGAGATGGAGGGAGGGCAGGAGGGAGAGCAGGAGGGAGAGAGATGTATGTAAATGCTGGGTCTGGTGGCTCAGTGGATGAGGGCATCTGCTGCAGGGACTTGTGTGCAACCTCATGGTCACAAGTTATCGTTTTGCTTTAGCCCCGCCCCCTCTGACTCCGCCCCCACCAGTGCGGCCCTCGGCCCCAAACTACACTGTAAATGTAGCCCCTGAGAGAAAGTTTGTGAGTACCCATGATCTAGAGAGAGTAGACGGTCAGTGGATGAACTAAGTGTAACTTTGAAGAGCATGTAACACTGCACCCGCACGTCCGTTCCAGTGTAGGAAAGGCAAAGAAAAGAACTTTTAATTTTGTCCAAATACTACCATAAATAGTAGCAGTAGTTTGTATTGCAAGCACTGCATAGATCCGGTTATTATGGTGGCCACTCCCTACCTCTCTTAATAAGTTTAGTAGTACTCAGTCATTCATGTGTGGATGTATCACTGGTCACTCAATAAAAAGCAAAGCACCTAAAGTCATCCCATATATAAGCAAAAACATCCCATGTGAAGTGATAGATAATCAGATTATTTATCTTCTTCAATTTTCCATTTCTAGTACTCATTTCCACTGTAGGGTGAAAGTTAAATTAATTAAGCAGTAGCCCTTGAGTTGTAACAGAGTATTCTCAGTGCCACCCGTAATAGAAAAGTAAGAGCTTCACCACCTGCATGTACTGGACGGGTACAGTAACGCAACGGCAACGCAAGTCTAGGTCACTCCTCATGGCGTGCGTCTCTTTTTCTCGGGTGCAAGTTTACTGCGCTGGCATTATGCCGGCTTGCAGAAAATAACGTACCAATTTTCCAAAACAAGAGATAAGAAGAAGAATAAGACTGGTGTACTTTCATAGTCGACTCCAATGGAAGTCCACAGTGCTCGTAGAATTTGTTCCTTAAACTCCCACTAATGTTAGAGCAAGGATGAAGAAGTGTGAGGTTAGATAGATACTGGCCTCAATAGTTATGTAATGCGCTTGCAAGTTGCTAGTTGTACTGCAACACAAATTTCTGCTGAATGATTGAGTTAATCTTAAAGAGCATTGGTTACAGACTATGTCTTTCTTTCTTCATATAGGTTCTCCTTCCAAACGAACAAGGAGGAAGGAGCTGGCTAGAGCGGCCCGGCAACGGAGGATCGAGGCCACTGTTGCGGAATATCGGCGGCTGGTGGCCCTGGAGGACGAGGAAAGTGTGCAGTCGACAACAACAACAACGTCGTCTGCATCGGCCTCCGTGGCCCCACGGGCTGCCACCCAGCACAGTGGTCCACCCAGACTGAGCCGGGCTGCCAAAGGCAAACGCCACCGCCGAGCAGCAAGGCCAACAGCTGCCTCTCACAGGCATTGCACCTGCAAGGCAGTGAAGGCACGCCTGCGCCGCACTACCCTGATGGTGTCCCGCCTTCAGCAGGAGCTCGCCTTGCTCCGCGAGGAGCATGATGCCCTGGCCCAAAAAGTTAACAGCATCCACCCATAGTGTCCCTTGCCCCTTTTTTAGAGACTTTTGGGGGGTGGGAATTGGGAGTTGGGTTTTTGGGGACTTTTGAAGGACAATCGTTGGGGTTAGGGAGGGTCTTGCGGGAGATTATTTTGTTAGGGATATAAATATACTTTTTCAAACTTTATCTGAGCATACCTGTTTTTTACTGTTTGCCTGGTGGGTGGGGGTTTAACGTTGACTGTTTTCCTGAAAGTTTAGTTCCATTTTCTTCCTTTAAGTGTAAATGCCCAAATGTTTTCAACACTAAGTGCCTCTCACAGACTAAGTGAAGTGAATCCAAGAGTCCTAGGACTTTAGTAGTACTACCTTCAGTCTCTCGTCTCTCGTACTAATACTCCATTATACCCCCAAACCACCAAACGCTTATCTTACCTGTAATTTGTGTTTGAAAGTAGGGCTAGACCCAGGGCTGGCTCCACGGGAAACACCGAATAAGGTTGGCAATCTTGGTCGGATAAAATTTCCTCATAGCGGTGGTTCTAGTGGTGTGACACAGTGGCAGTTGCATGCCTATGAAAAAAAAAAAAATGAAATCTGGTTTGTCCTCCTGAGCAATTCAACGGTACAACTGAGAATATAGCAGGTGACAGAAGTACAGTAGAGCAGTGCCACATTGTAGCCTAACAAATGGTAAAGTATAACTACTAATTCGGTTGAAGTTCTTTCACATTAGCAATGGTTCTTTGTCAAGCAGAGTAAGAATATATCCTCGGATTTCTTCACCAGCCTGTTGCTATCACCTTATCCTCCCCAGCAAGTGTGTGGATTTATTGCTGTAATAATAATTTAGTCACACATCAATCAAAACCACACAGCCCGGGGGAAGAGGGTTAGGGTTTGAAAAATGGATGGGTACGGGGGTTTTTGGGAAAGGTTTTGGGAGACAAGAAAAAATAGCACAGCATAGACAAACTATTGTGAACATAAACAAATCTTTGGGTACAAACCTATCCATCAATCTTTGAAAGTGCATGCACTACTGCATGCATGTCAGTGAAAAGTAAGTAGTACATTCGACAACTGTGGAAAGAAAGAATGCGACAGTACAGGGCCTGTGTGGAATTATTGATAACGATATTCAACATAAGGTCTCTGTAGCCAGATACCCGAGAGCCTTGCTGGTCACTATAAATCCATTCACAACAACACTCAATGGGGTTGGTCTGGAAGGTGTCAGGTTTACTCCCCGTGATCCAGTCGATGCAAATATGGTTCCACCTCCAAATGTCACCAACACCCAGAAGTGTAAACACAGGGTGTTCGAGCCATTAGGCGGGGGAGAAAAATAACAAACTAAAATAAAAAATGTGGGATGGGTAAAGGTAGGGTCAGCAGGGAAAGGATACCTGTAACAGAAGACAAGACAGGCATCAGTGAAGTGCTGTCCTAACATACAAGGGTACTCTCATATAGTCTCACTAAATAACCAAGGAAGTAGACAAGTACCTGAGCACCAAGAAAACATGACCTTGGATAGGAAATACTATAGCCCTTCTGCCACAATCTGTGAGGAAGGCCTAAGAAACACATAAACATATAGTTAACGAACACACTCCTGTCGCACCAAACACACTCGCGTTATACTAAGACATCAAACCCACTACTCACAACATACCACAAACATGGTAGAGGACTCAATGTACAAAGGGGGTTCCAAATAGTCAAAGCAAAGATGTATGGTCCAACAAAAAGGAAGAGGGAAACAGTAGTGTGTAGGAAGCAAGAACTACAACACTGTGCTCTCTAAGTAATGACCCAGTAGAGAATCTTTGGTGAAGGTCAAACAGAAAAACGTAGTTGCGACCACCACTGAATTCTGCCAACAACACACCCCACGGTGCACTACACAAAAAGAACTGGGGTAGCCTGTAGTTACCTCACTACATGCCCAGTTATGGAGGTCCTTTGAAATACACAGTTATACAACGGAGACGCGTAGTTGTCCTTACTACCGCGCTCCGTTTTAATAGTACAAAAACGATCCCCGATGTGAACGCTAACACGTGGTATAGACCGCCACTGTGCTCCGCCACACACAATTCAACCAAACAGGAATTCATCAAAGGTAGAATTCTGTTAGAAAACAGTCACAGAACCTCCCTTAACAATCCGTTCAGGCAGTAATCAGCTGACCGCACGGGCGGCCAAAGAGTTTAGAGCGGCTTTACCTGAAGACGCGTGAAGTCCGTCTACCGCCAAGGACAGAACACGGAAGCGCTCCCCACTGAGCCTCAGGGGGGGGGGAAGGTGATAGTCCACAGGAGACACGATAGAAAAGCATGCAGAGCGTCCGCTCTCATGCCGGTGCAGAACAGAAACCAGAATAACGCGCAACAGGAAGCGCGTCTGTTCCCCAGATAAACTTCCTGCAAGTCTCCCGCCTACTCATGGGAAATGTAGTTTCATAGTACGGTAGGCGCTTAGGGGCTGCGAAACCTGACAGAAGGTATAGTAGATAGAAAAGGAGAAATTGCTTTTTTTCTAGGTGTCCCCTCACTCACCAGGGTTGCCCCTTGGTGACATGCTTCATCATTGGGGCCATCCCAGTCCTCTACGGCCTGGGGCGTGCTGCGACTTGCGAATTACGTAGGAGCACTTACAAATGACTATGTGTGGTGCAGATGTGATAGTGGAGTGGACTAAGTGATGTGTTAAGGGATCAATTTAGAAGCCTAGAGAGAGCCAAGAAATGCAGTCACAGTCAGAGAAAAAGGCAAGGGATACTGTATCTATGTGGTTGTAGTGGTCCTGTTGGAAGTGGTGAGTAAGTTGCCTGCAGAAAAAAAATCCTCCTATTAGCGGCACTCCTCCATTGCAGCCGACGCTTCGTCCATCGATGTTGGTCACCAGAAGACACCCTGTAAAAAAAAGCACAGCATAGACAAACAATTGAACATAAACAATTCTTTGGGTACAAACCTATCCATCAATCTTTGAAAGTGCATGCACTACTGCATGCATGTCAGTGAAAAGTAAGTAGTACATTCGACAACTGTGGAAGAAAGAATGCAACAGTAAAGGGCCTATGTGTAAATTATTGATAACGATATTCAACATAAGGTCTCTGTAGCCAGATACCCGAGAGCCTTGCTGGTCACTATAAATCCATTCACAACAACACTCAGTGGGGTTGGTCTGGAAGGTATAGTAGATAGAAAAGGAGAAATTGCTTTTTTTCTAGGTGTCCCCTCACTCACCAGGGTTGCCCCTTGGTGACATGCTTCATCATTGGGGCCATCCCAGTCCTCTACGGCCTGGGGCGTGCTGCGACTTGCGAATTACGTAGGAGCACTTACAAATGACTATGTGTGGTGCAGATGTGATAGTGGAGTGGACTAAGTGATGTGTTAAGGGATCAATGTAGAAGCCGAGAGAGAGCCAAGAAATGCAGTCACAGTCAGAGAAAAAGGCAAGGGATACTGTATCTATGTGGTTGTAGTGGTCCTGTTGGAAGTGGTAAGTAAGTTGCCTGCAGAAAAAAAATCCTCCTATTAGCGGCACTCCTCCATTGCAGCCGACGCTTCGTCCATCGATGTTGGTCACCAGAAGACACCCTGTCCACTGCCTGCCTGATGCTGAATTGTGGCTCGCTACTGTGAAGCCTGACTCCATCCTTTTTTCCCCATTGCAGAGACTGAAACCCGGCCTGTAATTATTCAACGAAAAACAGGAAGTGATATAATATTACAACACCACTGATAAATAAATATAAGGTATGTAGGCTGTGGAGTGCAAAAAGTCACAATTTGATTTTCCTAGTAGACAGTACAATATTTTTGAAAGTGCGTACTCTGAGTCACCTTTTGAAGGATAAATAAGTATGGGCAAATTAATGTAGCGGATCTTGCCCCTCAAGCTAGGTGTACTGTAAACTGTGTTTTAGAACAAAATTAGATCTTCCTAGCAGTGCTCCCACCCAGACCCTTACTAAAGCCAGTCGCAAAAATGTAGAAGACCCCCAATCACATCTCAAAAAACGAGGCCTAGCAGAAAACTGGTGACAAAACTTACTTTGAAAGTAAAAGTAGGCCGAAGTACCCCCTTCCTAATTACCCATTACCCACCGTGGATTGCATTCAAACCACTTGCAAGCAACCAAGCAAAAGTAGCCATAGCCAGCATCGCTCCAAGACTCGAAATCCCCCCCACTCAAACACATGCAATAGAAATACTGCTAACCCTAACGAACCCTAAGTTAAGAATAGTGGCAAAGGCTTTCTTTAACTATGCCAAATCCCCCCTTTCCCACCATGGATTTTCTTCAAATGACTTGCAACCAAAATTACACATTCTCACGAGTGCTCTAAGACCCCAGAACTCAGTTGGAAAAATCTAGAACACCCCGAAACACATGCAATCCTGCTGCTAGGGCTAACCCTAACGAACCCTAAGTTACAAAAAGTGCCAAAACTAAAGGCTTTTCCGCGCGGATTTTGTCCCAACCACTTCTACCCGGTATTAGACCTTCCCAGGAATGCCCCAAGACCCGGCAACCCACCCGCCAAGAAGCGTAACACCCCCAAACAGGCCAAAAGCAAAATCTCATACTTGCAATATTTCTGGGCCTTCGGTCCAAACGCGCTGCGTAGCTAGGCCATAAGTCGGGGTTGGCACGACGGATTTCCTGAAAAGCAAATGCAATCAAGATTAGAGTGTCCCAGCAGTGCTCCCAGACCACGAAACTCACCCACAAACACCAGGAAGCCCCCCAAACAGGCCCCCGAAAACGCTACATAGAGCAAAATGTCAGAAATAGCCCAAAAAAAAATCGGCCTGGATTTTGTCCCAACCACTTCTACCCGGTATTAGACCTTCCCAGGAATGCCCCAAGACCCGTCAACCCACCCGCCAAGAAGCATAACACCCCCAAACAGGCCAAAAGCAAAATCTCATACTTGCAATATTTCTGGGCCTTCGGTCCAAACGCGCTGCGTAGCTAGGCCATAAGTCGGGGTTGGCACGACGGATTTCCTGAAAAGCAAATGCAATCAAGATTAGAGTGTCCCAGCAATGCTCCCAGACCACGAAACTCACCCACAAACAGACGGAACCCCCCCTAAGAGCACCTCAAAGGCAAGCAAGTCATCAAAAACACAAAAAAAATTCCGCCTGGGATTTGGTCCAAAACACTTTTATCCGGTATTAGAGCTTCCCAGCAATGGCCCCAGAGCCGTCAACCCAGGAGAAAACGAGTAGAAGACCCCCAAACAGCCAAAGAGCAAAAGTACAAAAATGGGGACTTAGTCAATTTTTCACAAATTTCCCAAATCACTCCGCGCGCGCTCTGCAGCTAGGCCCTAAGTCCCCTCTGCCACCATGGATTTGCTTCAAACCTCCTGCAAAGTAAAGTATATATAGCCAGCAGTGCTCCCAGACCACGAAACTCACCCACAAACACCAGGAAGCCCCCCAAACAGGCCCCCGAAAACGCTACATAGAGCAAAATGTCAGAAATAGCCAAAAAAAAAATCGGCCTGGATTTTGTCCCAACCACTTCTACCCGGTATTAGACCTTCCCAGGAATGCCCCAAGACCCGTCAACCCACCCGCCAAGAAGCATAACACCCCCAAACAGGCCAAAAGCAAAATCTCATACTTGCAATATTTCTGGGCCTTCGGTCCAAACGCGCTGCGTAGCTAGGCCATAAGTCGGGGTTGGCACGACGGATTTCCTGAAAAGCAAATGCAATCAAGATTAGAGTGTCCCAGCAATGCTCCCAGACCACGAAACTCACCCACAAACAGACGGAACCCCCCCTAAGAGCACCTCAAAGGCAAGCAAGTCATCAAAAACACAAAATAAATTCCGCCTGGGATTTGGCCCAAAACACTTTTATCCGGTATTAGAGCTTCCCAGCAATGGCCCCAGAGCCGTCAACCCAGGAGAAAACGAGTAGAAGACCCCCAAACAGCCAAAGAGCAAAAGTACAAAAATGGGGACTTAGTCAATTTTTCACAAATTTCCCAAATCACTCCGCGCGCGCTCTGCAGCTAGGCCCTAAGTCCCCTCTGCCACCATGGATTTGCTTCAAACCTCTTGCAAAGTAAAGTATATATAGCCAGCAGTGCTCCCAGACCACGAAACTCACCCACAAACACCAGGAAGCCCCCCAAACAGGCCCCCGAAAACGCTACATAGAGCAAAATGTCAGAAATAGCCAAAAAAAAAAATCGGCCTGGATTTTGTCCCAACCACTTCTACCCGGTATTAGACCTTCCCAGGAATTCCCCAAGACCCGTCAACCCACCCGCCAAGAAGCATAACACCCCCAAACAGGCCAAAAGCAAAATCTCATACTTGCAATATTTCTGGGCCTTCGGTCCAAACGCACTGCGTAGCTAGGCCATAGGTCGGGGTTGGCACGACGGATTTCCTGAAAAGCAAATGCAATCAAGATTAGAGTGTCCCAGCAGTGCTCCCAGACCACGAAACTCACCCACAAACACCAGGAAGCCCCCCAAACAGGCCCCCGAAAACGCTACATAGAGCAAAATGTCAGAAATAGCAAAAAAAAATATCGGCCTGGATTTTGTCCCAACCACTTCTACCCGGTATTAGACCTTCCCAGGAATGCCCCAAGACCCGTCAACCCACCCGCCAAGAAGCATAACACCCCCAAACAGGCCAAAAGCAAAATCTCATACTTGCAATATTTCTGGGCCTTCGGTCCAAACGCACTGCGTAGCTAGGCCATAAGTCGGGGTTGGCACGACGGATTTCCTGAAAAGCAAATGCAATCAAGATTAGAGTGTCCCAGCAGTGCTCCCAGACCACGAAACTCACCCACAAACACCAGGAAGCCCCCCAAACAGGCCCCCGAAAACGCTACATAGAGCAAAATGTCAGAAATAGCAAAAAAAAATATCGGCCTGGATTTTGTCCCAACCACTTCTACCCGGTATTAGACCTTCCCAGGAATGCCCCAAGACCCGTCAACCCACCCGCCAAGAAGCATAACACCCCCAAACAGGCCAAAAGCAAAATCTCATACTTGCAATATTTCTGGGCCTTCGGTCCAAACGCACTGCGTAGCTAGGCCATAAGTCGGGGTTGCCACGACGGATTTCCTGAAAAGCCAATGCAATCAAGATTAGAGTGTCCCAGCAGTGCTCCCAGACCACGAAACTCACCCACAAACACCAGGAAGCCCCCCAAACAGGACCCCCGAAAACGCTACATTGAGCAAAATGTCAGAAATAGCCACAAAAAAAAATCGGCCTGGATTTTGTCCCAACCACTTCTACCCGGTATTAGACCTTCCCAGGAATGCCCCAAGACCCGGCAACCCACCCGCCAAGAAGCATAACACCCCCAAACAGGCCAAAAGCAAAATCTCATACTTGCAATATTTCTGGGCCTTCGGTCCAAACGCGCTGCGTAGCTAGGCCATAAGTCGGGGTTGGCATGACGGATTTCCTGAAAAGCAAATGCAATCAAGATTAGAGTGTCCCAGCAATGCTCCCAGACCACGAAACTCACCCACAAACAGACGGAACCCCCCCTAAGAGCACCTCAAAGGCAAGCAAGTCATCAAAAACACAAAAAATGTTCCGCCTCGGATTTGGTCCAAACCACTTTTAGTGCTTCCCAGCAATGGCCCCAGACCCGTCAACTCACCTGCAAAGAGGTAGAACAACACCCCCACAAGTGCTGAGTCTTTCTTCATTGGGCGTAAACCAGCCCTCTGCTTTGATGGAAATAGGAGTCTGGAGGAGGAGGATAGAGGAGCATGTTCTTCTGAACTTGTGAACCTGAGGAATGCAGACTGCGGCACCTTCAAATAAATTAGCAAACAAGTGAAGACAGTTCTGCTGATGGGCTTGTTTTTGTGATTATCTGATTAAAGTTTGAATTATATTAACTGTGCACAACAAAGAAAGACAGACACACAGGAATAAAAGTGAATAAGGATGAAAAAGAAAGTTATTGATTCGTTGTCTCATTTTCAGGGCTCGAAGTCGGTATCACGGTCCAGGAATAAGAATAAGGCTTCGTCATCATACTCTGCGAATTCAGGCAGGGAGAGCTCAGTGTCACCTGACAGAGTAGAAATTCCCTCATCTATGTTGCTGGCCACCTCCTCTTCATCCGGCACGCTCTCTCGTACTCTGAAATCTGGTGGTATGAGGTGCTGATTCATCTTGATCACCTCTCAACATTTTTGGGCGAGAGGCGGCTCCGTTTGGGAGTTACAATCCCACCAGCCGCACTGAAAACCCGTTCAGAAGACACGCTTGCGAGTGGGCAAGACAAGTAGTTTAAAGCCAGGTTGGTGAGCTGTGGCCACAATTCTTTTTTCCCATGCCAATACGCCAATGGGTCAGAATTAACATAGACCTCTGTTGAGTCATTCAGATAGTCCTTCACCATCGACTCAAGGTCCTCATCCAAGGTTCCTCCACTTTGCTTAGCTCTTGCTGTGCCTCTGACCTTTTGAGAACCAAACCCACGCAGAGCTAGCCAATCCTCTTCAGCCTCCAATGTTTCTGTTGTCTTTCGTGCAGATGATCCGGTTGCCGGTGTCTTTAACGGCTGAGAGGTCACTTGTGCCACAGCCACAGGTGCAGAAGTGGATTGTTTTGACTGGGGATGGCCTGCTGATGTACTGCCATTTCCTTCAATTTCCAGCCGTTCTGTTTCAAACTTCTTGGCTGACAAGGCTAGCCAACGTTTGTACTTTAGAACATGTTCATCATCAAAAGGAAAGAATGCTTGGCCTGCCAGCGCCTTTTTGTAGCGTGGATCCAGAATAGTAGCACAAATGTAATGCTGTTCTGAGTGGATCTTTTTAAGACGTTCATCACCTTGTAGGAGCTCTAATAATTGCTCGGCCAGAAGCAAAGAGTCTTGGTTTTTATCTTTTCCAAACACAGAACACACCTCCTTCAGTTGGTCCTCCAGCATGTACAACAATGGGATAGCTTTTCCCAAATTAGAGTCCTCCTTGCTGACTGCACGCGTGAAGAACTCAAAAGGACGAAGCATGCGTGTCAGGCTTTCAACTATGTTCCATTGCGGCCCACCCATCCTCAGCTCCTCTGCACCCTCTTTAAGGAAATATTGATCGAGTTCCGTATACTGCTCATACAGACGCTCAAGCATGTAGAAGGTTGAGTTCCAACGTGTTACCACCTCCTGGATGAGTGCTTTCACTGGCATTTGATGTTGATATAGCAGGCTCCTCAGCTGCTTCCGGGCCTTAAAAGAATGGCTGAAATGCTTGCACATTTTTCGGCAGGTGTCCACTGCCTTTATTACCCAAGAATTTTTGGACAGCCAGGTTTATACAGTGCGCCAAACACGGCACTCTGAAATAGTAACCGTCCCTCATGGCCTTAACTATATTGGCGCCATTGTCCGTGGAAACATAACCAACCTTGCGTTTTAGTGGGGACAGACAGTTAAGGACCTTTGTGTTAAAGACATCCAAAATGTTTTCTGCTGTGTGACGTTTCTCCAAACCAAACATGGCTAGTGTTGCATGTTTCCGAGCACCTTTAAAAACAATGTTAGTGTCAACACCTGAGTTTAGCTTTGCTTTAGCCCCTGAAAAAGAGACCCAGTGTGCAGTGATGCACATGTAATCAGCGCCTGCGCCACTGGTCCACATGTCTGTTGTCAGATGTATAGTGTGAACAGCACTCTTCTGCAAAGCTGCCCCAATCACCTTCAGAACATCTTCATGTAGTGCTGGAACCGCAACTCGGGCAAAATAGAACCGGCTAGGAACCTTCCATTTAGGGCAGAGCGCTGTCACTAATTCTAGAAAACCAACCCCTTCTACAAAAGAAAAAGGGAGAAGGTCCAGAGCTAGCATTTTAGCCAGCTTAGTGTTATACAGACGGGTCATTGGGTGGTTGCGTTCATATTGCGCTTCTGTAAACAACATCTTTTTAATGTTGCCCTGGACCAATGATTTACGGGATGATGATGATCTCTTCGACCCAGTTACGCTCGCTGATGAACTTTTCCGCATTGATGTCTCACTCTCTCCCACACTCTTAGTGTGGCTCCCATGGGTGTGTGCTGCTGACATGGGAACTGGGTGTAAGTGAAGTGTTTGAATCGTCTTCTTCTACCTCCTCGTCATCAGCAGATGAAAAATCAACGTTTTCATTACGTGCAATTCCGGCTTTCTTGACCGCCTCTAGGTGCGGAAACCATTGGACAGCGTGCCTTCTCTCAAGATGACCTCTCTGGCCTCCGGTACCATAGTTAGAACCAAGCTTACCACGACTAAATCGAAGCTTACAAAGGCTACAAATGGCTACGTTTTCCTTTTTTGGGCAAACACTAAAGAAGTCCCAAACTGGAGACTTGAAATGTCTTCGGGGGCCGGAGGAGGCGGCGATACTGGTGGTGGTGGTCCTGCTGCTAATGCCAGATGAAGTGGAGGATGTGGATTGCCGAACTTCAGTACGTTTTGCACTTTCACCACCACGAATTGAGGTCGAGGACGAGGTGGGTACCTTCTTGCGAAGAAATATGGAAGCGGTAGGTTTTGGTGTACTACTTAACTCCAAATCTAATGATTCCATTTCCATTGCCTCCTCGCCGACATCATCATCACGCTCAGCAGCTTCTCGGGATAGGGTCAAAATGTCTCTTTGCTGCATGCCCGGTGGGGCTGCAGTGACCTTTGTGATGACTGGCTCGTCGTCACCGTGAGAGGCTTCATCACCAGCAGTATCTGTCACTTCTTGTTGAGCCTCATCACACTCCATAGGTTTGAGTTTTTGGACGACCTTCCTTTTACGCTTAGGTACCGGTGTCAGATCATGGTGTGCCTCACTGTCAGACCGCAGTTGTGGTTCCCAAGACAGATCACTTGCATCAGAACGAGGTGGGCTTGAAGAAGATGTAGACACCCCCCTTGATCTTTTCCTTGCTAGGGATGTGGAAGACAATGAATGATCATCAGGAGGAGTGGCTTCCAATGATACCTCGGCTTCATTGTCGATTTCCTGATGTGCCCCTACTTCGGGAGGAACAACTATTGTGGGCACTTGTGAACCTCCATGCACCTTTGCTTGCGCATCTCCTTTTGCTGCCTCTCCTTCCACATGTACTTGGGCGTGTACTTGCACATGGTGTTGTTGTTGCGGCTGTGGTTGTTCAACACTTGTCAGATGAGTTACAACAACCTGTGTTGATTCAGGGACATTGCTGCTACTTTCTTGCGATGAGCCAACATCACTGGTCGATGGTGATTGGAGAAGTACACTGACTGCCTCTGAAGCACTCAAGGGCTTTGACTTAAGTTGGCGTGGTGGTGGAGGCACTGAACCCAATGGAGCAGGGGTGCTGCTCCCAGCTTGGTCCCCAGCAGAACCTGCTGCTGCAGGCGTACTTTTTTTTTTGCTCCCAAAAAACGTGGCGGGTGGCACACCAGCCTCCTTGGTAACTTGCTTCTTCTGCTCCTTACTAGCAACTTTCTTGCTAGAGGAGCTACGGAGAACTTTCTTTGGGGGCGGGGCCATCTTCTTCAGAGCAGGTCAGACAGCAGGCCGCAGTTGCACGAATTGTAGAGTTGTCTGAGGCCAGACGTGACGTCGCGTGACGTTATGCTGCACACACACACCGCTGCAGGACTTCTTCCTGGCACTGGTGGTTCTCTTGAGTCTTGTGCACCTAAAAAAAATGGAAGACAGAGGAACATCAGTTCAGTTATAGAGCACAAAAAAAATCGAAAAACACTGCAAAATCAGCACAATCCCAATCCATCCATGCCCTCCATAATGTTTAAATTCAAGACAACCCACAGAAAGACTAGGCCCATGCAAGACTCACTACCCCTGGGCATAAATAAAGGTTGAAAAGTAGGCAAAATGGTTGGAGGCCTAACAACAAAGCCTGCATTCAAAATGGCCACTTGCCTCCTAGCACATGGCCAGGGCCTGCCTGTACCAGCACTCAAAATGGCCCCCACCCACATGGCCTGTCCCCATGAACACCCCCAAAAATCGAAAAACACTGCAAAATCAGCACAATCCCATTCCATCCATGCCCTCCATGATGTTTAAATTCAAGACACCCCACAGAAAGACTAGGCCCATGCACCACTCACTACCCCTGGTCAAGGCCCCAACAACAGGTCAAAAATCGAAAAACACAGAAAAATCAGCACAATCCCATTCAATCCATGCCCTCCATGATGTTTAAGTTGAAGACAGCCCACAGAAAGACTAGGCCCATGCTAGACTCAAATACCCCTGGTGAAAAGGCCACAAGTACAGGCCCAAAAAACGAAAATCACTGAAAAATCTGCACAATCCCATTCCATCCATGGCCTCCATGATGTTTAAATTCAAGACAACCCACAGAAAGACTAGGCCCATGCAAGACTCACTACCCCTGGGCATAAATAAAGGTTGAAAAGTAGGCAAAATGGTTGGAGGCCTAACAACAAAGCCTGCATTCAAAATGGCCACTTGCCTGCCAGTGCCAGCACATGGCCAGTGCCTGTAGCTGCACTCAAAATGGCCACCAGCCACATGGCATGTCCCTCCCCATGAACACCCCCAAAAATCGAAAAACACTGAAAAATCTGCACAATCCCATTCCATCCATGCCCTCCATGATGTTTAAATTCAAGACAACCCACAGAAAGACTAGGCCCATGCAAGACTCACTACCCCTGGGCATAAATAAAGGTTGAAAAGTAGGCAAAATGGTTGGAGGCCTAACAACAAAGCCTGCATTCAAAATGGCCACTTGCCTCCTAGCACATGGCCAGGGCCTGCCTGTACCAGCACTCAAAATGGCCCCCACCCACATGGCCTGTCCCCATGAACACCCCCAAAAATCGAAAAACACTGCAAAATCAGCATAATCCCATTCCATCCATGCCCTCCATGATGTTTAAATTCAAGACATCCCACAGAAAGACTAGGCCCATGCACCACTCACTACCCCTGGTCAAGGCCCCAACAACAGGTCAAAAATCGAAAAACACAGAAAAATCAGCACAATCCCATTCCATCCATGGCCTCCATGATGTTTAAATTCAAGACAACCCACAGAAAGACTAGGCCCATGCAAGACTCACTACCCCTGGGCATAAATAAAGGTTGAAAAGTAGGCAAAATGGTTGGAGGCCTAACAACAAAGCCTGCATTCAAAATGGCCACTTGCCTGCCAGCACATGGCCAGTGCCTGTAGCTGCACTCAAAATGGCCACCAGCCACATGGCATGTCCCTCCCCATGAACACCCCCAAAAATCGAAAAACACTGCAAAATCAGCACAATCCCATTCCATCCATGGCCTCCATGATGTTTAAATTCAAGACAACCCACAGAAAGACTAGGCCCATGCAAGACTCACTACCCCTGGGCATAAATAAAGGTTGAAAAGTAGGCAAAATGGTTGGAGGCCTAACAACAAAGCCTGCATTCAAAATGGCCACTTGCCTGCCAGCACATGGCCAGTGCCTGTAGCTGCACTCAAAATGGCCACCAGCCACATGGCATGTCCCTCCCCATGAACACCCCCAAAAATCGAAAAACACTGCAAAATCAGCACAATCCCATTCCATCCATGGCCTCCATGATGTTTAAATTCAAGACAACCCACAGAAAGACTAGGCCCATGCAAGACTCACTACCCCTGGGCATAAATAAAGGTTGAAAAGTAGGCAAAATTGTTGGAGGCCTAACAACAAAGCCTGCATTCAAAATGGCCACTTGCCTGCCAGCACATGGCCAGTGCCTGTAGCTGCACTCAAAATGGCCACCAGCCACATGGCATGTCCCTCCCCATGAACACCCCCAAAAATCGAAAAACACTGCAAAATCAGCACAATCCCATTCCATCCATGCCCTCCATGATGTTAAAGTTCAAGACAGCCCACAGAAAGACTAGGCCCATGCACCACTCACTACCCCTGGTCAAGGCCCCAACAACAGGTCAAAAATCGAAAAACACAGAAAAATCAGCACAATCCCATTCCATCCATGCCCTCCATGATGTTTAAATTCAAGACACCCCACAGAAAGACTAGGCCCATGCAACACTCACTACCCCTGGTGAAAAGGCCACAAGTACAGCCCAAAAAAACGAAAATCACTGAAAAATAAGCACAATCCCAAGCCATCCAGCCCCTCCATGATGTTTAAATTCAAGACACCCCACAGAAAGACTCAGTCCACCCGCCACTGACTACCCCTGGGCAAAAGGCCCCAAAACAGCCCAAAAATCGAAAATTCCAAAATTTTAATTGCAGCAACTGTATTGCCCCAAACAAACTTACTTGTAAAATTTCTAATCCAACAGTGATCCAAAGAAAGTCAAAAAGGCCTCAAATCCAAATATCCAGCAGCATCTACAAAAAGTAATCCTTCCAGCTCCAGACCCAAATGAAAAGTGACCAGGAGTTAGACAAAGCACTGGGAGGAGCCTGCTGAACAGGAACAGGAAGTTGAAGACTGTGGGGCACTTCCTTCCTCCCACCCCCCTGCCCCCCTCCCCAAAATGGACTCCTCGCTAAAAAAGTGCAGGCAAATGTCAAACTAAGGAGTTATTCAGATAAAAATCATCATTTCTAGAAGGTTTATGCTGCTTGCTGGTGGATTTCTTGTGCAGAATTGCAAATTTATATTTTCGCTCGCCGCATCTCAAATCTCGCAATTGCGAAGTACCGCGAGACGTGATCTCGCCGTACTCGCGTTGACAAACTATCGCTGGCAAGCCGCGATGATGTAATCGCGCTCGCCAATTCCCGCGGGATCACACAGCAAGATCCAAAATGGCGCAGCACTCGCAAACTATCGAAAAAAACAACTCGGCAAACGATGATAAACGCCGCGCGCCGCAAAAATTGTATCACCAACGCCGCGCGCCGCCAAAAAAATCCGCTGCGTGCGAATTTGCGGATTTTGCGGGAAATCCGCAAATCTCGCGGATTGCGGATTTCCCGAAAATCCGCAAAATCCGCGAGCGTAACGGATTTTCCGCCCATGCTTAAAGTTGGCAACCCCTGAGGAGGCTGCGCATAGGGAACAACAGCCAACGAAGGAGCTGGCTTTGGAGGAATAACAGGAGGCAAAGCAACAGGCACTTGCACAGCCACAACCGGTGGCGGTGGTGCCGTCGCATTCTGCACATAAGGTATTGTATTGTATTGTATTGTAAGGGACATTTATAAAGCGCGCTGACACCATGGGTTTCCTGGCGCTGGCAGACTGCTGGGGGGGGACTGGGAGGAATTAGCCAGATTGAGGGAAGAGCCAAGTTTTTAGGGATTTACGGAAGAGGGTAAGGGAATTGGAGGTTTTGAGAGAGATGGGGAAAGAATTCCAAAGTTTGGCGGCCAGAAATGCAAATCTCCGGCCTCCAGATCTGCAGAGTTTGACAGGGGGAGTGAGTAAGAGGTGCAGATGAGAGGATCTCAGGTTCCGAGAGGGGCTATAAGTCCTGATGAGAGATTTCAAAAAGACAGGAAAGGAACCAGATAAGGATTTAAAGGTGAGGCAGCCGATCTTAAAGGCTGCCCTCGAGGTGACGGGGAGCCAATGCAGTTTTTGAAGGAGGGGTTAGGCGGATTGCCATTTCGGACTCCCAAAGGCCAATCTCGCCGCTTGATTCTGAACGAATTGTAGTCTGCAAAGAGATGTTTTGGGCAGACCATGATAGATAGCATTCAAAAAATCTAAGCGGGAGAGGACGAGGGCCATGATTACTTGCAGGAGAGCTTCAGGGGTGAGGAGATAAGCCACCTTCCTGATCCTGCGCAGCTGGAACATGCAGGAGGAGACAACTGTCCCCACCTGAGGCCCGAGGGAGAGACCGGAGTCAATAGTGATCCCAAGGCTTTTTACCGAGGCCACAGGGGTGGGGGGGAGGCCAAGTTCTGCCGGCCAAAAATGCGGACCCCAGTGGGTAGAGCTCTTACCCGGGAGGAGAAGCTCCGTCTTTCCGGGATTCAGCTTAAGCTGATTTTGGCACATCCACGATAGAATGTGAGACATAACTGCCTGAAAGTTGGGAATAGCAGAGGGGGAATCAAGAGGGAAAATGAGTTGCAGGTCGTCCGCGTAATTGAAGACGGTGACGTCCCACTGCCTCAAGGAAAAAAGAAGGGGTCGAAGATAAACATTGAAAAGAAGGGGGGATAGAGAGGAGCCCTGAGGGACCCCACAGGGCAAGTGCTCCCGAGGAGCTCTGAAAGTGCCCAGGCTGAGGGTCTGAGACCTCCCGGTCAGGAAGGATTTGACCCATGCCAACGCCAGGCCCTGGATGCCAGCTTGCTCGACACGGTGGAGAAGGATGTTGTGGTCCACCGTGTCGAAGGCAGCCGACAGATCTAATAAAACCAGGGCCTGGGGGGTACCCTTGTCGGCACCGTTTCTCAAGGCATCCAGCACAGCCAAGGTGGTGGTGAAGTTAACAGATGCGACATTAAAGGATCTTTTATAAGATCCTTCTCATCTTTCTGCTCTTTAGACGGCAATACCGGGTAGCATCGGTCTACCGCTAACTTCTTCACTCTAAGCATCTGCTCACTTTCGTGCTCTTCTTCATTATCTCTGTATGCAACGGCAGCTTGCACCATTGACATACCCTTTCTATTTTTCTTCGTTAATTTAATTTCTTTCTGTTTGGCTTCTTTGCGCCATATGCGGAAAGAGTCAAACATCGCCGGCCGGGCTTTCTTCTTGAACAACTTCACTTCGAGGTTATCTAGGACTTCTGTCTCAAAACTACCATGACGGGGCCACTGTAGGACACCGTCACTCTTCGTGTATTTTACCCAAATCTCATTGTAGCTAATAGGACCTACACCATGTTTCACATACAACTCGTATGTAGGAGTTCCGATCGGAGGAACCGGACACGAATCCTCTAACCGGGAATCCCTCAAAGTACCACAACTGAACAAATTTCTAAGACTGCTAAAACCAGGCATCTTGCTCACTAGTCTAGCTTCAAACAACAAGGGGAATCTAAAACGATAATCTCGTGAATACACGAATCCCTTGGCTTTGGGGCCTGCAGGTACCAAATCAAAGCTATCCACTAAAGGATACAAACCAAACTAAGGACTAGGAGACGCTCCGTTTATACTTAACTGAAATGTCGATGGCGTCACCAGAAGACCCGTCAATCGTCTCGCTCTACAAACGTCTAAGGCTCCAAAACAGGGCGACAGCCAGGGCAGCAGTCCTTCGTAGCCGTCGGAAAGCGGGAAACCTCGCAGCAAAGACTTTCGGACCACGACGGCATATAGGGGTCGATGAAGTGGCTGGCCTTCCTCCAGAATTTTCTCACAAAGCTTCTCACGAACCTCTGGCTTGGACCGGTACCGCTGAAGTCGCCCCACCTTGGGCGCCAATTGAGGTACTGGGTTTTTCAGAACCGGTACTAATCCGGTAACCCAGCGGTGTCAGGGCAACACCCAAAGACCCCAGATTCCCCTGTCTTGGCAAACAGAGACACAGGATACTTCTTGATGACATCAAAGACCAAAGTTTATTGGTTGCAACCAGGGACAGAGATCTACAAAGTACACACGGGAAGTTCGTCAGAGACTGCACACTTCTATGAACGGAACACAGTCTTTTATGCCGAAAATTACGCCTCTGGCAACATTACAATTTACATTTGGTGCATACAAACTGACCAATGACCATGTAGCATTTCAAAAGTAGCAAATGACGACAGGCAAAAACAATCCCCTTTTCCGTTGTCCAGCCCACCAAAAACGATCGCACACATGCTTGGTTTCCTGTTCGATCAGGCCGGACAAACCCATCATAAACCCTTCAACCCAGATCGATGAACATGTCGTAAAGGAAAGGCAGAAACAGATGGACAGGAGATAGAGGAGGTGGGAACGGTGTACCATAAACTCGGACACGTCCTGCCCTTTGATCTTTATCAGGCCAGCTGCTGCACAAGGAACTGGCTCAGCGGGATTCGCCCCAGGCGAGAGTCAGTTCGGCCAGGTCAACCAGAAGTCAGCTAAGGCGCACGTGTCAAGGACTCTCTCGGCCGCAGTCATCGGGCCTATGTTAGGGCAACCACACAAAATGGCTGCCAGATACAAAATGGAACCCGGAGGTTCAGACTAAATCCTCAAATGCAGAGTGTTCTCCTATATCGATTCATACAAAAACACTCAGACACGTTACACTCGCCATTTGCGGTCTGTAGAGACCAAAATCGTCCATTTCCAACGATCTTTATAAATTGGGTTTCAGAACTTTCGGAACCACGGAACCACAATGGTAAATGTGACACTTTAAGTTCAATGTACCTTTGGATGCCTGTCGCTATACAACAAAAGTTTTGCAGAGAAGTTGATGCGTCTGTTCCTTACGCGCAAGAATGGTGATGCGTTGGGTCCCTACTGATGCGTAGGGGATGCATCGGTTCTTCTCACCGTGGGGAGGTGATGTGTTGGTTTCTTACTGCACTTCCGTGGTGATGCAATGCGCTATGATGCAATGAAGATCCGGTGCAATTAAATAAAAATGGCGTCTTCTCCTTGGTGGGACATGATGCGTGCATGCCCGATGGCCGTGCGGCAACTCAATGATTCTTCTGAACCGCAACAGTCCCTGCAACATGATTCTCCGGTGATGCGACGGCGTCTGATGCAATGGCGACACTCTACTCCCGTGATGCGAGACGCTTCATCGATGCAATGCGACAACTGCAGCGGCGACACCCTTCTTCAGTGATGTGACAACAGCGGGTGCGGTGGAGACACGCTTCCCGATGATGCGACAACACTCTTCTCCGGCTATGTGAGGTGCTCCTTTGAGGCAAAGCGGCAGTGGTGACACCCTTCTTCAGTGATGCGACGACAGTGGCTGTCGCAGCAACACTCTTCTTCTTCGTGAGTCGAGCTTCCAGCTCCTAGCAACACACAGTGCCTCAGAAAGCCCAACACAATTGCAGGCACTTCCAAAGATTTCTTGGGGAGCAAGTGGGTGAAGTCTGTTGTCCCTGAGACTTCAGCAGGAGGCAAGCTCTATCTCAAGCCCTTGGAGATCCTTCACAAGTTGAATAAAAGTAGCACAAAGTCTTTTCTCCTTTCTTTGGCAGTCAGGCAACCACTGCAGGCTATTCCCCAGACAGCACTCAGTTTAGGGATAGTCTCTTCCTCAGTTCCTCTGGTTCCTCTCCTCAGCAAAGGTTTCTTCTTGTTTTCCAAAAGTGATCTAAAGTTCTGGGGTCTGGGTCCCCCTTTTATACACCTATTCTGTTTGTTCTCTGAAGGCAGAGAGGCCTTTGTCTAGTCCAAATCAGTTCTGTCAGTCCTAGAGAACTTTGCTGACAAGACTCATTCTTTCCTTTCACAGTGTAGCCCAGGGACATCAGAGGCATCACAGGAGGTAGAACCAGCATTGTTGAGGGAAGGTACAGCCCTATTCATGTCCCAGGTGCAACTCCTCCCTCCCATCTACATGCAGATCTCTCTATTCGGCCCTGTGCTGACTCACCCTGTCTCCTGGAATCCCCCAGCCCCTGTCACTCAAACTCCAAACAAGGAATACACAACCTAGCAGAGGCCGGCGTGGATAAGAAAATATCAACTTTCTAAAAGTCGTATTTTCAAACACAGAATGTTAAAGCCAACTTCACTAAAAGATGTATTTTATCATTCCGAGTTAAGGCATACTAAATTTGAATTTCTACCTAGTTCTCTGAGTCAGTTAGGATTATAAGATGGGATAATCAAACTGCCCATTCTGGCCTATGGGTATCAGGTAGCCTAGCAATAGTGAAAAGCGAAAATGGATGTAATTCATTATAAGGACCTGCCGCACACACCAGGGCATGTCCTACCTTTTAACTACAATGCACCCTGCCCTTGGGCCTACCATATAAGTGACTAATATGCAGAAAAGGGAAGGTTTAGGGACTGGCAAGTGGGTGGACATGCCCAGTCAGCATGGCAGTACCAGACTGTATACAGGCTCTGGAATGGCAGACCTGAGACACACTTTACAGACTGCTTATGTGGGTGGCACAACCAGTGCTGAAAGCCCACCAGCAGCATTTGATTTACAAGCCCTGGGCACACTCAGTGCACTGTATTAGGGTCTAAAACAAAAAGTATTAGGAGGTGTTCCCCGGGTTTTATTTATTCGTTATCAGGAAAGCCACTATGTCACTACGTTCAAAAGAGAGACTATCACTCTCACATTCATTCTTGATTACCCATATGTGTGGAGTTAGTGTATTATATAACCCCTAGTAGTAGAACCACAAAGGAAGAAATGATTTGGCATAGAACTATTTAATAATATACTAGGGTCTGACAGGTAAACCAAACCAGCCAATCATGGAGTCACTAATCCATACAACAAATTACCATAAGGAGCACTTGCACTGTGGCACTGGACAGCAGTGGCACAGTGCCCAAAGCATCTATAACCAGCAAAAACACATGAGGCAACAGCAATAAATGGAAGGGAGACCCACGCCAAGGTGCCAGGTCTAACACCAGTCAACCAGTATCCCAATTTCTCACAGTATGTAACAAATTAGGTATAAGGGAGAGAGATGACCTATCTGATGGTGCACCAAGAACTCTGGGACCCTGAACCACCTCAGAGAAATAGAAACAAAACTAGTAAAGAGGGCAAGGAAATAGAAAAAGAACAAAGTTGAAGGAAATAGAAAAGGAGATAAAAAGAAAAGGGTTCCTTTTGCAGAATGCAGTGGGAGTCAAGGAAACAAAGGACCCGGAAGAAAGCTGAGGAAGACAAAGGAAAGGAAAGGGGGTGGTGAAAATCTGATGGGGACCAGTGAAGGACCAGGCATACAAAGAAGCTGAGCTCTGTTTAGGTGCCATGAGGCTTGAAGACGACAAACTCAGAAGTAGACAAACATCTGGAGCTGAGTACCTCCCAGTGGTGGAAGGTGTAGGAAGGTGGACTATTATGCAGTGATTCTGGGCAGGTGTCACCATGCAAAACTCTCACAAACTCCAAAGATGGTACTTGGATTCAATAGTAATATTAATAAAAAATCTTTAGCTCAATCCTGGTAGAGTGGCAAAGACCAGTCAGACTTTATGAGCATGTGTTAAGCATTTCGGAGTACCAACATGGACGATAAGTAATTGACACCATTCGAAAGAAATCTGATATACATGTATACAAATAAAGCACATTTTTATCCACATTTAGACACCAAAATTAACCTAATCAGATACATATAACAGGAGTATGGGTTTAAGAAGCAATATAAAATCAGTGCAAAATAATACAGCGAAACTTTATCATTACAGTCAATAGTAAAAACCACTAGCAATTGGTCACTTGCTGATCGAGTTACATGGAACCACAGGAGGGTAAATGTCATGCAGGTCTGAGAGCCAAGCCACAACAGGGTGCACAGTGTTGGCAACGAAGCCACTGCTGATGTTGGATGAAGGTTTTGTGGAGTTCCTTCAAGGTGCAGCATCAAGCAAAGATGGACATTGCCGGGCTGGCCATCACAAAGCCTTGACAGTTATTTCAACATCCGGAAGTCCGGGGGAACACGTAGCCACCCCAACTTCGTGGAGGGCAGGACTACAATTCCCACAATGCACTAAACCATCTACTTCTGAGCAATACCTCGGAGGGCTCGATGGCCAGTAATTCTATGATTCCAGTATGTTGTTTTTACCTGAAGTTGCAGGGTACTAGCGCCACTAGTCCAAGGGAGTCTGGTGATGCCTTTGGCTCTCAAAGGGGTCCTCCTTGCTGGGGGAACTGAACTTTGGTCCAGGATGAGTCACATGCGTGCAGTCCCAAGAAGGGAGTATCACGCCTTTGGTTTGTGCAGCTCATATTGTCGCAGACACGGTCTCTTCTTTTGTCCATGTTGCAAGTCAGATCAGAACTGAGGTTCTGGTGTCAGGGGTAACCCTTAAATCCTAGATGTAGAGTTTTTTTGGGGTGTAGGTAGAAGTGGACAATGCGCTATGAGCCCCAGCGGCTAATCCACCCCTGCTGTGACCACATCCACGGGTGTAGGTCACCTTTTCTACAGAGAACCCACTATTCTATCACATTTACAAATGGCAGAAGTCTTCCTCAGTTGTAGAGACCAGGTAGCCAACCCCACAGGTGTGGCTAGCCTTCTGGGGTTGTACACCTCCTACCTACCTACATTTCCAGACTGCCCAGGAGTAATTTTGCCTGGGGGCAGGGGGAAAGCAGGCTGATTGCACATCACAGGTGGTGCAGCCTTTGAAGCTCTCTGGATGTGTCACATCACTAGCAAACCTGGTAGGAAGGGAGGTATGACCTACTTTCCATCCAGGCCATTGTTTCTGACTCATGGGAGAGTTCACATCTCCTGGCAAGGGGTCAGATTCCAGTCTTGGTGGCAACAAGTGCGGGCTAGCAACCAGAGCACAGGAAAGGCTGAGGCAACCAGGTGGCCAACCTTTAAGGTAGAGACTTGGGTACATGTCACCTCGTCCCAGACAAGAGATTCATCACAGGGGTAAGGAGGCATATTGTTTGATGCAAATCATGACATATTTAGGCGGTACCATAATGGAGCTGCAAACATCGGGTTTGCCTGTGTGTCAGCCCATGTTATTCTATGAGGTTTGCCTGTGTGTCAGCCCATGTTATTCTATGGATAGTCTATCATTTACAGCGGCATTTAATGGTAACGGCTGCAATAGGGATAAATAAACTTGCACTTACATATCCACTCCTTTAGTATAATGCACCCTGCCTCGTGGGCCTAAGAGACCTTTCTTAGGGGTGACTGGTATATTTTAAAATAGTGCATTGACTTTGCCGCACATGGTAAGGGCAAAGTCGAGTTTGAACATTTTGCACTGCTCCTGGAGTCTGCAATCGCAGGCCTGCTCTCAGTAGTTTACTTGGGTCACTCAGGGTGGCACAAACCTGGTAACCTTTTAACCTTTTTAACACCCATGCCCTCTTTATCGCTGGTACCGTGTAAAGTCCATGCCAATTGGGGCTACCAATTGACACATATCCGTTTTAGGGAGACAGCACTGGGCTCTAGGGCACTGTCACAGTCAAAAACCAGCATTTAGTAGTCCAAATGGGGGCAAAACATGGGGAGGGGGGGCATCTGCAAAAAGCCTGTTTTCATACAGAGGGAATGGACCTGCACTTAGCTGTCACCATGTTGCTGGAAGAATGTGGGTTACTCAGGAGGGTGACTGGGTAATGGGCTATTTAAACAGGTTTTCCAAAAGAACTAAAAATTTCCAATGAGGGGGTGGGCTGGAAGAAGGATGAAACATGGGTAAACAGTGCCGCACCTCGATTGTGTTGTTTAAGGAACACTCAGGAACTGGATTACAGAAAAGGGCCATTGGCCAAGTTAGAAGAGAATGAATTGGTAGGAGAAATAGTAGAAAAGGGACAACATTAACCTGACACTATTCTCTCTTTTCCTCCAAGAGTGACATGAGTCTGGTCCAGTCCATTCATTCTAAAGGGACATAAGAGATTAACCATGATTAGTTGCAACAAGAACGTGCATTCACAAACGTATTTATTGATGTACTATTTATTTATTTAAGAATTTTATATAGTGAGGGCAAGACCTGAGGGTATCAGAGTGCTTAACATCAGCATAAGTTTAAATCAAGAT
Organism: Lissotriton vulgaris; assembly: GCF_964263255.1. Lineage (NCBI taxonomy): Eukaryota > Metazoa > Chordata > Amphibia > Caudata > Salamandridae > Lissotriton > Lissotriton vulgaris. Next base: position 1,892,755,665 of record NC_141691.1, on the reverse strand, counting down.
AACAAGTCAGATCAAATCAAGAAAATTAGATCAAGTCCAAACAGTGGATGAGCAAAGCGGAGCAGAAATAGTAGGGGAGGGTCCAGGGAAAGCAGACGGTGGAGACAATGTCTCGTTGGACGAATGATGATCCACTAGTTGAGATGTCGGTTGAGGAGGAGAGCCTTTAACTAACTCTTGAAATGTGAGAAGGAGGGGTTGGTCCTGATATGTATTGGTAAGGAATTCCAGATTTCAGGGATGCTGCTTGAGAAGGAGCGAGCTAAAGATTTTTGTTTGTAGACTTTTGGTGGGATAAGGAGAATGGTGTTTGAGCTTCTGAGATTTCTAGTCTGTACTGCCCTTTTGAGCTTAGCTGTGAAGTAGATTGGTTTTCCTGCAGAAGGCAGGGTTTGATTTTATTCAGGAGTTTTTGGTTTTAGAAGTCACTCTTAGCACTATTCTTTATATGATCTTTCAAGGTAAGTTTAGAATCCAGAGTGATACCTAGAGATTTGACGGTGTCGGATAGTGATAGAGTGCAGTTGACAGCGTCTATGGAGTTTATCTATTCTAGCATCGGGGCTACTCTGTCTTATCTTGGTTGAACGTTAGGTGGTTGTGAGATAACCAGTGGTGAACTTCTTTGAGGGTGCCATTTCATCGGTGGATGTCTGATTGCAAAGATATTTCCATATATAGCTGTGTGTAATCCGTATATGAATGGAAGGGAATATTTGCTTGGTTGAGTATGGCTGTGAGAGGTTCCATGTAGATATTGAATAGTGTTGGTCGGAGGCCAGAGCCTTGGGGGACCCCTGTGTTATCACTGCTGTGTCCGAGTTCTGATTGTCTATTTTTATTCTTTGAGCGCTGGTATGTAGGAAGGATGCAAACCAGTGCAGGACCCACCACGTCCGCACCAGTTTTTTTTTTGAGGGAATCCATAAGAAGCCTGTAATTGACTGTGTCGAATGCCACCGATAGGTCTCGGAGAATGATTAGGCAGCATTAGTCCTATCCATGGATTTGTGTAAGTCATCTATTATGTTAAAGGTGGCTGTTTCCATGCAGAATCACTTTCTGAAGCCCAATTGGTGAGGGTCGAGGAGATTATTGTTTTCGATGTGATGGTTAAATTGCACAAGAACACCTCTCTCCAGAGTTTTGGCTAGGAAGGTGAGTTTGGAGACTGGTCTGAAGTTATTAAGGTTGTTCGGGTTTGCTCTTGGTTTCATATATTATAGGCGTTACTTGATGACCAAGTTTGAAACAGTCTGGCACCACTCCAGTTTTTAGGAAGCTGTTTATTATCCTGGTCCAGAGTGGAATAAGAGCATGGTTTAGTTTTTTGGGAATCACTGACATAACCTGGACAGACCAAATATCGACTAGACAAAATATCGGTGAGGAATTATCGACTACACATATATTGAATCCCAATACTTAGACAAGAAAACACAAAACTATTGAATCCACAATATTGATAGAAAAACATATCGACTACAACATTATCGACCATCAATATGATCGCATGTAAAAAACATTGACTTTCAATTCTTAACATGAAACATAGCCAAAATATCAAACATCAAAATATAGAATACAAATATATCGTAACTTATAGAATATCGACTTCACAAAATACATACAAAATGCACTTTCTAATTGAAAATACATATTATACACATCACAAATAACCATAAACTATTTTATAAAATAAATAGAGCATACAATAAAAATTGCAAATAATTAAAAATAAACATTTACATCAAACAAACAATTTAAAACACATAAACAACATTGCAAATAATAAAACATTTCTTAATGCACATTATAAATATTCTTTCACTTTAAATCAGAAAAAATGGCATTACCCATAGCAAAAATTTGCCTTACCCATAGAAAAAAAAGTAATTGGTGTCACCCATGTTAGGAAAACAATTAGCAAAACAATTAATAAAATTCAAATGAACAAATAAGAAAAAGCTATCAATTTGAACAACCAATAAACTTTCAGAAACAATTAAACTAATTCTATAAAAAGAAGAATTAAACCAGCTAAAATTGCAATCTAAACCACCAAAGAAAACGAAGGGGACACTCTGCCGGATTGCTGAGAGAAAACTGATTGACTTCAACAAAAAAACAGCTACACCTATCTAAAGTAAGTACAACCACCTTAATATATTTCCAAAACGTTAATCTAAAACTTCAAACCTGTATTTGAAAAACAAATAACTAAAACATCTCTTTTATTTCTACTCTATTTTCTACAGAGAAAAAGAAAATAAACAAAAACTGCACAACATCTGCACTTCACAGAAAAAAGCTAAAAATTAAGTATATAATTTAAAACATGACTGAAAACCTTAATTAATAGAAAACAAAGTACAAACTAGCTAGCAGAGCACAACAAAATAAACATAAATACATTTAAAGTATTGTAACACATTTTCTCCATCTCCACAGGTACTGAAGAAATACACAGAAAAGAAAGGTTTGAAGAAAAGCAACACCTGAATTCAACAAAGAAATAGATTGGTAAATAATGAACGTGCAAAACAGTGTTATTATAATACAAAATACATAATTTAAATACTTTCCTAATAATTTAATGTTTAATTTCTCCTAGCACCAAAAAGCAAGCATGACTGAAGGAGCAAAATGTGTGTATTCCCAGAAAGGGAAAATGCTTCTTTGTTACATGGGATATGCATATACTCAAGAGACACAGAAAGATATGAAAGTTTTTTGGAAGTGCACTAAATACTATTCTAGCAAATGTTATGGTAGAGCTATAACTCAGAAAACTACTGTGACTTATACTAAGGAACATAACCACCTACCCAATGTAACAGAAGTAGAGATTAGAGAAATGCTTGATTCCCTTAAAGAAGCTAGTACTAGTACTGATGTAGCAACAACTGCTATTCTGAAACAGCATTTAAGTGTTCTACCCCAACATGCCTCTAGCCAACTACCATATATAGATTCCCTTAAAAGAACCATAACTAGACAAAAAAGAGCTACATCAGCTACTCCTCCCACACCTACAACTTTTGAAGAAGTGCAAATTCCCCCTGAACTCTGTCTAACTCATAATAATGAACCATTTATACTATATGACAACAAATCAAAAGATAAAAGAGTAATACTGTTTGCCACTGCAGACAACATGACTAAACTACACCAATGCCAAACTTGGATGATGGATGGTACTTTTGCAGTATGTCCTAAACCTTTTTACCAATTGTACACTATCCATGGTCATTGCCAAAATTCAAATATTCCATTCCTATATGCCCTCCTACCAAACAAACAGCAATCTGCCAACCAAGAAGTCCTAACCAAAGTCAAACAGCAAACTCATGACTATTTCCCACAAAAAAATTATCATTGATTTCGAAAAAGCAATGATAAACAGTATCCTTTAAACATACCCACACATAGCATTACAAGGTTGCTATTATCATTTCAATCAATGTATATGGCAACATCTACAAAAATCTACGTTAAGGGGGTCATTAGGATGGCGGACGGACCTGCGTCCGTCCGCCATCCCCGAGGTAGAGGGACCGTCCACATGGGCAGCGGCGGTCCCTCCATGCAAATTAGGATGTGACCGCCACCCTGGTGGTCACATCCTGTATCCTTAACATTGCGGCGGGTGCTGCTTTGAGCGGCGCCCGCCGCAATGTTAAAAATGCAAGCATTGCATTTGCATGCACAAAGCGGCAGGCACGGCGCGGTGCCTGCCGCTTTGTGCATGCAAATGCAGGGGGTTCCAAAGGTTCCCTCCCATGTGCATCCCCACCCTCTTCACCCTTGGGGCCCGCAAGGGCCCCCCAGAAGCAAAGGTCCACATTCTTTTCAACGGCGGGAAAACCGCAGTGGAAAAGCATGTCTACACATGCTTCCTAATTTGGCTGACTGTGTCTTGCCCTCCTAAACCCACGGATCAGCGGCGGACAGACCTGCCATCCGCCGCTGGTCCCACCGCAATCCCACCGCCATCCTAATCTGGCGGTGGGTGTTTTATGTGGCCGCGAAGGTGAATCTGCATCCTCCGGGCCAGCGGTGGCTTCCGCCGGCCCAGAGGATGCGGATTCACCGCCATCCTAATGACCCCCTTAGTGTCCAATATGCCACAGACAGCATCTTTGCTTACCAAATGAAAAAAACTCACTTCCCTAGCCTATGTTCCTGTGACAGACGTTGCTGAACACTATAACCTATTAATAGACAGCCCCAATTACAAAAAAATGAAGAAAGACTAAGCCCTATGTTTGACTACTTCGAAGATACATGGGTAGGAAGGCTACACCGCTCTGGTCATAGAAAACAACCTTATTATCAAATTGCCTGGTGGAACGTCTACCTTAGCACCCTAAATAAGGAAGCAAAAACAAACAATGCAGTTGAAGGATGGCATAATGCCTTCCAAGCAACCACAGGCAGAGGGACACATACCCTTCACAAATTATTACAATCCCTACAAAAAGAGCAGAGTTGCCAAGAGCTCTGAATGGAGCAATCAGTAACCCTGATTGGACCTAAATTAACTAAACAAACTAAAAAAAATTATAACACACTCCAAAGCCAAGTTACCCTCTATCCAACTACCAGAGGACTAGAATATCTCTCAATGATAGCTAAAACGATTCTGTATCATAACTATACATCCAACATTAGCCACTTCTAAATATAACTGTTCCTACCTTTGTTATATCTAACAAATTGTAATTAAATTATCAAATACATTTTAAACACATATATTACATATATTATGATAATTTATTTTCAAACTGTTACATATAACGTAGCAATATAACAAATTAAAACAGCTTTTCCACCCTAAAACATTTTTTTATATACTTACAGTTTCCGTCGCTGCTTTAAAAGTAATCCAATGATGAAAAATCCATACCAAACCTTTCAAAATGTCCATACAATCCAAGGAAGCCCAAAAGAAAATGAAAATGAAAAAATACAAGCAAATCCATGGCGACTCCTCTTCAATGTAATCCACACGGGATACCCTTCAAAACCCAAAAATAGTTATTTAATAAAAGAAACGCTCCTGGAAAACCCGAAAAACAAAGTATGTGTGTAAAAATAAGAGTATGTAATACTCGTCACACTACTTTTAAAAAAGACGGACCTCCTTCAAAAACTTAAAGGGCGACAACAACCTGAAAAATAGAAAAAAACCTACCCACTCACACAAATACACCCATACACATATAAAAATACATATTTGTACTATAAACATATCCATTTACTAACATTTAAACATATTGGCATACCTCACACACCTAGGACTGAAACGCAGTAAAAACTAAATATCGTACATTTTAGCTAACACCTAAAACACAATCTAGTATCGATAATATAATTTAATTAAACCTAAATACACCACACATACACCTAAATTCACTTTATTAACTTATAAAATAAAATAAAAACAACGCAACGCAGCATCCAACCACGAGCTGTTCCGGTACCAAATGAGACAAAATAACATTACGCGGTTAAAATATAGTCCCTGTGTATGTGAAAAGGCTATATATGTTATATTTTCCAACACTTAAAAATTAAAAATACAGTCTTACATTATGGGCCTGATTCCGATCCTGGATTTTTTTTTCCATACAAATAGGATTTGTAGTTTTTTTCCATACAAATTGTACAAGTCCCTTCCAAACCGTGAAGTACGATTCGTACGGGAAAAATACATACAGATCGGCCCAATCCTTACAAATCGGATCGGGAAAAGCTGTACGACACTGACTTGTAAAAAAAGACCATACAAATTGTAAAAAGGCTGTCCAACCTGTCAAGTACGATTCGTACCAGTTTGTCAGCATACGATTTGTATGGAAAATGGCCTATATACGGGGAATGACTCGTACCGGGCAACAAAGCGAACCCCTATACGCCTCATACCCTGGTATGACTCATTCTGGGGGTACGACTCATACCGGGGTACGGGTCGTATAGAGGCATGAGGTGTACAGGGGGCCCCCCACATGCGAGGCATGTGTATGGTGCGTACCCCAAAATCACGTATGTACGCACCGTACCCCAAAATCGTGTATGTACGCACTGTACCCCAAAATCGCCCATGTACGCACCCCGTACCACAACATCGCGCATTTACACACCGTACATATGTGATTTTGGGGTACGGTGCATACACGGGCCATTTTGGGGTACGGTGCGTACATACGTGATTTTGGGGTACGGTTCGTACATGGCCGATTTTGGGGTTCGGTGCGTACATACGCGATTTTGGGGTACGGTTCGTACATGGCCGATTTTGGGGTACGGTGCGTACATACGCAATTTTGGGGTACAGTTCGTGCACAGGTGATTTTGGGGTACTATGCTTGTACAGTGCGTACACGACCAGTACCCCTTCATCGCGTATGTACGCACCGTACCCCACTTTCCGTGTCATCTGTATGCACTGTGCATACGCACCGTACCCCTGTATTCATGGGGTGTACGACGCGTACATGGGGGGGTCTGTCTCGCACTGTTTTAGGGGCGTACAAGGCTTTTCCCGCAGTTTTTGGCTCTTGTAAAAAAAGAGCCATACCGCATGCCGTTTGTACGAATCGTACTTGCCGGGTTGTAAACTGCTGCCGGGAATACATGGGAACATCGCGTACAGAGCAATCCGAATCGGAATCGCTTGTATATACGAGTTGTATGGTCTTTTTTACAATTTGTATGGAGTGCGTCTATTTGTACGGATCGTACTTCCTAGGTTGTAGGGGCCTCCTTACAAGTACGAGTTGTATGGAAAAAACGCTCCATACCACGGTTTGTACAGCGTTTTTCCAGGATCGGAATCAGCCCCTATATGTTACTTTTCATGATTATTTTTTAAAATAATTATAAAAGATATTTGTTTAAAAACATTATTTACACTGTTATTTAACTAACTGTTGAAAAGAAAATATAATTTATATGTACACTTTGTAATTAATTTAAATGTTGAAATTACTTTTATAATTGACTTTGTGTCAAACATTAAGTTTATAAATATGTTAATGTTATTATAAAAGTTACCTATGGTTTTACATTTCTTTTTGATATTTACCTCTGTAAAAATTAATATTATTAATATTTTCAATATTAATATTATTAATTTCTAGATTAACTTATTACCATTTTCTAACAAAAATGTTACTATTTTAAATTCTTTAAAAAAATGTATCTATCAATGGTCTCTACTTTTAAATATGAAAAATTGTATGTACAGAAAACAGAAAACTTACCTGCTTCACGCCGCAGCACGCCAGGACAGTCAGCCCACGCCGCCACCGCCGAGAGTCACCTTCTCTGCAGTCTGGTCGCGCCGCCGCTCCGGGACTACGATTCCCGGCAGCCTACGCGGCGGCGCGCGTTGTGACACCGCGAGGGCGCCAGGGGAGGCGCACAAAAGCGCCGAAGAGCCAGCTACGCGGGACGCGAGCGGGACGCCCGGGGCGAAGGGCGGGCCATCTGAGGCCGTCCGAGGTCGGACAAGGTTGGGTTGGGCTAGGAACTCTGCCCAAACATCTACAGGCCTACAGACGTTCATTGAGCTGCAACATCATCGTCTGTCAGGTAATTCGCTTCTTAACATTCAAACATTACGTCCTGTTACCTAGCCATCTGCACACATGCCTGGTTTGCCTGGTAAAAAGTCAACGCCTGCAACTAACACTATGGAGAACTATTTAGTCCAGGTAGTGGCGAAAATAAACAGTGATAGAAGGTCCTCATTGGGTTTGGACTCATCCACACAATCCCCACTAGTAGACATAGAAACTGAGGATCCTTTTAACCTGATAAATACTAACCTCTCTGGAGTGGCACAAGCTCCCTCACAGGATACTGACACCATTCAACCAAGTGGCATAGTGGCCAGCACTGAAGATAACAACGACATTGATGTAGTGCCTCTGAGTCCTATGATCTGTGAGCTTATTGCCCCTCCCATTGTTCCAATTCCAGCACCAAGGGTTACAGGGGTTAAAAGAAAAGCTATACAAAAACGACCGGGGTTAAGGTCAGCTAAAAACAAAATTGCAACACCACCAAGGAAAACCTCTTGTGAGGAGGAGGACGATCCCTCGGGGGAAACACATGTAACCTTCTCTAATATTCTACTTCAGAAATTTTGCAGTCTGATGGACATAAAAATCAAAGGTATAGTCAAACCTCTGATAAGCAAAATTGATAAGCTATCCGCTGAAGTGACTAAACTGGAAGGTCTCCTTGGTAAAACGCTGGGTGAAGTAGGGAAACTCCCTGAAGTCATTACGTCCAATGTACAACCTCTGGTTAATGACATTTTAGCAAATAAATTGCCACCCACTGTTATTCCAAACCCCCCAGTGGCTCCTCTGATGAACCTACCGGAAATTAGCTCTGGTGTTGCACCCCCCGCCCATTCTATTGGTGAACCTAATACCTCGAAAGGGTCATTTGAGCTGGTGGTGGAAGCCTCGCCATTAGTTCTTGTATTAGCAAATGTACCCCCTCTGGCTTCCGGTGAAGCTGAATCAACAGCATCGCTTGTAAATAAATCTTTATCTTGGCTAACCAACAACATGGCCATATCTCCGTGGGGGAAACAGCAACTGGCCGAGGAACTGGTAAATGCAAGAAGAGTGGAGTGGATTGGGAACAGAGAAAAAAAGTTCAAGGGCGATTGCGTTGTGCTTAATCTCTCACACCCTGATGCATTACCAAACATACTGCCTAATATTTTTCCGCCACAGAGACGCTCTACTTCTATCGTACCACTGACCCTTGACTTCTTTTATCCTCGAAAAGGCAGAGGCCCCAATCCAAGCACCTTAAGAACAAAATGGAACGTTGTAACCAAAAGGGGCAGTAAGAATTTTGGTTCCGTTGAGTGGGGACTAGGTTTAGAAAACAGATTTTCTGCTCTTTCCAATCTAGATGCTTGTGATTGACAAATAACTAATTGTATGCCTCAGCTGCAAATACCCTCATCCTTGTGTGCAACAGGGGGGCACAATCGAGCCATGGGCTCTCCAAACGAGTTATGTACTCCTGATGTTTCAGTAGGACTAACAAATCTAATAGTAGAAGGTAATGTCAATGTGGATGTAAATACGAATAGGCCTGTTCTCAGTTCTGATTTATGTGGGGAGCATGCCTTTGGGAACCTACTATCTTGGAATATAGCTGGGCTATGTTCCAAAATGGACTGTGGAGAGTGTTTTGAATTCGTTAGCAAGTATGACGTCTGTATTTTCCAAGAAACTTGGGCCTGTGATCCTGTTTATGCATTGGGGTATCTGAATTATTATGTACCGGCCATCAAAGGTCCCAAGGGGAGACCAATGGGAGGTCTCACTATATGGGTCCGTCAGTCCCTGAAGATCCTAGTAAAAAATCTAGAGCTAAATCACAAAGACATCCAGCTCATTAGACTAGAGAGGGACTCCTTTACTCCCATTGACATCTATAACTTATATGTTAGAGGGGGAAATGCTGGTAAATCTGCGGTCTTATCGTCTCTGTACAGTTACCTAGAAACTCACTCTTCTGGGAATAACATCATACTGGCAGGAGACCTAAACCGTACTTTTGAACCCCTTGATACTGGTGAGGCTTTTTTAGGTGCAGAGGAAGACAATTTGTGGGAAATCCCTGCACTTGATTTAACCCCAATAACTCGCTGGACCGAGGATATCCTAAGCCTGAATGCTATGTGCCTTGAATATGGGTTAAGGGCTCTGAATGGTCGTACTAAGTCAGACAGAGTACCAGCCATGACCTTTGATAATGGAAGATCCAAGAGTCGTATTGACTATGTTATATGCTGTATGGCCCTATGGTCATCCATTATTGATATGGAGGTTAAGGAAAGGCTTGAGAGTGACCATAATCCTCTTTGCGTCCTCCACAAATGGTGGCTGTCTGATGTGATTGCCCCCAGTGCTTCTATCGATCCCTTACCCCCGTTGATTGTACCTACAAACGATTTACGTAGGCTGAGGTGGACTAGTGTTAAAACTGATCAGCTGGTTATGGAAAAAATAAACATGGCAACTGACAAGGCTATCATGGCCCTTGAGGGTGAAACTGGGCTTCTTCCTAGTATAAATAATGCCACTAAGGTCCATGAAGCTCTCTTTGATGAAATTAGAGGCCATTTCCTGAAACCGGCAAATAAAAAGATGCATGCCCACAGACCAGCACGTTGGTACAATCACGAATGTAGGCTGGCAAGAACCTCCTTGGGTGATGCTATTAAAAACAAGAATTTAGAGGCAATTAGATCTGCCAGGAAGCATTACAAACAATGTATAGTAAGAGCGAAAAAAGATTGGGATGAGGCACACTGGAACAACCTAAAAAATGCTAGTGACCGTAAGGACTCCAGGTTATTTTGGCATATAGTTAAATGGGGACATGATAGAATAGAAGAAGCAAGCACTAATAATGTCCCCCAGGATGCTTGGGTTAAGTTCTTTAGCGAGCAGTATGCTTCTAGAGATCAGGCAGTGGATAGAAGGTGCACGCACGGTTTACCAACTGGGGATGACATCTTCACTAAGAATGAAATACTCGCTGCCTTAAAAACTGTTTGTAGTGGGCGGGCTCCTGGTATTGACGGGGTGCCGGCAGATGTTTTCCTGAATGACACTGATAGATGGTGCAGATACATTCTTTTGTTGATAAATTTGATTACCAGGGGGGCAGATATCCCAGTGACCTGGAGGGGTGCTGTAATCATCCCTATATACAAAAAAGGAGATCGGGCACAGCCCGGTAACTATCGCCCCATTAGTTTAATGGATACCATCCAGAAAATAGTGGGCCGAGTAGTTGTCAATAGGTTGCTGGATTGGGTTGATGACACAACATTTTATCCCCCTTTCAGGCCGGATTTCGCAGGGCAACCAGCACTGTGGATCAAGTCTTCCGTTTTCAACTAATACAGTGGAAGACCGTGGTGCTAGGGGGAGGCAGCCTGTATGCAGCATTTGTTGATTTGCGGCTGCCTTCGACCTGGTACCGAGGGCGAAACTGTGGGAAGTGCTTGAGACACTAGGGGTCCCTGGGGATCTGTTGATTTTAATTATGCGACTGCATGAGGGCAACTATGCCAAAATAAGATGGGGAGGATACAGGAACAACACTGCCGAATTTCCTGTTGAGCGCGGGGTTCGGCAGGGATGTTCAATGGCCCCTACTTTGTTTACCCTCTTTATTAATGGTGTTGTTTCCCGCATGCAATCTCGGGCTGTGGATGCCCCTTCTCTCGCTGGGGAGAAAGTCCCCATTTTAATGTTCGCCGATGACACTTTAATTTTATCAAAAACCCCCAGTGGCTTACAAAAAGCATTGGCAGTATTTGACGGGTTCTGTACTGACCACGGGCTTGAGGTGAATGCGACCAAGACAAAACTCATGGCTTTTAACCCACATAGAAATTTTAAATCGAATATTACCATGAGTGGCCGCATTCTCGAAGTTGTAAAATCCTTCACCTATCTGGGGATCTTGATCTCCAATGACAATAAGTGGCAGCAACACCTTAACATCGCTACATTAAGGCACAAGCAGCTATCTGGGGCTATAATTAAGGAGCATAGGAAGTCAATGACTAAACCAATTAAACCACCACTGATAATATACGAGGCAAAAGCAATTGGGTCTGCCTTGTATGGTGCGGAGCTATGGGGGTATGAAAACCTCCATGAACTCCAACTATCCGAAAATAAATTTTTGAGGTCATTGACGGGTACTCCACAGAGCAGCCCACTATTGCCCCTGCGTTACGAGTTAGGTAGAAGAGAGCTTACGGAAAAGGCCAAACTGCGCCCGATATTATTCTGGCGCAGACTTTGGACCACACCAGAACTCTCTCATTATGCAGAGGGGTTCTCTGATGTCATTAAAGCTGATCATTACAATAAAATCAGGTGGTTTAAAACATTAAAGACTGTACTGTTCAATTTAGGACTTCATGCCTTATGGACAGATCCTGCTGGGGCTTTATTTCCCTCTAAGACTGTGTTAAAAGACATATTTTGGGAACACGTAGCTAATAGTAGCTTACTTAATTTTTTTTTTTTTTGTGAAATATATTTTTATTGCAGGAATCAGCAAACTGTTACATATATGACCAGCATCAGAAATCCACTGAAATCAATTAACTGCATCCCGTCCACCCCCCGCAGCACGTTTTCATACATAATCACTCAGCCCACAGTTCAAAGGTCGGGCGACAAAATCCAGTGGGGGCTCAGCAGGAGAGCAAGGCTGGTCCGGATAATCCACTGTCCGTCATCTGCTTTTCTAAACAAGCCCCAAAACCCAAAAGAAAGTCCCACCCACAAAACACTAAATTACAAAGAAATCCCTCCCCAACCCAACCCCGCCATCAGTGTATGGTAGCAGCCGCAATAGGATTCGTGAGAGGACCCAAGATGAGCGTATCAGAAACAGAAAACGCAATCGCCTATCGGGACTCAGGGCGCGCTGCAATCTCACTATCAGAGTCGCTGGGGGCGCAATAGTCTCTGAGGGCCTGCACTAGTGTCTCCCATTCTAGCGCTGCCTCCTGTGCTTTTTCGTTACGCTGTCTCCCAGCCAGTTGGTATCTCAGCGTGCTTTCCCCCGCCGCCCACTTCAAGAGTTCGCTATGCCACCTGCTCCCAGTCGGACCAGCTCGTGCCTTCCAGTTCCTGGTCACCTCTCGTTTGGCCAAGAGAAGCCCTAAATCAATAAATTTACTGGAAATTTTGTTTTTGGGGGTATGTGGAAACCAATGCAAAAGACCCACCGCCGCATCGACCGATAGGGGTCTCCCCGTCACCTCCGTCAGGGTCTTCTCCACTTCCACCCAGTAGGAGGACAAACCCGGGCAGGCCCACAACATATGGAGGAGGTCCGCCTCCGGCGCCGGGCATCTGGGGCAGGTTGCCGAGCCCGTGGCGAAGTACTGTTGGATTTTCGCCGGGGTCAGGTATGCCCGATGGAGTACATAATAGTGGACCAACTGAAAATGGGCGTGGCGCGTCCCCTTCCAAGCTCGCCGCACGAGCTGAGACCAGGTCGCTTCCGGGATTTCCTTGCCTATGTCTGCCTCCCAACGGGCCTTCAGGGTCGTAAGGGGGGTCAGCCCTTCATTGATCAATCTACCGTAGAGGCAGGTGACCGCCTTCACCGTGCCCGCAGACATCATGACGTATTGGCACACCGGAGACGTAGGAGGTTCCTCCTGTCCGCCTTTCCAATGCGCCTGGATCGCACGGACCAGGGCCGAGTGCAACAGGAAGTCTCCGCGGGGAATCTCGAAGCGGTCAATGAGCTCCTGAAAGGGCAAGAGTACCCCAGCCTCATAAAGATCCCCCACCAACTGCAACCCCGCGTCCTCCCAGTCCGCCAATCGTGACCAATCACCGCCATGGGGCAAGGCCGTCAACATCCCCAATGGTATTTCAGGCGCATATGGTATCCGCAATTGGCCCCGGGCGTGAGCCCGGTTCCAACACAGGCGAATGGTCTTTTCCTCCAGCGTCAGGTCCTGCAAGGTCAAACGTTGGCGTAGAGCTATGAAGGATAGGACATGCCTGGCCATCCCTATACCTCTCCTGTCCTCCGGGCCTCGGAATTCCCTGGCAATCTCCTGGGTGAGGGTCTGGAGCTGCGCTGCCAGATAGTATTTCTCAAAATCCGGCACCGCGAGTCCACCCTCGGCTTTCGGCCTCATCAGGGTCTTAAGGGCCACTCTACGGCGGCCCGAGCCCCAGAGGAATCCGACTATCATCGACCGTAGGAGCCTAAATGTGGCTGGCGGGATCCAAACTGGTAGCGCCCGGAAATAGTACAGCAGCCGGGGAAGAGCCACCATTTTGAGGAGAGCGACCCGCCCCGCCAACGAAAGCGGTAGCGTAGCCCAGAAGTCCATATTCCCCCGTAGAGCTCGACTGCATCTGGTAATGTTTCCGTCCAGGAGGTCAGATGGATCATGATAGATGTACACTCCCAGGTACCTGAAGCAGTCAGGTTCCCATCTAAGCTCTCTATTGAGGACTGGACTAGGGGTGCCTCTGCGAACCGGGAAAAGGCATGTCTTGGCCCAATTCACTCGTAGGCCCGAGACCTCCCCAAACGCCGTGAGCGCCGTCTCAGCTCCATGTAGGGCCTCGACTGGGTCCTCAAGGAAGAGCAACAGGTCGTCGGCATATAACGAAACGTGGTGCGGGCCCGAAGGTGTCCAGAAACCATTGTAATGCGCCCCCGATCGGAGTAGCAATGCGAGGGGCTCCACCGCCAGCGCGAAGAGAAGTGGGGATAACGAACAGCCCTGTCTCGTGCCTCTTTCTACCGGGTACTGCGAGGAAATTAACGGACCCGCCCGAACCCTGGCCGATACGGAGGTATATAAGACCGCGGTCCACCTGATGAAGCCCTCGCCGAGGCCGAACCGCCGCAACACTGTGTGTAGGTAGTCCCATTCCAGGCTATCAAACGCCTTCTCTAAGTCCACCGATAGGACCACCGGGCACGGAGCATCCATTAGCGGTTCACCCAGCAAGCGGAACAACCTACGGATGTTCATTGTCGTGTTGCGCTTGGGGATGAACCCAGCCTGGTCCTCATGCACCAGGGAGGCCTTGTGGCCCAGCAGTCTCGAGGCCAAGATGCTGCTCAGAATCTTATAATCGACCGTCAGCATCGATAAGGGACGGTAGGACGCCGGATCGGTTGAGTCCCGCCCCGGCTTGAGGAGGGGAACCACCAGGGCCTCGCGCATCGAGCCAGGCAGTCGGCCAAGCCTCTTCGCCTCTCTATAAACAATCACCAGTCTCGGAGCCAGGAGGTCGGCATAGGCCGCGTAAAATTCCACAGGAAGACCGTCTAGCCCTGGGGTCTTATTCCGCGCCATCTTTTTAATGGCGCTGCGGATCTCCCCCAGTTCAATATCGGACCCCAGGGCTCTCGCCACGTCAGGCTCCACCACTGGGAGCTCTAGGGGCCTCAGATAGTCCTCGAGAAGGTCAGGGTCTTTGGCTGCACGACTGCGATATAACTGGTCATAGTAGTGCCGGTAGCAGCCTAAAATCTCCGGTTGAGTGTGCACCATGGTCCCGTTCGCCATGCGCATGGACGTCGTCAGTGAGGTCTGGCGCGTAGGGTTAGCCAGCCATGCCAGCAATGCGCTCGATCTATCCCCTTCCGCAAGGGACCGAACCGTATAGGCCTTGTAGTCGAAGCAGCGCAGCCGCTCGACCTCAGCCGCCACCGCCTCTTTCGCCTCCGCCGTGCGTCCCTGGAGTTCAGGGTGCCCGGGGCGGCGGAGTTCCAACTCACGAAGCCTCCGATCAGCCACGTCCAAGTCATCGAGGATAACCCGCCTCATACCTACCTTCTTGGTGATGCAATAACCCCTCACCACCACCTTAAAAGCGTCCCATTCCAGTGCTCTCGAGCTCGCAGAGCCCCCGTTGGACGCGAAATACTCCTCGATCTTATCACCTAAGTCCGCTCTGAATACAGTGTCCTCGAGGATCTCAGGGCGTAACTTCCAGGTGGGCACCGCCGGCGCCCCCGGAAACCAGCGAAGGGCCAGCAGGAGGGGGTTATGGTCCGAAATGGTCCTAGTCAAGTATTCGGAACGGATGGCCGCTGAAACCAGTTCAGTCGAGCCAAGAAACCCGTCCAGCCGAACGTGCAACTCGTGAAGGCCCGAAAAGTAGGAGTAATCTCTAGCGTCGGGGTGTTGCGCTCTCCAAATATCCGTCAGACCCCACCGTGTCTGCCAGTCCCTACGGCCTTTGGCCACACGGCGGACCGGAGAATCAGGGAGGGGCGGGTGCGAGCGATCGGTCTCCACATCCACTACTGAATTGAAGTCCCCACCGAGCAGGAGGGGCCCCGTGAAAAAGTGGGCCAGCGAGCCCGATAACCTAGAAAGGAAGGCAATCTGGTCCATGTTAGGTGCGTAAACACAGCAAACGTTCAGGTCCCTCCCCCCCAGAGTGCCCGAGATGGCCACGTAGCGCCCCTCTGGATCTACCACTGAGTTTGTGACCTGGAAGGGAACCCCAGCCCTAATCCAGATTAGCGCCCCCCTGGCATACGCCGAGTACGACGTGTAGAAGACCTGCCCCCTCCATCTACGCTGTAGCGCCGCCCCCTCCGCCTTGTTCAGATGGGTCTCCTGCAGCAGCGCCATTTGTATTCCCCTACGCACTAAATAAGCGTGGACTTTGTGCCGCCTAGACATGGTATGAAGCCCCCGCACGTTCCAAGTAATACACTTCACATTAGCAACGTCAGCCATTGTCCCATACTGTTCGTGCAAAGTCTCCCCATCTGGGTCTCAACAAAAAGCGAACAACAATCCCCCAGCACTGATGGCGGCCATTTCCCCCAACCAAAACTCAACAACTCTTACGTTAACCAAACCCCTGCCCACCCTCCCCAGAACAGGACCCAAATAACTCCATCTAGTTCCCATCCAAACCATGCCCTCAGAAAAACCCTTTGTCCCAAACTAATCCTACGGTCGCCACCGTAGGAAGGCCTTAAGGGCCAGGTGCGGGCTGGGTGGTGGCAGTGGGCCCTCGATGCCCTGGCTACCAGGACTAAAGCAAGCCCCAAACAGTAACGGAAACCCTCGGGGCAAAGGCAAGGCACCCCACCCCCCGCTTCTCCGGAGATCATGCTGAACCATCGGCTCCCGCCACCCCCGCTACGGGCCCCCACCCAAAAGGATGCAGCTCACCCCGTCAACCCTGTCCATCAAGAAGGTCCTCAACCGATTTTGGCGTGATCACCGGTGTGCCGGTGCTATCTGTCACCGAGTTCTCCGAGTCCGTCGATGCCCCCTCGTCACCAGGGTTCTCTTCTTCCGCGATGGTATCATCTCGTGAACCAGACAGTGCAGTCAACACCTCCAGTACTCCTTTCCGCTCCGTCGATGTCTCCGCAGTAGAAGGGCCGCCCGACCGGCCCCGGCGACTCCGCACCCTCGTGGATCGCCGTCGCTGTCCCGGCTCCGCCGTTGGCCGAGATGCGGAGGCAAAGCCATCTTTCCCAGCTCTATAAAGTTCAAGCCAGTTACAGGCATCCTCCGGGGTATCAAAAAATTGAGTCTTGTCATCGACAATGACGCGGAGCCTTGCAGGAAATAGGAGCGAGTATTGGATGCCCTCGCTCCGGAGCTCGCGCTTGACCGCCAAGAATGAAAACCGCCTGCGTTGGGTTTCATAGGTGTAGTCCGGGAAGATGTTCACCTGGCTGTTCTCCACCTTGAAGGGGCCATTATGTCTAGCGGCATTGAGGATGAGGTCCCTGTCGCGAAAATGTAGGAGGCGCGCCACCACCGGGCGCGGCGCACGGCCCTGTTGCGGTGGCCTTGCTGGGACTCTATGTGCTCGTTCAAGGGTGTAGAAAGAGGATAGGCCCTCCGGGGCCACCGTGTCTCGGAGCCAGGCCTCCAAGTAGGCCACCATGTCGCCATCCTCGATCTTCTCCGGCAGGCCTACCACTCGGATGTTGTTGCGCCTGTTACGGCCTTCCGCATCCTCCGCTCGCTGCTCCAGGGCAGAAATCCGGGTTAGGGCATCTTTCATTGCCGCGGCCAAGGTTCGCTGCGCCGGCTCCAAGGTTTTCACCGAGCCTTCCACTTCTTTGACCCTGTCCGACAGCTTGCCATGATCCGCCCTGAGGAGGCCCAGGCTCGTCGCCACCTGGGCAATGTCCTGCTGAAGGGCCGAGCGTGTGGTCGCAATCGCCTCCAGGACGCGATCAAACTGTTGCTGCAGCGGCGCGCCACCAGCACTCCCCGGGTTTCCATGGCCTTCCTTGTCCGGGGTCTCCGAGTCAGAGGCGGCCGGGGTAGTCCCCTTGGCCCCTCTCGGCTTCCCCATGTCGCGGGAAGCGCACAGTGTGGACTCAGATGAAGGTGCCACCGAGTGCGGGCGCCGACTATAACTCTACCGAATGCAGGCCCTCGGGGTGAGGGCCGGTGATCCTCTTCTCCAGGGCCAGGTGGATCTCCACAGTTTCGGCTCGCGCCACCACCGTGTCGTCTGAGAGCGCTGAGGAGGAGGCGGAGACACTCGGCGCCAGGCCGGGCAGGCCCGTCTGGTTGACGAGGATCCGGAGCGAGGGCCACCCACACCACCAGAGACTTTGTGGCGCCAGGGGGTTGTGCTTCCCATGGGATCGGGTCGATCGGGGGATGCAGCCAAGCGCCGCGTCGGGGGTCGGCACCACCGTCAGGACCTCCAGGCGTCCGTGTGCCGGGATTCACTATGGTAGGGGCTTCCGACCGTCCGGACGCAGTCACCAATATCAGAGTCTCAGCAGGGCAAAGTCCAGCTCCTCACTCTCCAGGAAAACACAAGAGCGGAGGGCACGCTATGACCAGCGACGTTCTTCCAGGCTAATGGTCCCGTCCAAGGGGACAAAGGGGTCCGGGCGCCATATTGGGTCGCTCTCCTCGGGACCACAAACTTCGAGTTTCGGGCGGATCACCACCCATCCAGGCTGTGCCAGGCGTCTCAGTAGGGTCCAGTTGGGTCGAACGACGATTTGCGGGGGCTAGGGTGCCCCGCGGCCTCCGATTAACAGGATAATCCCGGGCTCAGTCCCGGAGCCGAGCTCTCAGGCGACCATCGCCATCGGCGCCCAAGCCACGCCCCCTCTAGTAGCTTACTTAACACCAACAGTGGGACTATGACCACTGGCTACTTAGAAACTAAAATGTTCCCCATTTATGAAAAGTATTGGGACTACATAATGAACCCCCTGGACAGGAAATTGTTATTTCAAATGAGGGTAGGTTCGCTCCCCCTCTGTAACTTAACAGCTAAATGGAAATCAGGGGGGGGCAGTACTATGTCCAGCCTGTGGGGTAGGAAAAGAAACCCTAGGTCATTTTCTGTTTTGTTGCCCAGTATATTCTGCCCCAAGGCAAGCCTGGTTGGCTCCTATGTGTAGGAATTTAGGTACAAAAAGTAGTATGGTGGCACTGCGTATAGTAAAATCTACTACTGAAGAATGGATCAATATTGCAATTGCAAAGTACCTGGGATGGGCGTGGGTTTTAAGGATGAGACTGCTGGCAAGTTAAATACTGCCATCAAGTCGCCCAGAGACTGCTAGACATTTGTCTATTCTCTGTAACTGCTTAGTAAATAGCCAGAGACTGCTAAACTAATGTTTATTCTCTGTAAATTTTTTAACTGACCAGAGACTGCTAGACACTCGTCTATTCTCTGTTTATGTAATCTGTCATTGGCTTAATATTGATTTTTTTTAATGCAATGAATTCTTTTTTTAATGTATGATCTCCTGGGGATATTTACATTGTTATTATGATCATTCCCCTCTGGTCTCTATTTGTCGACGGTAATGATTTTTGCACCTGTACATATGATGTGTCATTGTTTTTAAATTGTCAAAATATGTATGTGCTTGTTTGATTGATTATGTAAATTTAATTGCTTTTTTAATTGTATGTATGTTTGTCTTGCTTTTATGAGTAATACTCGAATAAAGCACTTTTTGAATTGAATTGTATGTACAACCAATATAAAAATTATTTTCAACATGTTAATTATTAAAATATTTCTATTTTGTATGTGATTTAAAGTAATTCTTATTAAATACAATGTACACTATGTAATTATGTTTATCAAACATTAAAATTTTAATATATGTGAATAAACATAAAAATTATTTGAGTGCAATTTATGCATTTTTTTAATATGCAACTATTTACTTGCTATGTTTTTTTTAAATAAAGACTATTTACTTATTAAATTATACTGCAAATAAAAAAAATCCTCTACTTCCCATTTGATTTTCCATCTTAATAAACTGTTTCTAAATGTGTCCATGTAACCATGTGTGTCTCTACTTTATTTAATATCGAAATAAAATATAATTTAAATATTATTTTTATTATTTATTGATTATTTTTTAAATGTCATAAATATTGTGATTTATTGATCAATGTATTAGTAGTCTAACAATAATTATAATTACTACTATAGTTATTATACTTTGATACAAATAATTATTGTAGTATTCTACCAACAAAAATGTATTTCTCTACAAAGTTGTAGCTATTCCCACTCCACCAAGTATAAACTCTGAGAAGGTGCTGGACACTAAACCCATATAAATTACTATTCCAACTCCACTAAGTATAAAGTCAATGATGTTGCTGGACATTCAACCCATATAAATTACTATTCCCACTCCACCAAGTATGAACTCAGGGAAGGTGCTGGACATTCAACCCATATAAATTACTATTCCCACTCCACCAAGTATAAACTCAGAAAAGGTGCTGGAGACTAAACCAATATAAATTACTATTCCCACTCCACCAAATATAAAGTCAGGGAAGGTGCTGGACACTAAACTCATATAAATTACTATTCCCACTCCACCAAGTATAAACTCAGGGAAGGTTCTGGAAAGTAAACCCATATAAATTACTATTCCCACTCCACCAAGTATAGACTCAGGGAAGGTGCTGGACATTCAAACCATATAAATTACTATTCCCACTCCACAAATATAAACTATGAGAAGGTGCCGGACACTAAACCCATATAAATTACTATTCCAACTCCACCAAGTATAAACTCAGGGAAGGTGCTGGACATTCAACCCATATAAATTACTATTCCCACTCCACCAAGTATAAACTCTGAGAATGTGCTGGACACTAAACCCATATAAATTACTATTCCCACTCCACCAAGTATAAAGTCAGGGAAGGTGCTGGACAGTAAACCCATAAAAACTACTAATCCCACTCCACCAAGTATATATTCAGGGAAGGTGCTGGACAGTAAACCCATATAAATTACTATTCCTACTCCACCAAGTATAAAGTCAGGGAAGGTGCTGTACATTCAACCCATATAAATTACTATTCCCACTCCACCAAGTATAAATTTGGAGAAGGTGCTGGACACTAAACCCATATAAATTACTATTCCAACTCCACCAAGTATAAAGTCAGGGAAGGTGCTGGACATTCAACCAATATAAATTACTATTCCAACTCCACCAAGTATAAAGTCAGGGAAGGTGCTGGACATTCAACCAATATAAATTACTATTCCAACTCCACTAAGTATTTATTCAGGGAAGGTGCTGGGCATTCAACTCATATAAATTACTATTCCCACTCCACCAAGTATAGACTCAGGGAAGGTGCTGGACATTCAACCCATATAAATTACTATTACCACTCTACCAAGTATAAACTCTGAGAAGGTGCTGGACACTAAACCCATATAAATTACTATTCCCACTCCACCAAGTATAAACTCAGGGAAGGTGCTGGACACTAAACCCATATAAATTACTATTGCCACTCCACCAAGTATAAACTCAGGGAAGGTGTTGGACATTCAACCCATATAAATTACTATTCCCACTCCACCAAGTATAAACTCAGGGAAGGTGCTAAACAGTAAACCCATATAAATTACTATTCCCACTCCACTAAGTATAAACTCAGGGAAGGTGTTGGACATTAAACCCATATAAAATTACTATTACCACTCAACCAAGTATAAACTCCGAGAAGGTGCTGGACACTAAACCCATATAAATTACTATTCCAATTCCACTAAGTATTTATTCAGGGAAAGTGCTGGACAGTAAACCCATCAAAATTATTATTCCCACTCCACTAAGGGGTCGATTCCAATTTGGGAAAAAAAACGTCCGTACGATTTGTATCGGGAGCCCTCTCCGTACGATTCGTACCCGTCCGTCCGAGTTGCGTAGTACGATCCGTATTCCGTGAATCCGTCTGAATCGTCACGATCCGTATGTATTGCAAGGCTGAAACCATGAACCGAATGACTCGTACTCATGCCGTAGGACTCGTACACATGCCGTACGACCCAACGAGTATGATCCAGACCAGGGTATGAGGACGCGATTCGTATGGTCCATGTCAGGTAAGGTCGAGTTGTACGGAAAAGCACACAAACACATACACACCGTACGGCTGTACACCCCATGATTGCAGGGGTACGGTGCGTACCCCTGCGATCATGGGGTGTATGAGTCGTAAACCCCTAAAAATTACTATTCCCACTCCAACTAGTATAAACTCAGGTAAGGTGCTGGACACTAAACCCATATAAATTAGTATTCCAACTCCACCAAGTATAAAGTCATGAAAGGTGCTAAACATTCAACCCATATAAATTACTATTCCAACTCCACTAAGTATTTTTTCAGGGAAGGTGCTGGACAGTAAACCCCTAAAAATGACTATTCCCACTCCACCAAGTATAAACTCAGAGAAGGTGCTGGACAGTAAACCCATATAAATTACTATTCCAACTTCACTAAATATTTATTCATGGAAGGTGCTGGACATTAAAACCATTTTAAATATTTTTTTGATAAATATTATTTTTTTTTCATATATTTTTTTTAATTAATAATAACTAAATTACAAATTCTAAATTTCATTTAGAAATTAAATTTTAATTTAATTTACCTAAATTTCTATTTTGAAACTAAATTAGAAATTAATTTAGAATCATTTTTAAAAATATTAACATTTCTAATTTTTATATTTATAATGATTTTTTTAAAATAATACACACCATACACCCCTAAAACAAGGAATGACACTTTCACTACAACAACCATGTAAACACTTTATCAAATTTACATTTTCATTTTGTTAAATATTATTCACTTATTTTAATACACTCACCATCCTATTCCCCTAAAAACCCACAACACACCTGTAAAATATATTTCAGAATTTAATTCAAAATACAATTTTTTAATGTTTTAATCATCATATATTTTAAAACACTCCCCAACCTATTCCCCTAAAAACCCACAACACGTCCCTAAAACATAAAATTTATCTGAAATTTAAAATTTAAAATTAATTTCAAAATTTAAATGTAAAATATTTTAAAACATTTCCCACCCTATTCCCCTAAAAACCCACAACCCACTCCTAAAACAATTTTTTTATACAATTTAAAATTAAAAATTACATTCAAAATTTAAATTTCAAATGTAAAATTAATTTCAAAATTTAAATACTTTTTTTATACACTTCCCACCCTATTCCCCTAAAAACCCACAACCCGCTCCTAAAATATATAATTTTTCACAAATTAAAAAATTAATAATATTTTTTTTTTAAATTCAATTAATTTCAAAATTTGAATTTTTGTTTTTTTTTAAAACACTTCCCACCCTATTCCCCTAAAAAGCCAAAAACCCGCTCCTAAAACATATAATTTTTCACAAATTTAAAATTGAAAAATATTTTTAAAAAAGATTTAAATTAATTTCAAAATTTGAATAAAAATTTTTTTAAAACACTTCCCACCCGATTCCCCTGAAAACCCACAACCCGCTCGTAAAACAAAAAAATTTCAAAAATATAAAAATTACATTTAATTTCAAAATTTACTTTGAAAATATTTTAAAACACTTCCCACCCTATTCCCCTAAAAACCCACAACCTGCTCCTAAAAAATACATTTTTTCAAAATTTCACAATTTTAAAACATTTTCAAAAATTATTTAATATGGGGGGCGTGGCTAGCAGCTGAGAATGGCGGCTGCCTAAAAGGCGAGCTCCGTGGGTAGAGCAGCCTCTCATACAATCCGTGCACTTATCAGTCAACTGAGAGACCTCTGCTGTGGACCCGCGCTGCAAGGAAAGGGGTAGAAGTCCATTGCGCTTCACCCCACCCCGCCGTGACTCGAATTCAGCTACCAGGAGTCTCGTGGGTGCCATTCTTTCCCCCGACACGGCGTATCCCGGCATATCTCCCCCTGCACTGCTAATTCGCACGCAGCAAGCACCCGGACTACCGAATCGGAAGGAACCAATTCCCTTCCTGTTTAAACCACAAACCCTCGGAATGCATGCGTCTACATCCCAGTAGCGCTTGCACCCTGGATCTGGCACCTGCTTTGAATTTACTCGGCGGGTAGAAACACTCTCAACCCCATGGGGCAATATAAGGCTTTCGCATTTGTAATGCAGGTATAAATTGTAAAACTGTCCTGATGATGGTCCCAGTTTATTATGAGCCTTTAGGGATCGAAACGTCGACGCGCTATGCAGTGTAACATATGATATAATATGTATACTTGTAATTGTTTACACTGCAGGGTGAATTTGTTGAAAATTTCTATTGTATTTGCAAGTCACCCTCTGGCTCAAAAATTGTTTCCTGCCTGAAAAACTCTTTCTCTTCTTCTATCCTAAACCTTGTTCTGTTTTTTCTAATCTTTTGGGATAGGTACAGGACTGTACCCTATCTCACCACTGATTTTGGTCCTTCTTGGTCCAACAAGATTTACATCATTCCTTAAATAAACTCACGCCCGGCTGGGTGTTGAAACCATATAGTACTGATTGAAGTCTATATTATTATTCTATTACTACATTTAAATCCTTAGGACCCCTGTTTCCTGAAATAAGTTGCTGAATGAAATCGGACATCGTCGGACAAAGATATCACCAACGACAGCCGTGGCCTGGGAAGGAGATGCGGACCAGGGGCTCTCCTTGCTGACTGAGCCGGCCGGAAATGCGGCGGACCTGGGTGCGATCTACCGGAAGCGCCCGTCCGCGAGTGAACGGACACCAGCACTCACCTATTGGCAGCGCTGCATAGGGGAGAGCAGCGGATCACCGGCGACTGCCACGGGACTGCAGCGGTTGTGGCGCGAGCGGCACTGCGGACTGTGAAGCGGGCTGAAGCCGACCGGAACGGAGGCGGCGATTGGCAGGTGCCGCCATCTTGGAGCGGTGCCGCTCGCCCCATGCCCCAAGGTAACTGACGGTGGACATTGGACGGCGGGGGCACCGGTGTGTACTAGGGGCGCTGCACACAGCAGCTGAAAGGATTGATATCCCGACCGGAGTCAGGGAGAGGGTCAGGACAGCTACAGCCAGCAATGCACACCGCAAGCGCTATGAGCGCAACGTAATGGACCCATCTGTCAAACCCTAAGTGGTATTCCCCTTTAAGAGCTGATGCAGTACACCTGCGCGGAGTGATGAGGCTCCCCGCTGGGCTGCGAAGCTAGGCATCAAGTGCGAGACTGGGGGCACGAGTCATCAGCACCTTGGATGGAGGCGCTACAGACCTCAAACTGAGAGACGCACTGTGCCGCCTACCGGCTCATACTTTCAACAACCTCACGGAGTGACATTGCTCACCAGCCAAGGCCTAATCTGACACTAAATCGTGGGGCGAGAGCCTGTCAACGCTAGTTTCCGCATCTGGCACCTCTCATCGCCGGCTAAGGTACTCCAAACTGGGACCAGGGTGTCAGCTATCCTAATCAGGTGTGCAGGCAGTGCGGCGTGGCAATATTGCAGTGTGTGCACGTTGATCCATATCTATTGAATTATCTCTGTGTGCTCGGACACGCCTCTGCGCAGCGACCAACGCTACTGTGTGACAGTGCTGATCATCATGGCTGGTAAAGGCGGAAAGGGCGGCACTACGCAGACCAGAATCGATAAATTTGCCTGTGATAAGACCATGTCCTCTCCGACGGATGGGAAAACGCCAACGGGCAAGGCGGCAGAAGGCATGGGCAGAAAGAAAGCTACGCTGGATGACGTCATGAGAGCCCTGACTCAGGTACAAGCAACGATAGGCACGATATCCACCGAAATTACCCTTATAAGGGCAGACTTTCACAAAATGTCGGAGAGGGTGAGCTCCGTGGAGGTGGTAACAAAGTCTCTGGTCGAGGATGTCTCGGAATTACAATCGGCGGTGGAGAAGATAACAGCAGAGAACAGGATGCTGCGCGAAAGGCTGGACGACCAGGAAGGGCGCTCCAGACGGAACAACGTACGGATCCTAGGAGTTCCAGAATCTGAAGGTACCAGAGCGATGGACCTTTACGTGGAAGAGTTAATAAAGAAAGAACTCCAACCTAAGGGCCTGTCCGCTTTCTTTTCCGTTGAAAGGGCGCACCGGGTCCCAGGGGGACAACCAAAGCCAGGTGCGGCCCTGCGCCCGATTCTGGCCAGATTGTTCAATTTCCGCGACAGGGATGCCATCTTGCAAGCAGCGCGAGTCTCACCACCGGTCAAAATTCAGAACTCAACAATAGCCTTTTTTCCGGACTATACGGCGGAGGTGGCCCGCCGTAGAAAGACGTTCCTGGATGTGAAAAAAGACCTAAGACAGCGTGAGATTCCATACTCAATGCTGTTCCCAGCCAGGCTGCGTGTGGTGGCGGACAACAGGACCTGGTTTTTCGATAATCCGGAAATAGCCAGAGATTGGCTGGACGGCTGGCGGCCGGCCACTCATCCGCGCCGTTCGAACAGACCAAACAAGACTCTAAAAACAGGAAGGCTTCGAAGCTCACAAGAATCTCGACATGAGTCAGAAGACCAATCGCAAGTGAGAAACGGTGCGGACGAAGGGGTTCATGAGGACCAGTAACTACCGGTGATTACGGACATCCTGAGAACTCAGCGGTGGGCCGGATGGGCCGCCACTGGATACCGGGCTGGGACACCTGGAGAGAGTTAGAGGGGCTGCCATCTCCGGAGAGTCCTTCGCCCCGTCGAGCAAGTATCATTTGTGTGGGGAACGGGTTGAGCACTCAGCTTAGTTGGGGTGGCGGGCGGTTTCATGTCCGTATAGCTGGGGGGCAGGGAGGGGGGGAGTTAGTGGAGGGTCTGTTCACAATGTTAACAAACTGTTCATACTGTTTGACTCGAAAGGATCTACTAGGGCACACACACAAAGATATAGGGACAGTTCCACGAATGACACGACAGGGTAAGCTAAGGGTACACAAGGACCCACCGCTGCAGACAGACAATGGCACACGATGCGCGGAGTGATCTAGTGGGCGGGGGACCAGAGCGGGGGCCCGTGCCACCATTGCAGCTGCTGTCCTGTAATGTGCGGGGATTGGGTGACAAGATCAAGCATGGATTGGTTTTGCAGGCCATCCGGAGGCTGAGTCCCTCAGTGGCTCTACTGCAAGAAACACATTTGGTGGGTGCAGCTAGCCGGGCATTAGATAGGCGGGGGTACCAAATGATTGCACACTCAGAATTCACCTCAGGGTCACGGGGCACGGGCATACTAATAAAAAAGTCATCCAGGTTCATATTACAATCCACCAAAACAGATGACCTGGGCCGTTTTGCTGCGGCACACGGACAATGGGAGGGGAAGCCGTTGACACGAGTGTCAGTATATATCCCGCCAGCACTCCACACAGTCACGCTTCCTGACTTAGGGAAATTCCTACTGGAACTCCCAGAAGGAGATCTTCTCATAGGAGGAGATTTTAATGCGGTGGTACATAACGCACACAATAGATTTCTACTTCGTACGCCCTACCCGGGTCCCTCCCGCTTTAGCGAATTCCTAGTGGCGCAGGGTCTAGTGGACCTTTGGAGACAGTTGCATCCTGAGGACAGACAGTACACCTATTATTCAGCTGTACATGACAGTCTGTCCCGTATTGATTACTTTCTTGCTTTGGGGAATGGGCTCCTAACCGTGAATGACGTGCAGATTAGACCCAGGGGTATCTCAGACCACTCGCCACTGACACTAACACTATCCTGTCCAGACACAGCAAGAAAGCGAATATACCCGATCTTCCCTGGTTACCTCAAGACACCAACCATACGTAAAGACTTAAAAAAGGCTACCCGATACTACTTTGCTGAGAACACGGCCTCGGTGACTTCACCGTCAATCCTGTGGGAGGCATACAAGACGGTCCTAAGAGGGCGAGCAATAGCATCAATCACTGGGCATAAACGCAACCAGAGGGAGGAACTAGCCAAACTGGAACTGGAACTTGAGCAGGCGAACTTGGCGCACATGTCAGACCCAAACACGAGTACACTGCACGCATTACAGCTTTGTCAGCGACTTCACGATGACCATCTTCGTAGGAAGACGGTCGAGAACATTGCAGCGACAACACATAGAGTCTATGATATTGGGGATAAGGTGAGTAGGCTCCTGGCGTGGCTAGACACAAAGAAGGGCGGTACCAAACATATCCTGCAATTGAAAGGATCGAGCGGGGAGGTGGATACACGCCCATCAGTGATAATTGAAACCCTGGCAGACCACTTTCACAAAGTATATACCCCTGAGGTGGCCATAGCGTATGAGGAGGCGGCGGTGGCGCTCCACGGGGTACCGACGCAGATCCTGTCACTAGAGGCAAAGGGAGACCGTGACGCAGACCTGTCAACTGATGAGATTCGCCTGGAGATTAATGCACTAAACTTGGGTAAAGCCGTAGGCCCCAATGGGATCCCAGTAGAATGGTTTAAGACCGTATCTGAAGAGGTGTGCACACCGTTGTTAAACATGTATAACGATAGCCTGAAAAGGGGGATTCTGCCCCTGGATCAGAGGGTTGCAACCATTGTGGCAATCCCGAAACCGGGCAAACCGCCGCTTGAGTGCTCGTCCTATCGTCCTATTTCCCTCCTCAACACGGAGGCCAAAATATTGGTGAAACTACTAGCTAGTAGATTGCTATCCCATCTCGCACAACTGATCCATCCGGATCAGTCGGGATTCATGCCGCATCGGAGCACAACACTTAATATCCGCAGGCTGCATGGGGTGCTGGCGCGGGCCCAACTGCTGACGGAACCGACAGCTATCCTGTCACTAGATGCCGCAATGGCATTTGACATGGTAGAATAGAACTACCTTTTTGCAGTTTTGGAACATATGGGCTTCGGCCCTAGATTTATTTCCTGGATTAGATTGCTTTACACTGACCCGGTGGCACATGTGGCGGCGAATGGACATATCTCTCGGGATATCTCCTTGGCGAGAGGGACACGGCAGGGATGCCCGCTCTCGCCCTTATTGTTTGCTTTGGTCCTGGAACCGTTAGCAGCGGTCCTTCGAACATCCCAGATGCTGCGACTGATACCGTGGGGGGACACTTGGGAAGACAGAGTCTCATTGTACGCAGACGACATGCTCATCTACATGTCGGATCCAGAGAGGGGAATCCCGATGCTGCTGGCGCTGTGTGATCGACATGGCTACACCTCTGGCTACAAGATCAACTGGACGAAATCGGTAGTGTATGTGCTTAGTGGCCCCACCCCAAATCTACCAGCCGATTGCCCGTTGATGGTGACGCATGACACATTTAAATACTTAGGGATAGTCATCACTCGAGATAGTAAAGCCTTCTACGACCTGAATTAGTTGTCTCCGCTCACGCGGCTTCAGGCGGACGCAAGACACTGGAAGTCACTTCCACTGACATTACTGGGAAGGGCGGCCTTATTTAAGATGAAGGCACTGCCTCGTTTCCTATATATACTGGAAAATACACCAGTACTAGTGCCACCTTCATATTTTCGTAAAGTGACATCAGTGGTCGCGGGGCTACTGTGGGGGGACCGACCGGCTCGAGTGGCATACAAGAAACTGGTCAGAGACTGGTACAGTGGTGGGATAGCCCTGCCTCATCTGCAACTATATTATTGGGCGGCTCATCTTAAGATTGTCAACCAGTGGCTCCATGCGCCGCAGGACGACCCTGCCTACCTAGCAGACAGAGCGCAATTGGGTACGCACACTCTCTTGGCCCCGTTATACAACAAGGGACTTCTAGCGAAACTCATGGGACCTACTAGGCACACAGTGGCGATATGGCACAGAGCGCAGGCGACACTGAAATAGGGGGGGGTTATAACCAGACTTACACCGCTATGGGACTCCAAGGCCTTGGGACAGTTACGACACAGTAAAGGTTTCACACAATGGGACAACATAGGCATCTCCACGGTAGGAGACCTGTGGACCAGAGATGGAGTGATTCCCTTTGACCGGCTGCAGCAGCAGTACGGCCTGGGACCCAATGAAACCTACCGTTACATCCAAATAAGACACGCACTGTTAACGGCGATTGAAGCGGGCACGGATGTCCCAGAGTCATCCCCGCTAGAAGATCGACTGTTGACAGATTACATGCAGACAAGCACCACCTCCCTTACTTACAGGAAATTATTGAATAATCTGCCAGACCCCTTGCTTAGTTTGAAGGAAAAATGGGAGGGTGAGATAGCGGGGATGGATGAGACGGAATGGAATGAGGCAATGGCCTCTCCAAAAGAAGCTGGCATCTCAGCACGCTTTCGACTTGTGCAATTTAAAATACTACACCGGGTGTATTATACAAGGACCACATTGTACAAAATGCATAGGGCGGATCACCCATATTGCCTCAGAGGATGTGGTAAGGAGGGGACACTACTACACACACTGTGGGACTGTCCATAAATTGTAGAATACTGGAGGCAGATACTGCGCACGATTTCACAAGTACTGGAGGTGTCGATCGTACCTGATCCACGCATGTGCCTGCTGAATATATGGGGGCCTAATGATCTGACACGCCAGGGAAAACAATGGGCTGTTATAGGTTTCATGGTGGCCAAGCGTGATATAGCGCAAAAATGGGGAGCGATGGAGGCCCGACCCGAGCACAGTGGTGTAGGAATATTGATATGATCATGGTAATAGAAAGAGCGGTATATGAGCAGAGGGCTAATCCTCGGAAATGGAACAAGGTATGGCTTCCGTGGAATAGTTATCGGGGGATATATGTGAACCACTGTCGGAGGAGGAATCGGACGATTCAGAAGAAGAGGATGATGTAGACTAGGATTGGTGTGCTGGAGTACAGGTTGGGAGGAAACAGGAATAGGAGGGATGACGGGAGTTTAATTTAACAGGGGGAGCTGAGAGCACTGAACTGTGCAGACGCACCAAACTACGATTTCTCATAAGTCAAAAGTGGAATACAATATTAGACACTGCTCAATTGATCTATCGAGTCACAAGTTACTTTATGTTTATAAAAACAAAAAATAAGGCGTCACTTAAACGTTTAACCCAGGCTGTCGTATTACTGCTAAATGTCATTGAACTGTAACTCTTACTGTGTCTTTTTCGCAGGAATGAAACTCAATTGTTAAATGCCATTACGGGACAAAGTAGCAGCCGGCCTCCGGGTTGTAGGCAAATGCTGTGTTCACTGCACGGATGTCAATAAAGCCTTTAAAAAAAAAAAAAAAATTAATATATATTTTAAAACACTTCCCACCCTATTCCCCTAAAAACCCACAACCCGCTCCTAAAATGTATTTTTTGAAATAAATTAAATATTTATATATTTATTAACATAAAATACCATACCTAAAAATTATTTTAGACAAAAAAAACTATTGCAACATTATAAACAGTCTACATTTCACAAATCGGTATTCTAACACTCTATATTTTGACTTTTGATATTTTTAACTAATACAAATAAACGATATTTTGAACACTCGATACAAACTACTCAATATTTTTTACTTCGATATTTTTTTATCACTTAAAAATCAATAAAACTGACATCGATATTACTTACCTCGATATTACTGCCATCTCGATATTCTGGAGTCGATATTCTGTCCAGTCGATATTAAAAACTCGAGGTTTAGACTGCACACCGTTTTTTGGCTAGGGAGGCTGAGAGTGTGTCCTCAAGGTGGGAGGAGGCTTTGAATATAGCTAGCAGGGAAGATATGTCCGCCTCAGTGAGTTCATTTCTGGAGGGGCTTTCCCCACGGGAGGCCTGGTTGAGATCGAGGGAGAGCTTGATCCTCGTGATTTTATCATTGAAGAAGGAGGCACATTTTTGCACATTGTTTTTTGAATATTTGAGGGACGGAAAACTAAAAGTGGACCTACAAATCAAACCATTGTTTGAAGTTTTGCTCCCTAGAATCTGCGAGATGGAACCGATAAGTAATAAATATCCCTATCTTTAAATGCTCATGGCTCTCTCTTTGGTGTACTTAGCAGAACCTTTAATATGTGGTTTCAAAACACTTTGATTTACTCATAGGAATGCCCCTCAATAAGAACATGAACAAAAAATATCACTGCATGTTGCCTACTTCCAAAGACACCAGGGTTGCACACGTGCACCATTAACAACAAAAACACCAATAAAGTTTCATATACCACGGTGGAACATGTACATACACTTTCAAAAGATGCTGAAACAAACAATGGTATGGAAAGGTGGCAGCATTCCTTACAATGAGCAAGGAACACTTGGAAGGAGGCATCCAACACATCAATTTAAAGCCATCCTTAGAAAAGAACAAAATTACCAGGAGGACAGAACAACCTAATCCTTAATTCTATTAAAGCCTAAAACCTCCAACTAAACAAGAAAGATGCATGAAATGCTTGCCAGCAAAGTATTGAAGTTCCTTAGCATCAAGAACTACCATCCCTAACAACACTAAAGTCAAAATATATATTAATATACCTTTTATCATTCTGCATGAAATAGGAAACAATAAAGAAAAACGATAAAAAAAGAATAAAAAACGACATTAATATCAATACTAATATAATAAAGAGAAAGCCCAAACCTTTGAGGCGGGTAATCTCAGAAACCACAGCACCAATCACAACACCCAATACAGCGTTGGAAAGGGCAGTTGCAGCAGAAGGACATAGGCTATGCAGACGCCCACCATATACATTTAAAAGGTAAAAGAACCGTGCCAGCAAAGTAGTCCGTTGTGAGTGTGTCTGCGTTGTGCTGTGGGCGTGTGCTGTGGGCGTGTGCTGGGGTTGTGACAAATGCTGGGGGCGTGTGGTACGTTCCGCCCTTCATGCCATGTCTCATATCGTGTGGTAATCCCACCCTGCTCCCTTTAAATACCCCTGCACCCCATAATCATATCCCACCCTTACTCCTTAAAATACCCCAACACCCTTAAACACTAACCCATCTTAACCCTATAAATATACCCTGTACCCCAAAACCCAAATCTATCCCTAAACCCTAAAAATACCCCTGTGCCCCAAAACCCAAACCTAGCCCTGCACCCTAAAAATACCCCTGTACCCCAAACCTAGCCCTGAACCCTAAAAATACCTCTGTACCCCAAAACCCAAACCTACCTTTGAACCCTAAAAATACCCCTATACCCCAAAACCCAAACCAAGCCCTGAACCCTAAAAATACCCCTGTACCCCAAAACCCAAATCTAGCCCTGAACCCTTGAAATACCCCTGTACCCCAAAACCCAAACCTAAACCTGAAACCTAAAATACCCCTGTACCCCAAAACCCAAACCTATCCCTGAACCCTAAAAATAACCATGTACCCCAAAACCCAAACCTACCCCTGAACCTTAAAATACCCCTGTACCTCAAAACCCAAAACTAGCCCTGAACCCTAAAAATACCCCTGAACCCCAAAACACAAACCTAGCCCTGAATTCTTAAAATACCCCTGTACCCCAAAACCCAAACCTACCGTGAACCCTAAAAATACCCCTATATCCCAAAACCCAAACCTAGCCCTGAAACCTAAAAATACCCCTATACCCCAAAACCCATACCTATCCCTAAACCCTAAAACTACCCCTGTACCCCATAACCCAAAACTATATCTGAACCCTTAAAATACCCAAACACCCCAAAACATATACCTCAGTACCCCAAAACATATACCCCTATACCAATACTTACCTTATCCAAACATAAAAAAACATGCTTTTACCATTCATGCATTTACAACGAATCTCGTTGTAAATGTATGAGTGGTAAAAGTATATAAAATGTAATGTCATGTGTTATAATGGCATTGCGGAGTCATGGTACTTTCGTAATGAAAGTATGCGGAGTGATGGTATGCGGAAAGAAAGTTGCGGAATAATGGGCGTTTACCCTCCCCCGGTAAGTACATTGTTGGCACGGCGGCCCACATCTCCAGCAACATACTCATATTTTTTCACCACCCATTTGAAAAATGCACAGGTCTCTCTCATTGACACACCTCCCGCCACAAGTTCTAGAATTGCAAACTTTAGAACTGGGGAGCTAGGTTCGAATCTCGGCATCAGCTCAACATCCTGTGAGTCCAGGCAAATCGCTTTGTCTCCCCGTGCCTACCACAAATGAATGTGTTCTTCTGTAATGTAAATTGTGCTCATGCCATGTTGTCGAGTTCGCACTATATAATATTGCAAGGAAAAATAAAGTAGGGAAACTTGAGTTCACACACTACTGAACGCGCACTCTTAAGTGCGTCAGCAGTGCACTGTGAATTGGAGATTTTCACAGGCCTGTCACAGATAAGAAATGCTATCAAAACGAAATACTACAAAACAATATACTACTAGCCGGCAGCAATTCATCCCCGGACAACGTCGGGACGGGCTGCTAGTAATTATATATATATTTTAAATAACATAATCAAATTATTTTAAAAATCCTTCCCAACATGAATACATTGCATTATAATACCATATTCTATCAAGAATTAAATATCCATACATTCACAAACAATATACAACACTCAAATAAAAAAGGCACAGATCAGTAAACGATTCAGAAAAGGGGGTGGTGATGAACAGAGTGTCTGAATTAAGCAGACCACTCTTACCCAGTCCAAAGATCAGGGCTTGATCCATCACCGTTATTTATCTCACTGCACCATCCCAGCTCAGAACCTGGCTATATGCAAATCAGTCTGTCCCTGGCCCAGTGCATCATGGGAACAGGGCAGACTAACCTAACAAGCCAATTCTTCACCAGAAAGGAGACAAGCTACCGGGGACCGGTTTCTGGCATTTCAGCCGTCTTCCGCCCGGCTTGCTTGAATCCTGATGGTGCAGTGAGAAAGGGGCTCATGTCTGAGTATACCCTGCCACACCTATAGTGGCCAAAAACGATTCAGAAAAGGGGGTGGTGATGAACAGAGTGTCTGAATTAAGCAGACCACTCTTACCCAGTCCAAAGATCAGGGCTTGATCCATCACCGTTATTTATCTCACTGCACCATCCCAGCTCAGAACCTGGCTATATGCAAATCAGTCTGTCCCTGGCCCAGTGCATCATGGGAACAGGGCAGACTAAACTACCAAGCCAATTCTTCACCAGAAAGGAGACAAGCTACCGGGGACCGGTTTCTGGCATTTCAGCCGTCTTCCGCCCGGCTTGCTTGAATCCTGATGGTGCAGTGAGAAAGGGGCTCATGTCTGAGTATACCCTGCCACACCTATAGTGGCCAAAAACGATTCAGAAAAGGGGGTGGTGATGAACAGAGTGTCTGAATTAAGCAGACCACTCTTACCCAGTCCAAAGATCAGGGCTTGATCCATCACCGTTATTTATCTCACTGCACCATCCCAGCTCAGCTGTTTTAAGACTCTGGGCACTTTACCACTGCTGATCAGTTCTAAAATGCATATGCTCTCCGTATTATAAATTAATGTATGAATTAGTGATTCCATGATTGCTGGTTTGGTTTACCTGTCAGACCGTAGTACAGTGCACTAGGAGTGCCCAGGGCTTATAATCCAAATGCTGCTAGTGGGCCTGCAGTACTGGTTGTGCCACCCACAGAAGCAGCCTGGTAAAATGTGTCTAGGGTCTGCCATTGCAGAGCCTGTGTGCAGTCTGGTACTGTCATGTTGACTGGGCAAGTGCACCCACTTGCCAGTCCCTAAACCTTCACTTTTCTACATATTAGACACCCC
The DNA here is from genome assembly GCF_964263255.1 of Lissotriton vulgaris. Lineage (NCBI taxonomy): Eukaryota > Metazoa > Chordata > Amphibia > Caudata > Salamandridae > Lissotriton > Lissotriton vulgaris. Next base: position 1,892,720,057 of record NC_141691.1, on the reverse strand, counting down.
TATGGTAGGCACAAGGACAGGGTGCATTGTAAGTATAAGGTAGGACAGGCCCTGCACATGTCCTAATAGTGAACTACAGCCGTTTTCGTTTTTCACTATTGCAAGGCTACCTGTTTTCCATGGGCCAGAATGGGCTGTGAGAAATATTACATTTTATAATCCTAACTGACTCAGAGAACATGGTACAAATTCGAGTTTAGTATGCCTGAACACGGAAAGATAAAATATATCTTTTAGTGAAGTTGGTTTTAACATTCTGTGTTTGCAAATACCACTTTTAGAAAGTAGGTATTTGCTTGCCTAACCTTTAAAGGCTGGCTCTGATAGTTTGTGTACTCCTTTGTCTGGAGTTTGTGAGTGACAAGGCTGGGGGATTCCAGGAGACAGGCTGGGGCAGCCCAGTGGTGAATAGAGAGATCTGCATCTAGATGGGAGGGAGGAGTTGCACCTGGGAACTGAATAGGGCTGGGCCTTCCCTCTGCAATGCTGGCGCACCTCCAGTGCTGTATCTCATATCTCTGCCCTGCACACTGAAAAAAGGGAAGGAATCCTGTCAACAGAGTGCTCCAGGGCTGTGCCTTCCCTCCCCTGTGCTGGCCCCACCTCCTGTGGGGCGGCTGATGTCTCTGCCCTGCACAATGAATAGAAGGAAGGAGTCCTGTAAACAAAGTGCTCAGGAACTGGTTTGGACTAGGCAAAGGCCCCTCTCCCCTCAGAGAACAAAGGATTTTGGGTTATAAATATTCGGACCCTGATCCCAAGAAATTAGATCACTTTTGGACTACAAGAAGAAACCTTTGCTCAGGAGAGGGACCTGAAGAAACTGAGGAGAGACTATCACTAAGCTGAAGTGCTGCTTGGGGGATTGGCCTGCAGTGGTTGCCTGACTGCCAAAGAAAGGAGAAAGAACTTTGTGTGCTTTATTTTCAACTTGTGAAGGATCTCCAAGGGCTTGGAACAGAGCTTGCCTCCTGCTGAAGTTTCAGGGACAACAGACTTTACCCACCAGCTCCCTAAGAGTCTTCCTGAAGTGCCTGCAGCTGTGCTGGACTTTGTGGGGGATTTGAGTGTCGTAAGGAGCTGGAAGCGCGACTCAAGATCAAGAAGCGTGTCACCAAACTGCTGCTGCTGCTTCACAACATGAAGCGCCCGCATCACCAGAGAAGAGAATCAACGTTGCAGCAGATGCCGACAAATCACCGGGAAGCGTGTCCCATGAGAGAAGGATCGACATTGCATCAGACGCCGCTGCATCTCTGAGAAGCATGTCACAGAGCCTGTCGCGGAGGAGGAGCTACGCTAGCAAACAAGATGGCCGCGTAAGCTCCCGGCTCCGCCGACCTCCGACTCCTGCCAGATGATCCTGTCATTTATCCTGATTTTGCGCCCTGCCTCCGTGTGTATGAACCGAACTACAACTTAATGGTGCAATTCCGAGATTTTTATCGGTTTGGTGGACGAAGTTACGTCGTGTGGCAGTTTGCGGCCTAGACTAGCTTGGAAGCCGGGGTCTCGAGTACTGGCCCAGCCGGGTCTCGGTTGAACAACATCGGCTGTGATCGTGGGACAGGGTCCGGTCTACCGAAGTGGAAGTTTTTTGGACCAAAGTCAACGGCGATTGGCTGAGTCGGTAACATCGAAGGAGGGGTGACGATGCACATCTGAAGCGGTGGGCGGGGGTCCCTGGCCTGGTGGCCCGGTCTGGCCCCGCCGGTGCTCGCTGGGTTGAGATCTCCGTCTGCGGTAGCTGAGTCCAGCTTGATATTGAACCGATCGATAAGTCCCCCTCTGCCGTTGTCCGTTCCACATTTATCTGTTCCCCCCGGGGAGACCGGGCTCTCTGGGGACGTGAACAAGACTGAGACCGACCGAGGAGTGGTGGAGCGGACTGAGAGTGACCCATCACTACGAACTGTGCTGGCAGCCATTGGGTCACTTCATAATCGTGTTGAAGCCCGCATTCACAAAATGATGGAGCGTTTGTCTGAAATCGGGCGGAGTGGACTGGACCCTACTCCACTACAAGCAATGGAACCACTCGGGACCCCCAAGATGGCCACGTCGTTGGAAGAAGCAGACCCCGAACTGTGGGAGGTGTCGGAGCCTCAGACCAATGTTTTGGTTGATGGAAGCGTGCTCGATGCTGTGAATGGATTGTCTGGCCTACGATCGTTGCCGTTTAAGGAAGGACTGCTAGGTGCTCTCTTTCCGGAGTCTTTTGATGGGAACTGTTGTTTGCTCGAAACCGGGTCTCTCCCCCGTATATCGGTACCACTAAGATGGCGGACGAAACGAAGCTGGGAGTACATAATGGCGAGGAGAGTTTCTGGACTTGATGGTGTTCTCAGCGCATTCATCTCTCTGCTACATCTTGATTTGAACTTTGATACATCTTTCTCAGGTTCTGACTATCCTGCGGAGGCGACAGTTTGTCCGGAAGGGGCTTGCACGTCTGATCGGACGGGTCAAGGATGAGGCTGAGTGACTGGGTTTAGCATCGAGTCTTGCTAGACAAGGGGTTGGCTATCATGATGCGATCGGGAGGTTGGGCGGTGTTTAAAGTTTACCCTGTTTCGATATTTTTATGCGGCTCAATAGACTTCTTGACCTTAGTGTAGGGATTCTTGGTTCTGGCGGGGAGGAGGGGGTGGCGGGGGCATGTATGAATATGCCCTCCTCCACTTTCTCTCTCTACTTTTAGAACTTAGTTAGTTGGGGTGACAGGCACACTGCTAGTTGGGCTTAGGCAATAGCCATATGCAGGGGTGCAGGGTGGGGGGATGGGATTTTTATTTTGTCTTTGGTTCTTGTTTTATGGTTTCTTTTTCTTCAATCTCTCTCTTCTTTTCTTTATAATTATAGTTGGTGGAATATCCTGACTTCAATCATCTTCTAATATCTGGTGATCATGCTTCAGTTATTATTCTGACTGTTTTGGGTAGACAAGCTCTGAGGACTGGCGCTTAACGTGGATCATGTATTGTACTATTGCATATCCTGCTTCCCACACGTAAGCGTAGGCGTCTCAACTGTTTTTGCATTTGCTTGTATATATCCTGTTTTCTGCCTGTTCACCTCATTATTGTACCGGAATGTATGGCACCCGATGTCTATTTCTTTTTTGTTTTTAAAATAATAAAAAGATTTACAAACATATCCTGTCGCAGCTCATTGCCGGAGAAGAGGATCAACGTCGCAGCAGACACCGCCGCATTACCAGGAAGAGTGTCGCAGGGCTTCTCACGGCTCGCATCATTGTGGAAGCAACTCGCAATGCCAGGAGAGAGGATCGATGTTGCCGTAGACGCCGCCGCATCACTTGAAAGCTTGTCGCAGGGCCTGTCATGGCTCGCATTGTTTAAAGTATCTTGCATCATCGGAAAAGAGGACTGACGTCGCAGCAGACGCTGCCGCATCACCGGAAAGCGTGTCGCATCAAGGAGAGAGTAGCTTCTTTATTTCTTTGCACCAGAACTTTTGCCGCATTTCCATCGCTGAAACATTTCTGTTGTGGAAGCGCAACGCATCGTAAGGTACATTGACGCAAAGTGTTGCATCTTAACAACTAAACAGAACTAAGCTAAAGCTACCATCTTAAGTATAGTATTTGGGATTTTTGTAATTTGTGGTCTTGTGTTAAGATTATATAAAGGATACTTATTTTTAATATACAACTGTGTGGTGTCCATCTATAGTGTTGTTGTCACTGGGTTACTGTATGTGGTCACGAATGCTTTAAACACTGTCTCTGAGATAAGCCTGTCTGCTCATGCCAAGTTACCAAGGGCGTGAGCAGGGGTTATTTTAGGTGTATAACCCCTTACCCTGACTAGAGGCAAGGGTCCCTATTGGTCACAAGTACCTACCTGTGCCAACTAGAGACCCCAAATCTAACATTGGTGGTCAGCGGTGAGGATTCTGGACTTGCATTTGTAACTCAATGTACAGTGATTGGTGAACACTACTTAGTGAGTGCAGACCAAAACGCAACCACATACATTTGGTAAATTTCTTTTTGGGATTTTCTATTTTTGATGTAAAATTCAACCACCATGAGTAAAGCAGCATCCATGGCATCTGTTCATTGTGATTGGGAGAGGAGGAGAGTAACCTCCTCAGCAGGTAGCAGTGTCACTACCAGAGGCCTGTCCCCAGAGGAGCTGGCTGACAGGAAAGAAAATACGATGCACAAATTGGAGCTGGCCAAGCTCAAGTTAAGTGGGCAATTAGAATTTGAGATGCAAAGTAGGAAATTGGCCGTAGAGGAAAAGAGGATGCAGTTTGAGCATGAGTTGATAATGAGGGAGCTTGATTTGGAGCTAGAGAGGCTTGAAGCCATGAGTGGCTCGGCCCAGAAAAAAGAAAAGTGTGTAGCTCAGAGAGTGAGCTTTGCTGAGTTAGGGATGGAATCCAGCTCAGATGGTGGCAGCAAAAATTGAGTGCTGAGGGAGCAGTCCATACACCCAGAGATGTGGCACCTGACTTGGAGGGGGTTAACATACACCAGGAGGTTCAAGGACATGAGGTAGCTCCAGTAGTGTGCAGTATCCCTGAGGAGAATGGGGAACCTGATGCACGTGCTCATGGTCCTAGTGGTGGGAGGGACACTCTACTAACTCTAGATGAGAGGTGCAGGGAGAGGGGTTCCCCCCAAATTGAAGTCCTGGTATGTGAGTGTGAAGACTGCCCAGAAGAGTGTGGGTTGAGTAACAGAGACAGTCAGATACTGTTTCGCCAATCTCAGGAGAGTGGTGTGGAGTACCTGTGTGATGCACTGGAGGGTGAGGTGAAGGATAGTTTGGTTAACCCTTGTAGGGGGTCTGTGTGACTCAATTGTTGGAGAGCATATTGCAGGTCCCTGTTTTCAAGAGCTATGCCAACACCTGTGGGAGAGTGAGTTCTCTGACCCAAGGGAGCTCACATTGGAGGCAGATATTTTGGTGGATTCCAGAGGGTCTGAAAAGACATTGGGGAATGACCCTGTGGGGAGTGGCTTAGGTGTCTTCCAACCCAGAGTGGTGGAAGTGGTTCAGTGTAGCCCAGCTAGGTCCCAGTGTAGTGGGAAGGGTATAGGTACTCACGTCCTGTCTCAGTGGAGAAGGAGTGAGTGTGGGCTGCGTGTCCCCAGGTGCCCAAAACCTAGTCTCAGAGCGTGGATGATTCTTTGAGGGAACTCCAGGTGGGGAACCTAGGCTGTCCTGATGGGCCGCCCATTGAGGGAGATCCCCTAGTGTCTGGTGAACTGTGAGTGTCTGTAAGCAGGCCTCCATTGTAGGAGAGTAGGGTCTGCTATCCTATGGTCACCCCAAATTTTTGCTTTTTGCTTCACTGGTTTCTGACTTAATGTGGCTGTGGGCCTGCTAATCAGACCCACAGCCTGCTGTTCTCTCTCTAAATTACTGCCAATGCACCCTAGGTGCATTACGAATTGGAACTGGTTCACCTTATGAGCCCCTGTATTAGTGCACCCTAGGTGCCCAGGGCATAGGTGTATCCAAGGCCTACCAGGGGCTGCAGCATGTATTGTGCCACCCCTGGCCTGGCCTCCATATTTGACACAACTGGCTGATCCCTCAGCTGGGGTAAGTTGGTGTAACCACCTCTTACTTAGGTACAGTATGTCTGTACCTAACCCTAAACTGGACACATATGTTCCTATCAGCCACTCCTATAGAAGGCCTCATCAATCCTGGAGGCAGAGTGCTTGGAAATATGTGAGATGGTGCTCTAGCATGAGCTGAGCCTGTCTGCAGCTGTCGGGAACCACTCCCTAAGCTGTTCCGGGATATTGCCATACCATATACTCTTAAGTGCATTATAATCCTCGCGGTTATTTGCTATCTTTGGTTTGGCTTTATCAAAACATGTCGAGTAAGGTGTCATACGAATTGGAATACTATCCCCTCGCCAATTCTGGCGACGGGGATAGCATTCCACCCTTCTAGAGGGACACGACATGTGTGTAGCCTTAACCCCGGTTAAAGTTAAACAGAGCCTCAGCATCACAAAATGGATGCTGCCACCACAGACACGAGTCTGGCCTCCTGCTGCTGACCGAAACTCGGCAGATGGTGGCCTGGACAAAGGGTTTCCTGCCTTGGGAGGTGCGAGCACCACCCCAGACAGGATTTTGTGTATTGGGTAGGACAGGGCTGAATAGAATCAGACATGCCCGGGGCACACAAGGTGTCCCCGTGCATAGGCCAGTCCAAACCGGTCCTGGGACTTTCCAGACCCAGGCCTGGCACGGAACTGGACAAAGGAAAGGGGGTGTAACCGCCCCCCTTCCTGGTTCCTCCCAGAGGAGGGACCTAGTAGGTGATCCACCCCTCAGATTGGGAATAAGAGCGGGAGCAGTGCCATTGCACAGCAGATCATACTGAATCAACTTTACACGAAGAAGAAGACTGGACTTCGACATTCTGCTGCACAGAAGACTGAAGAGAATCTCCCTTGTGGCCTAGGAGTGGCCACCCTGTGAACACAGGTACCAACCAGCAACTCGACGTCTGCTTTGCCGCCGCCTCCCGCCGGAGACCGAGCCCAGAGCCTGACAAGAACCAGACTCCCAGACCTCTCAGAGCCCGATCCACAGTCCCTGCAAAGAAGGGACCCGTGGAGGCACCGAGTGACGTGGGACCGGACCTCTTGGAAGACACTCGAAAAGCTGACTGCGCAGCTTCTGAGGCATCCTCGACGTTGTGCTTTGGGGACTGAAAACCCCCACCACCGAGCAGCCTTTGCACCGAAGAGCAGCTCTCCAGCATCTCCACGATCTGCGTGGGGCCCTTTTGCATTGTGCCACTCGACGCGCCATCCCGGCCACTAGCCACGTGGTCAGCGGCCATCTTGGCGACGAAACCGAAGATTTACACAGCAGGTCTGGTTGCTCCAGACCTACCCAAGCTCCTGTGAAAAGGAGCACCCGCTCTGACCTTGCTGGTCCGAGTGTTCAGCCTCTTTCAACTTCTGCGTGGCTTGCATTTGCCAAGGCCTGTTTGCTCCGATCAGGTCGCCGACACCGCCAACAGCGAGAAGCCTACGTGGGACAGCTTGTGACCGACTCCTGGACGTCCTCGACCCCGGGTATCCACGTGGCTGCAGAAAGAAGCTACCCAACAACGCCTGTTTGCACCCGACATCGCCTGGTTCCAATCTGGTTCCACGGTAGTCACTGGCTAGTGACTTTGAACACTGTCCCCTCTGCTTTCAGGTCTTCACATCTTCAGATCCACCCTTGGATCCACCGGAACTCTTCTCATCGAGCCGCCTGCAGCATCTTCAGCTCCAAGCACCATCGACCGGCGTGACGAAACCCGACACTACTTCGACCCTGTGCACCCGTTTCCTGTGGGTGAGGTAACTCAGCTCCGCCAGTGCTCCTGCATTGGTACACATCTCAAGGGCCTGTGTCTTAAGTTTTAACTCCTAGGTCACTCGGAAGGTTCCTAACTTTCTAACTTTGTACTTTTTACGCACCATAGACTTTGTATTGGAAAGTGCGTGCACTTTGAACACTGCACCCGAGTCCCGTGGGCCTCTCCCAACTTAGTCACTGCTAGTCTCGAATAGCTCCAGCGATTCCCAAGGCCCTAGGCCTCTTCACTTTCCTATTGGTATCTCTTATACCACTTTCTTAGTATATGGTTTAGGTGGCCCCTAGGGCTCATCCATATTGTGCAACTTTTGTGTATTTTAAACTGTCTAGTGATTTAACGCTTGTGCTTCTGTGCTCATAAAGAGTCCAGGGGATTTTATAGTTAATAAATCAATATATATTTTCAATATATATCTGTGTGGTGTCCCTTTCATTTGGTATTCAAGGGGGTTGTGTATGGTATAACAGCTGGCTTCACATGCCTTTCAGAGTTTAGCCTAAGACTGCTTTGTCCACGTTACCACTAGGATAACTGGTCTACAAGGTTGAATTACAACCATCATCATAAGGGTTGCTTGGCATGGTATAAAGTGATCACTAAGAACTAGTGAGCATTATATACCAGGCCAACTTCTCACATTGGTGAGCAGCGGATTGGGATCTGAGCTTGCTGTTGTTTTACCATTACAAATTTTGAGATTATCATTTGAAAGATCATACAGGTACCTGCTAGGTACATATAAAACAAGACTAGTATACTTAAGTTCTACTGAACTTAGTTGTTGTAGAGCAAAGGGAGTAGCACACCCTAGCTACAACTACTAGATAGGTTTGGTAGGTAAACACCAGTGTAGGTAGATTGCAACACATCCACCCACACTAGAGCAATGTCTGGAGCAGAGGGGTCCAGTGGACTTACTCCTGTTGAGAGTGACCCTCCAAGGGCACCATCCAAATTTGCTATTTTTTCCTTTAAGGAATTAAGACAGCTTTGTGTCTTAAGGGGTCTGAAGACAGGGCCTTCCCCTACTACAGACCACCTAAGAGAGCTCTTAGACCAGTCTGAGACTCTAAAGCCCTCCAAGGCAAACCCCACAGGGGATGCTGAAGGAGGCCATCCTTCAGAGGATGACACTGTAGACACCCCTGCCCCTATCATCCTGGTAGATGAGGAAGCCTCCACCACTGGAGCTCCTCAGGTAGATGTAGAGGAAGAGGAGGAAGAGGAGGAGGTGGAAAGCAGTGAGTCAGATGATGACAGAGATAGTCAGGTGCTGGTCAGTAGACTGAACCAGGCTAACTTAAGCCAACTTGGGAATGAATCTGGTAACAACCCATTCAGACCCCCAGGTGGACTTAACCAGGGGCATAGGAGGAGGAGGAATCACTCAGGTGAATCCAATACCTCCCATGTCTCTAGAGGCTCTCATGGTCACTCCAGGAAGGAGATGACTAGCCCTCAGAGAAGGGAACATAAGGCCAAGATGAGAGAGGCTGAGCTTAGGATCCAGAGGCAAGAGTTAGAGGTTGCCCTGGCCAAGGAGAAACTTGCTAGAGCAAGACAGCCTAGAGAGAGTGGGGTAATAGAACCCACTGGTGGCAGCAATATCCACAAGGATAAAGACAGGTCTTTTGATAACAGAAACCTGAGTAAGATTGTGCCCCCCTACAAAGCTGGGGATGATATCCATAAATGGATTACTGAAATGGAGAGAGCCTGCAGAGTACAGCAGATCCCTCAGGAGCAGTGGGCAGCAATCTTGTGGCTCTCCTTTGAAGGTAGAGGCCGAGACAGACTCCTCACAGTTAGTGATGGGGATTCTAGAAACTACCTGGTCCTGAAGAGTGCTCTGATTGATGGGTTAGGCTTAACCACTGAACAGTACAGGTTAATGTTCAGAGATACCCAGAAGACACAGACTCAGGACTGGTCTGAATTTGTTGAGTGTGCCACTAAGGCTCTGGAGGGATGGTTGCTGGGAAGCAAGGTTACAGACTATGAAGGATTGTATAATTTGCTGATGAGAGAACAAATTTTAAATAATTGTCAGAACCAGCAGTTGCATCAACATTTGGTTGACTCAGATTTGACCTCTCCCCAAGAATTGGGAAAGAGGGCAGATAAATGGGTAAGAACCAGAGTTAAGCAAAAGAACCAGAACCAGAACCAGGGTGGTGACCAGAAGAAAACAGACCAGAAGGGTGGGGAGCAGAAAGCTAAAGACTAGAAGTCTTCAACAGGGCCCCAAACTGAGACAGAGGGTGGGTCCCAAACTTCCAAGAAGAAGAAGAAAGAAGGTCAGAAGAAACCCTGGTGTAAAACTTGTAAGAACACCTCTCACTGGACAAGTGAGTGTAAAAAGGGTGGAGCCCCCAGCACTGCAGCCCCTAAGGCACCTGCACCCACTAGTACAGTTAGCAGTGCTGGTCCTCAAGCCAAGGGATTAGTGGGTATCACTTTGGGAACTGAAGGAGATTCTGACCTAGTCAGAACCCTTACACAGGCTGTTCTGGTTTGTGAAGGGGACATAGATTTGACCCCTGACATAAGTCCCAGTAACCTGGGCAAATACAGACAGACACCTTTGATCAACAATAAAGTGGCTCAAGCTTACAGGGACACATGTGCCAGTGTCACTATGGTGACACCTAACTTTGTGGACCCTGGACAATACATGCCAGGCGATGATTACCTGGTGACCAATGCCAGCAATGTCACTACTACACATAGTGTGGCACTTGTTAACTTTTCCTGGGGAGGGGTAACTGGCCTAAAGAAGGTTGTGGTTAGTACTGATCTCCCAGTAGAATGTTTGTTGGGCAATGACCTGGAGAACTCTCTATGGTCAGAAGTTGAGTACAGGACTCATGCAGAGATGTTAGGGATATCATCACATGTCCTTGCTGTGACCAGGTCACAGGCCAAAAAGTGCCTCTCTGAACCTCAGGTCTTGGATCCTGGAACAATGGACCAAGTACCTTCCAAGAAGAAGAACAGGAGGGTTAAGGCTGCGCCTTCCCAACTGCCTACAAGTGGGGATCAGGCTTCACAGGAAACTGATCTTGAGACCCCTGAAGGAACTGTCTCTGAAGAACTTGAACCTGATCAGGTTGAGTTTCTGGGGACAGGGGGACCTTCTAGGGCAGACTTGGGGAGGCTCAGTTAACCTGTCCTTCTCTTGAACCCCTCAGACAGCAGGCTGCTGCTGAGGCTGCTGGGAATGCTCAAGGTGCCCATAAAGTATATTGGGACGATGGACTCCTTTATTCAGAGGCTAGAGACCCCAAGCCTGGTGCTACCAGGAGGTTGGTTATACCTCTGCAATTTAGGGGCTTCCTACTCACCTTGGCCCATGATATTCCTTTAGCAGGACACCTAGGCCAGAACAAGACCTGGGACAGGCTTGTCCCTCACTTTCACTGGCCTCACATGTCTGAAGACACCAAGGAGTTTTGTCGCTCCTGTGAAACCTGCCAAGCCAGTGGTAAAGCAGGTGGAACAACAAAGGCCCCCCTGATACCACTACCTGTGGTGGGGGTTCCCTTTGAAAGAGTGGGGATTGATATTGTTGGTCCAATGGATCCCCCTACAGCATCTGGGCACAGATTCATACTGGTGGTAGTGGATCATGCCACCAGGTACCCAGAGGCAATTCCACTTAGGACCACAACAGCTCCTGTTGTGGCCAGGGCCTTACTTGGAGTTTTCTCCAGAGTGGGGTTTCCTAAGGAGGTAATATCAGATAGAGGTGCCAACTTCATGTCTGGATATTTGACAGCTATGTGGAAGGAATGTGGTGTCAACTACAAGTTCACCACTCCTTATCACCCACAATGCAATGGGCTTGTTGAGAGATTTAACAAGACCCTAAAGGGCATGATTAAAGGATTACCTGAAAAGCTCAGGCGAAGATGGGACATCCTACTGCCCTGCCTTTTGTTCGCTTACAGAGAGGTCCCTCAAAAGGGGGTTGGCTTCAGCCCCTTTGAATTGTTGTTTGGGCACCCTGTAAGAGGACCCCTGTGTCTAGTGAAGGAAGGATGGGAGTTACCTCTCAAAAAGCCTAAACAAGACATAGTGGACTATGTACTTGGTCTCCGCTCCAGGATGGCAGAGTACATGGAAAAGGCATCCAAAAACCTTGAGGCTAGCCAAGAATTACAAAAAGCTTGGCATGACCAAAAGGCTGTCCTTGTTGAATTTCAGCCTGGGCAGAAGGTATGGGTGTTGGAGCCAGTGGCCCCAGCAGCACTCCAAGACAAATGGTCTGGACCCCATATAATTCTGGAGAAGAAGGGAGAGGTTACCTACTTGGTGGACCTAGGAACTCCCAGGAGCCCCCACAGGGTGCTCCATGTGAACATATTGAAGGCATATGTCAGCAGGGCAGACATGGGCTTGCTCATGGCTACAGATGAGGGACAGGAGGAAGAGAGTGACCCTCTCCCAGACCTGCTCACTCAGAACCCTGAGGATGGCTCAGTTGATGGTGTGGCCTTAGGTGGCAGCCTCACTGAACATCAGCAACATGACTGCAGACAAGTTCTACAGGCATACAGGCATATGTTCTCATTGACACCCAGTCAGACTAACTGGTGTACACATGTGGTGGACACTGGTGACAGTCTTCCTGTAAAGAGCAAAATTTACAGGCAACCTGACCACGTCAGGGACTGTATAAAGACTGGGGTGCAAAAGATGCTGGAATTAGGTGTCATTGAGCCTTCAGAGAGCCCCTGGGCTAGCCCAGTGGTTCTGGTCCCCAAACCTCACACCAAAGATGGCAAGAGAGAGATGAGGTTCTATGTGGATTACAGAGGACTCAATGCTGTCACCAGGACAGATGCACACCCTATTCCAAGGGCAGATGAGCTCATTGACAAGTTGGCTTCTGCCAAATATTTGAGCACATTTGACTTGACAGCTGGCTACTGGCAAATCAGGTTAGCTGAGGAGTCTAAAGCCAAGACAGCATTTTCTACCCCTAGTGGGCATTATCAGTTTGTGGTGATGCCCTTTGGTTTGAAAAATGCACCTGCCACCTTCCAAAGGTTGGTGAATCAAGTCCTCACTGGGTTGGATGACTTTTGTGCAGCTTATCTGGACGATATTGCTGTCCTTAGCTCCACCTGGGAGGATCACCTGGTCCACCTGAAGGAAGTGCTTGAGGCTCTGCAGAAGGCAGGCCTCACTATCAAGGCAACAAAGTGCCAGATAGGGCAGAGTAAGGTTGTATACCTGGGCCACCTTGTAGGTGGAGGCCAAGTTCAACCACTGGAGAGTAAGATCCAGACCATCAAGGACTGGTCCCCTCCAACTACCCAGACTCAGGTCAGAGCTTTCTTGGGCCTGACTGGGTACTACAGGAAGTTTGTTAAGAACTATGGGTCCATTGTGACTCCTCTTAATGATCTGACATCCAAGAAGATGCCCAAAAAGGTTCAGTGGACAGAAATCTGTCAAAAGGCATTTGATGACCTGAAGAAGGCCATGTGCTCTGCACCTATCCTGAAGAGTCCTGACTACTCAATAGAGTTCATTGTCCAAACAGATGCTTCTGAGTTGGGAGTGGGAGCAGTGCTTTCACAGCTTAATGTAGATGGCCAGGACCAGCCCATTGCTTTCATTAGCAGAAGGCTGACCCCCAGAGAGAAACGTTGGTCAGCTATAGAGAGGGAGGCCTTTGCTGTGGTGTGGGCCCTGAAGAAGTTGAGGCCATACTTGTTTGGTACTCACTTCAAGATTCAGACCGACCATAAGCCCCTCCTATGGCTTAATCAGATGAAGGGTGAAAACCCCAAACTACTCAGGTGGTCCATTTCCCTACAGGGGATGGACTTTACAGTGGAGCACCGCCCAGGGACTGACCATGGCAACGCAGATGGTCTCTCCAGGTACTTCCACTTAGAACATGAAGACACAACTGGTCAAGGTTAGTCTAATGTCCCTGCGTTTGGGGGGGGGGTTATGTAGGAGAGTAGGGTCTGCTATCCTATGGTCACCCCAAATTTTTGCTTTTTGCTTCACTGGTTTCTGACTTAATGTGGCTGTGGGCCTGCTAATCAGACCCACAGCCTGCTGTTCTCTCTCTAAATTACTGCCAATGCACCCTAGGTGCATTACGAATTGGAACTGGTTCACCTTATGAGCCCCTGTATTAGTGCACCCTAGGTGCCCAGGGCATAGGTGTATCCAAGGCCTACCAGGGGCTGCAGCATGTATTGTGCCACCCCTGGCCTGGCCTCCATATTTGACACAACTGGCTGATCCCTCAGCTGGGGTAAGTTGGTGTAACCACCTCTTACTTAGGTACAGTATGTCTGTACCTAACCCTAAACTGGACACATATGTTCCTATCAGCCACTCCTATGGAAGGCCTCATCAATCCTGGAGGCAGAGTGCTTGGAAATATGTGAGATGGTGCTCTAGCATGAGCTGAGCCTGTCTGCAGCTGTCGGGAACCACTCCCTAAGCTGTTCCGGGATATTGCCATACCATATACTCTTAAGTGCATTATAATCCTCGCGGTTATTTGCTATCTTTGGTTTGGCTTTATCAAAACATGTCGAGTAAGGTGTCATACGAATTGGAATACTATCCCCTCGCCAATTCTGGCGACGGGGATAGCATTCCACCCTTCTAGAGGGACACGACATGTGTGTAGCCTTAACCCCGGTTAAAGTTAAACAGAGCCTCAGCATCACAAAATGGATGCTGCCACCACAGACACGAGTCTGGCCTCCTGCTGCTGACCGAAACTCGGCAGATGGTGGCCTGGACAAAGGGTTTCCTGCCTTGGGAGGTGCGAGCACCACCCCAGACAGGATTTTGTGTATTGGGTAGGACAGGGCTGAATAGAATCAGACATGCCCGGGGCACACAAGGTGTCCCCGTGCATAGGCCAGTCCAAACCGGTCCTGGGACTTTCCAGACCCAGGCCTGGCGCGGAACTGGACAAAGGAAAGGGGGTGTAACCGCCCCCCTTCCTGGTTCCTCCCAGAGGAGGGACCTAGTAGGTGATCCACCCCTCAGATTGGGAATAAGAGCGGGAGCAGTGCCATTGCACAGCAGATCATCCTGAATCAACTTTACACGAAGAAGAAGACTGGACTTCGACATTCTGCTGCACAGAAGACTGAAGAGAATCTCCCTTGTGGCCTAGGAGTGGCCACCCTGTGAACACAGGTACCAACCAGCAACTCGACGTCTGCTTTGCCGCCGCCTCCCGCTGGAGACCGAGCCCAGAGCCCAACAAGAACCAGACTCCCAGACCTCTCAGAGCCTGATCCACAGTCCCTGCAAAGAAGGGACCCGTGGAGGCACCGAGTGACGTGGGACCGGACCTCTTGGAAGACACTCGAAAAGCTGACTGCGCAGCTTCTGAGGCATCCTCGACGTTGTGCTTTGGGGACTGAGAACCCCCACCACCGAGCAGCCCTTGCACCGAAGAGCAGCTCTCCAGCATCTCCACGATCTGCGTGGGGCCCTTTTGCATTGTGCCACTCGACGCGCCATCCCGGCCACTAGCCACGTGGTCAGCGGCCATCTTGGTGACGAAACCGAAGATTTACACAGCAGGTCTGGTTGCCCCAGACCTACCCAAGCTCCTGTGAAAAGGAGCACCCGCTCTGACCTTGCTGGTCCGAGTGTTCAGCCTCTTTCAACTTCTGCGTGGCTTGCATTTGCCAAGGCCTGTTTGCTCCGATCAGGTCGCCGACACCGCCAACAGCGAGAAGCCTACGTGGGACAGCTCGTGACCGACTCCTGGACGTCCTCGACCCCGGGTATCCACGTGGCTGCAGAAAGAAGCTACCCAACAACGCCTGTTTGCACCCGACATCGCCTGGTTCCAATCTGGTTCCACGGTAGTCACTGGCTAGTGACTTTGAACACTGTCCCCTCTGCTTTCAGGTCTTCACATCTTCAGA
This sequence comes from Lissotriton vulgaris, assembly GCF_964263255.1. Classification (NCBI taxonomy): domain Eukaryota; kingdom Metazoa; phylum Chordata; class Amphibia; order Caudata; family Salamandridae; genus Lissotriton; species Lissotriton vulgaris. The sequence goes on along the minus strand of NC_141691.1, from coordinate 1,892,704,750 downwards.
TCCACCCTTGGATCCACCGGAACTCTTCTCATCGAGCCGCCTGCAGCATCTTCAGCTCCAAGCACCATCGACCGGCGTGACGAAACCCGACACTACTTCGATCCTGTGCACCCGCTTCCTGTGGGTGAGGTAACTCAGCTCCGCCAGTGCTCCTGCATTGGTACACATCTCAAGGGCCTGTGTCTTAAGTTTTAACTCCGTAGGTCACTCGGAAGGTTCCTAACTTTCTAACTTTGTACTTTTTACGCACCATAGACTTTGTATTGGAAAGTGCGTGCACTTTGAACACTGCACCCGAGTCCCGTGGGCCTCTCCCGACTTAGTCACTGCTAGTCTCGAATAGCTCCAGCGATTCCCAAGGCCCTAGGCCTCTTCACTTTCCTATTGGTATCTCTTATACCACTTTCTTAGTATATGCTTTAGGTGGCCCCTAGGGCTCATCCATATTGTGCAACTTTTGTGTATTTTAAACTGTCTTGTGATTTAACGCTTGTGCTTCTGTGCTCATAAAGAGTCCAGGGGATTTTATAGTTAATAAATCAATATATATTTTCAATATATATCTGTGTGGTGTCCCTTTCATTTGGTATTCAAGGGGGTTGTGTATGGTATAACAGCTGGCTTCACATGCCTTTCAGAGTTTAGCCTAAGACTGCTTTGTCCACGCTACCACTAGGATAACTGGTCTACAAGGTTGAATTACAACCATCATCATAAGGGTTGCTTGGCATGGTACAAAGTGATCACTAAGAACTAGTGAGCATTATATACCAGGCCAACTTCTCACATTTAGTTCTGGTGTCTGGCAGTGCCGCTCCTAAGTGGAGGGTACAGAAGTCCATACTGAGGGGTGAGAGGGGGAAAGAGTCACCAGTGGAAGAACCAGTGGGTCCGGTGCCAGCCAGAAGGGCTGCGTCACCAGTGAATGACCATGGTGACACCACTTCTGTCCTGGGGGATCTTCGCGCACTGTCAGATGGACCGGGGTCGGGAGCACTGCGCCAGGCCGACTATAACACAACACATGAGTTATGTGTTACCCTCAGGGGGGGCATGCGTGCTCCCAAGGAAGTCCTGGTGCGCTGGGCAAGTGTTCAGCCGCAGGGTTTGGTCCCTGGGTTGGGAAGCTACGTTCAGGTGTTGTCTGACCTGGGGGAAGGGGAATCTGTAATCCGTGTCCTGACCGAGGTAGCTTCTAGGGGTACCACTCCAGTGGGGAGGGTGCAGTGCTATGGAAGGGGTGGCAGTGGGAGGGAGTCCTCGCCTCTGATCCCAGTGCAGCCCGAGGGTTTAAACCCTAGGTTGGAGGGCCAGGTTCAGGGTGTCCCCCCTGACCTGGAAGCCCGGTTGCAGGATAACACCCCTGAACGGGTGGGTGAATTGTGCAGGACACCTGCCTCAGGTGCCCTGACAATTCTGGAAGGGGGCATCGCTCCATGTGGGAGGGTACAGAGCCCCAAGAAGGAGGACCGGGTGTGGAAGAGCCCACCCCAGTCTCTAGTTCAACTGCTGGGTATAGGCCTGGGACTGGTGGGTCAGTGTCAGGATGTCAAAACTGACCTGACAGGAGGGATAGTGGACAAAGGGTGCCAAGCACCTGGGGCTACTGCCCCCGTTCTCTGAAGCCACAGAGGTTTGAGAGCCCTGAGAAGCATAAGGCCTGGGTCTCACTTCTGACTTCTGTCAGTGGCCACTGTGACTTGCTGTCTGTCTGTTGGAACACACCTGTAAGCAAGTTAAGGTTATATGCTGCACAGATGGTGTCCACAGGTGAGTAGCAGGGTTCCCCATGGATTATCTTGGTGAGCCCTGAGATAATGGACAGAGGGATTCCAATAGGTTCAGATTGACGTAGAACTGGAGTATGCCCCTACAGTTGCGGGCCAGGTCCAGGTTCTATCGCCCAAAGCAGAGAAGCCCATCAAGGCAGTGATTGGTCTCCCCTGCATTTTGGCTGGAAGGGGGTTGTGTTGGACTTGGCTCATTGTGCAGGGTCATCCCTGAACTTTTTTGCCTTCCTCCTTTATTTTTTCTGACCTGTTGTTCACTGTTTTAAGACTCTGGGCACTTTACCACTGCTGATCAGTGCTAAAGTGCAAATGCTCTCCCTATTATAAATTAATGTATGAATTAGTGATTCCATGATTGGCTGGTTTGGTTGACCTGTCAGACCCCAGTACAGTGCACCAGGAGTCCCCAGGGCTTGTAATCCAAATGCTGCTAGTGGGCCTGCAGCACGTGTTGTGCCACCCACAGAAGCAGCCTGGTAAAATGTGTCTAAGGTCTGCCATTGCAGAGCCTGTGTGCAGTCTGATTCTGTCATGTTGAGTGGGAAAGGGCACCCACTTTCCAGTCCCTAAACCTTCCCTTTTCTTCATATCAGACACCCCTATGGTAGGCCCAAGGGCAGGGTGCATTGTAAGTATAAGGTAGGGTATGCCCTGGTGTATGTGGCATGTTCTAATAGTGAACTACAGCCATTTTCTTTTTTTACTATTGCAAGGCTACCTGTTCTCCATAGCCCAGAATGGGACGTTAAAATTATTAAATTTTATAATCCTAACTGACTCAGAGAACCTGGTAGAAATTCGAATTTAGTATGCCTTAACTCGAAATGATAAAATACATCTTTTAGTGAAGTTGGCTTTAACATTCTGTGTTTGAAAATACTTCTTTTAGAAAGTTGATATTTTCTTATCCACCTCCAGTAGCAGGTCAGCCCAGCACCATCGAGGTGAGCCCAACCCCTGCACTGACCACACAGCAGGAAGCACCCACCACCTTGTCTGGCTCCCAGCATCCAACCAAAGAACACATGGTGTTCAAACGCTGTGTGTTAGACTGCCAGGACGAGATGTTTGAACAGGTGGAGGTGGGGTTTGAACTTATGGCAGCCAAACTAGATGCCATACATGGGTATCTAAGTTCAATCAGGGACCACTTATACTCCCAAATGGACACCCACAGTCCACTCCATTCCCTCCAACAATCCATGGCTGGCATCGCAGGAGTCATGACTCGGAGACAACAACAACTGTCTAGTCAGAGTGGCTACAGCAATGTCATACGTGATATAGGAAACATAAGAAAGGTCATGGAGAGCATGGAGCGGATGCAGGCGCTAGGAATGGCTACCACTGCATGAGAAAGCTGTAGATGGGATCATCCATGCCCTGCAGATCCTCATCATGGGAGTGAAGCTACAAGACTTTGCGCAGATGAATGCTGCTGCTACTTCAACATCCACATCTCCGGTCCCTGATGTGTCAGTGTCACACAGTGCTGCAGACAAAACACCACCACCCACATTTGAGGCACATGAAGCATCAGAGACCAAAAATGAGGATGAATCTGCCTCAGTGGTAAGAAGGAAGCAGTAGTACTCATCTCTGCCATATGGCTTCTTTCTGCTTGGTTCTGCCATCTGCATCATGCCCTGGAATAACACCTTCCACTCTCCCCCGATACGCTCTACGAAACTAACCTTGTACCTCGACATGCACTGCCAAATATTGTTTGCATAACAATGACACAGAAATCAGCCAGCGGACTGGAGTTTTCCCCTTCCGAGTAACTTGTCAATCCCTAAAGGACTCTGGCTGGCCCTCCATGGGGCAACATTGTAAAGTGTAGTCTGCATGGCCCAGTACTAAGTCAGCTTCAACACTCCACAGAACGTGAATAATATATTCTAATACATACAGATGTGTCATGTCTATGATTAATCAAGTATGAAAGCATGGACGAATGTAGGGGCAGTGATTCCCGCTTACGTCCATGTTGCTCATGTTGAGTCACAGGGTGCATCCCTGCATCATGGTGGTACATATCTGACCACAAAAGAAGCCCTGTTGTCAATTGTAGGTCATCTGTAATGATTAGGGACACATGTGAAACGCTGATGAGTGGAATTCCATACTTATCTTTGACACACAGAAATGGCATTTCGAATACGGGACACCCCAAACAGCCTCTCTGTACAGAGGTGACACACCCATTATCTATTTTCAATTTTTGAGATTGTTAGCACAACATGTTGCACTTACACTTGTCAGAGTGATGTGCTTGTACAGAGGAGTGACATGCACTCAGGGAATGTGTGTTGCAATGAATTTATTTGCACATGCTGTGCCTGTGGTCATTTTGTACTTTCACATGATTGCTGAGGACTGTGACAATGTGACGTGCTCATGTAAAGAATTTGTCAATGATAGTGTTCCTACAGGCTATTCCTGCTGCAGCTGCAGTGGGGTGTGGTCCACCTGTCTCATCTTCCTCACCATTGTCCAGGGCATCTGGCACTTGTACCCATCGTTCATTGGTGCGTAAACATATGTTGTGCAACACACAACATGCAACGATCATCTTGGACACAATGTCTGGGCTGTACAGGAGCCTTCTAACTGTGATGTCCAGGCACCTGAAACGTGACTTCAACACACCAAACGTGCGTTCCACGATGCCCCTGGTGCGTTTGTGGGCCCAATTGTACTGCCTCTGGGCCTGTGTGTTTGGGGTTTGGAGGGATGTCATCATCCAAGGGCAGAGGGCATATCCTTGATCACCTGTGACAGTGCAGAGAGAAATGAGTCAATAGTTGGTTCTGCATGATGTGTTGACAGGCTCACTGGTTCATTGGGGTTTGATATGTGTGACTTAGTGAATCCTGTTTGACATGTACTGCTTGTAGCAAATGAGCGGCATCAATGTGTATTACCGGAGTCTCACTGCTGCTCCTCCCTCCCTGAGCCTATTTAATAGTGTGCGCAACGTGGTTGCATCACTCTCCCTCCTACGGCACACTATTGTCAGGCCTGTCTGCGCATGTCCACAAGCCTGACAACGACACTGTGATGTTGTGCATTGAAGGTGGGCGGCCAAGTGTGTGTAGGCCTATGGTAAGGATAGGGTGGACAAAGATGTAGAGTTCATGGCTGGCTGAACTCACAATGCGGTTGAGGGTAGATCTTTGGCTTATGCTGCGGTAATAGCGACGAAGGGTGAGCGCAAAATCCGTTCCACTCGCGGATTTAGCGGATTTTGGGTAAATCCGCAATCCGCGAACTCCAGCGATTTTACCAAAAATCTGCGAATCCGTGAGCGGCGGATTCAGGGGGCAAAAGTTCAAGCCTTCAAGCTTGAATTTGTTGTTGTAACTATTTTAGGATGGCGCCGGCAAGCTGCCAGCGCCATCCTAAAATAGTTACTAAGTTACAGGAAGCACAGGAAGCACTAATAGATAAAATAAAGCAGGTGCTCGAGCACCTGCTTTATTTTATCTATTAGTGAAGCTAATTTAGTAACTATTTTAGGATGGCGCTGGCAGCTTGCCGGCGCCATCCTAAAATAGTTACAGGAAGATGATGGATGGACAGCTCACTCAAGGGAGAGTCGTCGAGGCTGTGCAGGTGTGCCTTCTTCCCAAATCTACCGTCGAAAATCAGCTGTGATGCTGGATAGACGCCTTTGCATCCTTGACTTTCACAAGCGCAATCCTAGTACTGTTCCTGTGACCAGGAGCTTCTTTCTCTTGATCTGCTGCACTGATCGGTCTCTGACCTTTTATACACACAAGAGGCATGTGAACTCGCATGGAAGCCCCGCCCGTTTGGCCCCGCTCACACACTCGCGCCATTTACCCACTATGATGGACAGCTCACTCAAGGGACCCCTGCGCCCTTCGGGGCGATTGCATAGTAACACACACATGGTCGCTGGAACTAGTTGAAGCTCAAATTCAGGGACTCATTCATCAGCCCAAAAACAATCGTGAGCGTCGTCGAGGCCGCACAGTAGACCCCCCCATTAAGAAAATCCGCAAAATCCGCGAATCCGCAAATTTGCGGATATTGCGGATCCGCGAATCCGCAAATCCGCAAATTCGCGGATCGTGGATCCGCGAAATCCGCCCATGCTTAATAGCGACACACAAAACAGTTGGCATGTATGATCCCGGACCCTGAGCGGGCATGATCTCCTTCATTTACCCCTTTAGCTGAGCCCGCACTCCGGGGGCATGCTATATTGCAACATTGTCCATTGCGGGACGGGTGGCGCCGACACTACAACTGAGACACACGCATTAGTTACTTCCTTTGCAAGGCCAAAACTTAACCATGCCCAGAGCTGATTAACCACAATCCTACACAGGACTGTCATACACCAGTCCACTCTGCTTATGCTTACAGGGGGTACGACACAGCTACATGTCCAGGGTCTTCCCCACTGCCTGAGGTGACATGGTTGTGTCCGCTGTACACAGCACCATGTAATGTGGTAGGGCCCGGGGTCCTCATGCATACATAGTGACCACACTGACACACTTAGATCGTTTGTGGAATTGGCTAAGGGCACATGTGCCCGGCCCCTTTTATTGCCAGGGTCACATGTCCAGTGATGCCTGTGCTGGATGGGTGTGGGGTGAGTATAAGCCAGCCCTCAGGGAGTGGTTGGTGCTGCAAACAACTACAACAGTGGTCAGACAATCAGAAGTTCAAAGTTCAAACAGCAAGGGTCCATGACTTGAGGTGCACAGAGTTAGTGGCCCCAGATGCACTGCGCACCGCCACTGGACGGTAACTTCCGTGCACTGAGGTAGGGCCACAATAGCTGAGCGGGTCCTCGTCGATGTCAAAGGTGAATGTCCCAGAGCGTTTTGGGGAACATTGGAAGGTGTTCTTCCAGGGCATGATGCAGAGGGCAGAACCAAGCAGAAACAGGCAATGTGGAGGAGAAGAATACGCAAAAACAGAGAGAATCTATCAGATAGAATCTCTCTATTTTTGCATACCTGTCTGGAGGGTGATTCTATCACCACTACCTCTGTACTTCCTCAATTGTTTTTGAGGAGATGAATACTACAGACTCTTTTTTAACACCAAGTCAGTATCAGCTACTTGATGATTAAGACAACCCCAGGCCATATAATCAGACACCACCAAAGTTCAACCACAGAGTTAGAGGCACCAGAGCTGAAAGAGGATGCAGTCTGCGATAAGGCCTGTACAGTGGTATAAACTCTGCCATAAAGAAATCAAAACTCAGTTCCAAATGTGTGACCTACTTGACCCCAGTGAAGGCTGAAGGCAGTAGTAAGCAAGGGACCACAGACACATGTCATTGGAATAATATGGACAGAGATGGTGGCACCATATCGAAGGGAGTACAGTGATATAAATGCTGCCATTAACATATGAACTCAGCCATCGTGGAATCATGACTCAGTTCCAAATGTGTGACCTACTGGACCACAGTGTAGGCCGGAGGTAGCAGTGGAGCACGTCAATGAGAAAGGAGTGTTGGGGGCCTGTGTCACGGAGGCCGTGATGGTCTGAGGAGGCTGCCAAGGTCACGGGCCTCGGGCTTGGAGCTTGCACCAGCACATGGGAGGTCCTCTTTGACACACACCGGTGTCGTCAGATGAGCAGTGAAGCTTGGTTTCGCTGGGGCGGCCAAGACGGGTTTGGGGACCAGCGGCCTGGGGTGCAGCAGGCGCACAGAATCGCAGGCACCGCCGCTCACGGCATCGGCCTCATGGCGGGCTGAGAGACGCAGACATGTTGGCCATTCCAGAAGAGAACCACGCCCAGAGCAACTGGCTTTTTATTTACACCCCTACGCTGACCTGGCCTACGCCGGGCCAGCCCACTCCGCTCACACTTAGAGGGAGGGACGTAACAAGCTACATTTCCGCGATCTTTCCCACTGCCTGGGGTAACATGGTTGCGTCCACTGTCCACCACACTGCAAACACCCGCAGTATATGTCCACATGGACATGTCTGTGGTCTGCATACTGAATTCTGGCCAGCTCTGCTTACGGGTCTGCTGCCTCTAACCAGTGAGCCACACCACTCCCTCCACCACTCCACACACAGTTGCCTCCTTCACACATGTCTGGTTCCCACCTCTTCCCACATTCTGCTATTGTGTGGCTGAAGTGCCATGCCGTTGATGGCTTGTGTACATGGCTAGCCCAGGTTACCACAGTAAGTTGTGCTGTCGTGTCTGGTAGGTGGGCATGTTGTTTGGCATGTTGTATGTGAGTTTGTAACATGTGCATTCCCAGAGTTGTGAGTTGCATGATTGTGGAGTTGAGTTGCGGTGTGTGGTATGTTCATTTGGTGCTTACCAACGAGCAATGCATTCCCATAGGTGCCAGCCTCAAAGCGCTGGTTGATGATGGACTGTCGGAAGATGAAGGAATCATGCACACTGTCTGGGCAGTTGGCGGCGACCTTGGTGAAGAGTACCAGGTGGTCCACTATTGCCTGCACATTGACTGAATGCGTGTGCTTAATGTTGCAGTAATTGTGTGCAGTGGCGGCAGGGGGCACGAGGAGTACATGTGTGCAGTCGATTACCCCCAACACGTGCTGGAGCCAGCTATGGCGTAGAAGCCTTGCTTGGTCTCCAGCTGTTCCTGCGCAGTGTGTGGGAAGTAAAGGTGCTGAGGTACCAAGCTTATGATGGCCTCCAAGACAGGTGTGAGGAACTTGGATAGGACTGGCTGTGAGACTCCTCCAAATCTGGCAGTTGTTGGTTGGAAGGTCCCAGAGGCCAACAGGTGCAGCACAGCCAGCAGCTTTATCTGCGGAGGATGTTGGTTGTCCGCTATGTTGTTACAGTCAGCCTGTGGGCAATGCTGGTCAGGATGAGGAGGATGGTTGTCCATTTGAGCCTGTAGTGGGCAATGACATCCTCTGGTGTTGAGTCTGTGAGGCTGGTGCTTTTTCTGAAGGTACGCTGTCCATGTCTGAGCTGCCTCTGTGGTAGACTGGATAGATAGTGGGCCTGGGTGTGGTGGCGGAGGGTGATGACCCTCTTGGGGCTCCGAGCTGCATGATCAGTAGCTCCAAGGCATCTGTTGCTCTTCAGGTGTGGCTTTGGGCTGGACTCCCTTTTATGGTGCAGGTTTAGTGGCGGCTGGTCCATAGGGGGTGCAAGGGCGGAAAGAAAAGCTACTCTGTGCATTTCCAGGTTCCAGAAATGCAAAGGGACAAACTGACAGATTTGTCAGTTCATTTTTCTTTCATTTCTGTGCAGGTGTCAAAGGAAGTGCACACAGGGGCAACACAGGGCATGGGTGCTTCAGCTCCATGTTTTGCGCATGTGTAAAGAACGCTTTTCATTTCAGCCCTCTTCACACATTCGCAACCCATGGACTTGCTGCGCATGCTCTTTGCAGTGCAGCTTGTCTAAGAATGGATGCATGCACGCGCGGTGAGACAAAATTGCCCCAGACCCTATCAGGATTCAGGATGGATCAGGGGTGAAAAGAGGGTTAAAGTACAGTTGTAACCTGATATGGCTGTGATCAGCACGTTACTGGCGCTGTAATAAAAAGACGGAATGGAGCCATTCAAGGCGTGCAGAAACATGCATGCAAGTGAACACTGGAAAGGAATCCTTAATTTAAAAACATTTCCAGTAAGTTTGAAGACCACACGCAACGGTTAAGCACTCTCCTCCCTCGGATAACACCTTTGCAAGGGTGGCCCACAGTAATACTCTGCCTCTAATTGTGAAGAGTGCTGTATATCGTGATCACTGTAGTCACTTATCTGAACGCTGTGAGGAGTAATGCACTGCTTCTCTTAGTGATAAAGGTCCTGGGGATGTACCAGCGATTGACACACACTACTAGAGCTTAGTGTTTAATTTGGGGTAAAAGGGTAAAAGGGTTGGTGAGAGAGAATGAAGAGTACTCTTTGAAAATCAGAGTCTGACAGTCAATTCCAAACGTTTTTCAAAATAAATCTGCTGCCATAAAATTGGCATCAAGCACATATTTGACAGTAAATCTGTTTTAGATTACCTAAGTGGTCACTAAGAGGCTGCATTGCAAACTATTTTACAGGGATTAGACACCTGATGCAGAGGTCTGTGTCTGCCAAGCAGTTCTGACGAGATTATGCTGGAAATGATGACTCTAGTGATTAACACAGCTCTGGGAGAGTTCTTTATTGCTTCCATTCACAGTTTTGACTTATAAAGTAGTATAGAGGATGATTGTGCAAGCTGCAAGGCACACTGTGTAACATGCAGATCACAGAATATTTTGCTACGTAAGTGGGCTACTGCTTCTGCCACTGAGGCCATTTTGTTCCTTCCAGTTCTTAAATTGAAATATTCTAATATTGTACAGTGATCTATTTACTGGAAGGAAGGTGCTGCATGCAAACTGTACGTTTTGGGTTCTGTGTGATGAGAGCACTCTGAAACCCCACACTTAGGTGAGTGGTGCTAAAAAATAATTACATAGAAGAATTTAGTAGATGACAGTTATACCAATATCACACTATTAAAAAATAAAATGTTTTCAGTGTTAGAACTCCCTGCCAATTCCCACCGGGAGTCAGGCTTGCTCCCTTCGTACACTCCTATGATAATATACAGTGATATCATTTTGCCTCACCACTTTCAAAGTTCACCAGCAGCCACTGGGCGTGTAACTTGATCAGAAAGATTAGGAGATGTAAGCTTCAGATTTTCCAGCAATCAGGCCGGCATATAATGTTAAAATAAATTTTACAACAAGCATGGTGCATGAGAGGGACCTAAGGAGCAGAGGCAAAGGGAGAGGAATACGGATTAGTAGATAGGAGTACTAATAGAGAAAACACCAGCTGGGCTCCACGCAGGTAACAGCGGTGGGGCGGTGGGGCTGAGTGGCTGAGTAAGTGGGTATTTCAACGAACGATGCAGAGGGAAAATTAAATAAATGATGAATGTTCCCTCAGCATTGTCCCTCGAAATCCTCTCTTACACGGCTTCACCGCCTGACTGCTGTTACCTGCACGGACCACAGCTGGAAAACACAATATTTTATAAAATAACTAATAATGGAATCTTAGAAAACAGAGAGGGAGAGAGTGTATGTGCGTTTTTTGTCTGTGTGTATTTAAAAATTCCTGGCGATTTATCAGACAATACATTTATTAGCGGAGTGTAACACCCCAAACACCCCTCTTATCTTAAGCCCCTGCAAGCATTGGTAAAGTAGTGTCTTTTTGCACTTGGATTTAGATTTTTTTTTGTTGCTACAGAAATATTCCACTTGAAATGTAGGGGCATTTTCTCAAGGACTCATCGCCGAGTTTGTGACACTTTATCTCAGCCAAAGTGGCGATAAAGTTATCGCTCTATTCACAATCTGGTGCTAACAGCAGATATCACCAGTTTTCCTGTGATAGCAGCCGCAAAAAAACATCGCCACGGATGACACGGGCAACTAACGCTAATGAGATGCAGAGTAGGCGTTCCTGTGCAAAAAGCCACGATAAAAATCACTTCGCAGTATTCTCAACGACCAGCCAGATCGGCGATAAGATCCCAAAACAGGCGTTAAGGCGAGTTAGCAGCAGGGATTTCACACCTGCTCTTTCCTGGTGTGAAGTCAGACGACACCCTGCTTAGTGGCGGCTGGTCCATAGGGAGGCACAAGGGCAGCGACCTCCCACAGATTTGTCAGTGTGTTTTGCTTTTATTTCTGTGCAGGTGTCAACGGAAGTACACAGATGAGCGACACAGGTAATGGGTGCTTCAGCTCCATGTTTTGCACATTTGTGAAGAGCATTTCAGCCCTCTTCACACATTCGCAACCCATAGACTTGCTGCGCATGCTCTTTGCAGGTGCAGCTTGTCTAAGAATAGATGCATGCACGGGCGGTGAGACAAAATCACCCCAGGCCCTATCAGGAGTCAGGATGGAGCCAGGGTGAAAAGAGGGTTAAAGCTCAGCTCTAACCTGATTCCTGATACGGCTGTGATCAGCACGTTCCTGGCGCTGTAATAAAAAGATGGAATGGAGCGATTCAAGGCGTGCAGAAACACACAGGTAAGTAAACAATGGAAAGGAATCCTTCATTGAAAAACATTACTAGTAAGTTTGAAGACCGCACACAACGGTTAAGCACTCTCCTCCCTCGGATAACAGCTTTGCAAGGGTGGCCCATGGTTATACTCTGCCTCTAATTGTGAAGAGTGCTGTATATCGTGATCACTGGAGTCACCTATCTCAACGCTGTGAGGAGTAATGCACTGCTTTTCTTAGTGATAAAGGTCCTGGGGATGTACCTTCGATTGACAAACACTACTAGAGCTTAGTGTTTAATATGGGGGAGACTGATAGGCACCCATCTCTATGTTTGCACCGTTTCAGAGACCTAGGAATCTATAGTGATGGGCATTTTAAACTTAGCATTGATGAGAGGAATGCTTCTCTGAGATTACAGTATTTGAGAATCCTTAGGAATCAGCAGTGCTAGGCACCTTCACTAATGGCACTTTTCACTGAGATAGCAGTACTTTAGATTCTTGGGTAATTGGCAAGGATCGCCACCTTCACCTAGGGTTGGTGAGAGAGATAATGTTGAGTGCTCTTTGGTAAGATTAAGGTTTTTCAGAATAACGGAGATCAGCAGTGATGGGCACTTATTTAGGGGTGACAACCTGAGTGAGCACAAGATCCTGGAAAGGCAGCAGTTATCAGTACAGTTCTCCAAGACTGCATTGTTGTTTCACAATGCTGACGTTTTGACCATAATTAACTTACTGGTATCAACCACTCAAATGACTTTCATATTTCACCACACTATTTCACCACTAATCCTTTATGGGTTTTTGGAGTAGCATGCTTCAACACCATATCAGGGGTAACAAGCGCTATATAAATACAAACCTTTTTTTCCTCTTCTATCCTTCCAAATCCATATAACTGACTAACCTATCCACCACTTAAAATGTACTTGCATGTTTCACTATCCTAATTCAACACTTATCCTCTATGGGTTCAGGAGAAGGGTGCTACTCGCCGAAAAAGCGCTTCAACGCCACATCTGGGGTAGTAAGCGCTATATAAATGCAAGTACAATACAATACATCTTACATGACAATCGCGCTTCTGTACACGTTTTATTTAGATATTCTGTACTCGTTGTTCCGTCTTTGTTTCCTTCAATTATCAGGGAGTGGAAGTGCTACATTTGGAAAACAAAATAGTCTAATGTGTGGCAAAGGAAAGTCATGAGGGCCAGAGATTGAAAACCAGAGTCTGACAGTCAATTTACAAATGAATTTCAAAATAAATCTGCTGCAATGAAATTAGCATCAAGCACATATTTGACAGTAAATCTGTTTTAGATTACCTAAGTGGTCACAAAGAGGCTGCATTGAAAACTATTTTACAGGGATTAGACACCTGATGCAGAGGTCTGTGTCTGCCAGGCAATTTTGAGGAGATTATGCTGGAAATGATGACTCTAGTGATTAACACAGCTCTGGGAGAGTTCTTTGTTTTTTCCATTCAAAGTGTTGACTCATAAAGTAGTATAGAGGATGATTGTGCAAGCTGCAAGGCACACTTGTAGAAAAAGGCAGGGCTAGGACCTTTCTCAAGATTTGCCCGGCGCTAACCGCCCTTGTACCATTCAAATTTACCAAGCAATGAGGCAGGCGCCGGAGACCAGAAGGCAGGAAACAGAAGTTTATTCCGACGGAGCAGAACACATCAGATCAGACAACAAGGTATCGTCTCGAGGTGCTCTAACAGCCTCTCGGAGGCCTGGCCTCTTATACACTGGTTTATGGCATGTGACCTTCCTTTATTACAATCACAACTTTGTAAGGCAAGGAAAAAGACATCCCCGTAATCCTCGTGTTAATCCCACCCCCATATACCTTCACAATGGAGGTCCTCAACCTGCTGATAAGAGAGAGGGTCATCACGCAGCTGAGTGTTTCGTCGAGTCTTAGGATGTGTGCGCCTGATCATGTCACATGGGGTGGGGAGGCCTGGATCAATAGAGGGTCCTTTGAAGGAGAGCGACCTCATACAATAAGGGCAGTAAATGATATCTCTCGGCTTAGGCAATGGCCTCGGACCTGTGTGGACAGTCGGACACGGGGTGAGGGGCCATCAATGGAGTGGTATTCATGCTGCGTGGACAATCCAGCGCAGAGGGGAGGTTTATCAACAGAGGGGCATTCATGGGAGGAGAGGAGGTGTTGGTCAGGCGCTGGCGTGACTCCCAAGGACAGGGTCATGCAGAAGGGTCATGCTCATAAGGAGGAGGGAGGGGGAGCCAGGGTGCGCAGAGGATGCTTGCTGGGTCAGAGGGGCGCGCTGGCGATCGATCGTGGACAGGGAGACCATGATATCTAAAATGGCTGCCGTGCACGTAGTACATAGGTGACCTAGAATGGCTGCCGTGCACGTAGTGCATAGGTGACAAGCTGGCGCAGATGATGTTCAGATCGCAAACTAAAATTCCACAGTCCTCCCTTTTAACATGTCTCGCCAACTTGTCAGTTCGGATTTATCCCCATAAGGCCACGTATTTCTACTTCATAGAGGGGGCTCATGTGCTCATTTCGGAAGTCCAAAGTCTTTGGGCACATACAGCTAGAAGCAAGGCCGAGCAAAGGTGGCAGACATTGGATACCTAAGCAACACCCACATAATATCACAACAGGTACCAGTACGAAGGAAAACAACTTCCAACCCCAATTTTTCAAAGTGTCCCAAAACCAGCTCCCAAGCGACCATCCTTCCTGCTCTTGGTGAACCTCTGAGGATAGTCTGTGGAGGTGTTCAATGGCTTTGTAGACTGAAGGCGAGTTGTCAGGCACGTAGGTGCAGCAGCTGGATCCGATGATGCGGCATGCTCCTCCTCGGTCGGCTAGGACCACGTCTAGGACGAGTCGATTTTGAAGGGTCACAAGGCGGACCGCCTGAAGTTCCGCAGTGTTGTTGGCGAGGATGCCAGCCGTGATGTTGATCGTTGTTTCTACGGCCTGGGTCAGGTGTCGGATAGCACGGCTGTTTGCCATTGGACCCCACAGAGGAACAAGTCCCTTTGCTGCATCCAGGAACTGTGCTCCGGTGGAGTCGGTTTGTCCAAGGTCGTCTGCACGCCTCTGCCGGTGATGGTTGGCAGGGGCTACATATGTGGGTGGAAGAACGAAGGCAATATAACAGGTGCCCTTCCAACCTCTCGGGAGCCAGGTGTAAGCCTTGGTGCCACACACAAAGTACATGTTTGGAGAAGCAACAAAAGAAGGGGGTTCAGCTGAGTCCAATGTTCTGGTGATTCGGCAGGCGCTGTAACCCACCAGTTGCGTTCCCTGGCCTTCGAGACACACGAGACCTGTGACATTGATGACAGACAGGGCCACAGTTAGAGTGGCGGTAGTTTGTTTTTGCAGATGAGTGAAGGTGGTCCTGGCTGGATTGTGGAGCACCTGTACTTCGACTCGTTCTTTGGCTGGAATGTCTTTGATGAAGGTGGCGCCTGCGAGCGCAGGACACAGGGCAGCTGGGGTCTTTCCTGTTTTGTTCAGCCAGAACCCAGAGTAGAAGTGTGACACTGTCCGGCTGGAGGTGGCGTTGTCCCTGTGGCTTTCTTGCATGAGGATCAACCAGGCGAGGCAAGAGCCGTGAACTGAGAAGGGTGAAGGGATGAAGGGGATGGAGTGTCCAGTGGCATGCGGGAGCAACCCACAGATCCAACAGTTCGTAGCATTTGCAGCAAGGTTGTGTTGGTGCAGCAGTTGCACGAAGGAATTGTTCCAGAATTCCCTGCACCTTTCTCGGAGCTGAGGCGACAGAGAGATTAGGTGATGCTCTTTCAGGGGTGTTGGCTGTGCAGTAGGTAGCAATGTCTCATGAGCCGGTGTGCTCTCCTCCAGAATCCAGAAGGAGGTCATGAGGAGGAGGCAGAAGAGGAAGGCAATGAAGAGTGCAATTGTCTTTGATTTGTGCAGGTTGTCAGTCTTTGGATTTCTATACTGGGTATTTCCCGTTGCTTCCATCATCTTCTTATCTGGCGCTTCCATCATCTTCTTATTTGGCGCTTCCATCACCTTCAAGGGGCTCGGTAGTGGGCAGAACCACAGACTTCGTTTAGCTTCTCTCCCGGCAACCCTTGATTGGGTGTAGGTCACCGTTCTGAGATTTTAACTTAGTCCGTGGCCTACTTAGCCGAGACTCCCTCCTTTCGACGCAGGAAATACCCTTCTCTGGATGGCACAGTAGGATCGGAGAATTTTGCAAGTTCGAGTGCCTCAGTATCTGGATAACAGTCCAATATCGGTCGGTCTTTGCTCAGGAGCTCTTCTTGGGTGCTGACGTTTTCTGTCGTGGCCAGGTTTGCAGAGACCTTCCGGCAATGATGCGCGTGCAGCCAGTGCTTCTTCCCCTCCACTCGGAGTGCCGTTCGGGTGGTGATCAGCACTTGCCAGGGGCCCGTCCACCGAGGTTCCAGACTCTTGGTTTGCTGGAAATTTCGTATCAATACGAAATCTCCCGGTTGGATGTCGTGACCGGGGCCCCTGGAAGCATCGGGGATGGCCTGCTGCACCTGTTGATGAATGACAGACAACGTTTTAGTTAACTTGCACAAATAATCAGATAGTAGGACGTCTGGGACGTCATGAATGGAGGTCGGTTTGGGAGCAGTCCAGAGATTCATTGGCCGCCCGAACACGACCTCGTAGGGGGTCAAATGGTGCTTGGTGGGAGTGGAGCGCATTGATAACAAAGCCAGTGGGAGGGCATCCGGCCAGTTAAGTCCAGTGGTGGCCACTATTTTTGCCAGTTTCAGCTTTAGTGTGGCATTGTGGCGTTCCACTAGACCAGCGGATTGGGGGTGGAAGACCGCATGGAATCGTTGCTTCACCCCCAACCCCTTCAGGATTAGTTGGATAACCTCAGCTATGAAGTGGGGGCCATTGTCGCTCCATAAAATTCGGCAAAGGCCATAGCGAGGGAAGAATTCCTTCAGTAGTACTTTGGCAGTGTTGTCACGGGTTGGATAGGCTTCTACCCATTTGCTGAAGG
This sequence comes from Lissotriton vulgaris, assembly GCF_964263255.1. Classification (NCBI taxonomy): domain Eukaryota; kingdom Metazoa; phylum Chordata; class Amphibia; order Caudata; family Salamandridae; genus Lissotriton; species Lissotriton vulgaris. The sequence goes on along the minus strand of NC_141691.1, from coordinate 1,892,687,911 downwards.
CACATACGATGACTAGTACATACTTCAGGTTTTGGCATCTCTCTAATTGGATGTAATCCATTTGAAGGACCTCAAAGGGGTGATTGGGGGTCCCAAACCCTCCCCGGGGCACTACAGTTCCTTTCCCGGGGTTGTGTTGCAGACAGATAAGGCACTGCTGAACTAGGCGTCTGGCTGAGTCAGGGATTTTGTCGTTATGCCAGACTTTGGAAATGAGTTCGATCATGGGTGCAGATCCTATGTGTGCGGGGGAGTGAGCCATGGTCAGTATGGGAATCAGATATGAGTCGGGCAGCATCCATTTGCTTGCATCCTTCGTTCGCCAACAGCCTTCCTCATCCTTCAAACCCACCCTTGCCCACTTAGTCAGCTCGTGAGAGGTGCTGGCCGACTGTATGTCTCTGATCATTACCCTTGTGTCACTCCATGTTTCTGCTTGTGACCTGGTCACGTACATGCGTGTCACCGTCCTATTCTCGGCTGTGGTTGGTGCAGTGATGTCGGCCAATGCATTCCCTTGTCCAACTAAGTCTGTCACCTTTTTGTGTGCCTGACATTTGATCACCGCTAATCGTTTGGGGAGGAGAACTGCTTCAATCAGAGCGGAGACTAGATCTCCGTGGAGGATCGGGGTGCCGTGGGACGTCAGGAATCCCCTCTCTCTCCACAGGAGCCCAAAATGGTGGACCACTCCGAAGGCATACTGGCTGTCCGTATATACGTTCGTGGTGGTCCCTGCGGCTATGATGCATGCTCGGGTGAGGGCTATCAGCTCTGCTGCTTGGGCAGATCGTTGTGTGATGCAAGCTGTCTCAACTACTGTTCGGGCTGTCGTTACTGCATATTTACAACAAGGGGTGGTGAGGGACAGAGTCTCTGAATTAAGCAGAAAGCTCTCACCCAGTCAAGAGATCAGGGCTAGATCCAACACCGTTTTTTAGCTCACTGCACCATCCCAGTTTCAGAACCTGGCTGTATGCAAATTAGTCTGTTCCTGTCCCAGTGCATGATGGGAACAGGGCAAACCAAACTACAAAAGCCAATTCCTACACTGGGAAGGAAACAAGCTCCCGGGGACCGGTTTCTGGCATTACAGCCGTCTTCGGCCCGGTTTGCTTGAATCCTGATGGTGCAATGAGCAAGGGTTCTAGGTTCTGAGCTGGGATGGGGCAGTGAGATAAATAACGGTGATGGATCAAGCCCTGATCTTTGGACTGGGTAAGAGTGGTCTGTTTAACTCAGACACTCTGTTCATCACCACCCCCTTTTTGTAAATCGTTTTTGGCCACTATAGGTGTGGCAGGGTATACTCAGACATGAGTCCCTTTCTCACTGCTCCATCAGGATTCAAGCAAGCCGGGCCGAAGAAGGCTGAAATGCCAGAAACCGGTCCCCGGTAGCTTGTCTCCTTTCTGGTGAAGAATTGGCTTGGTAGTTTAGTCTGCCCTGTTCCCATGATGCACTGGGCCAGGGACAGACTGATTTGCATATAGCCAGGTTCTGAGCTGGGATGGGGCAGTGAGATAAATAACGGTGATGGATCAAGCCCTGATCTTTGGACTGGGTAAGAGTGGTCTGTTTAACTCAGACACTCTGTTCATCACCACCCCCTTTTTGTAAATCGTTTTTGGCCACTATAGGTGTGGCAGGGTATACTCAGACATGAGTCCCTTTCTCACTGCTCCATCAGGATTCAAGCAAGCCGGGCCGAAGAAGGCTGAAATGCCAGAAACCGGTCCCCGGTAGCTTGTCTCCTTTCTGGTGAAGAATTGGCTTGGTAGTTTAGTCTGCCCTGTTCCCATGATGCACTGGGCCAGGGACAGACTGATTTGCATATAGCCAGGTTCTGAGCTGGGATGGGGCAGTGAGATAAATAACGGTGATGGATCAAGCCCTGATCTTTGGACTGGGTAAGAGTGGTCTGTTTAACTCAGACACTCTGTTCATCACCACCCCCTTTTTGTAAATCGTTTTTGGCCACTATAGGTGTGGCAGGGTATACTCAGACATGAGTCCCTTTCTCACTGCTCCATCAGGATTCAAGCAAGCCGGGCCGAAGAAGGCTGAAATGCCAGAAACCGGTCCCCGGTAGCTTGTCTCCTTTCTGGTGAAGAATTGGCTTGGTAGTTTAGTCTGCCCTGTTCCCATGATGCACTGGGCCAGGGACAGACTGATTTGCATATAGCCAGGTTCTGAGCTGGGATGGGGCAGTGAGATAAATAACGGTGATGGATCAAGCCCTGATCTTTGGACTGGGTAAGAGTGGTCTGTTTAACTCAGACACTCTGTTCATCACCACCCCCTTTTTGTAAATCGTTTTTGGCCACTATAGGTGTGGCAGGGTATACTCAGACATGAGTCCCTTTCTCACTGCTCCATCAGGATTCAAGCAAGCCGGGCCGAAGAAGGCTGAAATGCCAGAAACCGGTCCCCGGTAGCTTGTCTCCTTTCTGGTGAAGAATTGGCTTGGTAGTTTAGTCTGCCCTGTTCCCATGATGCACTGGGCCAGGGACAGACTGATTTGCATATAGCCAGGTTCTGAGCTGGGATGGGGCAGTGAGATAAATAACGGTGATGGATCAAGCCCTGATCTTTGGACTGGGTAAGAGTGGTCTGTTTAACTCAGACACTCTGTTCATCACCACCCCCTTTTTGTAAATCGTTTTTGGCCACTATAGGTGTGGCAGGGTATACTCATACATGAGTCCCTTTCTCACTGCTCCATCAGGATTCAAGCAAGCCGGGCCGAAGAAGGCTGAAATGCCAGAAACCGGTCCCCGGTAGCTTGTCTCCTTTCTGGTGAAGAATTGGCTTGGTAGTTTAGTCTGCCCTGTTCCCATGATGCACTGGGCCAGGGACAGACTGATTTGCATATAGCCAGGTTCTGAGCTGGGATGGGGCAGTGAGATAAATAACGGTGATGGATCAAGCCCTGATCTTTGGACTGGGTAAGAGTGGTCTGTTTAACTCAGACACTCTGTTCATCACCCCCCCCTTTTTGTAAATCGTTTTTGGCCACTATAGGTGTGGCAGGGTATACTCAGACATGAGTCCCTTTCTCACTGCTCCATCAGGATTCAAGCAAGCCGGGCCGAAGAAGGCTGAAATGCCAGAAACCGGTCCCCGGTAGCTTGTCTCCTTTCTGGTGAAGAATTGGCTTGGTAGTTTAGTCTGCCCTGTTCCCATGATGCACTGGGCCAGGGACAGACTGATTTGCATATAGCCAGGTTCTGAGCTGGGATGGGGCAGTGAGATAAATAACGGTGATGGATCAAGCCCTGATCTTTGGACTGGGTAAGAGTGGTCTGTTTAACTCAGACACTCTGTTCATCACCACCCCCTTTTTGTAAATCGTTTTTGGCCACTATAGGTGTGGCAGGGTATACTCAGACATGAGTCCCTTTCTCACTGCTCCATCAGGATTCAAGCAAGCCGGGCCGAAGAAGGCTGAAATGCCAGAAACCGGTCCCCGGTAGCTTGTCTCCTTTCTGGTGAAGAATTGGCTTGGTAGTTTAGTCTGCCCTGTTCCCATGATGCACTGGGCCAGGGACAGACTGATTTGCATATAGCCAGGTTCTGAGCTGGGATGGGGCAGTGAGATAAATAACGGTGATGGATCAAGCCCTGATCTTTGGACTGGGTAAGAGTGGTCTGTTTAACTCAGACACTCTGTTCATCACCACCCCCTTTTTGTAAATCGTTTTTGGCCACTATAGGTGTGGCAGGGTATACTCAGACATGAGTCCCTTTCTCACTGCTCCATCAGGATTCAAGCAAGCCGGGCCGAAGAAGGCTGAAATGCCAGAAACCGGTCCCCGGTAGCTTGTCTCCTTTCTGGTGAAGAATTGGCTTGGTAGTTTAGTCTGCCCTGTTCCCATGATGCACTGGGCCAGGGACAGACTGATTTGCATATAGCCAGGTTCTGAGCTGGGATGGGGCAGTGAGATAAATAACGGTGATGGATCAAGCCCTGATCTTTGGACTGGGTAAGAGTGGTCTGTTTAACTCAGACACTCTGTTCATCACCACCCCCTTTTTGTAAATCGTTTTTGGCCACTATAGGTGTGGCAGGGTATACTCAGACATGAGTCCCTTTCTCACTGCTCCATCAGGATTCAAGCAAGCCGGGCCGAAGAAGGCTGAAATGCCAGAAACCGGTCCCCGGTAGCTTGTCTCCTTTCTGGTGAAGAATTGGCTTGGTAGTTTAGTCTGCCCTGTTCCCATGATGCACTGGGCCAGGGACAGACTGATTTGCATATAGCCAGGTTCTGAGCTGGGATGGGGCAGTTAGATAAATAACGGTGATGGATCAAGCCCTGATCTTTGGACTGGGTAAGAGTGGTCTGTTTAACTCAGACACTCTGTTCATCACCACCCCCTTTTTGTAAATCGTTTTTGGCCACTATAGGTGTGGCAGGGTATACTCAGACATGAGTCCCTTTCTCACTGCTCCATCAGGATTCAAGCAAGCCGGGCCGAAGAAGGCTGAAATGCCAGAAACCGGTCCCCGGTAGCTTGTCTCCTTTCTGGTGAAGAATTGGCTTGGTAGTTTAGTCTGCCCTGTTCCCATGATGCACTGGGCCAGGGACAGACTGATTTGCATATAGCCAGGTTCTGAGCTGGGATGGGGCAGTGAGATAAATAACGGTGATGGATCAAGCCCTGATCTTTGGACTGGGTAAGAGTGGTCTGTTTAACTCAGACACTCTGTTCATCACCACCCCCTTTTTGTAAATCGTTTTTGGCCACTATAGGTGTGGCAGGGTATACTCAGACATGAGTCCCTTTCTCACTGCTCCATAAGGATTCAAGCAAGCCGGGCCGAAGAAGGCTGAAATGCCAGAAACCGGTCCCCGGTAGCTTGTCTCCTTTCTGGTGAAGAATTGGCTTGGTAGTTTAGTCTGCCCTGTTCCCATGATGCACTGGGCCAGGGACAGACTGATTTGCATATAGCCAGGTTCTGAGCTGGGATGGGGCAGTGAGATAAATAACGGTGATGGATCAAGCCCTGATCTTTGGACTGGGTAAGAGTGGTCTGTTTAACTCAGACACTCTGTTCATCACCACCCCCTTTTTGTAAATCGTTTTTGGCCACTATAGGTGTGGCAGGGTATACTCAGACATGAGTCCCTTTCTCACTGCTCCATCAGGATTCAAGCAAGCCGGGCCGAAGAAGGCTGAAATGCCAGAAACCGGTCCCCGGTAGCTTGTCTCCTTTCTGGTGAAGAATTGGCTTGGTAGTTTAGTCTGCCCTGTTCCCATGATGCACTGGGCCAGGGACAGACTGATTTGCATATAGCCAGGTTCTGAGCTGGGATGGGGCAGTGAGATAAATAACGGTGATGGATCAAGCCCTGATCTTTGGACTGGGTAAGAGTGGTCTGTTTAACTCAGACACTCTGTTCATCACCACCCCCTTTTTGTAAATCGTCGTTACTGCATAGGCAGCTGAGGTGGTGCCATCTGGGAGTTTGATGCAAGAGCCGTCTACCCATAGCTCTCCATCGGGGTCAGGGAAAGCAGTGTCTCGGAGGTCAACCCTACTCCTAGTTTGTTCGTCCGTGAGGGTCACACAGTCGTGGATGGGAGGAATGCCGGGGTCACTTTCAGGCAGGGGTAACAATGTGGCAGGATTCAAAGTCGTGCATCTCTTTAGTGTGATGTGGGGTGCAAGTAGCGTCAGTTCATACCCTGTCAGTCGTGCGCTAGTCAGGTGCTGGGTTTTGGTCTGGTTCAAGAGGGTGTCAACTGCATGGGGTACTAGCACTGTGAGAGTGTTGGAAAGTACAATTCCCTCGCTCTGACGGATAGAGACAGCAGCGGCGGCTACTGCTCGAAGGCAGGCAGGCAAAGCTCTGGCTACAGGATCAAGAGTGGCGGAGAAGTAGGCACAAGGGCGCTGCTAAGGACCAATTGATTGTGTTAGGACAGACAATGCGCATCCCTCCCTTTCATGGGTGAAGAGGGAGAAGGGTTTGGAGTAATCCGGCGTTCCGAGGACGGGCGCTGAGCAGAGTGCATCCCGTAATTCTTTAAAGGAGGCTTGACACTCAGCGGTCCAAGGAAGCGGGGAGGGGACATCTTTGGTCAGTAGGGCGAGTAATGGTTTCACGATAAGGCTGTAATTAGGCAACCACTGTCTGCAAAAAGAGGTTAGGCCAACCAAAGAGCGGACCTGCTTTTGTGTTTTTGGGACGGGGGTGTCTAGGATGGTTTGGATTCGGTCGGGTGTAAGTTTCCTCCCTTCTTTGGACAGAAGATGGCCTAGGTAAGTCACCTGTGGCTGACAGAACTGTAACTTCTTTTTGGAGACTTTATGGCCATTCTCTGCAAGAAAGTGTAGGAGTTGGACGGTGGCTGTCGTTGCAAGCGGGGTGGTGTCAGCTGCCAAAAGGATATCATCAACATATTGGATCAATACCACTCCTTCCGGTAGCTGGAAGGCATCCAGCTGTCTTTTGAGGGCCTGGCTATAAATGCTGGGACTTTCAGTGTACCCCTGGGGAGCTCTACAAAATCGGTACGAACGGGATTTTAAAGTGAAGCCGAAGAGGTAACAGCTGTCTGGATGGATGGGGATAGAGAAAAACGCGTTCTTAAGGTCGATAACAGTGAAGGTGGTGGCAGTGGACGGGATGAGGGTCAGAATGGTGGTGATATCAGAGACCACAGGATATTGGGGTACAACCACTTTGTTAATCTCTCGCAAGTCGATGATGAAGCGGTACGCTTTCTCATCTCCTTCACCTTGCTTCTTAACAATAGGTAGGATTGGGCTGTTGCAGACGTTGCTAACCACCTCTTCAACCACTCCTGCATCTACCAGAGACTGAATGATCGCTACCAGTGCCTTCTCACCCTCTGGCGATATCCGATACTGCGGGAGTTTCGGGAGCATAGCGTCCTGTCGTACAGTTATGTGAATAGGATCAATCATCATTCGCCCCACATCAGAGTCATTTTTGGCCCACAGGTACGAAGGCAGGGTGTCAAGCAAGGACATGTCAGCATCAGTTATGGAGCACATGTGTCGTGGGGGACGGGATCTGGGCATGTCTGGGTTGTCGTACAGGATGACTCGTATTCCATCTGGGGAACACCTAATGGTAGCTCGAAAATGTTTCAGTAAGTCAATGCCCATAATGGCGTCGGGGGAGTTGGAGGAGAGTAGAAATGTCGCGTCAGTGGTGTTGTTTTCTAGGTCAAAGTTAATAGGTACGGACAGGGGGTTAGTGGAGGGCGTCCCATCGAAACCTATCGACGTTATGTGTGAGCCAGACAAGGGTGCCCTTGGAATCAGTCGTTTTGATAACACACTACGTGTCGCCCCAGTGTCTACCAAGAATGGAGACTCTGTACCCAAGACCTTAGCGGTGACATAAGGACCTTGCTGGTCAACACAGAGCTCGACTGGATCCCTCCCTTGCCCCTGGCAGTCCTATGCAAAGTCGGGGGCATGTTCACCTTCAGATAGCTGATATTGGTTCTGTCGGGGACGGTCAAATGTGTTCAGTCTTCCTGATCTGTCATTATTGGTGTCGTTGGGGCTCCCTCGTCCCTGTACTCTATTCCTCGGACCACCCGCCACATCCCTGGACTCCCTATTTCTATTCATTTCTAGCAGAACTGGACACTGGAATTTCCAATGACCGAGCCCTTTGCAGAAGGCGCATTGGTCATTGCTAACGTCTCTACGTCCAGTGTGGGGTGCTGGGGTGTGATCTTTAGGAGGTAGATCTCTGGGGGTGGTTGATTGGTAGTTCCCCCTTTGGTGTTCCCGTCCTAACGCTATACCTTGTATCTGGGCTATCATTACCCTTTCCTTTAAATCTTTCTTCTTTTTCTCGGACGCCCTATCATTCTCATTCTTTTGGTGCTCGTAATACTGAGCCATCTGAAGGATAGCTGCGGGTTTGGAGGCCCCCCAACTACTCTCACTCGTCTGCAGTTTTTGGGAGACCTCCTGTGTTAGTCCTTTTACGTAATTTTGTACAAACAGGTGTTGTCCGGTTGCGGTGGTCATGTCTTGGCCACTGTAGTCGGAGAACACGGTCTCGAATCGGGAGAAGTATTCTGATACATCCTCCTGGGGTTTCTGTCGACAGGCCGTGACTATCGACCAGTCTACTTTTCTTTCCGGGACCAGGGTTTTTAACTTCTGGACCAGTTTGTCTGGGAGTTCCAGTATGTCCTTCACTGGTTTACTCCCCGGCTCTCGTTGTCTATCTAGTTTACCGAGTTGGTCCCAGGTATGTCCAAACAGATCCGTGTGGTCGACCTTCCGGATTTGCTTCCACACATCAGCTGGCAGGCATAACCCAAAGAACAAGTCAATATCTGCTAACGTCATTATTGTCGAACCCAAGGCTGTGCCTAATTCGGTATAAAATGCCGTCGGGTTCTTTCTTAAGTCGGGCAAGGTTTGCTTAAAGGTTAGGATGTCTTGTCGGTCCCATGGTTGGTAAACCCAATTGTACACAACCCTCCCCTTTGCATTTTCACTATTAACATCATCGCTCGTTCCCTGGCCCCGTGGCGGGATCCAGTAAGGAGCCGCTTCTCTGATAGGCATCATAGTATTGGCTACCTCTGCCGAGGTTGTTTCAGGGACCGTAACCTTGGCTTCTGGTTTTTGTTCCGCGAGGTGGCGGAAGACCTCAAGCATTTGCATGAAGAGCTCCGTCGCCTCACGTTCAGTCCCATCTCCAACATCAATCTTCCTATACAGTGTTGTTAGTTTAGCGGGACCCTTACTCTGATACCTATCTTCATACGCGTTCAGGGTGTGGTAGCTGAACCGCAAAATGAAATGCCGTCTATGGCTGTCGGCATGTGAATTATATACGCTCATTGTGTATTCTTCGCTCTCCCTTCGTTCTACCAATGTCTTCGCTATTTTGTTGATCCCATCCCGCTCATCTTTGCTTAACCTACTTAACCTGGCGGATGATTGTTTGCTAGCCTCGGGGTCGTCTGACGAAGTTGTTAATGCGGCTGGTGCGGAGGCCGTGAGGGCCGGTGCACTAGCACTAGGGTCACTTTCACTCACACTCGGGGCTTGCAAGTTTTGCTGGCTGGGAGCATATGGAGGGGGCATGTAGATGATCGGTGGACCTAGCAATAGCTCATCGTTTGCCCGTTGTTTGGAGGGTAGTTCAGGGTAGAGCGCAGAGGGGGTTCTAACAGGGCATTGGCCTGTCGACCCTGATTCTGGGTTTTGTGTAGCTTCTTTTCTTTCTTTTATTTCCTCTTCTAGTTGCTTTGCGGCTAGGTGGGCTGCCTTTCATAATTCTTTCCCTATTTTTGCTTCTTCTCTTTTCTTTCGTTGTTCCGTTTCTTTGCGCCACATGCCGATACTGTCGAGCATAGTGGGCGTGGTCTTATTCTTCTAGAGCGCTATTTCTAATGTTTTTATTTTATTTTCACTAAAGGAACCTATCAGTGGCCACTGACTTTCAGGGTTCTTTTTCGTGTATTTATGCCATAGTCTAGTGTAAGCTATAGCGACTAGTCCATACTTAGTGAACATGTCCTTATTAGGGGTGCCCTCCAGTGGAGCTGGATGGTTCATCTCTAATAAGCGGTCCGGGCTAAACAGGCTACCAACCAGTGGGGAGAAGATAGGCATGACGGTTTACACCGGGGACAAAAGTCTGCACTACCTATCTTATCACGGCGGGCAAAGACTAGACAGAATATTTCTATTCTCCGTTGTTTGCCGGCGGTGAATACCTCAAACGAACCAATACCGAATAATCGGCCAATCAAACAATTCAGTGGGGAGAATAAGTGGGCACGAAAAGTTATCGTTACCCACTCTTTCTCTACCTGCAAAGAGAGACCTTGTTCTTCCCTGTTTGCAGAAAAAGAATCTCCAGACAATAATCCACGAACGACAGTTCGGGAAACAGTGGGGGAGGAAGATAGGCACGACGGATTACAATAGGGACAAAAGTCTGCGTTACCTATCCTTCACTGTTTGCAAAGAGAGAGCCTGTTTGTTTTTCCCCGTTTGCAGACAGCGAATCTCCAGAGGTTTCAACAAAGCGTAATACTAGTATTATCCAAACAAACAATTTTCCTCAATTCGTCGTGTTTACACGACCTTACCCGGACCGCATGGACGGTTTCCTGTCCTCTGGATCCAGCGCCCGATCGTCCTCTCTCCTTCGTGATGCTTGCGGCACTCCTGATGGTTCCCAGTCAGGACCGTAGATCACTCGAGAGAGGTCTGTTCAGAACTAGTGAAGGTCGGATGATCGGCTGTCAGACGAGGGTCTATCGGACATGAGCTCTTCCCGATCGTTGCAGTCGTTCACTCTGTCATCGGGACCTCTCCCACTGGATCCACGTGTCGCTGATGGGCCCCACGCTTTGGGACGCCAATTGTAGAAAAAGGCAGGGCTAGGACCTTTCTCAAGATTTGCCCGGCGCTAACCGCCCTTGTACCATTCAAATTTACCAAGCAATGAGGCAGGCGCTGGAGACCAGAAGGCAGGAAACAGAAGTTTATTCCGACGGAGCAGAACACATCAGATCAGACAACAAGGTATCGTCTCGAGGTGCTCTAACAGCCTCTCGGAGGCCTGGCCTCTTATACACTGGTTTATGGCATGTGACCTTCCTTTATTACAATCACAACTTTGTAAGGCAAGGAAAAAGACATCCCCGTAATCCTCGTGTTAATCCCACCCCCATATACCTTCACAATGGAGGTCCTCAACCTGCTGATAAGAGAGAGGGTCATCACGCAGCTGAGTGTTTCGTCGAGTCTTAGGATGTGTGCGCCTGATCATGTCACAGGGGGTGGGGAGGCCTGGATCAATAGAGGGTCCTTTGAAGGAGAGCGACCTCATACAATAAGGGCAGTAAATGATATCTCTCGGCTTAGGCAATGGCCTCGGACCTGTGTGGACAGTCGGACACGGGGTGAGGGGCCATCAATGGAGTGGTATTCATGCTGCGTGGACAATCCAGCGCAGAGGGGAGGTTTATCAACAGAGGGGCATTCATGGGAGGAGAGGAGGTGTTGGTCAGGCGCTGGCGTGACTCCCAAGGACAGGGTCATGCAGAAGGGTCATGCTCATAAGGAGGAGGGAGGGGGAGCCAGGGTGCGCAGAGGATGCTTGCTGGGTCAGAGGGGCGCGCTGGCGATCGATCGTGGACAGGGAGACCATGATATCTAAAATGGCTGCCGTGCACGTAGTACATAGGTGACCTAGAATGGCTGCCGTGCACGTAGTGCATAGGTGACAAGCTGGCGCAGATGATGTTCAGATCGCAAACTAAAATTCCACACACTGTGTAACATGCAGATCACAGAATATTTTGCTACGTAAGTGGGCTACTGCTTCTGCCACTTAGGCCATTTTGTTCCTTCCAGTTCTTAAATTGAAATATTCCAATATTGTACAGTGATCTATTTACTGGAATGAAGGTGCTGCATGCAAACTGTACGTTTTGGGTTTACAGCCTTATTTTTTCTCAATCTGTTGTTATTCTAAGATTGCAAAGTAGAGTTCCTTTGGGGAGTGACAAAGTATTGTTAGTACTGATAATTACAATCAACTGCATTACGTTTTATATTCTAACTATATGGTCCTCTCAACCATTCACTCGTAACATAGATCGTCTAGAGGGTTCGATGATATGAGATTCCTACACCCTGTAAGACTCAATGTTTTGTGTAACATTTCCTGTATATTGATTTACACACTTGTATGATTTATTGTGTCTCTCTGTGTGATGAAAGCACTCTGAAACCCAACACTTAGGTGGGTGGTGCTATAAAATAATTACATAGAAGAATTTTGTAGATGACAGTTATATCAATATCACACTATTTAAAAATAAATGTTTTCAGTGTTAGAACTCCCAGCCAATTCCCACTGGGAGTCAGGCTTACTCCCTTCGTACACTCGTATGATAATATACAGTGATATAATTTTGCCGCACCGCTTTCAAAGTTCACCAGCCGCCACTGGAGAGAAGAAAAATAAGAGTGAGGAAAATGAAGAATTGGTAGTAGTGAAGTCGTGTCTAAGGACTGAGAGAAAGAGAGGTTGCGAATGTTAGTGAACAGAGAAAGATAGTTTAAAAAGTGCGAACAATCTATTCAATTTTTCTCTCTACATGTCTCACGTTTCCGGGTTTGCGTTGCGTGCGTACGTGTGTTGCTATGCAATAAACTGTAGAGTGTGACCGGGTCCCTCCGCGGGAGCTGGTTATAAAGTCATCAGTTGGAATGATGGTAAATACCGTTGGAAGGTTGTGCGTGAGAGGGCGGGACATTTTCTCTCCTGCGTTGCTGCAGGCTTATTCGTCGTTCCAAGTTAAACATGCTCTGATTCCTTTCTCATCTGCACTGCGTGTATCCTTTGCGCTATATTCGTTGTGATTTGTAGGTAAGGGTCGGGAGAGTTCGGAAGGAAGGATGTCTTATAAATGGTATTGGCTGTTGTACTGCATCCTGTTCTCAAGAGAACACACATATTCTAAAAGAAAACAAAAAAAACGACATGTGTGCAATGATGGTTTTCTGACATTTATAGCGAAAGCCGTAAAATCATCATGGCAAATATTTCCGCAGGAGACTGCAATGACTTTTGTTATCTTAATTTCCAGTGCCCTTCACTGCCTTTGCCCTTGGATCGGAAACACTTTCTATTGCTGCCATCTGGTGGTCTCGTTTATAAACTGCATGCTGAATTTGAAAACAGAGGACATCTTGTAGCGATACTAATGTCAGCAGTAACAGTACAGTGCAGTGCAATTAAATGTTACACAAGTCACGTGTGTAAATAAGTTCAGATTTTCGTTACCCATGAACTTGGCGAGCGCTCAGAGCGTCTAATTAGTTTCTTACACAATAGCAAACTTCAGCAAAGATGTCAGAGCTGGAAATGTAAAGACTGTGAGTCATCTCATACCATGTGACTATATATGCATATTTTTTTAACTCTGTTTATTAAAAATTTGGCATCAATGAAACGTGAAATAGACAAGCTGTTAAGGCTTAGCTAGCACATCTAAAGATTGTGGTGCCCGCTGCAATATCTAATTTGTGTTCAGCAATTTCGTGCTAAAATACTGATTATATTTTCTTAAGAGGTTTGTGCAGTTGCTGCAGAGATCTGTGTGAAACCTCTGACCATTGGTCTGCAGAGGCGGCTGGTGACATTTGAAAGTGGCGGGGGCGTAAACTTATTGTCGTATAGTCTGAGCCAAAGATTACCTTGCTGATGGACCCCAGGAAGACCCCAGGAAGAACTGCCTGGCAGTAGAGGGGTAGCGGGGACAAGTCCACAGCAGCCTGCGAGTCACCTCATCTGCCACTAAGGGGCTCCTTGCCAAAACGTGCGGTTCTGAAAAGGCGGCTGATGCGGCATACTATTGCAGCCATGGCTCTCAGTGTCCATGGCAGCAACTGACTGAACTTTTAGCCATGTTGACAAACCTGAAGACTCTAGACGGATTTCAATTCTTACCTCCCAGGAAGCCGAAAAGATGGATCCTTTTAGATTTCTTTCATTAGATAGGTCTTTGTTTAGGCGTTTACACAATTGCTTAAACAAAAACAAAAATCTGTTGTTTCAATAGAAACACACCATTGTGCACCAAGGGAATGATGGTCGGTATTTTGGATACATGTGATTGCAAACACTCTGTGACCAAAAAGAGGTAGGTTTTGTTTCAAATTTTAATACTACTAAAAGGCATAATGATAACATCACTGCAAACGATCTGCCCGTTGAGGACAGCGCGGGACATCAGATAAGTACTAACTAACTGAATGAACCCAATATGTCAACAGGCTGCAGCCGGAGCGAGGAGGGCAGGTAATGAGCAGATAAGTACTGTTGTTCAAGGTGACTAAAATCCAATTTGCATACCGTGAAATAAATATTAAAACTTTGAACTGGACAAATTTTTTACTTTCCTAATTATATCTTGCGTTATTACTTGTCCACTGCCTCAGTTTCAGTCAGTACTCTCCAGAAGCTGCTCGAGACCATACACTTCGTATTACTACACTGCCTTTAGAGCTTCCACTTCACCAAATCTCCCCGCGCCTTCCCCCAACACCACCCTCCACCCCAGAGTATGCACATGTTACTTTTATTTTATATGGCAGCATTCCTAGCTCCGATTCCTGCGCACCACTTCTCCACCCCCAAATCTATAATACTGATAACAAATGTTCGCAGCGGGTTGCAACTAACTGAATGAACCCAATATGTCAACAGGCTGCAGCCGGAGCGAGGAGGGCAGGTAATGAGCAGTGACCCCAATAGAAAAGGTCTGGAAAGGGAATGCCATGCTCCATTTGGTTTCAAACGCTCACAAATAATGCAAAGGGAAAGGACTATAACGGAGAGCGGGTGCCACTTGTTTATTAAATAACATTTCTTCCAGACGACCCCCTAGTCCACTGCATTACAAGGTCACAACATAAAGCAGGCCGGGACACAAGCTTAGATTTATAAAATAAATATAAAAAACGTACCTTGGCTTCCCGCGCTGACTCCTGACTCGAGTCCTGAGACTGCTCCCGCTGTCCTGGATTTTGAATGCCGCCTCTCTCGTCACTGAAGGCTGCAGGCAGCCTCCCTCCCCTCCATGGCAGCCGACGCTGATTGGTTCGGCCGGCTGCCCTAACTGCGTCATTCCTCCTAGTCTGCATCCTGCAGAACGGAGAGTGGGAGGAGGCTTGGGGGAGCGGCTTGCCCACTGTTGCTAATACTGTCTGTTTGGACAGCCTCTCAGGCTGTCCAAACAGTCAGTATTATTAACAGTGGGCAAGCCACTCCCCCAAGCCACTCCCCCCTGCCCTGAGGCTCGAGTTAGTACTAACCAGGAAGTTATAATCTGCTGACTGCTTTCTCGCCGTGCGAGAAGGGCAGGCAGAAACAAATGGTAGTTATAAATAAATAACTACCATTTGTTTCTGCCTACTTCTCGCACGGCGAGAAAGCAGGGGGGGCGGCGCCCAAACGCCCCCATAGAGAAACCGCCGCTGTTGGTCTGACTTATAAAACAGCTTAATGTAATAATGTGCTGCTGCAGAGCATTAAGTGAAACTAGTGTGTCACTGTATTGTACGGATCTTTATGTGACCTGTAGGTCCTAATTTCCAATATTAGTTAAATAGTTGAATGGGACTGTCCGCAATACAAGCAGCTGCATGTATCTTGAAAGCCATAAGAGTAAATGTTTGCAGGTTTTAACTCAGTTTTACAAAAGATTTTTTTTCATATTAGCTCCTTATAGGCATACAGCAAGATGCTCTCAAGTAGATTGCCTCCTTCCTTACTTCCTGCTCACAGAGCTTCTGACTGCCTCCCTTCACCTCAGCACCCAAAGCATGATATGCGGCGTACCACAAGTATCATCCCTCAGCCCCACCCTGTTCAAATTCTATTTGACACCCATTGCAGATGTCGTTAGATCCCATGGACTCAACATAATCTCCTATGCAGAAGACACCCAACTGATCCTCTTGCACACCGAGGACCCCTTAAAACCCGAAACCAATTTATACAACTCCATGACCAACATAGCCAAATGGATGAAAGTCTGCCTCCAACTCAACTTAGAGAAAACCGAAGTACTGGTCTTCAGGAAGAACACCTCCACATTGGACCACATCTGGTAACCGACAGAACTCGGACCAACATCCACACCAACCAACCATGTGTGCAACTTTGACATCAACAGCCAACTGCCCATTAAATAAGTGAACGCAGTAGTCTCCTCCTGCTTCCACACACTTTGCATGCTCCGCAGAATCTCCAGAAGGATCCCAGCCAACACCAGAAAGACTGTCACTCAGGCCCTCGTCACCAGCTACGTCGACTACGGCAAAGCCCTCTATATCTCCACCCAGCTCCTCAGAAGACTCCAGACCATACAGAACGCTGCAGCCAGCCTCATCCTGGACTTCCCCAAATGAACCCACATCTTCCCCCACCTGAGAGACCTCCACTGGCTCCCCACCCAGAAGAGATGCCATTTCAAGATCCTCACACACTCCTACAAAGCCCTTCAAGACCATGGACCTGCCTACATCAACCATCGACTGAATTTCCACCAACCCGCTAGACACCTGCGCTCCTCTTCACTCACCCTCGCACACACACCCACATCTATTACAGCCTCAGCAGTGGCCGCTCCTTCCCCTACATCGCTGACAAGACCTGAAACGACCTTCTCTTCCAACTCATTACAGCATCTTTGCTGACAGACTTCAGAAAGTGACTCAAGACCTGGCTCTTCGATGGAGACTCTGGGGCCCATTAGGATGTCGGGCGGATTGCCTCCGCCAGGGTAGCGGTGGCCACCGCCACCCTGGCGGAAGCAATCCGCCCGACATCCTTCCCTGGATTCCCCCCCGCCATATTACGATGGCGGAGGGGACCGCAGCGGTGGGAAACACCGCCCGCCTGTTTTCCGCCCCGGTCGCCTTGCGGCCGGGGCGGAAAAGGGATAACATGGTGGCGGTGTCTATCAGACACCGCCAGCCATATTACAATAGGCATTTCTCAATGCCTGTCCGTGGCGGCAATGCCGCCACGGAAAGGCATGCGTTGTTCACTCTGAGGGGCCCATGTGGGCCCCCAGAGTGTTGCCCATAGGGGGGTGGCACACGGGGGGGTACCCCCCTTCATTTGCATATACAAAGCGGCAGGCACCGCGCGGTGCCTGCCGCTTTGTATATGCGAATGCAAAAATGCATTTTTAGCATTGTGGCGGGCGGTGCCGAGTGCACCGCCCGCCACAATGCTAAAAATGAAGGATGTGCCCGCCACTGTGGCGGGCGCATCCTAATGCCAATATCGGGACCCCCGCCCTTTAGGTGGGCAGTCCTGATCTCCGTTAGGGTGGCGGGCGGACTTTTTCCACCCGCCATCCGAATGGACCCCATAGCGCCCAGATACCACTAGGGGTGACAGTGTTGTGCTTTGCAAATGCTGTTGAATGATTGATTGGGTTAGGCAGAATACTTAACAATTATGTTACCAAATGCACTTATGTTCCCAAATGCAATGAATATGCATTCTGGAATTGTACATCATTATTATTATTAGTGTAAGTACACATGTTTACCTACATACCTTACATTCATACTGTGTTGAATAAAATAAAAATACTTTCACATGTCGGTTTCTCTCTTGAGAAACATGTAAATGTATTTTTATTTTGCACAAACACGCACATTGTATCTGCGGCTGAGTCTGAAGTCAGTTTGTGGCACAGCTAAAATGACTCTTTAACTTCTGACACCAACTCAGAGACATGACACAAATTCAACAAACACAATTTGTAATTCTTTTTTAAGTGAAGGGATGCACTTGCAGCTGGAAGCCGATGGTGGAAAGGGCATCCGATCCCCTTAGTTACTCCACATGAAGATCACACACTAAAAATGCACAGGCATCACTGCATTAATCCCAGTGTCAGCATTAGGTAGGAGAGCACTACTGTGGAGCTTTCATCAGAGAGGCTGCACATGTGCACCGTTTAGTACACCTTTCATGCTGTAAATGTTGTACAAGAACTGTTCTGAATTTAGATTTAGGGTGATATTTGACTGAAGTTGAGATTATTTTCTTAAAACCGAGTAGTGTCTGGCACAGCAGATGCCCCAAGTTATGATTCTTGATTTCATCTTGATGCAATATAAAGAGACTGATGCATTTATTTAGCTGTAAAGTGGAGGAGTAGAACTGATATCTCCCTCATTATGAGGCAGAGAGGTGGAGAGTAAAACATTAACTTAGAATTAAAAAAAACAACCACTGACACATGTTCCGCTCTCATTAGACTCTGATCCGCAAAATTCGCCCATACTCAAATGGCTGTTTTTCTAGCAAATTTTCTATCCATGCCGAGCTGTAAAATGAGACAAGCCTAGTCAGGGGTTGCCTTTAAGCATTCCAGGTGGGCTTAGATGGTATTTTACCAATCAAAATCTGTAAAACTGTGCCTGGAGTGGTAAAAGGCATTTGTCATTTTACAGCTTTTCATGTATACCACTTTGCTAAACAATGCTGAAACATTTTTTGTATAAATGACAAAAGGGTTTGTCCCTTTCTAGCGAGGATGGCACTGTGCTAATCCTATGCTTAAAAACTTTGCAATAAAACAGACATTTGAGGTGAGCAGATTCAGAGTGTCACTGGCGTTGCAGGTGGCTTCATAAAGGAGCTGCTCTCCACCTAGATATATATATATATATATATTCACTAACAAAACATAGGTTTCACACATGTTATAGTTAGCTGGACATTTCAGTCATACAAAACCATTGAAATTCCCCCGTTATAGTTAGTTCAGCTAACTTTAACTTGCGCGCCCGAACTTTGAACTTTGCTGATGACGTCACATATTACATCACTCATGACATGGTTAGTGACATCACTGATGACATCACTGATGACATCTCAAATGAAATCACTGATGACATCATCCAGTGAATGTGTGTCTTTCTGAAAAAAAAATATTTTTGGTCCCCTGTGAGCCAACTAACCCACTAGGTACCTCCAGTGTGCGCCAGGCAGCTGTGTTGCAGAGAGGTGTTCAAAGGGTACGCCCCCTTTTTACAACACTCTGCAACACAGCTCCGTGGCGCTTACTGGAGATACCTGTTGGACTAGTTGCCCCCTAGGGGACCTCTGGATTGAACAGGAATTAATTCCCCAATTTAAAACACGCCTCAGGGCATGTTTGCACTCACATCACCTCAAGCCCCGCCCCCTACGTTCACCACTGTGCAAACGCACCCTGTATAGTGTTCTAAGTTGGGGGATTGAGTCCCCTTGCATACTGGGGGTCCCTGGGGTCCAACTAGACCACCAGGAACCTCCAGTATGCGCCAGGAGGCCGCGTTGCAGAGAGGTGTAATGAGGCCACGCCCCTTTTTACACCTCTCTGCAACACAGCCCCCGGGCGCGTTTGCTGAGGGGGAACTAATTCTCCTTGCATACTGGGGGTCCCTGAGGGCCAACTAGCCCACTAGGAATCTCCAGTATGCTCCAGGGGGCTGCATTGCAGAGAGGTGTGATGAGGGCACGCCCCTTTTTACACCTCTCTGCAACGCAGCCCCCTGGCGCCTTTGCAGAGGGGGAACTGATTCCCCTTGCATACTGGGGGTCTATGGGGGCCAACTAGCCCACCTGGAACCTCCAGTATGCGCCAGGGGGCTGCGTTGCAGAGAGGTATAATGAGGCCATGCCCCTTTTTACACCTCTCTGTAATGCAGCCCGCTGGCGTTTTTTCAGAGGGGGAACTAATTTCCCTTGCATACTGGGGGTCCCTGGGGGCAAACTAGCCCACCAGGAGCCTCCAGTATGCGCCGGGGGCTGTGTTGCAGAGAGGTGTAACATAAGTACTTTGCCCCGGGGGTGGCGGTCCCTGGGATAGTGTGGGGGGGATTGGGGCCCACACTTCTTTTTTACTATACCCGAGATTTTGTCCCCCCAGGGGGTAATTTGAAAAAAAGCAGACTGTTTTTTTCATGGGGTACGCGTACGTATGCGTACGTACGCGTACCCAGCGATTATTTCCCCCCAAAACATTTTGGGGGGCCTTGGGGGTCCTTCTGGGACCCCCTGAGCAGGCCTAGGGGGTCAGGGTGTTTCTACCCTGCCCCCTTTTTGCGTTCTACATGTTTGTTTTTCTGCTTTCTTGTGCCTCAGTCTACCGAGGCACAAGATGGCTGACAACACTTCCTGGTTTGGAGTGTTGACAGACATTTGACAACCAATCAGCATGCAGCTCGTGCTCGGAAAGGTACGCGTACGGTACGCGGACCTGTATGCATACCGTACGCGTACGGTAAGCGCCTATAGATATATCTATGATTTTACTTTTGATTTTCCCAGGAACTACTGAACAGATTAACACCATTTAACAAAAAGCGTGATCTGCGAACAGAACTCTACCTTTTTGAAAATTTGGTTTAATTCCGTTCAGCCGTTCGGGCAGTAGCCCTAGCTAAAGGTCTTATGGAAAATTGCAAAGGTAAAGCACGTTTTGGGACCCCCTTTTTTCTCAGTCCCCGCTTTACAAATCACCCCCAAACTTTCAGGGAAGGAGCGGAGCGGAGCAGGCCATTTTCTTGGAGAAAGTCGTGAAGATTTGTCTACCGGCGCCAAAGTTATTCCAAATAGAATGTTGCGTATTTCCTATGGAAACTAGGTCCTAATTATAACTACCTACTGGCAACCGTCACTAGGTAATATATATATATATATATGGCTGGGGTGACGTTTGGGAGCGTACCGCTTTAAGAGCCACGGACATTTAATTTGGGCAATACGGACATGAGGCACGGCAGCAAGAGGTGTCTGACGAAGGAAGCAAAATCCGAAATGCATTATACCTACGCTGTCCAGTTGCCATTAAAGAGCCTCACCTGAAATACCCTGTTTGCTGCTCCTTCCTTTCACGTTATTGGAGGGTGGATGTTCATATATATATACATATATATATGGAACAATCCTCAGCAACCTCTCGCCCGGAGCCCAAATGCAGGAGACCGCTGCGCAAGAAGGAAGACGGAGACCTCAGGTGCAGTGAGCAATTTTCATCTTTATTGTACCCTCGAGGAAGCGGCACACAGCATGACGTATTTACACATATATATATATATATACATACATATATTTTTTTTACAATACTGTGCACGAGCATCAAGCCTTATATCTTTATGACAAGTTTTCAAACCATAGGTATACTCTTGGAGTTGGTTATGGAATTTTCAAACCATAATTGTTACAACCAGAATTTTTCAATCCAGCCCAAGTGGGCAAAGCAACAGAAAGAAACAAAGAATCTCGCCCCAGTGGGCTAAGTATAGAGTCACTGAAGTACTGCCTAAGTGGGCGAATGTTCCAAACAAAATTCGCCCACTTGGGCAGTACTTCAGTGACTCTATACTTAGCCCACTGGGGCGAGATTCTTTGTTTCTTTCTGTTGCTTTGCCCACTTGGGCTGGATTGAAAAATTCTGGTTGTAACAATTATGGTTTGATAATTCCATAACCAACTCCAAGAGTATGCCTATGGTTTGAAAACTTGTCATAAAGATATAAGGCTTGATGCTCGTGCACAGTATTGTAAAATGCATAACTGTTGATATAACATTCTTGACTTACGCAAATGACACAATTTTGGAAGCATTCAAATGCCTTATTTTGTCAAGTTATATAAGAAATAATTATATACTTTGGTTTATAGATGACACCAATCTAATGAAACAAAATTGATGAAATTTCCAATTCCAACATGTCTCCCACACTTTGCACTTTGGGTGTTTATGTGATAGTCCCATTTCTATGATGATTGCACAGACAATGTAAAAGGACTATGTTTTAGAATCCACAGCAAACGTGAGCAAGCCGTGAGGTGAAACGCGTTGTTTGTTTTTGCTGCCAATAAATTTTCACAGCACAGCAAACTCCTGGTGTGTCGTCTACGTATTTTCTGGAATAGAAAACGTTTGGTGCAAGATATCGGGCTTCCGGGGCCCCGAGGACGACCCACTCGCGAGCGGGTACTAGCCTGTACCGGGAATCTGGACTTGTATAATTATCTATGCTGGTCCGCTCATCTACTCAAAGCTAATCCCAACGCCTGTCTGACATTAGCGGCACCAACGAAAACGGAGCCGCGCCTGGTTACTGAACGGAAAGCACTGGGTGATCTCCAGCATAAGGAAGACGGCGTGAGGGACAAAGGATTGTGGTCCTCGTAGTTCCACGCCGCTGACAACTCCTGCGCGGAAGAGGAATCACCGACCGCGGACTGCCCATACGTAAGTGTGTCCTCGGTGCGAGTAGAAACGGGACTGCGGCCCCGTGACGCTCGCGCCTCTGAACACCTCCTTGCGGGGGTAAGACCGCGGCGATGTTCTGGGAGTACGTGCAGTGAGGGAAGGTGGCAGAGCCGGGACACGGGACATTTTTGAGTAGAGATAGAGGCTGATTATACAAAGGAGGAGGCGTCCTCTTAAATCAGCGGGAGTTTGCTTAATTACAGAAGTGTGGAACAACAAACATAGCAGCAATGGATTCGAGACGCAAGGCGGCAGCGGACAAGCTGTTCTTCATGCAAGGTGGCAAAATGGATGATCCGAAGGCGCAAGCTGTGAGCATGAGCAAAGAGGTTCAATTGCAAACATTACTTTCAAAATTAGAGAAACTAAACAAAAAGGAACTTGGCAAATGGTGGGAGGCAGAATCTCTGGGACGGTACATTGATGCAGGAAGAGTACCGCGAGGTTTGAGAATCTTCACAGTTCCCACCTTCGAGGACCCAGACCCAGATATGCTGGATGAATGGTCGAATAACTTGGCGGCATGTTCCACAACAATGATGCGCATTCTGGTCAAATACGCACTCAAAGACCGTAAAAAACTGTTGGAAGAAATTGAGGCACTGATTGCGGAAATCATTCCTATAATGGGCAAGGACACGTTTGATGCATATGCAAAAACTCTAGAGGCGAAGATGGAAATCTGGTGGAGGAAATAACAGCCAAGAAGCAACGTAAATTCTTAAGAGACTTCAAAGATTACCAGGCGGGACGCACTCTCACCTTTCACCGAAGATACGATCACTTGTATGACAAATCCAAAATGGCTAATAACGCTTCCCCCACAGTACAAGCTGAACCAGTAGAAAGCGATGTCTCAGATGGAAGCATGACGGACCTCACTACTGCAGGTCTCAACCAGAACGCTGTGGATGATCAGGAGGAAATAAGGAAGCGTTTTTTATTGCAGTTCCAAGTAATAAATCAGGGACGGACAGATCAACATCAGGACCAAGGAAACCAAAAAGGACGAGGGAAAGGAATTCGAGGAAGACCGAAAGGAACAAAAAAGCAAAAATCAGGCAACAACGCCGCAAAACAGCCCATGGGAATGGAAACAAGGGGCAGCAAGACGCAACTATGACGGTAATAAATTTAACTAATAGACCACTAACTGTACATGAACATGAGGTCCTTTCTTTAGGACTATCGTTTTGCCCCAGTAACAATCTAAACTATGCACAAACTAGAATTGATTTGTTTTATTTCGCGAGGAAACTTAAACTAAAAAAGTGGTTTGAAACACATCCCCCTAAGCCCCCACCAAACGTGGAAATAAGTTCTGAGAGTAATTTGAATTTGAATGACATTGAACTTTTGGAAATCATTTCGTCTGGCACTGTTGACAGTAGTGATTTTTTGTATGATGAGGATGTTAACACTTATGAGAATCCGGGGAGTAATTTTAAAGTAAAATCTAGGTTTATCCCCCAGATTGCATGTGATGCAGTGGAAGTGTTCGAAAGGGGAGTCTTACAAGACCTGAAAAAACTAAGACAGGATCGCATGCCAAATAGTAAAAAGAATCTGTCTTCTGAACAGTACAATGCAATTGCTAGCCTCAAGACAGATGAGAACATAGTTATTCGCTATGCGGATAAGGGGGGCAATGTGGTTGTTCTTGATAAAAAGAACTATCTGGCAGAAGGGCATAGACAGCTGGAAGACACAAGCTGTTATGTAACAAGCTCAGTTGCTGACTTCAGAGAAACCAAGGTTTTGTTTGAAAACATGCTGTATGACTTTAAAGAAAAATGTCTGCTAACCTGGGATGAATATGTATTTTTAAAATGTGACCATCCTAGAATCCCTATTCTATACCTTCTCCCTAAAGTGCATAAAAACGCCACTAATCCACCAGGGAGACCGATTGTATCGTCAATAGGTTCACTGCTTGAAAAAACATCTCAATACATTGACTACTATTTAAGACCCTTTGTAACAGCCTTACCCACCTACCTCAAAGATACAATGCACTTTTTGAAAAGCATTGAGGGCATCATCTGGGAGCCAACTTACATCTTGGTTACCCTAGATGTAAATAGCCTATACACATGCATAAAACATAGCACAGGCATACAAGCAGTGGAACACTTCCTAAAAATGAGATCTATTGCCTATCTAGAACATTCAAAAATGCTGCTTAAACTCATCGAATTTTGTCTATATCACAACTTTTTTATCTTTGATGAGTTGATGTACCGACAGTCACAGGGCACGGCGATGGGCACCTGCTTCGCCCCCAGTTATGCCAACCTCTTCATGGGTTGGTGGGAGGAGCAGGTGTCCAGGGAGATCGCCAATTTTAACACCAATGTTGTCCTGTGGCTGAGGTACATCGACGACATCTTTGTGATCTGGGATGGCACGGAAGAATCAGTGAAAAGATGTGTGTGTGATCTGAATAACAATGCTATCAACCTCAGATTCACAGAACATATACACAAATCCAAGATAAAATTCTTAGACATCAATGTTGAGATCCAAGGGACTGCAATAGTGACCAGTCTCCACAGGAAGACGACAGCAGGCAACAGTCTTCTTAATGCAAGAAGTGCGCACCCCAGAAACCTCATAGACAGCATAACCTATGGGGAATTGCTACGTGCTAAGCGCAATTGCAGCACGAATGAAGCTTTCGAAAAAGAACAGGAGGTCATGATTAAACGCTTCAAAGACCGTGGGTATAATCAAAAAACAATACAAGGAGCTATAAAAAGGGTGAATACCAAAGAAAGAAAAGATCTGTTAGACACTAACAAATCCAAGGACACAGAGTCCAACATTAGATTCATCACCACTTTCTCAGGCCAAGCTAGAGACGTGAAACAGATTCTCATGAAACACTGGCACGTGCTTTTAACAGACCAACATCTTAAACTGCACCTTAACCCCAATCCACAGGTTACATACAGGAAAAGCAGATCTTTGCAAGACGAGCTTAGTCCCAACTCAGTAACTAGCACAAAGAAATTGAAGGACCCACCAGGGTTTAAATGTTGCAACTCATGCAAAGCCTGTCGCAACAGCTTTAATTGCAAAGAGGTGACTATTCCAAGCACTGGTAGGGTGTTTGCAATACAGAAAAATGTAAACTGTAACACAATGTACTGTGTATACCTACTTATCTGTCCATGTGATAAGTGGTATATAGGAAGCACCACACTTAAAGCAAAAGAGAGGGTGCTGCAGCACCTAAGGGCAATTAAAAATCACAACACACAATACCCTGTAGCCAGGCATTTTTTCGAACACCATTTCCAAAATGAAAACTTGTTGAGAATGGTAGTGCTAGACAAGATCGATCTAGGGATACGTGGTGGGAATAGAACTTTGAGTCTTAGGAAGTTAGAATCAAGGTATATTATCGACTTTGAAACGACCTTTCCTCAAGGTCTTAATAATCATGAGGAGCTTTCTGTACACCGTGAAGATTGAGAGAAAATGTAAATATGAATGAGTAAGAACTGGAATTTATAGATGTATATTTAGCTGCTGATCGTAAGTCGTCTCTTTTAAAATATTTTTTCATGTTTTAATTCACAGATTATGTTTATATGATGTTGGAATTTGGAACCTTAACTCACAGAAGTGTCAGATATAACCAGAAAATTAAATGTGATAAGGAGAAAATACTCTTCTGTTTTCTCTTGGAGGATTGAATAAGAACAATGAACTGTTTTGGAGAAAGATAACTATGAACTTCGTCACTTTTGGATCATTGACTAGAATATGCACAATGTTAAAAAAACTTTGGACTTAGCCAACTTTGGACTTAGCCCACTAGGGCGTGATTCTATTTGCTTTACCCACTTGGGTCTGATTCAAGAATTTTGTTTGGAACATTCGCCCACTTGGGCAGTACTTCAGTGACTCTATACCTAGCCCACTGGGGCGAGATTCTTTGGTTCTTTCTGTTGCTTTGCCCACTTGGGCTGGATTGAAAAATTCTGGTTGTAACAATTATGGTTTGATAATTCCATAACCAACTCCAAGAGTATGCCTATGGTTTGAAAACTTGTCATAAAGATATAAGGCTTGATGCTCGTGCACAGTATTGTAAAATGCATAACTGTTGATATAACATTCTTGACTTACGCAAATGACACAATTTTGGAAGCATTCAAATGCCTTATTTTGTCAAGTTATATAAGAAATAATTATATACTTTGGTTTATAGATGACACCAATCTAATGAAACAAAATTGATGAAATTTCCAATTCCAACATGTCTCCCACACTTTGCACTTTGGGTGTTTATGTGATAGTCCCATTTCTATGATGATTGCACAGACAATGTAAAAGGACTATGTTTTAGAATCCACAGCAAACGTGAGCAAGCCGTGAGGTGAAACGCGTTGTTTGTTTTTGCTGCCAATAAATTTTCACAGCACAGCAAACTCCTGGTGTGTCGTCTACGTATTTTCTGGAATAGAAAACGTTTGGTGCAAGATATCGGGCTTCCGGGGACCCGAGGACGACCCACTCGCGAGCGGGTACTAGCCTGTACCGGGAATCTGGACTTGTATATATAAATATATATACATATTACCTACTGGGGGTCGCCAGTAGGTAGTTATAGTTAGGCCCTAGTTACCATAGGAAAAGCGTTTTTTTGATTTGCCAATATCTTTGGCGCCGTTTGACGAATCTTTGCGAAGTTTTCCCAAAAACAGGGTTGGAGCGCTCATTCTGCGTGTTGAAAGTTTCAGGGTGATTTGTCAAGCAGGGCCAGGAAAAAAGGGGGGTCCCAAAGCAAGTTTTCTCCATGTTAATTTCCATAGGAACTCTATTAAAGGCAACAGCCCGAACTGCTAAACGGAATTGCACCAAATTTGGCAAAAAGGTTGGTTTTGGTTTAGACTGCGCCCTTTTTGTTAAATGGTGTAAATCCGTTCAGTATTCCTGACAAATGTTTTAAAAAAATATATCGATATCTGAGCACCGAGGAGGGTTTGCGAACCCTCCCGGACACCATCTTGTGACTTGGTAGAACCGAGTCACAAGAAAAGTGAAAAAGAGGTTAAAAAACAAGATAAGGGGGCAGGGTACAAACACCCTGATCCCCTAGGCCTGCTCAGAGGGTCCCACAAGGACTCCCAGGGCCCAAAAAAGCATTTTATTTTTTAATCGACCTAATTCGCGCTGGGGTCGCGAGTCCAGCGAAGAAAACAAAAAGAAAATGAAGCGTGGGCTCCCGCGCCTCACTTAAATGAGCCTCCGGGTGGGCAAGGTCCCAGGGGAATGACAAAATTATATTGCGGGCCCCTGCAGCCTCGGGGACTGCCACCTCCCAGGGGCTTTTTTTAATAATGTGTGGGGGACCTCCCAGCCCCACCAAGCCCCTGGGACTGCCACCCCCAGGGCTTTACCTAAATATGCGGTGGGGGCACATGGCCCCCTGCTGCCCCAGGGATCGCCAATTCCCCGGGCCACACAGACATAAAATGGAGGGTGGGAGGTCTCACTGACCCTCCCAAGCCCCTGGGACCGCCACCTCCCTGGGGCTTCCTTCAATTATATGTGGCGGACCCGCAGACCACCCAAGCCCCGGGGCCCACCACCTCCCCGAGGTTTTGCAAATGATGGGAGAGGAGCTGCGCGGCCCCCCTCCAGGAGCCCTTGATGGTCCTGGGGACCGCCACCCCCTAGGGCCAACTACTGCAATGTCCCAGTGTGCCCGCCCCCCGGGACATTGCTGTTTGCTATGGCAGGGCAGGAGCTCAGCTCCCGGCCTGCCTGCAAACCCTGCTCTTGCTTCAATGAAGCAAAGCAGATTGCTTTTGAGCAAGGGGAGCTGCAGGTCAGCAGCTCCCTTTGCTCAAAAGCAATGCCGACTCCCGCAGGAGGCAGGGAGCCAGCAGGACCATAGGGGCATTGGGGCTCCACTAATGGTCCCAATCACTGAGTCCAGGTACCGGGGACGGGGCCAAAAGGGGTCATGGAGGGGGGTCACGTGGCCCCCCTCCCCACTAATAAAAATAAATGAAAAGGCCAGCCCCGGGGATGGGGTCCCCGGGCCATAATTAACCTAAGGAGGGGGGTCACGCGGTCGTCTTCCCATTTAAAAGAAAATTATTCGTTTAAAAAGCTTTAGGCCCTGGGGTTTGGGGTCCCCAGGTCCCAAAAATTAGTAAAGGATGGGGTGCCATAAAGCCCCCCTTCTAAAAAAAAAGACATTTTTTTAAACGGCATCTCATCGAAGGCCCCACCCCCTCACTGCACCACTCTGCAAACGCACCCCGTGGTGCGTTGTAAGTTGGGAAATTAATCCCCCTTGAGGAACTCAGGACACAAGTGGACTCCATCCTCCGAGCAGCAATGCGCCAGAAGCCAAGTTTGCAGTGTGGTGTAAAAAGGGGTGTGGCCTAGGAAGACCTCTCTGCAACGCAGCTCTGTGGCGCTTACTGGAGGTACGGGGTGGGCTACTTGGCCACCTGAGACCTTCAGAATTGAAAGGGACTTAGTAGGGATGTTATAGTTAGACATTAACATTTAAAAAACCTTAGAAATTCACTGAAGAAACCATTGGATTGAGACCCATTATAATTAGTGCTCCTGGTTTTATGGTATTTATTTTTTTGCCATTTCTGTCTGTATTTATCCACATTTATTTTTGCACAATCAAAAGAGGACGCTACAGCTAGTATTTTTCCACATTTATTTAAATTGACAATGCACAGATGCGCTTGGTTATGTGAGGGCACTGCCACCGTCAATGTACGAGAGGGAAAACCTCGGAGGACAATAGCTGCTTGCAAGGATGAGGGAATTCATTTTGAGGAATTTCAATCAATTGCTTGGCTAGGGTTCTGCTAGAGAGGATTAGTGTTCTAGTTGGTCAAACTGTGAGGATGAATGTACAGATCTGTAGGTAGCTGTCTCCCCAGCATTGTTCCACAGACCAGTCAAAACATCTATGCCAAGCACTCAAATTGCGCTGACTAGTTTCCAAGTGATCAGATGCCATATCTTGGATTGTACAGGTTCCCCGGTTGCACAGTGGGGCCTTCTCCCACCAGGCGCACAACACCAAGTGGGCTCATAGCCCCCATCACCCCCACCCGTCCTGTGTGTCAGCCCGGGCAGAGACAGCTTGGCACATACACTGAACTGCCAGCTGCACCCGAGTACTTCACAGGTCTTTAAAAAGGCCATTCACTTCTTAACGAGTCTTTGTTTGTTTTTTTCACCTCTTCTTACCAGACTGCAGGCATTGTCTACAGGACTACAGTACTCCCTGTGCTCAGTGGACTTTTCACTGACACGTAAAGAGCTGCCTTTTGTGATACGCACTTCAATTGGTGGGACATTCTGCCGCCCATGGCACTAGCAGAGCGGGCCGCAGTTCAATAAAGTTAGCTTTGGCTTCTGGCAGTGGCAGCGCAGCTCGGCCCTGCTCGCACCGTGAGTTGGTAATCATTTTAAATGATCCTGTGACCGGACCTGACCCATCACCCCACTGTGGGCCAGCAGCTGAGTACACAGACCGCGGAAGTGGTTCCTTACTCAGCAGTCCAGAACACACCGTGATCCCCTCTGCAGCTGAGCCGCCCTCATAATCACTCCAGGCGTTGCCGCAGGTGATTCAGTCATTGAGGCCGCAAGGCAGCCTGTACCGAATTGCCACTTGCCTTGCAAAGAGTAACTGCCTGGTGGAGTGAGGTATTCTCTGCTTCTCAAAAACATTGCTTTTTTAGTGCCCTGCGGTCATGATGATCATTCATCTTCAGCTGCCTGTGCGTGCCCTGTTTAACAGCTGAATTGTGCAGTCTCACATAGCAGTCTGTGCTGACCTTACTGGAGTGTTCAGTGACTAGCGCATTATTCTGCTGCATTGAATAGTTTTGGGTCCAGTCAGTTGACCAGTTGTGGTGCTGGTCCAACATCTACTTTTATTAATACTTTCAGCGCTGAGCACTCAGCTGCAGCGTCACTAAGTCCACAGAGCCTGTAGCTCTCGGACAGGCTGTTGTGAGATCTGGTGCACTGCTGCGCTGGGCACTAGCGGTGCGCCGATCAGGATAGACAGCTCAGCCCTTTGGCCACAGCATGCTCCGGGATGAATCTGTGAAAGACCAGCATTGCGCGCATCCTCTGTGTATGGCGTCACACGTGATGTACACGGTCTTGTGCACTGGAGCACGGCAGCGAGGCAAAATTTGCTAGTATTTTGCTGTTTCTAAATGTAAATACAGACAAAGGAAATATAGTTTTCCATCTGTATTTATATGTATAAATCCGTAAAAACCGAAAGCCGGGAGCCCTAACTTAAACCTGTCATATGCAAGCGCGCAGCGCACGCGCACAGCGGGCGCGCCATGGGCACGCCGGAGGCTCGCCAGAGGCAAGCCCATCTGTGCCCATCCGTGACCAAACGGGACCCGGGGCCACGACCCCTGGTCCGCGTATCACCTATAATAGAGGTGAGTTGTGGGAAGTTAATCTTGGAAACATACCTATCAGTCAGGGGTGCGCTGCCATACTTAGCCAGGAAGGACTATTGAAAGCACCTAGGTCAAATCCAGGTCGGAATGACGTACATAAGGCTCGGGCCTGTGCTATGGTCTCCTCAACACTCGTTCCCTTCAGCGTCATCATTTGGAGGTCTTGACTCCTCAATGCCTGAGCTCGTAGCTTCTATGCCAGCTGACTTCTCGGTGCTATGCCATAATAGAACGGATACTAGGAGAGGGAGTGGTGTGGCCCTTTTATATAGCTCTCGCCTACGGAGCGAAAGACTTCTGGCCGAAAGTATGGGAGGTGCTGAGGTGTTGGGTGTTAAGCTGAAGCTGGGGACAGACTGTATGATCATTCTTCTAGTCTATCGTCCCCCGTGGGCATCGCCGGATTTCCCAGATTTGTTCCTGAGACTGGTCAAGGATACACGCTCAAGGTATGAGAAAGTGGTCATCATGGGTGATTTTAACTACCATTGGGAAAAAGTCCCGAAAGAAGGACAAGCCTTTCAGATTGATGAGGCATTGACATCATTGGAATTTGTCCGACGAGTGAGGGGCCCGACACATGTCAAGGGTCATACCCTTGACCTGGTCTGGATGACAGTTCCAGCGCAAGGTTCGGTAGTTGTCCAGCCGTGCGTATGGTCCGATCACCATTTGGTGAGGGGTGAGATCCTGTTGGACGAACAATAAATGACATCCAGGGGAGGGTGGAAGGCGGTTAGAAAGTGGAAAAACATCGATGGAGATAAAATGGTAGACTATCTCCGAACCTATCCACTAACTAATAACCGGATAGATAATCCAGATGTCCTTTGCAAGGAATTAATGGATAAACTCAGGAAGGCTACGGATTGGGTGGCACCAATTCGTAGGATGAACTTAGTGGATAGAGGACCTGGGGCCCCATGGTATAATGAATCACTTAGGGAGAAGAAACGGGGGTTACGGAAACTGGAAAGAGCCTGGCGGAAGGATTACAACTCTAACTCGATATATACAGGCACTCGCTAGCTATAAGCAGGCGATCATAGCTAGGAAAGCTGAGTTCTTTGAGGAGAGGATTGTACCTGCCACAAACCCCCAGAAAGAAATCTTCAGAGTCCTTACGGAGCTTAGAAAAAACAAGGAACAGACTACGGAGTTCATGCAGGAGGACTGCCAAAAATTTCAAGACTTCTTTACTAACAAGATTACAGATATTGTTTCTGAAATTGTTGCGACCCCCAAGATTGACTGCCCGTCGCAGGCCATGCCTGTTAGAATGCCAGTGACAACCCCATTAATTGCCTTACCCTTGATTACGAAGGAGAGGTTGTCTTTTCTTATGGGGCGGGTCAAGTCGGGCTCCCAGGCTGATCCGTGCCCACCGGAAGTGTTCAAATTGGCACTTCCTGGTATAGAGGAAGACGTGCTGAGCCTCCTGAATTCATCCCTACAGACAGGACAAGTTCCGTCGTCCTTCAAGGAGGCCCGGCTGATTCCTCTGTTGAAAAAAACGGGGGCGGATGTGAAATGTCTGAAAAATTTCAGGCCAATTTCTCAGCTACCGTTCCTGGCGAAGGTGGTGGAGCAACATGTACTTACCACTCTGTTGGAACACCTGGAAAGTAACGTCCTGCTTGGGCCGAATCAGGCTGGGTTCCGTGCGAATCACAGCACGGAGCTCGTCATGCTGTCGATTGTGGATGAACTGAGGAACAGAGCAGATAAGAAAACTCCGGGTGCCCTGGTGCTGTTGGACCTCTCCGCGGCATTTGACACCGTTTGTCACAAACAACTATTGTCGCGGATGAGGGATTTCGGCATTCAGGGCAAAGCACATGCATGGTTCTCCTCTTTCCTCCAAGGGAGGACACAGAGAGTGCAACTTGGTGACCTGCTTTCCACCACAACATTGATCACCTGCGGAGTGCTGCAAGGGTCTGCCCTGTCACCCCTTCTATTCAACAGTTATTTACAGCCTTTGATTCTGTTGCTCAACCAGATGGACTGCCAGGTGTACAATTGCGCGGACGACACCCAGATCATCATCCAATTGGATGATGGCCAGGATGCTTTCGCAAGATTGCAAAACATCTTGATGTGCACAGCCAACTGGATGTCCATGAACTCTTTAAAGATCAATCCGGATAAGACCGAGGTGTTGCCAATTACCATCGCTGGCAACCCATGGAATGATCAATTCTGGCCAAGGGAGCTAGGGACACCCCCGGAACCGGCGGCCGTTGTCAAAAGCTTGGGCATCCATGTGGATGGTAAGCTGTCCATGCAAAAACAAGTTATGGCTGTGGTGGGTACTCGTGTCGGCCTTCTTCGACAACTTAGGAAAGTTTCCTCATTGCTGCTCTTCTCCACCTTGAGGCTTGCGGTCTCTGCTACGATCCTAGCCAGGTTGGACTACGGTAACTCGTTGTACATAGGGCTGCCGCAAAAACTTCTGAATAAGATGCAGGTTGTCATGAATGACGCTGCTAGACTTATTTTTAAAAAGCTGAGGAACACGCATGCATCCCCCTCCTGCGAGAACTGCTTTGGCTGCCAGTTAAGCAGAGGGTAATGTTTAAAGGGCTGTGCATTGTGCACAAAGCCCTTTATGGTAGGGCGCCAAGTCATATGAAATCCCGCCTGACCCTCTACAGGCCGGGTAGGGCGCTAAGATCTGCAGTAGCTACCCTCCTCACTCAACCACGTTGCAGACTGGCTACCGTGGGCAGTCGCGCCTTTTCCTATACTCTCCCAGCTTTTTGGAACAAACTGCCAATGGAACTGCGGAAGGAAACCAAGTTGTTGTCCTTCCGAAAGAGATTAAAAACAGTGCTCTTTCAGCAAGCGTGGGGTTGCCTGTAATATTTGATCAGCTGTTTTTTCTGTATTCGTCTGTGTGGATCCTGACAAAGCGCTTAGAGACCCCTGGGTTATAACGCGCTATACAAATCAAATAAATAAATAAAAATAAATAACTATAATTAGAAATTCTCGTTTAAAAGACCATTGAAATTCACTGAAAAAAACATAGGTTTCAGTGACGTTATAGTTAGAAATTAGCATTTAAAAAACCTATGTTTCTATTAGAAACTGAACTTAATACCTCTCCCACTGAAGCAGCAGCCCAAAAACTCCGGAATAAGCAACTAGAATACAAAGCCCTAGCACGTGAAAAAACCCAGGCGAGACTCCTTCATACACGTCATAGAGTGTACAAGCTTGGAGAACGAGCCGACAAAATTCTGGCATGGCTAGAACAGCGGGAAAAAGCAGCTTGTTGGGTCCCCGAACTCTTACTTGAGGATGGGAGGCAGGTAACGGACCCCCGGGAAGAAGCAGAAATATTTGCGGACCACCTGGAGGCAGTTTATACCTCCAAAACCACAACCTCCTCCAATGACTCACGTCAGCTCCTGGAGGAAATCAATCTACCTACACTTTTGGACAGTGACGGGGACGCCCTAAATGCAGACATAACGGCATAAGAGATGTGTAAAGCAATGGGGCCTGACGGTATTCTGATTGAATTCCTCAAGGGGATGGCCCTTTAAGTAGTTCCACACCTTAAAAACATGTATGAAGAGAGTCTGGAGCAGGGTATCTTTCCCTTGGATCAAAGGCTAGCTTCTAAAGTTGTCATACGCAAACCGGGTAAACCAGCGACTAACTGTGGCTCATATAGGCCCATCTCTTTAATTAGCTCAAAAGCCAAGGTGTTAGCTAAACTTTTAGCATCTAGTCTGATCACAGTCCTCCCATCACTGGTCCATGAAGCCCAATCAGGATTTGTATCAGGTCGAAACAACGCTTCAAATATTCGTGGTGTCCATAATGTTCTAGGCAGGCAGTCGTATTTGCCGGCAGACGCGGTTATACTATCAATAAATGCCACCATGGTGTTTGATTCGATAGAACTGCCGTACCTCTTTGAGGTATAGTGAGGTTTGGTTTTGGTCCGCAGTTTTAACAATGGGTGGCACTACTCTACACTAAACTGCTAGGTCAAATCAGAGTAAATATTCACACGTCACATACATTTACTCTACAGAGAGGGACCAGGCAGGGTTGTCCCCTGTCCCCCCTACTGTTTGCGTTAACTCTCGAGCCGTTAGCACACTGGATATGGCAGGATACTTCGATATGAGGACTACGATGGAGTGCAGACAAAGAAGACAAAATATCACTATACGCTGACGATATCCTAATATACTTGGCATCCGCTCGGGTCTCTCTTAACAGCTTGCTTAACGGCATCACTAACTTTGGCAAATATGCAGGTTATACCTTTAATTGGTCCAAATCTGTACTATATGTTCTACATGGCCCTCTGCCATGGTTACCTCGCGGTTACACGATTGAATTGGCCACTGATGGTTTTAAACATTTGGGCATTTTTATCACACCTGACCCCAAACGATTTTTTGATCAAAATCTTCTGGGCCCCCTCAAGCAGCTACAAGAAGACTTCAAACATTGGAGGTCGCTGCCCCTGTCCCTTTTAGGAAGGGCAGCCGTATTTAAAATGCTTTCACTCCCGAAATTTTTATACGTACTTCAAAACTGCCCATTCCCGCTTGCTGACAATTACTTAACCACCATTGAAGAGGAACTCTGTACCTTATTATGGACGGGTAGGCATTTCGCATCGCTCTCCAGAAGCTGACAAAAGAGTGGTATGATGGGGGATAACCCTTCTGGATCTACGCCTCTACTAGAGGGCCTCGCAGCTGGTGGCCATCAACCAGTGGATTTATGGCTCCCCGTCAAACCCGGCTTTCCACCTAGAACAATATCAAACAGGGCGAGAAGGATATTTAGGTGCTCTTTACAGCAAGGTCCGAAGGGACCGATACCTGGGGCCTATGTCACAAACTGTGGCCATTTGGCATAAGGCCACTAAGCACCTATGATGGGCGGAAACATTCACAAAAGCCACACCATTATGACCCTCTCAGCGGCTGGGATCGCTCTGCTACCACACAGGGTTTGATAAATGGGACACCATTGGCATAACCAACATAGGGGATCTGGTCGGCAAGGTAAAACTTCTCACATTTAAGGAACTGCAAACCAAATACGACCTTGCACCAGGAGAGGTTTTTCCATATTTACAGATCAGACACGCCCTTCTCGCGAACATTCCAGACCTACCCTCCTTGCCAGACTCCTCCCCTTTAGAGGACCGCCTGCTCTTGGAACCGCTCTTAACAAAAGCTATCTCCTGCACCTATTGTAAACTCTGTAACAATTTACTGGACTCCTTACAGACTCTTCGATACCGCTGGCAAACAGACATAGGGCCAATAGAGGACAATGATTGGCAAACAACACTAATGTCCCCCAGGAAAATGGCGATAAATCACCGCTTTCCCCTTATACAACTAAAAATACTCCACAGGTCCTATCTCTCCAGGGTACTCCTGGCAAAAATAGGTAGCCATGCAGATGCGTTGTGCCTTAGAGGCTGCGGCCAAGACAGTACATTATATCATATTCTGTGATACTGTCCAAACATAGGCCCTCTGTGGAGCAATGCAACTAAAAAAATGAGACACACTAGGTAAACACCTTCAGTTATCACCGCAAATGGGGATTCTGAATATATGGGAGGCCACCAACTTGACAGACATAGAGCAACAATGGGTGGCACTGGGGTACCTGCTGGTGAAGCAGGCTAAAGCAATGCTCTGGGGACCCAACAAACGGCCATTGAAGGTTTGATGGTTGGTGGAGATGGATATATGCACAATTGCAGAGAAGGAGGTCTACAAACAGCGGGGCTGCCCTAAGAAGTGGGACAAGAAATGGGAAGGGTGTCATGCCTTTAGAGGGGAAATTTGTACTTCTCCAACGGAAGAAATGGCAATGAGGAGAGATCGAAACAGTGACCTTCCAAATCATTGAAATGTATGTAGTCTGTGAATATAGATGTCCTACAATGCAAGAATATCGGAATGTAATATGGTATTACAATGATGACTCTGTGCTTTTAACTTTAATGAAATTGTTAAAACAAAAAAAAACTATGAAATTCACTGAAAAAAAAATAGGTTTGAGGGTTGTTATAGTTAGAAATTAGCATTTGAAAAACATTAGGAATTCACTGAAAAAAACACAGTTTTCAGGGACATTATAGTTAGTTGAACATTTCACTTGTACAAAACCAGAGAAATTCGGCTGTTATAGTTAGTAGAGCTAATTATAACTTGCGCCCCGCAATGCACTGCTGATGATGTCACATATTACATCACTCATGACATGGTCAGTGACATCACTGATGACATCACTGATGACATCTCAAATGACATTACTGATGAAATCATCCATGTGATAATCTGAGGCACCTCCTCACAGCCTAATAAAACCTTTTATACACCCACTTTAAAATACAGACTACCAATATTGAAAGCATAGACAGACCAATAGCAGTTAATACAGACCCCCTCAGTGATTCATGGGTCTACACACAAACATCCACTCATTCACCCATACAGTAACTCATACATGCAGTCACTCATCAATACAGCACTATCATATGCACTCATACACCTATACATACACTCTCACACCACTCACCCATAGACTTACTCACACACCTACTCAATTATGGAAAGAATCAATCACACCCATTTACTCACCTATACAGTTATACACAGACCACCTCAATTATTTATACAAATACTAACACATACTTACTCTCTTATACAATCACTGATACAAGCACACACTCATCCATTCAGCCACTCTCACGATCACTCACTCTCACGTATAGTCATTTATATACTCCAACACTCACATATACTGCCATTCACATATGTAGTTACTCACATATATATCACTGAGATATCCATTCACTCACCAACGCACCCATACACACAGTCACCCACCCATGCAGCCCTTCACAGATGCACTCTTGATCCCGTACACCCAGTGAATCACCCTCTCACACATCCATGCACAGAGTCACCCACCCCCCACCCACTCACAAGGATACCCAGGCACCCATAAAGATACTCAGACAACCAATCAATAACCCAAATAGACAGTCATGTAGCTACTCACCAACCCATGCAGCTGCTTACACACCAACTGACAGACTGATACAGACAATTACACAGTTTACTCAATAACCCATGCATTCACTAAGATACGCTTAATCAGTCACTTATATAATCAGACACACACCTACTAAATCATCCATTCAGACACTTATACACCCACTCATCCTTCAAAACACCTTGGCATATATAAATATATATAAAACATATTTAAACTTTACAGAAACACACATTCACTGGATGTTGTCATCAGTGATTTCATCAGTGATGTCATTTGAGATGTCATTAGTGATGCCACTGACCATGTCATGAGTGATGTAATATGTGACGTCATTAGCAGTGCATTAGAGGGGCACAAGTTATAGTTAGCTCTACTAACTATAACAGCCGAATTTCTTTTGTATGAGTGAAACGTCCAACTATAACGTCCCTGAAACCTTTGTTTTTTGCAGTGAATTTCTGAGGTTTTTTAAATGCTAATTTCTAATTATAATGTCCCTGAAATTTTTCAGTGAATTTCAAAGGTTTTTTAAATGCTAATTTCTAACTATATCATACCTGAAATCTATGTTTTTTCAGTAGCTAGTTATAGTTAGGATTATTTTCAATACAAAATCTCAACATTCTATTGTGAATAACGTTGGCGCTGGTTGAGGAATCTGCCTGAAAATGTCCTCAAATTTGCCTCGTGGCGCCCCGGTCCTTCCCTGAAAGTTTGGGGGGGGGATTTGTCAAGCGGGGGCCGAGATAAAAGGGGGATCCCAAAACGTGTTTTCCCCATGTTAATTTCCATAGGGCGGTCGACCTCCCTTTTAGCCCGAACAGCTGAATCGAATTCCACCAAACTTGGCAAAATTGTAGGGACTGGTAGCCCGATGTGCCTTTGCTATGTCTCAAGAGTGGATTTTGAGTAATTTAGGTTCAAAAAAATATATATATCTATAAGCGCTCCCCGGTACGCGCACCGGGGCGCTAACCAGCGCGCTACGCGAGTTCGCGAGCGGAAAGCTGATTGGCTCCCGGGTGTCTGTCAACATTCCTCACAGTCCAGAGCGGCCGCCATCTTGTGTCTCAGTAGGATCGAGACACAGGAGGTGGCAAAAACAAAGGGGGAAATGACCATAAGGGGGCAGAGTAGACCCCCCCTTGACCCCCTAGGTTTTATGTGGGGGCTATAAAAGGGCACGCGTGTAAAAAAAAAAAAAATTTGATTTGCACGGGGGGAGCGCCCGGTACATGCACCGCGGAGCGTACCGGGAAGCGTTCCATGAGAAAAAAGAATGATAGAGTTTTTAAAAAATGTAGCCTTTTTAAAAAAAATTAGAGGTAGTTCTAAAAAGAACTGTTTTTTTTCTTCTTTTTGTTGTTTTATATTTTTTTAATGTTTTTGGAGCATTTTGTACTTTATTTGGCTTTTATGAACTATTTTATATTTTTTGTTATTTTTATGGGGAGAAACAAAAAACAGGGAATTGAAAATGGCTCAACTGGAGCAAAAAAAAATCTGGAAAAAATTAGGGTTTTTTGGGGCAATTGTGGTTGCCACCAGCAAGGAGGATGAGCTTTATGCTCTGCTCACCATAGGAGATGGTCTTACCACAAAAAATACATGTGATCCTGAATTCCCCAAACCGTGGTTGTATGCAAGGGATCGTCTCCCTTGTCTCTGGTCCCGATGGAGTGGGTTGCTTTCTTTTGGAGGTGGTGGTTGAAGATTGGGGAGGGTTACTGGCCAGTTCTCTCACCTCTGCGGCAGCATAGTTGTTCGGATGCTTGCGCTGTTTGTGTCTAATCATGGTATTATTACCAAAAGAATATTTTTTGTTAGGGTTCCCCCTTGAAAGTTCCATGCCACAGATTTGGCAAGTCACCTTGGGCGCATTGACTTTCTTCTTGCCCTCTGGGATAGAAAAAAACTCCCATACAATGTGCTGCCTTGGCTTGTATGGGGTATTGTCTTCTGGCAGCCACCTTCTCCCCTCCTCCTCCTCCTCCTCCTCCTCCTCCTCTTCTTGACCACCAATGTAATGTTGTGGTGGTCCTCTTGGTGGTGGTGATGGTGGTGGAGGTGCAGATGCTACTGTAGCCATTTTAAAGAACAAAATATTTCTGTTAGATTTCCAAACAGGTCTTCCTCAGTCAAAGGACAAAGTCAGAATAAGGAGAAAAGGTGGGGTCTTTCATCATTTGGAAAAAAAACTGTCCTGAACCAATGAAAAGTGTTATTTTCAGGTCACATGACCTTGGCTTTCATCATTTAGAAACCAAAACTGTTCTGCACCAATAAAAAGTGTTATTTTTAGGTCACATGACCCGACGCGCTTACGCGACCGTTGCGTAAGCGCGTCAGATGATTACGTTGCGCGATCGTATTCGCTCGAGTATTTCCGGGTGTATCACGCGGACGCGGCTACGCGATACGTTATGATGTTTTCGTTCGCGGCAATAGCGTTAATGGGACGCTCGCCGGTGCGCGACCCGAGGCGCTTCGAAAAAATGCTCTTTCCAGTGCGCACACCGGGGTGCGCACCGGGAGCGCACCAGGGCATAAAAAATAAAAAATAAAAAATAAAAATAGTATTATATAAATATACAATATAGGATTCATTATAAAAAATATTACATTTGATAGGTTTGAGGCCCTATAGATAGTTAGGAATTAGCATTTAAAAAACCTATGAAATTCACTGAAAAAAACCATAGGTTTCACACCAGTTATAGTTAGGAATTAGCATTTAAAAAACCTATTAAATGTAATGAAAAAACCATAGGTTTCACACCAGTTATAGTTAGCTGGAAATTTTACTGACATAAAACGATAGAAATTCCAACCTTATAGTTAGTTGGACTCACTATAACAAGCGCGCCTGCAATGCACTGCTGACATCACTGATGACACCAGCCAGTGAATGTGTGTCTTTCTTTAAAATTAATATGTTTAATATTTGTATTTGTAAAGTTTCTTAACTATAACTGGTGTGAAACCTATGGTTTTTACAGTGAATATGTATATATGTATATATATATATATATATATATATATATACATATATATATATATATATATATATATATATATATATATATATATATATTCACTGAAAAAAAACATAGGTTTCACACCAGTTATAGTTAGCTGGAAATTTTACTGACGTAAAACCATTGAAATTCCCACGTTATAGTTAGTTGGACTCACTATAACTTGCGCGCCTGCAATGCACTGCTGATGACGTCACATATTACATCACTCATGACATGGTCAGTGACATCACTCATGACATCACTGATGACACCATCCTTGTGACAGAGTGACAGACCTCATTTCAGTGTAATGTAACCCTTGAAACACATATTCAAAAATAGAAAATAAAATTTTCAAAAAAAATAGAGATACCCATACCAGTTTCAAAAACCAATTCAGTAATACCACCATCTATATACACATCCACTCATTCACCAACAGTTCTATATAGTCACTCATACATATATCCACTCATCATATGTAGTGAAACACCTATACATCCTGTTACACACCGACAGTCATCCAAAAGTTACTCACACACATAATCACACACGCAAATAAACTATTGATCATCCATTTATTTGCATATACAGCTATATACACACTACCACCTTACTTCTAAGGAAACTTACACATACTTACTCTCTTAAACAATCACTTATAGAAACACATACTTATTTAAGCAAGAACTCTTTCAATCTCTCTCTCTCACATATACTCACTTATATACATCAATACTCACATATACTAGATTAAAACATATGTAGTTACTGATAAAGACACTAGTGAGACAGTCATTCACCCACTAACACACACATATACACACTAAGCCAGTTAGCCAATCAAATTTTTTTTTAAAAACATCTGTTAAGACACTTATTTAAACATTTATTCTTCCATCGACCTTTACATATACATATATAAAACATATTTATTTTTCAGAAAGACACACATTCACTGGATGGTGTCATCAGTGATGTCATGAGTGATGTCACTGACCATGTCATGAGTGATGTAATATGTGACGTCATCAGCAGTGCATTGCAGGCGCGCAAGTTATAGAGAGTCCAACTAACTATAACGTGGGAATTTCAATGGTTTTATGTCAGTAAAATTTCTAGCTAGCTATAACTGGTGTGAAACCTATGTTTTTTTTCAGTAAATTTAATAGGTTTTTTAAATGCTAATTCCTAACTATAACCTTTGTGAAACCTATGTTTTTTTCAGTTAATGTATTTGTTTTTTTAAATGCTAATTTCTAACTATAACTGGTGTGAAACCTCTGTTTTTTTCAGTGAATTTCATAGGTTTTTTAAATGCTAATTCCTAACTATATATAGGGCCTCAAACATATGAAATGTAATATTTTTTATAATGAATCCTATATTGTACATTTATATAATACTTTTTTCATTATTATTATTATTTATTTATTTTTTGCCCTGGTGCGCTCCCGGTGCGCACCCCGGTGTGCGCACCGGAAAGCGCTCTTTACCGGCGCGCCCCGGGGCGCGCACCGGTGAGCGTCCCGTTAGCGCTATTGCCGCGAACGAAAACATCATCGTGACGTATCGCGTAGCCGCATCCGCGTGATACTCACGGCGTAAGCGCACCCGGAAGCACTCGAGCGAATACGATCGCGCAACGTAAGCACCCGACGTGCTCACCCTACGCGCCCCGGGGCGCTTAGCGTAAGCTCGTCGGGTCATGTGACCTAAAAATAACACTTTTTATTGGTTCAGGACAGTTTTGGTTTCCAAATTATGAAAGCCCTGGTCATGTGACCTTAAAATAACTCCTTTTATTGGTTGTTATCAGGTTTTTTTACAACTAATGAAAACCCAACCCATTTCCTTCATTTCTTCTTTCACTTTGGAGACAGCAAGACCTGTTTTTTTCTGTCTTACCATTTTGTGCAAAGAATGGCAGCTAGACCATCCAGCAGTAGTGAGGACTCAGATGGCTTCATTGAGGAAGAGCCTCCTCAGCCCAAGATCAAGGAGCATTTTATTTGGAATTTTTTTTCAATACCTGAAGGATTAAAAAAGGTGAATGCTCCCAAAGTAGAATGCAAAATCTGCCAAACTGTGCTTTCCCGAGGAGACCCAAAAAGGAAGTACAGTTTTGGCAATTCGACAATGATTCGCCACGTCCAATGCAGGCACCCCCAGAACTATGCCCGGGAGAGTGTCCGAGACCTGGCACGTAA
The DNA here is from genome assembly GCF_964263255.1 of Lissotriton vulgaris. Lineage (NCBI taxonomy): Eukaryota > Metazoa > Chordata > Amphibia > Caudata > Salamandridae > Lissotriton > Lissotriton vulgaris. The sequence continues at coordinate 1,892,645,296 of NC_141691.1, read as the reverse complement.
TCCCCCAAGGGATGGTGCCTCTACATCTACAGGAGGAGCCACAACATCAGGGAGAGGACGTGCAGCGGAATTGGAGATGATTCCGAACATTCAACCTGTTTTTAGTGACATTACTATAAAGTGCAAGCAATGCGATGAACTGCTTTGCTATGGTGAGCAGAGCATCAAGCTCATTGCACGCAAGAGGCAAGAACACCGCTACCTTCCCCAGCCCTAATTTTTCCCCTTTTTTTGCTCCTGTTGAGCAGTTTTGCATTCCCTGTTTTTGTTTTTGTTCTGAAAAAAACATAAAAAAAGAAGAAAAAAAAAGTTATTTTTAGAACTACCGCCAGTTCTCAAAAAAGAGCTATATTCTTATCAAATTCAAAATGAGTAACTGAAGTGGAGTGCAGTGAGAGAGGAGAGGAAATGAAAATGAGTGAGAAAACAAAGAAAGGGACGAGTGGGGAAGGGAAGTGAAGTAGGGGGACTGAAAGAAGGTGAGTGTGGGGAACGAGAGTGAGGAGAAGGAGAGTGAGCATGGGGAATGTGGAAAAGTGAAGAAAATGTAGTAAAAGAACGGTGGTGTGGAAGGGTAAGAAAAGACTGACGCAAGCCCTTTCACATTATACCTGCGCCAGGTGTAATGTATGCAAAGGGGGCGTATTGACGCAAGAAAGGGTCGTAGAAGTGACGCAGTGAAATCTATGAGATTTCACTGCGTCACTTTTAGGACACCATTGCGTCAAAATCTTACGCCTGCCTCACAGCAGGCGTAAGACTGACGCTGGCCCTTTCACATGGGGCTGGCCCCATGTGAAAGGATGCATTGCTGGAGTTGCATCACTTTTGTGACACACTCCAGCAATGCATCACTACCTCTAAGCACTTTGAATTATTATTTTACTGTTTCACTGGGTTTTTAACATGGTACGCTCCCCGGTCCGCTCCCCGGTGCGCGTACCGGGCACTCCCCCCACGCAAATCGATTTTTTTTTTCTCCCGCGGGGCCCTTTTATAGCCCCCACATCAAACATAGGGGGTCAGGGGGGTCTACTCTGCCCCCTTATGGTCAATTCCCCCTTTGTTTTTGCCACCTCTTGTGTCTCGATCCTACCGAGACACAAGATGGCGGCCGCTCCGGACTGTTTGGAATGTTTACAGACACCCGATAGCCAATCAGCTTTCCGCGTGCAAGTCGCGTAGCTCGCCCGGAGCGCTCGCCGGTGCGCGTACCGGGCACGGCCATAGATATATATTTTTTTAACCTAAATTACTTAAAATCCACTGGAGCACATATCTTGAGACATAGCAAAGGCACATCGGGCTACCAGTCCCTACAATTTTGCCAAGTTTGGTGGAAATCCATTCAGCCGTTCGGGCTAAAAGTGAGGTCGACCGACCTATGGAAATTAACATGGGGAAAACACATTTTGGGACCCCCTTTTTTTCTCGGCCCCCGCTTGACAAATCCCCCCCACACTTTCAGAGAAGAACCGGGGCGCCGCGAGGCAAATTTGAGGAAATTTTCAGGCAGATTCCTCATCCGGTGCCAAAGGTATTCACAATAGAATGTTGAGATTTTGCATTGAAAATAATCCTAACTATAACTACCTACTGGCGACCGCCAGTAGGTAATTATTTCTGCCACTCTCCCCAAACAAGGAAGATGTTGTACGCCTCATTGCACGAGCCTTAATCATTGATGTGTCAATCACATTTAAATTTACTGGATTTTAAATATTTATTTACATATAGATCAACTGTTTCATTATATTATGTATTTATACACAACAGCATAATTTTGCACAATATTCCTACCCCTTAAATCGAGTTATGTTATAGGTTTCTTTAAATTGTGGTAAAAAATAGAAAACGTCAATAACCCTTAAAGTATGGCATAGAATCTCTAATCTATATTTGATTTAACTCTGGAAGACCGCTACTTCAATTATATGAAGTGAGACCAAGACATTCTCAACCACCATTTAGGGTATTTACAACAGTACACAAATCTTATCTGAGGTTTTTTTATACACACAACGCATACACACTTTATTGCACCAAGCACTTGGGGGTGATGCACCATGCATTAACTTTTGAAAAGTCAAATAACATGAACTGATGATTAAAAAGAACACGTTTTAGGATTGATCCCTGAATGTAAAAAAAAATTGAGAATACTGTATGCTCGATAGTTAGACAGTACAAGGCATTTACCGGTATTTTGAGATATGCAAATGTAAAATGAAAGTAACAATACTATTGTATGCGACTGAGTTTAAGAGCAACACAATATTGGAGAATATGAGCTGAAACATTCAGAAAATATTAGATCAATTATAAATGGTCGAAATATTTGAAATTATATGTATTTTGTCTATGTTCATGAAGACAAAATTACGTGGTACAAATATTAATTAAGCACTCTCACTTTAAATACTGCACATTTTGAACTTGCTACTGTCATGTGATCAAGGATCCGAAAAGCTGAAACGCGTAATGGCGATGAGAGAGGAATAAAAATCATTTTGTACTGAACATGGGTCCGTGTCCATCTGTGGATATATCCTGCTTTCCAACTGAGTAACCCATAATTATATATATATATATATAACCCTTTTTCAAACGTCCACTTGTATTTCTTACGGTAGCTATACCCTTTGTACAGAGTATTTAATTTTGAGTCCATGTGCATACCAATTTAAAACAATTTTTTACGAATAGTATGTTCATTTTGTTGTGACCTTGTTACCTCAGCATTTCTTCATCATGATTCATGATATTTTTTCAACACTTTGTCATTCTGTAGTCTTTCTAATATGTTCATTATTCAGAGAAGGCGTGTGCCATTGGTTGTTATCATTTGCCCTTTGTTTATGTTTACTATATATGCACTTTCTTGTTTCTGGCGCATTGTGTGAACAAGCTCTCTCGCAGAGTGAAACGCGTCATCCTTCTTCATTAAAACGTCTTCCCTGTTTTCCATTGTTGGATCTGTTATTTTTAAAGGCTACGGTGGTTTGCTGGGCGCAAGGCTTCTGAGGTCCCGACCTCTGGCTCCGTTCTACCTTTACGGAACCTGAACTGCTTCTTTCATATATATATACACCTCCCAGACGATTAAAGACCTCCACACAGAAGATTGTGGCAAAGCAGTGTAGACATTTATTTTGGCAAAAATGTCAAAAGGCAAGTGCCCTCCATGACGCGTTTCGCTCCTATATATTTATGTAAATATATCTGCCACTCTCCCAAAGCAAGGAAAATGTTGTATGCCAAATTCTACGAGCCTTAATCATTAATGTGTCAAGCACATTTACATTTACTTTTTTTAAAACCATGAAGAAAAGACTCTTTCTCCTAATACCCAGGCTTTTTTCAATTGTCTATAGTATAACACAGTCCATAGCGCATTGTATTGGGTATATTTGATATTTTCTCTTCTTCTCTGACTGTCAGTGGAGTCAAACAGTTCAAACATATACAGTCAGTAATTCTCATTCCGGTGCAATGTGCATATCGAAAATGTACAAGATATTTCATGCGGTGCCCCGCCAATGTTAACACATTATTTGCAATTGAAATCATGCCAGATTTCCTTGAATTCACAGGAAGAATGGACCTTTGTCTGAAGAATCTCAGCAATTTCTGGTTTGAGCTAGCTTAGTACACTTTTTAACTTCCGTAGCTGCAGGTGTGTCAAGCTTCCATATCAAAACATAACCTCCAGTCTCTCTTAAGGAAGCCCCTGACCATTGCAAGGTGGCCCCATCATGCTGGAATTGGACACCTGCTATTATAGATGCCTCCCTTCCCATGAAAGGAAGATGCTATATGCCTGATTCTGGAAACATCAGAGTAGAGTATTAGTAATCACAAAATGCAGCAGGACACCTGATTTATCTGTCGAGTGTTGTCTCCTTCACAAGCCTTAATCATAGATATGTCAATTACATTTACTCCTTTTGAAGGTAGCCACAAAGAAAATACTATTTCTCCATATACCCAGTCTTTCCTCAATTGCCCATAGTATAACCCAGTCCACAGCATATTATATTTGGTATATTTGATGTTTTTTTCTTCTTCTCTGACTGAGTGATATCAAACAGTTCAAACACGGATACATCAATAATTCTCATGTCAGAACAAAGCACATATCGACAATCCACACGCCATTTTGTGTGGTGTCCTACCAGTATTAACACAGTATCTGCAATTCTAATCATACCAGGTTTCCTTGAATGACTCATTAGTAGTACACAAAGTATACTAAATTAACTTTTGTTGTAACTCAGTATGTATGTTTAACACTCAGAAACCTTTAGAAAACACTCATAATCACTGGATGATGTCATCAATGGTGTCATCAATGATGTCATTTGAGATGCCATGAGTGATGTCATCAGTGATGTCACTGACCATGTCTTGAGTGACGTAATATGTGGTGTCATAAGCAGTGCATTGCGGGGGGTGTAAGTTATAGAAAGCTCAGGCAACTATAACTGCTGAATTACACTGGTTTTGTATGATGAAATCTGAGCCTAACTATAACGTTCCTCGAACCTTTTTTTTTGCAGTGAATTTTTAAGATTTTATAAATTCTATTTCATAATTCTAATGTCTTTATGACTCGTTTTTTTCTGTGAATTTGTACCTTTTTAATGTTCTCTCCTAACTATAACTTCCCTGTTACCTTTGATTTTTTTTATGAATTTCTCCAGCATTTTAATTTAATTTCTGAAATATAACTTCCCTGTAAGCATTGGCTTTTTTAGTGAATTTCTAAGGTTTTTCAATTTTATTTTCTACCTTTGACAGTGAGCGTGTGAGTGGCTGTATAGATCTGTGAGTGTGTGTGTGTGAGTAGCTGTATAGGTCTTTAAGTGGGTGTGAGAGTTTCTGTCTGAGTCTGTGACTGGGTGTGTGAGTTTCTGTGTGGGTCTGAGTGGGTGTGTGTCTAAGTAGATCTGTGAGTGGATGCATGAGTATCTGAGTGGATCTGTGAGTAAGTACACGAGTGTCCAAAAGTGCAAGTGGTGTGTGAGTGTTTCAGTTTGTGTGTGAGTGGGTATGTCAGTGTCTCAGTGGGTGTATGAGGGAGTGCATGAATGTCTCAGTGAGTGTGATTGAGGGCATGGGGTGTGTGACTGGGTATGAGAGTGGATGCATAAGTGTGTCACTGGGTGTGTGAGTGGTTGCAGGAGTGTCTGAGAGGATCTGTGAGTGGGTGTGTGAGTGTCTGAGTAAGTGTCTCAGTGGGTACATGAGTTTCTGAGTGAGTGACTGAATGGGTCTGAGAGTAGGGGTTAGAATGTCTCAATGGGTTTGCGTGTGCCTAAATGAGTGTATGAGTACCTGCATGAGTGTGTGTTAGTCTATGAGTGAGTGTCTGAATTATTCTCTGAGTGGGTGCATGAGTCTCTTAGTGGATGCATGAGTCTTTTTTTGGATCTGTGAGTGGGTTCCTGGACTCCTCCCTCTCCATGACCAGGCAAGTCAACGCCGTCTCCTCGTCGTGCTTCAACATCCTGCGCATGCTTCGGAAGATCTTCTGGTGGATCCCCACGGAGACCAGGAAGACCGTCACCCAGGCCCTCGTCACCAGCCGACTGGACTACGGCAACGCACTCTACGCCGGAACCACCGCCAAGCTCCAGAAGAGACTCCAGCGGATCCAGAACACCTCAGCCAGACTCATCCTCGACATCCCACGGAACAGCCACATCTCCGGACACCTGAGAGACCTGCACTGGCTCCCCGTCAACAAAAGAATCACCTTCCGGCTCCTCACCCACGCACACAAAGCCCTACACGATCAAGGCCCGAGCTACCTCAACAACCGAATCAACTTCTACGCTCCCAAACGCCACCTCCGATCTGCCAGCCACGCCCTCGCCGCCGTCCCACGCATCCGAAGAACGACTACAGGAGGAAGGTCCTTCTCCTACCTGGCCGCCAAGACCTGGAACTCCCTCCCGGCCGACCTGCGCCTGACCCAAGACCACCTCTCCTTCAGGAAGAAGCTCAAGACCTGGCTGTTCGAGCAGTAACGGCACCCCCCCCCCCCCCTAAGCGCCTTGAGACCCTACGGGTAGGTAGTGCGCTCTATAAATGCATTTGATTGATTGATTGATTGATGTGTGGGTCTCTGAACGGGTCAGTGAGTCGGAGCATGAGTGTCTGAGTAGGTCTGTGATTGGGGTGAGATTGAGCGGTTCTGTGAGTGGGTGCAAGCGTGTCTGAATAGGTCTGTGAGTGGCTATGAGAGTGTCTGAGTGGTTCTGTGAATGGGTGCATCAGTTCCTGAGTGGGTGTGAGAGTGTTTGAGTGTATCTGTGAGTGGGTATGAGTGTCTGAGTCCGTCTATGAGTGTGTGTGAGAGTGTCTGAGTAAATCTATGAGTGGGTGTGTGAGTGTCTGAGTGGGTCTGTAAGTGGGTATACCAGTGTCTGAGTGGGTCTGCCAGTGGGTGTGTGAGTGCCAGAGTGTGTTAGTGGGGGTCTAAGTGTCTGTGTGGGTGTGTGGGTGTGTCAGTAGCTATGTGAGTGGGTCACAATGGAACCACATCTGCCCCTTTATCCAACAAGAGTCCTCAGTTTTGCACAAAGTATCTACCCAAGTGTAGTACTTCCCACTGGTTAATTAGTATGTGCTACCTCAGTGGGTAAATATCCAGTATGTATTCTACACTACAGCTGCCTAATGGACCACAAGGAAATGTCACCAGTCCCCTTGTGTGTGTTTTGGAAATGTGATTGTTCCACCTGCGTCTTTATTCAGAAATCTGTGATAACATGAATACTCCTATACCGAAGACATTCAAACTATAAAGAGGTAAATCTCCACCAAACAAGGCTCCTTCTTCTTAACTATATGAAGTAAGTGTTTCTTTGTTTGGTGGAGATGTCCTCATCATCCTTGGCGTTAAGAATGCCTCACCAAAATCAGTGGGAAACGTGCTGAGGGCTTTTTCTTAAACTGCCCATCACCCCGGCAAAAGGCGGGATAGACCTTTGCATACTACTAAGGAGAGTGTGGCCAAATGGGTGAAGCTTCCAAATGATTTGCATATTTGCATACCCATAGTAGTTTAAAGGGAGAACCATGAACTCTTCCCAACAGGAGAGGCCAAGGAAGAACAAACTCTGCACAGTCACTACAAATTGTGCTCCAATAGATGAACAATGCTTTCAACTCCACCAAGGATGTCAGATCCTCTTTCAATGTGGAATTGCAGAGAAAACGCACTTGCTTCACCTCTTATAGAAGGGAGCACCTGGTCCCCCCCCCCCCCCCCTTCCCCCCGGGCCGATTTCGGCCTGGGGACCCTGTCCCCCCGGGGCACAGATAAGAATGAATGGAGGAGGACGTAGCCCCTACCATGGGGCGATTTTGGCCCAAAGACCTCATCCCCCATGGCTCGCCCAATTATTGGAAGGGGCCATGCAGTGCCCTCCCGGGCTCATTTTGTCCTCAGGGACCACATCCCCCAGGGCCTAGCCAATTATTGGAAGATAAGGGAGCCTCATGGTCCCTCTCCCAGGGCTGATTTTAGCCCCAGGCACCCCATTGCCAGCAGCCTGGCCTCTTGCACCTGGGTGCCTTGGAGCCCACCCAGGGCACCAAGTGTGCTATGTTGGGAACTGCTGGGGGAGCCCCAATACCCTTGCAGTCCCTGCAGGCTACCAACCTCCAAAAGGAGCCAGCATTGCTCCTGCACATAGGGAGCAGCCAAAAGTGCTGCGTCCTGCATGCAGGAGTAATTCTTTCATATGTGTTCCTGCCAGCTTCACAGTGAAACAGATGAAAACTCTGCTCCCAGCGAGGGGTGCAGTTTTTCTGCGCCTGCTCCTACCCGCTGGGAGCAGACTTACTGTTTGCTTTCGCTTGGCGGGAGCTGTCAAAATTCCCACCAAGCAAAAGCAAACTGCTATCTCCAGAGGATGGGCCCTTCAGGAGAGAGATTTCTGAAATCTGTAAGAAACATCTTCAACTTTACTTCGACTTGTTACTATCATGCTCTCCCGGCCTTGCAATTTCTCCACCCTTTGCTTACCTAAACTTACTGAGAACCAGAGGCGCAACTAGAGTCAAATTTCGGGGGGGGGGCTAAGAAAAAATTTCGGGGGGGCCGAATCTTTAGACAATCGGCAGAGTGGAGCTGCAGGGGCTCTTAGAAGGGGTGAAACAACAACAAAGCCCCATTAACATGCACAAGGTCTTTTAAAGACCCGTGAAGTGCTCGGGTGCGGCTGTGATCGGGCCCGGGAAGTGTCTTATCCCGGATTGCAACACACAACAGGGGGGGCTGAAGCCCTTTGAGGCCAATGGGTGTTGCGCGCCTGCTGTGAACTGACCTCTCTGCATCAATCATGGACTTCTTTATACCACCCACGTGTTGTCACATGATTTATCCATCTGCCTTTAAACCCTAAAAATCTTATGTAAAAATATGAAAAACAGTCAATGCTGATAAATGTCAGTCTTCTAGTGGCCCTCTATGCCATCATTTGCAAATGTATTGTCACTGCCTTTATAAAGAGCTTCCTGTGCCACACGAGGCTCTGAAGTGCTTTGTGTACGGGTAGCACGCTATTCCGTAGGAGTGCCATGGATGGACGATGTCATGCTATATATGACCTATGTGGGTAATGTGGGTGCCGTGCATACGGAAGAGGATGCTGTGCTCTTATTTTTGTCGATGCGCCTATGTACAATCTTGAAGATCAAGGAGAAAGAATTGGACACCTTATGCATAAGAGATGCTGTCACACAAATTGTTATGCAGGAGGTTGTGCAAGCAGTCATACAAGTGTATACATACCACTTTATATCATGCGTAATATTGGCTAAATGTTGACATAAAGTTGCTGAGCTCATGATAACAGGGTCTGAGTTGACTTGTTTTACTCTATATTTCTAAGCCACAACATTTGTTAGGTCAACACACTGCTTTTGACCTCTCTAGTTCTAATACTTACCAGTATGCAGGGCTTTAAGTGGGTCGGGTCTCAAGGGGTCTGAGCACCGGCAGTTTTTTAAAGGGGGCCTCGAAACGGGTCTCCATCGGGCTCTGTTTTGAGCCCTGGCACACGTGGTCCTTTTTTTTCCGGATTGCAGAGACAGCAGTTTGCTATCACTGCAGTCCAGGAAAAAGTGCCAGGGCGCAAAACAGCCCGATTGAGACCCATTTCGAGACAGCAGGCACATCTATGTGCGCTGCTCACACTGCTCACTTCTCACTAGTGAAGAAGTTATGTCATGACATCAGGCCAGGTGAGTGTTGTGGGGAAGGGAAATCCTTTAAAGAATCATTTTCTTTCTGGATTTCCCTTCTCTTTCTGAAAAAACAAGAGCAGCAACATTGTGGTAGGATCACCAGGGCTTAAAGTGGAAGTTTTTTCAATAATATGTGTAACAAGTCATAGTTGCAGCTTATTTATCTTATACAACTAATAACCATTGACAAAGCCAATAGTCCTTACTTGTTGTAGGTGTTATTTTTAGCGTGTTTTAAAGACACGCCCCTAATAACACTGGCCACGCCCCTTCGAGAGACCCCCCAGTTTTTTAATCCCACTTAAAGCCCTGCCAGTTTGACAAGCATTACATGGCAGTACCAAGCTAACGTAGGGGAAAAAAAGAGCTCGATGGTGAGTGCTCGGAAGAGCAGTTCACAAAGAAGAAAATGCCCTTCTTGCTTGGAGATGTGCACTTTGTTGTTCCCAGGCGTGTTTTCTGGAAGTGCGTGCAGGATGCGGTGGGTACTTTTGACAAAGGACGGCTCGCTGCTGCCAAGAAGTGGCCGCCGCCGATTGGGAAGCAGTTTTGTTTTCACATCTGCGAGTTACGGTAATAGGGGCTTTCTTGCTATTTTTAGAAGAAGGGTTAAGCACCGCTGATCCTCTCAGTGCTCGGCGCACTCTGCAGTAATTGAGTAAATGGTGGCGTCCGTCGCTCCGGCCGTGCAGCGGACAATGAGCGCCGCACTGCAGCCGAGGACAGCGGTGTTTGGCTGTTAATGATCGGACTCCTTGACGCGCCCTAATCCGCAGTAAAAATCTGTGCTGAGGCTTTTGTTGTTATATTAAAGAAGTGCTGTAATTGGGCCTGGATGAAAGAGGGGGAGAGCCAATCAGAGATGAAGAGCCTGACCTTTGTTCTGTCTGTCACGTGTCATGCGTCACAAACCGGAAATAAATGTGCTGAGGACTTAATTGAAAACGGTCTTTTCAAACAACTTATTATTTCAATGTACGTAATTTTGATGGAAATAGAGATTGTTTAGTCTTCTAAACACATTTTAAACATGCCAGCACCTAAAATGAATTCATTTTTAAATGCACCTTTTGCCTCTGATGCATAGCTTTGTGCTTAGTTGGTATTAGTTTGCTATGTTTAATTTATAATGATATGCAGTTTTTGTGCGCCACTCGACCATTACAAGTCCGGTGGAGCGGTATCCCAAGGAAGGGTGCTGCTCTGCTTGATCACGACTGGCCCAGGGCCTCATTTATGGGTTTTTTGCCGCAGGGCAGAGAAGCAGGCCTTGCAGCTGCGGTGCCCTACGGCAAAAGAAAAGGGCAGGAATGCGCTGGATCTATAGATATAGCGCATTCCTGTCCTTTTCCCTGCGCCGGTGCACAATGGGCTGCGGTGCGCCAACGCAGGCACCTTGGCACCATGGTGCAAGGGTGCCTGCTTTGCGGGGATGATTAATTTTGTGCAAGAAGGGAAACCTGCCTGCTCAAAAACAATCACAAGAGGCTTTTTCAGAATGCAGCACACATAAAGGAAAAAGTTGTGCCAAATGTGCAGTTTCTGTCATTGAATACTTTTGCAGTGATAAGGATGGACAAGCATTAGCTAAATACCAGTGTAATGGAGGAAACCAACACACATTTGACAAAATGAAAACCCTAATATCAATACAAACGCTGATAAACAAAACGTATCCAAGCAAAGTGGCTGAAAAACATATAAAGCACAACTACCCAGAGAGATTAATTATAAAAATTAAGAAGAGAGTTAGACACCAAAATTGTGAAGCTATGCTAGAGACTCCTACAAGGGCAAAGGAAGACCCTCCCTTAGAATGTGTGACTACATATAACATCGCCTCAGACTATGTCAAGAAAATTGTAAGACGCAACTGGCAAATCTTGAACATAGAATCTAGACAATAGGACTAACCTCTATTTTTACACAAAAGAGCAAAAAGTATAAAAGACACAATAGTGCAGACAAGACCGAGACCTATGTTGAGAACAAAAAACACTGTACTTAACATGTTTGGGCTCCCTGAAATAAAAGGTCATTAACCCTGAGGACAATGCAGTGTCTGCCACTTGACGACTTCTACTAAGGAAAGAAATATGGGACAACGTACAAAGTGGGAATTACGCAAACACACTAACTGTAACTCAAAACAAGTCATGTATATGATAAAATGCCCCTGTGATTTGCATTATATAGGCATGACGACAAGAAAAATTTGCGTGTGTCACATGAGGAGAACATTGAAGCAATGTACTTTGCTTCTGTGCTATTTGAACCTTTCTTCCCCAGTAAGGCCCTAAGGTGTCCACGTACCAGGGAGAGCCACGCTCCTCCGGGAGCATGGCAGGACAGCTCGGGCGTAGTTCACTCTCCGGTTACTCCTTCTCTGGATCCCGCTCCATCGCTTGGACCTCCAACTTGGAGAGAGGTGTGTCTTCCATCCCGGACTCCCTGCTGAAATGTCTTTCTCTTTCAGGTATCCCCGTCGGTCTTCTTGTCTCAAGGGTTCCTTGCTACTCGGGACGCTGTCAAGACTCTTTTCCAGAAGTTCGTTTTTCAAATACTCGGTGCTCAGACAGCCAGCTGTCATTGGCTCTCTTGACTCTATGATGTGAGTATGCTTGTTTTCCATAAAGTCTTTTTTTTTAAGGTAGACGTCCTGTTCAGAATGGTGGTCTATGCCGAGGAAAGCGGTGTGTCTGAGGTGCTGTAAATAGAGAAGAGGACAAATATAAGGGGGGAGTATGTTGTCACCCCCTTCCCTCTCTTCTGTTATCTCATTGGGTCTTGCAACTTCGTGACTTGCAACTTCGTGACACAGGTCTGTCTGAAAAACATATAAAGCGCAACTACCCAGAGAGAATAATTATAAAAACTAAGAAGAGAGCTAGACACCAAAATTATGAAGCTATGCTAGAGACTCATGCCAGGGCAAAGGAAGACCCTCCCTTAGTATGTGTGACTACATACAACATCGCCTCAGACTATGTCAAGAAAATTATAAGACGCAACTGGCAAATCTTGAACATAGGCTCTAGACAATAGGACTAACCTCTATTGTCACACAAAAGAGCAAAAAGTATAAAAGACACAATAGTGTAAACAAGACCGAGACCTATGTTGAGAACAAAAAACACTGTACTTAACATGTTTGGGCTCCCTGAAATAAAAGGTCATTAACCCTGAGGACAATGCTGTGTCTGCCACCTGACGACATCTACTAAGGTAAGAAATCTGGGACAAAGTGGGAATTATGCAAACACACTACCTGTAACTCAAAACAAGTCATCTATATGACTGTGATTTGCATTATATAGGCATGACTACAAGAAGAATTTGTGTCATATTAGGAGAACATTGAAGAACTGCTGGTTTGACTTCTGACCGGATAGAAAGCGAGCCCCACAGAGGAATTCCTGCACCAGGGTCTGTTGTTTTTGTTTGACCTCGCCGGACCCGCTTCGCGGGTCCCGCAGCGCCTTGTGCTTCTGAGCCTGCTGTCCCTGTGGAAACTGAGAACCAGAGGAGCGGGCAGGTAAGAGAGCCGGCAGGGCTGCGAGCATGCAGGCAGGGACTCCAGTGTCCAGGAGCCCCTGCGCGCCCATTCTACACACCTGGGCTGCTCTCCCCGCTGGCCATGCCCCCCGCCTGACAGCCTGAAAAGCCGGTTTCCTGCACAGAGCCACGGAACCCCTCTCGAACTGCTGGTTTGACTTCTGACCGGATAGAAAGCGAGCCCCACAGAGGAATTCCTGCACCAGGGTCTGTTGTTTTTGTTTGACCTCGCCGGACCCGCTTCGCGAGTCCCGCAGCGCCTTGTGCTTCTGAGCCTGCTGTCCCTGTGGAAACTGAGAACCGGAGGAGCGGGCAGGTAAGAGAGCCGGCGGGGCTGCAAGCACGCAGGCAGGGACTCCAGTGTCCAGGAGCCCCTGCGCGCCCATTCTACACACCTGGGCTGCTCTCCCCGCTGGCCACGCCCCCCGCCTGACAGCCTGAAAAGCCGGTTTTCTGCACAGAGCCACGGAACCCCTCTCGAACAGCTGGTTTGACTTCTGACCGGATAGAAAGCGAGCCCCACAGAGGAATTCCTGCACCAGGGTCTGTTGTTTTTGTTTGACCTCGCCGGACCCGCTTCGCGTGTCCCGCAGCGCCTTGTGCTTCTGAGCCTGCTGTCCCTGTGGAAACTAAGAACCGGAGGAGCGGGCAGGTAAGAGAGCCGGCGGGGCTGCGAGCACGCAGGCAGGGACTCCAGTGTCCAGGAGCCCCTGCGTGCCCATTCTACACAGCTGGGCTGCTCTCCCCGCTGGCCACGCCCCCCGCCTGACAGCCTGAAAAGCCGGTTTCCTGCACAGAGCCACGGAACCCCTCTCGAACTGCTGGTTTGACTTCTGACCGGATAGAAAGCGAGCCCCACAGAGGAATTCCTGCACCAGGGTCTGTTGTTTTTGTTTGACCTCGCCGGACCCGCTTCGCGGGTCCCGCAGCGCCTTGTGCTTCTGAGCCTGCTGTCCCTGTGGAAACTGAGAACCGGAGGAGCGGGCAGGTAAGATAGCCGGCGGGGCTGCGAGCACGCAGGCAGGGACTCCAGTGTCCAGGAGCCCCTGCGCGCCCATTCTACACACCTGGGCTGCTCTCCCCGCTGGCCACGCCCCCCCGCCTGACAGCCTGAAAAGCCGGTTTCCTGCACAGAGCCACGGAACCCCTCTCGAACTGCTGGTTTGACTTCTGACCGGATAGAAAGCGAGCCCCACAGAGGAATTCCTGCACCAGGGTCTGTTGTTTTTGTTTGACCTCGCCGGACCCGCTTCGCGGGTCCCGCAGCGCCTTGTGCTTCTGAGCCTGCTGTCCCTGTGGAAACTGAGAACCGGAGGAGCGGGCAGGTAAGAGAGCCGGCGGGGCTGCGAGCACGCAGGCAGGGACTCCAGTGTCCAGGAGCCCCATCGCGCCCATTCTACACACCTGGGCTGCTCTCCCCGCTGGCCACGCCCCCCGCCTGACAGCCAATTAGCAAACACCTCCAGAGTATAAAATAGACCATTGTTCCCGCTGCACGGGAGCGCGCGGGAGGGCGCCGGGAGAAGCCCTGGACAAGGGCGGGACCGTCTGTGGCCATCAGGGGCCGATTGAGGCCGGGCTGGGCCAACCCTCTGATATTCCCCTTACCGGATCGTATTGCATTAAGTGATAGCCAAGTGCTTTACATTGTTGGTGATCACAACAACAATGTCTGCCTCCACAAGTAGTACTATTCCGATGACCCCAACTGTTGAGACTGGATCACCGGCAATTGGACCGCTGGATAAATTCTTCTTTAACCGCCCATCCCAAAACATTGACAAAGAGATAACACTTGCAGAGAGGCGCGCTGAGCGTAGATTGTCTATTGAACTACTTAAAAACTCTACGGACAAGCACCCTGCCCAAATCTATCCTGCATTGGTAACACCGTTATCCTCAGTAAATCTCCCTGTTGTAATTGAGCAATATGATGTATCCTCAAATGTAATAAGTAAGGACAATATAACTGAACTGACTTCTCCTTGTGTGAGTTACATTGATCCTATGATTCTCCCAGAACCAGGTGCCCAGGTTACCTTGACCCAACCCAAGCACGGATCAAAAAGGAAAAGGACTACTATAACAAGAAAATGTCAACTTGTTAAACCCCCACAAAAACATAGAAAGGTACATAAAAGTACGTGTACTAGAAAGGTTGCCATTGAAGCAAGTTGTAGTATAGAAAGCGTACAGGATGGGGAAGTTGTTCTATTAAACAGCCCAGATCCAGGAAGCAATAATTCCCCAGTGACAGGTCTCCCAATTGATGATAAGCTATCACCCCTCCAAAACTTGATCCCTGAGTTAGAAAAGTTGCTTAGGTTACTTCTTTCCCCGATTGAGGACCGAATTGGTAAGCTCTCTGACAGATTAGACCATTTTGAACAGGTAACGCTAGACAATTTTTATTCGACAAAAGCGTTGATTAAAACTCATATAAGGGCAGATGTAAGCAGTAAGTCCCAGAGCAATACCCATCGTGCTACTCAGGAAAAGGGAAGAAGGCAACGTACCAACCCTTCACTGCCACCTAAGCCAGGTAGTGCGGCTGCAAAAAGACCTCCCAAGCCTGTTGAATTAGCTCTACCAGGTCCTGCTGTAAATCCCATTAACACTGTAATCCCAGCGCAGACCGAGGCGCAGCAACCGCCTTCAATACCAAATCCTCCGTCTACCGCTGGAATAGGGGGTAATGTGTGTCCTACAGTAGGCAATGCTCCAGTACCTACCCAACTAACTAATACGCAGCTAGCAGCAAATAAACCTGCACCCCGCCCTGGTCCTATAGCTACCAAACCAATCCCAACACCCTTGATAAAGCCACCACATAGTGTAGTGTAGTTCCTAGTTTCCCACTAGGCCCTGCGCATTGGAATAACATAAACAGTAGTATCGACGTGGAACTGCGGATATTCCAGGCCTCCACTGACTATGCTAAACTTAATTGGGTGTGTTACCAACTAGCTCAGAGGTCACTGGAAACTTTCTTCTCTGCATGGGAAGTGATCAGCTTCCCTGGCACAGACAAGAAGGGATTCAGCTTTCCAACAACCGTGCAACATGACAACTTTGCTCCTCAGATCAAGAGTCAATCTCTAGGGTCGTGTGAAACAATAGACATGTATTTCACTCAGTCAGTTTAGTGCAGTTTACTTTCACGAGATGTAGAGAATAGAGAGACGGGCGTTTGTCAATAAAGGGTTAACATTTATTGAACAGTCTTTCTTCTCGTACAAGAGAAATGTATTGCCACAATTGCAAGACTTGTTATTATAAAAAGTACGTACAGTAAGATAAGGATTGCGAAATAGAACTGTAAAAGCATTGATATGGTTTCTTAGCCATACAATGGTTTAAAAGTAATAAAACATATATACAGTCATATATACATTAGGCTAAAATACTCAACTGGTGCTTCTAACTAAGCCTACCCCAGTGTGCCTGACCTAAGCCTAACACGTGGAAGGGGAGTAAGTAAGTAGCTTTAAGTTAAGTTGGTTTTGCCAAGGTTTGCTTCAAGAATTCTCGTCTAAGGGTTTAGTCAACACCATACCTCTGAATAGAATGATGGAAGTCTGGTATTTCCTTCAGGGGGCACTCAATATCCCAGTCACCCACGAGGGCAGACCGGAAACGCTGGAGCTGGATTTCTCTGCAGGAGAAAGGCAGCGGCTCTTCTTCAGTGCGTCGGGAGGAGCAGGCGGGGGACACCGTACGCGGCAGCTGGAATCTGCTGGGCTTCTTCGCAGAAGGACGGCTGTTCAGCTCCTAAGCGTACTGCACCATCGTTTGCGCTTTAGCAGCGATAATGGTATCAGTAGCTTCACCACCAAGGGACAACAGCAGCAGCGTACTGCCTGCAGCAGCAATGGGATGCACAACAGGGTGCACGGCAGCTTACAACAGCACGACAGCTCTCAGCTCACATTGCTTAAGGCAACGTTGGTAATATTTATACCTGACAGGTGCCGGGTTTGACGCAAGTTTGCTGGACATAAGACGTCAATTAAAGATGTCACTAGGAAGTGATAGTTATCAGTTGCTCATTAGAGTTCCATTACTAATCAAAACACAGCAAGCGGGGATTTCCAGGTTTGCTGAGTTTTTATCTTGTTGAAGAACTCGGAGTGTTAATCTAGGAATATCAGATAGTGACTTCTGCTCTGTCATTTGCACTAATTGGTTGCAAAGGAAGTGGCAGAGAACTATGCTGGAATGTGGCTCTGTTCGTGTGAGGCCAGAGATGACTTTTCTGAAAATCGCACTTGAACGGTTATGCCAATATAGGGAATAAATGGATTTATAGCCGAATAGGGGCATAAGGTCGCAGTATCGATCAGGAACCTAGATAAACACGCAACACCCACTCCACGTTTTCATGTCCATCAAATTACTAAAACTAGAGCAATTAGATGCATGTGTAACATTGCCCACCCCAAAATACATAAATGCATTCGAAATAGGCGTATATTGTAATACGTGAAATTTAGGTACTGTACGTTTTTGAAGCATAGAAATCATTCAAAAATCATTGCATATGAAATCAATGAACGATTATGCAAAAAGAATTACACATGAAGTATCTCTGACAGAAGAAGGGCAAGATAAATCATCACATAAAAATGCATTGTAATCACATGTGCTAGAGGCTGATGTAATTTTGTTATGTCTCTAGATGTGATTTTAGAAATAGAAGTGTGAAGCTTCTGTTCTCTAAGAATAGTTTTTACGTTAAGCAAAGAATTGTTTGTGCCAAAAAAAAGGTGAATATTAAAAATGTCCAATTCAAAAGAATTATTGCTTGAACGGGGAAATAGAGTTCCAACGCTTTTAGCAGTTTTTGTTGATCAAAACTGAAGGACGAATTCAGAGTTCATGGGAACGCTGTGTGTCGGAAAGCTTCTCCAAAGTTATTGTTTCTGTATGGGTGAGAACATCGTATCAGAGAGGCTCTCAAAGAATTGGTCTACAAAATCAGGTGACAGTTCAACCAAATTAGATAGCGCTGTAACTTGGCAGGTATGAGAATGATTGCTTTCATTGTAGTCAGGAGCAGCAATGCTCACAGAAGGCCGTACCTGGGTGATGTTGCTTTTGTCACTCGCTCCACTGTTACCACCTAGTCGTAGTACAGGAGTCTCAACGAATGCTGTCATCAGGATTGGTAGCCGCTGGGGACAACACAATGCGTGAGCCGTTATTGGACTGAGCAAAGTATCGACGTCCATTGGTACTGCTGATGGAAGTGAAAGACAGATGTCCAACACGCATTCATCTCCGCAAAGCATACATCTTAGTACCGGTAAGATACAGTTCTGCCATATAGGTATGAATGAAAGGAACCAGGTCATGTTTAGGTCTCTCAGCCTGGCCAATCCAAAGACGTTAGTTATCCTGTCCCGGTAGCGCATTGCTAGGATTGTCTCTTCCATTCCCATGGGAGCTATGTCTGAGTTTCGGCTTGCCATAACGAAGCAGGAGGGTCAAAAATAAAATCCCTGCGACGAGTCCCAAAAATAATGGTATGCCGCCAAAAACAGAGTGTACAAAATTAGGAACGATTCCCAAAATTGCCTGGAAAGGTGTTAGCAGTCCCGTAAAGACTGTCTTAAATATGCCTGGGATGCTTGTGGCACTAGACATGTTAAGGAGTTGGCTGAACATTTCTACGAAATGCACGGGGCAATTTGTTGATAAAAGGTCATGAACTTCAGTAGCTGTCCTTGCAACTAGAAGATCATACGTCTCTTTTGATGACGTTATAGGCACTGTTGTCTGTAAAAGTACAGATTTCATTTTGCTTAAAGTATCAATTCGTATAGAATAGAGATTCAGACGAGGCCAGATGGGAGTCACTGTGTCTGCAGGCCCACACGGAAACAATGCTTGCATACAGCATTTGATCATGGATGTTACTCTTACTAGATAACTTTTCCCTGGCACGAGGCCACAACATCTGTGATCCGTTCTAAGAATGTAACTCCCGTTTGAAAGTTGCATAAAGAAGGGCTCTATCTGAGTTGCAGGTGTGACTAGCTGGTGGCATGAAAGGTTGTTTGAATTTCCATCACATGCTCCGTGTAAATTAATACCCTGACACAAAAGTATACCGCTTAGTGAATGTTTACAATTCTCACCACTAAGAAATACATTTTTGTCGCTGTCACTGTAGCAAGAATGAGTGTATGGCAATTTCCATTCAGATTTTACATATCCTTTACCCAATTGTTCATACTGGCCAGCAGGCATGTACTCAAGGCACTTTTTAAATCGGAAAGTTGTTATCGGAATTGTGATAATTCCGTGTATTATCCATTCAATGACAGGACTCTCTGACATTGTCAATGGTAATCTCTCAAGTTTTTCGATGCTCAGGATTGTATAGTCTGCTCCTTTCTGTGCCAAACTGATCTGTTTATCAGTAAGGTTAAAAATGGAAAATAATGACGTTGTGTTGATTAAACGCCAAGGCACATAGCCTGAACGAAGATTTTGCAGCGTCCAGCCTAATTCTATAATAGAGCGTAATTGAGACTGGCCATGTTGTAACATTATATATTTACAACAAGGGGTGGTGAGGGACAGAGTCTCTGAATTAAGCAGAAAGCTCTCACCCAGTCAAGAGATCAGGGCTAGATCCAACACCGTTTTTTAGCTCACTGCACCATCCCAGTTTCAGAACCTGGCTGTATGCAAATTAGTCTGTTCCTGTCCCAGTGCATGATGGGAACAGGGCAAACCAAACTACAAAAGCCAATTCTTACACTGGGAAGGAAACAAGCTCCCGGGGACCGGTTTCTGGCATTACAGCCGTCTTCGGCCCGGTTTGCTTGAATCCTGATGGTGCAATGAGCAAGGGTCTCACATCTGAGAATACCCTTCCACGTCTCTGTCTATCACATCAAAGGCAGAGGATACAATATTGTCCAACGAATATATTCTGGAAGACAGAGTCATTAACCCATTGTCTACCACAGAAAGTGATTTCTCCAAATTAATACGATCAATTTCTCGTATTTTTTCAGCAGTTTCAATTTGTTTGACTTTCCAAGCCTCGTTGTACGCAGTATAGATACTGGTCGCTATGAAACGCTTTTGAAACGCTTTTGACGCTGTTTGCGTGGTCCAAGAATGAAATCGCGCAAATCAGCACCATCTTTTAGTAAAGACAAGTGTTGCTTAATTTCAGCCAGTGTGGATGTTGTTAGCCATTCAAGGCAGAGTTTCCCTACACTGTATGTTGTTATTATCCCTGGATGTTGTCTCTGGGAATATCTCGAGTCTAATCTGGTCATTTTTAACCCCTGTGTTTTATTCAGGAATCTATCTTGACAGCTGTTTGTGTCAGTAGGCCAGATTAACCACTTTTTCCAATCAGGATGTGTTCTGTTAAAATGTAAAATTTGTGATACGTCTAACTCAATATCTGCAGTTGTATTCTCAGGTATTGGCTTTGGTATAGACGGTGTTTTAAGGTCTTTGATCTTAGCTAGGCCAAGACAGGATGTTTGGTGTATTGTGTCATTTAAAAACAACATTTGTTCTGGTATCATGCAGGTTCTAAATAGTGCTTCAATGCCTTGCACCTGCCAATCTTTTGTACCCCAAATTGTTTTCGTTTCAATATTATTTTTCTAATAATCAAAACCAAATGTCATCATTTTGTCATAAAATGCTTCTGAATATATCAATTTAGAATTTGTCAGCATTGTTTTCATTCCTGTTTTATCTAACAGTTTGTAATAAAACGTTTCTGCATTACTGGTGTTAAACCCTGAGAAGTATTTGAATTTCTCAAAAAATGCTTTAGAACTGCTTTTAGGTGGTGTAGCACAATGTTCCCATTGATTATACATAAAAACATTTCTAGGCTGTGCAGATTTATGCAAGTAATGATCACCATAGTGTGTGTAACAGAATAACTGCTCATAACTAGATGAACCTTGTAAATAATAATGATCTGTGAATCTAGCTGACATTACTAAATCAGACATCATGTCATTAATACTGTTAAAGTCCCAATCATCAGAGAATGTACTACGCGTTACAAAGTCACTTAAGGAAACCTTCAGTTGATGAGGATACTTCAGGATTTCGACCGGACCATAGATCTCATAGTCTGTTTTCTCCCATACTACCCCACCAGGTATTGGAATTGCTGTGACATTTACTGTTGACAGTTCTCTTTTCTTCACGTGGGATGATCTGTGTGGTTTCAGGACTAGGTTGATGTTCTGACTTGCTGTGTCCATTGTAATACATTTTCCTTCAATGAATTTTCCCAAGCAAAGTACCATGATGAGCCAAAGCAGGAGGAAAAATACACCTAGACCGAACCAGAACTCTAGCCAAGGGGAAATAAGGTAGATTTCCTTCAGTTGATGAAAGAGTTCCGTTGCTTTTTCTTTAAAAGTCTTTTTTGTTTCTGGCATCACTTCGGGGTCGTTTTGATCTTCAGAGAAGTTGTCGAAGTTGATGAAATAACCAGAGGCAGTTCTGTCAATTTGTCTCTCGGTAGCACTTTCTGATGCCACATCCTTGTAGACTGGTGTTGTTCCTTGACGAACTGTTTCAATCTGTGTTTCAAGAGGCACGAGTTCCATGGCATTATTGCATAGTCCTTCATTGTGCACTGTAGGCTGATCGAATGTGATTAGTCTTTCAGTTTGAACCTCTTGGATTGTTGCAAGTTTGGGTATTCTGTTGTTTCTTGGGAGTCCACTGGGCCTACTATTGATTATAGGCCACATGCTTGTGGTTTTGTCAGGTCGATGGACACGACTCTGTTCTCCTTTTTACCAGCAAGGGGCGGTAGCACAACTGATCTTGTTCCGGTGACTGCCAAGACAGGTACTGCTTTTCTGTAAGAAGGCCCAAATTCCTTCTTAACCGCGATCTTTTCTCTGACTAGATCCCCAATCTTTGGAATCCAGACAGGCCTTGCTGGGGCTGTTGCTGGTGGTGCCTCGTCAGTGGTATTTGGCTGTTGCTTTAACTTTATGTTGCTTAAGGATTTTCTTGTTTCATTCAGTTCCTGTAAAACAGCCAAACGATCCTTTACATCAAAGTGCGGTGTTTCTTCTTGTACCACTGACATCTGACTATCGAGGTCCTGAATACGCATTCTAATTCCGAACAATAGTTCGTATGGGCTGAAACCTTTTAGAGAATTTCTTGGCATGTTGTTAAGACTAGTTTGGACACTTATTAAATGTTTGACCCACCCAGCGCCTGAACCTAATACCTTCGCTGTTATAGATTGCTTTATGTCCCGGTTTTTTCTTTCTACCACACTGTTCCCTACGGGGTGCGACGGACAAGAATACCGCAACCCAATTCTCATGCTGGCCATGGCCTCCTTATAAGCTCGAGAGCTGAAAGCAGGACCCTGGTCAGAATGGAACGTGGTAATTGTGTATGTGCCGATAAAGACTCGCAAATCTTTTATAACCGTTCTAGCGTCAGCCGAGCGCTGGGGCCTACATTATTTAAGTGTGTTTAGCCTTAACTGTGTACAATGGGACGCGCTTCTCTTCTTTGATTGCGCAGATAGACCGCCTTATGCTGTCTAGCAGGGATCCTGAAACTACACTGGCCTGTTCATTACTGCGATCTCTGTTGCAGTTTTCACGATTTTGAGCAAAACATTGAATGTCTATACTCATTCCTGGCCACCAGTACTCTGATTGTAATTCTTTCAGAGAAACCTTAATTGTTTGGTGTCTCAGACCCAACCCCATGTGTGCTTCCAGTAAGAGGAAGCCCCTCCTGCTCCTGTTTGGAATTACTCTGTCCCCCACTCCAGGGATTCGAGCAAAAGGAACGGAGTTTGCATCGATTACGTATGCATAATTGAGTGGATAGTTTACGGGTAGCGCTGCACAGTCGCCTTTTACGGTCGTTTTTACTGCCAGCATGGTTTCCCCGTCTATGTATTTATCTGTACGCTTTTTTGTGGCTACGGAAGCCGGTTTAGTTGCTTCCGCTGTGGCTGTATTAGCCAATGAATTCCCTGCAACGTGAACGCCATCACGTTGAAGACTCTGTGCGTGAATCACGTGAGTCTTTTGTAGTTCTTTGTGTAAAAGAGCTACCTGTTTCCAGAGCAATTTATGCTTTATTGTGGCACCTGTGTCATCTTTGTAGTCGTTTTCAATCCAACTCTGCAGTTTATTGTTGTAAGAGTTGACGCAAAAATGAGAATCGCACACGATAAGTGTCGGGAATTCACGTTCTGCGTTTTCGAGCGCCATCTTTAAAGATCTGATTTCAGTTCTCTGAACCGAACAGTTTCTTACAGATTCAGTTTTTGTTTCTTTCGGTCTGAATTTACCGCACAGCCAACGACCTTTAATAATCGCACATGCTGCATCGTAGGATTTTCTCTCTACGTTGAAATGCTGTACAAAGCTATCTGTATAGATTATACAGGCGTATTGTGGGAGAGGCAGAAGTTCGATTGGCAGAGGATATTCTTCTTCATATTCTAAATCATTCAGTTCTTCAAATTGCGGGGCGAAATAGTATTTCACGTCTTCCGCTCCTAGATAATCTACACACTGTATCCATTTCGGATCCAGTGACACTGTAGGCAGGTTTACTGGGCTGAATAGCGCCTCGAAGGCGGATTCCGTTGTGAGGATATTAATCCTTTTGCCGTGTGCTAGTTCTCGTTCATTTGCTAATGCGATTTGCACTGCTTTCACAGTTCTTTCTGTGGGACTGAATGTTTTTTCTACTTGTGTGTACAAGTGAGATTTAATTGAGATTGGTACCTTTTCTCCCTCATTAGAGGTTAGGTACGTGAATCCGCATCTTCCTGGGATGACTCGGATTACAAGATCACGTGTGTTGTCACGTGTATCTAATTTTGTTTTTGCTAACATGTCTGTTTGCAGTGATCTCAAAATTTCTGTGTGTTTTTGAGTCCAATTGATTTGTTTAAAATCAGGTTTAATTAGTTCGTAGAGAGGTTTAACCCTCTCTGCGTAATTTAGAATGTATGTTCTTCCGAAATTCCGAAAACCTAGAATGGATTGTGAATTCTTCAGCGTTTTTGGAGCTTGGAGTACAGCGCACTTCTCTAAGAAGTTGTCCGCTAGGCTTTTCCCTTCACTTGATAATTCGTACCCTAAAAACAGTACCGTCAGATGGGCAATTCGAGACTTTTTAAAGTTGAATTTGTAACCCTCTGCTGCGAACCCAAGTATAATGGTGTTCACTCTTTTCAAGTGAGTATCCAAGTCGTCGTCTGTGAGATAGATATCATCTACGTAAGATAATGCCTCATCATCATATATTTGTAGTAACTCTGTTACCCTAGCTGAGAATAGCCCTGGGCTGTTCTTGAACCCCTGTGGGAGTCGACAGAATTTTTTCTGTGACCCAAATGCAGAGAAAGCGGTCAAATATCTGCTTTCTGGTGCAATGTTTTGACAAAAGAAACCATTAGATATGTCTAATGTCGTTTTATATTTTTTCCTAACTATGTTATTCATTAGGGCTGCACTATGCGAGTTTTGTACTGCAAAAGTTTTACAACATGTATTAAGATGTCTGTAGTCCAAAACTAGACGATATGAATTGTCTGGCTTGGAGACAGGAAACAAAGGATTGTTCATTTGAGAGGTGCATGTTTCAATCACCCCCTGGTATTCAAGTTGATCTAAAATCTCCCTGACTTGTTTTTTAGCTTCTTGCTTAATTGGATACTGCCGTTGGGCAGTTGGTTCACTTTTTAATTGGATTTTGTGAGGAGGTGAGTCCTCATCCCATCCTACATGATTTTTATATAATGCAGGTGCCTGCATATGTATATTTTTTGTGAATCGGAATGTGATTCGAGAAGGCAGGCATAATCACTTCTTCGCCACGAGGGCACTCCCTGACAAACTCTGGGGGACAATCTTTTTCAGCTAACAGAATATCATAGCCTTTTGAGAGTTTATCCCAAAATAGACCTCTTATTTTCCTAGTCTTATCACCCTCTATACGCAATGTTATTTCGTATATTTTATGGGGCTCGCTAAGTCTGGTGTCGGCAGTTTCAACCTGAATGTATTCATTCGTGTCCACTGTCTCCAGATGACTCATCAAGATCTTGCGCGCTATACTGATTTCTGCTGCACTGTCCAACATTGTCAATGCCCACTCCCCGTTTTTCAACTGTGTCCTCAGTATCCTCGGCATGGTTGATTACTCTAATACTTGCTACCTTCTTTTTCTGAAATTGAGATTTTTTATTTTGAGCAGGTTCCTTGTCTTTGGACTTGGTGTGCTCTCCTGGGTCTGACCGTCCTCTTCTTTCGGAATTCTGTGGAAAAGATCGAGAGGGACGTGTATCAATACTTTGATATCTATCAGGTTTTTTCAGATTATCCCTATTTCTAAGGTTATATCTTTTCTCAGAGGGCTCCCTCTGGGGAGACTGGCGTTCTCGAGTCGGAGTGCTTTCCCTCCGTCGAGGAGACCTTCCTCTGGACTGGAAAACTTTTTCCTTGGGAGTGGATTGTTTATTTCCATCCCAGCTCTTTTTAGGAGTATTCAAATTATTTTTAATAAATAATTTTTCTGGATTTTCGAGCAGTTGGGGCTTTACCGGTTTCCCACCCAAGCTGTCTCTACCTAATTCTTCATAGCATTTCTCTATGATTTTTGCAAGCTCAACAGGATCTTCTATAACTGTTTCCTTCAACTTCTGGCGAATCGCCACAGATGCTGCTTCTCCTTTTATGTTGGCTAATAATATAGCCGAGACCTGCTTGAAGTCTTTCAGTAATTTCATACCTAGATTTAAAGCGGGCTCTGGACCGTATTCATTTTGAATCTGTTTTAGCACTTCTGGTATTACCGCCATAGACGGAACACTGTGTGTTTTTGTGTAAATGGAAGCAAAGACTGTACCCCAAGTGTCACAGTCCTCCATGTGTGGTGCGATTCCCATAGGAAGGCAGATGGTCAAGATTCTGTGTTTCTCTATAGGGGTAGTATCAGGAAATACTGCCTCTATTTGAGTGATTTTCTGTGCTAACCAGAAAGGAATTTGTTCCCGTTTTACGGGTGTTTTACCAAGACATGACTGTATGTTCTGTGGTGTAATTTTATTAGTGTTCCCCTAATGAGGGGTCAGCTGTGGTACATTAACAGCTGGCTGGACTGTTGCAGTCCGCATTACATATTGGACTAATTGCCTATGTATTTTTATTAATGTTTTTAGCTGTACTAACAGCTCTTCTTTAGATATTTTTGCAATGTCAGGATGTGGTGTGTAGCTGGCTAGAACCGGCCACGTTGCTCCTGGTCTACCTAGTGGACCGAGCCTGGTAATGTGATCATTGTGTTTTAGGGCGCCATTAAACCAGAGCAGGTGCTCTTGAAATTTAAGTGGAATTTCAATCTCCTCGAAAGGAGCGTACTCTTCAGGGGGTTTCTCTATTTTGTAATAGTGAAACTCTTTTGTTATAGCGTTTACCGCTGGAAAGTTTATCCATGAATAGAATACCTCTGTCTGCCGATATTCGTGAGCCTCTATCACGAAAATTACTGTACCACCTTGAGGTGTCAGTCCGTTTTCTATAAGTTTTAATGTTATAGATCTTCTTAAATGTGCCGGGATGATTACTGCACCCGGTACCATATCGTCGGAATCCTGCTGAGTTGCATTTACTGCGGCCCCAGTGGTTCCGTTATTTTCTCCTGGCATTGTTAAAATGCAAGGTTTGCAGAGTAGGTCTCCAAGGAGACAAAGATTAGGTGCACAATATTTTGGAACACTGTATCCTTCAACGTTGAATAAACCAGAGCTTTACATAGGAATCTCTTCCTACTAAGGTCGGGCGGATTTTAACCTTTCACCCACTCCAGACGTCTATTGGAGTATTTACGGTAGAAAGGGGTCTGTGTGAAAAATGCACAACTGAGTTACTCTAACGTCTTGCGTTAGTTTATCGCCTTACCAAACGTTGGGCGCCATGTAGTGTAGTTCCTAGTTTCCCACTAGGCCCTGCGCATTGGAATAACATAAACAGTAGTATCGACGTGGAACTGCGGATATTCCAGGCCTCCACTGACTATGCTAAACTTAATTGGGTGTGTTACCAACTAGCTCAGAGGTCACTGGAAACTTTCTTCTCTGCATGGGAAGTGATCAGCTTCCCTGGCACAGACAAGAAGGGATTCAGCTTTCCAACAACCGTGCAACATGACAACTTTGCTCCTCAGATCAAGAGTCAATCTCTAGGGTCGTGTGAAACAATAGACATGTATTTCACTCAGTCAGTTTAGTGCAGTTTACTTTCACGAGATGTAGAGAATAGAGAGACGGGCGTTTGTCAATAAAGGGTTAACATTTATTGAACAGTCTTTCTTCTCGTACAAGAGAAATGTATTGCCACAATTGCAAGACTTGTTATTATAAAAAGTACGTACAGTAAGATAAGGATTGCGAAATAGAACTGTAAAAGCATTGATATGGTTTCTTAGCCATACAATGGTTTAAAAGTAATAAAACATATATACAGTCATATATACATTAGGCTAAAATACTCAACTGGTGCTTCTAACTAAGCCTACCCCAGTGTGCCTGACCTAAGCCTAACACGTGGAAGGGGAGTAAGTAAGTAGCTTTAAGTTAAGTTGGTTTTGCCAAGGTTTGCTTCAAGAATTCTCGTCTAAGGGTTTAGTCAACACCATACCTCTGAATAGAATGATGGAAGTCTGGTATTTCCTTCAGGGGGCACTCAATATCCCAGTCACCCGCGAGGGCAGACCGGAAACACTGGAGCTGGATTTCTCTGCAGGAGAAAGGCAGCGGCTCTTCTTCAGCGCGTCGGGAGGAGGAGGCGGGGGACAGCGTCCGCGGCAGCTGGACTCTGCTGGGCTTCTTCGCAGAAGGACGGCTGTTCAGCTCCTAAGCGTACTGCACCATCGTTCGTGCTTTAGCAGCGATAATGGTATCAGTAGCTTCACCACCAAGGGACAACAGCAGCAGCGTACTGCCTGCAGCAGCAATGGGATGCACAACAGGGTGCACGGCAGCTTACAACAGCACAACAGCTCTCAGCTCACATTGCTTAAGGCAACGTTGGTAATATTTATACCTGACAGGTGCCGGGTTTGACGCAAGTTTGCTGGACATAAGACGTCAATTAAAGATGTCACTAGGAAGTGATAGTTATCAGTTGCTCATTAGAGTTCCATTACTAATCAAAACACAGCAAGCGGGGATTTCCAGGTTTGCTGAGTTTTTATCTTGTTGAAGAACTCGGAGTGTTAATCTAGGAATATCAGATAGTGACTTCTGCTCTGTCATTTGCACTTATTGGTTGCAAAGGAAGTGGCAGAGAACTATGCTGGAATGTGGCTCTGTTCGTGTGAGGCCAGAGATGACTTTTCTGAAAATCGCACTTGAACGGTTATGCCAATATAGGGAATACATGGATTTATAGCCGAATAGGGGCATAAGGTCGCAGTATCGATCAGGAACCTAGATAAACACGCAACAATAGGAAACCCCCCATGAACCTTACCCCAGATTCTTTCCCCTATGTAGCAGTCCTCATAAATGTTCCACCACTATCAGTAGGACAGAGAGAAACCTTCCAGATGCTTAAAAATAAGATCATGCACTGGTTAAGGGTGAATCGGCCTCTACCTGGAGATGTCGATGGTTTAATCCTGGGGGTAAGGAGAATAGACTGGATAGGCTATACAACCAAAAGCCTGGGAGGGGATTGTATTGTGGTTAACTTCCAAGATCCAAGGGTGGCAGGATGGATAACTAGACAGGGATGGGGCATAAATAAGGGAGGAATTGGAATTGTCGACCTTACTTTCTTTTATCCCCGTCCAACCAGTGTATCGACTAGCCTGCTCAATGAACACACAAACCCTCCCAACCTACCATGGCCGATGATTCCCACACCAGCTCCACCTCCACAGTATCAAAATTACCTCACCGGTACGAATTATAACCCTCCGGTTGGATGGCAAGATCAAGGGTGGGGATGTTGACAAATGCCACAATATTTGTGCAGTAGTGGTGGAGGAAGTAATAGTGATTTACAAGGGAGTTGTGAAGAACTTGATGTCAATGCCGGTCCAATCCCAAATGCTAGGAATGCTGGAAATGGGAGTCTGATTGTGGTGGAAGGAGGTGGGGTAGCAAATATTAATGCTGGAGCAGGGGAACCATTCACACCTACAGTAAACGAGGATGATGACACCGATGGTGGTCTTGTGAGGGTTACTGACAGTGTTGCAAACCCAATGATTTCTCAACCATGTTTCAATAATAATAATCTTAGTGGGGGCGAGCTTAGCCTTGGTATGTTTCTATCTTGGAACATTGCTGGGCTGGGAAGCAAGCTAGACTCACAAACTTGGGTAGAATTCATTAATGGGTTTGATGTGTGTTGCTTCCAAGAAACTTGGGCTTGTGACCCCGTTTTCCTCTGTGGCTACTTAAACATTTTTATACCGGCCTCTAGAGGAGGTAGGGGTCGGCCAATGGGAGGACTCACTGTATGGATTAGGCAGGACCTAGATATTTCTATCAAAGTGTTGGGTTTGGGTATTAGCGATTTACAATTGTTAAGAATTGCATCAAAAAAGGGGGTTGTAATCGGCCTGTATAACGTCTATGCAAGAGGCAGTAATTCAGCTAACTCTCCCACCCTAGAGGTGTTGTCCGCCTCCCTAGAAACTAAGTCCCAAGACAGTAGGGTATTAGTAGCCGGGGATCTAAACAGGACCTTCGAACCTCTTGACAGTACAAACGATCCCTTAGGGAAGGACGAGGACACTCTTTGGGGAGTACCATCTTTATGCTTAAATCCTGTCAAGCGGTGGACGAAGGATATTCTGTTACTAAATGCCATCTGTATGGAGTATGGCCTAAGAGCCCTGAATGGGAGAACACCAGGGGACAAGGAGGGCAGTTGTACTTTTGACAATGGCCATAGCAGGAGTCGAATTGATTATGTAATATGTAGTCTCCCGCTGTGGCAGGGAGTTCTTGACATGGCCATTAAGCCCAGACTAGAAAGTGACCACAACCCCCTTTGTGTGACCCATAGGTGGTGGAATGTTGGATCCCAAAATATGCATTTAAGAAATGACCAGATCCCAGTAATGGCTAATGACGCACGAAGGCTAAAATGGCAAAGGGTATTGGCTAATGAAGAAGCAATGACCTATATTAATCTTGAGGTGGATAAGGCAATTTCCACTATGGAAGCGGCAGAATCTATAACCCCCGGGTCTAGGGTTATTACAGACATCCATGATAAGCTATTTTCCCTCCTTAAACCATGTTTCATACAGCCAAAAAGCAATAAAGGGAAAAAAAAAACGGAAGTTGCTAGGTGGTTTAATTGCCAGTGCAGATCTGCCCGATTGAAATTGGGCCAAGCCATTGGAGAAAGGGAGAGTGCTGCAACTAGAGCGGCTAGGAAAGCGTACAAAATAGCCATCTCCCAGGCAAAGAGGAAATGGGATGATGACCACTGGGCAGAGTTAAAGGAGGCTTCTAGCAGTAAGGACTCTAGGCTCTTTTGGAAAATTATTAAGTGGGGCAGAGGAGGTACCCCCGCAAGGCCCGATAACAATGTAGCCGAAGAGGCCTGGGTTGAGTACTTCAGACCACAATACGCAGAAGTAAAGTATCCTGGGATGGGGGAGGTCATACTGCCAGTCTTTGCTATTGACAATTTGTTCTCCCTCAAAGAAGTAGATAATGCAATTAGTAATGTCCAATGTGGGAGGGCACCGGGGCTAGACGGGATACCCTCGGTTGTCTTCAAGCATGACATGAAGAGATGGGCGAGGTATATCTTTTTGCTGGGAAATGCTCTTGCCAAGGGGGGGGGTGGTCCCTGAGCTATGGCAAGGAGCAATCATCATACCCATTTACAAAAAAGGAGATCGGTCTCTCCCAGCCAACTACAGGCCCATAAGTCTGATAGCAACCATACAAAAAGTAATGGGGAAAATGGCTACAAATCAGCTTATGGATTGGGTGGACGAAAACAACGCTCTTTCCCCCTATCAAGCAGGATTCAGGAGGGCAACCAGCACAATTGACCAGGTCTTCCGTTTTACCATACTGCGGTGGAGGACGGTTTTGCTTGGCAGGGGCTGCCTGTATGTCGCATTTGTTGGCCTGCGGGCAGCATTTGATTTGGTCCCCAGGTACAAGTTATGGCTGGTCCTGCAAAAGCTAGGCATCCCGGTTGTATTGCTCACCCTAATCATGCGATTGCAGGAGTGTAATTTCGCAAGAGTCCAGTGGGGTGGGAATGGTGAGTCAACATCGGACTTCCCGGTGGAAAGGGGGTCCGCCAAGGCTGCGCCATGGCACCCTTACTCTTCTCATTATTCATCAATGGGATTGTCGAGAGAATGTTAGATGTGAGTATAGATGCACCATCGTTAGCGGGTGCCAGGGTCCCGATCCTGATGTTCGCTGACGACACCCTAATTATGTCAAAGACTCCTGCAGGGTTACAACGTGCATTAAACATATTTGATGTTTTTTGCAAAGAGCACGGCTTAGAAGTAAATGTGGGCAAGACGAAACTAATGGTCTTTTCCCCACGCCGTAAAATTCATCCCAAGGTATCCCTGAATAACACTAAGCTAGAGGTGGTTAAGGAGTTTACGTATTTAGGGGTTCAAATAGCAGAGGGCCCGGGTTGGTCCCATCACCTGGAAAAAACGGCCCTAAAACACCAACAACTATCAGGGGCATTGCGGGGGGAACACAGAAAATCCAAGACTAAACCGATTAAACCTGTCCTTATAGTATACGATGCAAAGGTCCTAGGAGCGACCTTATATGGTGCAGAGTTATGGGCTTGGGAGAACCTTTCGACCTTACAGATATCTGAAAACAGGTTCCTCAGAGGGATCACAGGCCTCCCACAGAGTACCCCCTTAATACCATTGTTCCTGGAGTTGGGTAGACGGTCAATTAGTGATAGAGCGCGACTACGCCCTGTTCTGTATTGGAGACGTCTTTGGCCAACCCCTGAGATTAGGCATTATGCTGATGGTTTCCAGGCAATAATCAAGGAAGACAATTTTCACAAGATAAAGTGGCTAAAAAATCTAAGGACCATGTTAATTAACTTGGGACTTTCTAATCTTTGGACCAACCCGCAGGGGGAAGTCTTTCCAAGTAAGGAAGCCCTCAAGTCCCAATACTGGGATTGGGTGGATAACAACCTTCTGAGAGGCACTAGGTCTGATTCTATGGCGGGTCGCTTCTTGGAAGTCAAAATCTACCCTATCTTAGAAAATTATTGGGACAACATCACAGTCCCACTGGACAGGAAGTTAGTCTTCCAGTTAAGATCTGGATCCCTCCCGCTAAAAAAACTAACCGCGGGATGGCAGAGGCCGACCACTATGTCATGTCCAGTGTGTGAAGCAGCTGTTGAAAGCCTAGGCCACTTTTTATTTGTCTGCAAAGCCTATTCATTACCTAGGAGGGTATGGCTCACCCCAGTATGCAAAAACCTTGGGACACGACATAGTGCAGTGGCATTGAGAATTCTATGTACATCTACCCAGGAGTCGATAGTCCTCGGGGTAGCCAAATATCTGGGGTGGGCTTGGGCAATCAGGCGGCGGTTGATGGGTGGGCTTAGTTAATCTGGTTTATATTCGTTTTACAATTTCCAATGTAAATTGTTATACATGTGTATTTTTATATGTTGGTACTCTATGAGCTTGCACAAACTGTTTTACATGAATATGTATATGTTAAATGATCTGTTTTTATCTGTTATGTTTGATTTTATGCTGTGCTTTTATGGGAAAATATCTCGAATAAAGCTTGTTCACTACTTATAAGAAATGTATATTGCAGATGAGCAACAGAAAAAACTGCAAAGCATTACCATACAAAAAGTCATACAACATAGGAACTCTGGTGGATAGTTCTAGAACAATTCCTGCAGAACCAAGAGACTTAGAGAGAGTTCTTTTTTTGAAAAAGAACACCATGGATTTATAAATTATCCACATAACATAATGGACTGAATGTTGAAATACCGCAGGGGAAAATCCTATAATATATACACTGAATCATGAATGACAACACCAGAGATGGTTTTTAAATGTATAACTACATCACCCTGGTACCAGCACGGGCACAGAACTCAATAGGATGAATTTTCACCACATCTGAGAAAGAACTACAATTCCTACAAATTAGGTAGTTCTGTAGTTCATAAGCAGATCACATGATTGTCACATGAAAAAGAAAATTAAGTCATTTTCTGTTCAAGAAACAAAAACCTGTAAATTATGAAGTAATCACTACTATGAATCAGAGCCTAAAATACTGGCTATTAATCTCCATGACAAAGACCAATAAAACACTGATTCACATCCCACCGAGAAAAAAACCTAGAACTACAATTCCCAAGAAATCTGAAGTTCTTTCAAGTCAAGTCAAGTCAAGTCAAAGAATTTATATAGCGCACTATATACCCAGAGGGTCTCAAGGCGCTTAGGGAGGGGAGGAGGATTACTTGTTGAATATCCATGTTTTAAGTTGCTTTCTGAATGCTAGGTGGTTCTGGGTAAGGCAAAGGTAAGTGGGGAGTGAGTTCCAAGTTTTAGCTGCCAGGTATGAGAAGGATCTTCCTCCCATGGTGGTCTTGTTGATGCGGGGTACAGTGGCGAGGGCTTGGCTGGAAGAACGTAGTTGGCGGGAGGGGGTGTAGAAGGACAGTCGTGAGTTGAGGCATTCTGGTCCGATGTCGTAGAGTGATTTGTGTGCGTGGGTCAGCAGTCGGAAAGTGATCCTCTTATCAACGGGCAGCCAGTGGAGGTCTTTCAGGTGGCCAGAGATGTGTTCGTTACGCGGGATGTCTAATATGATCCTGGCTGAGGCGTTTTGGATTCGTTGGAGTTTCTTCTGGATTTTAGCGGTAGTACCTGCGTAGAGGGTGTTTCCGTAGTCCAGTCGGCTCGTGACCAGAGCATGGGTGACTGTTTTTCTGGTTTCGGTGGGGATCCAGCGAAATGTTTTTTTGAGCATCCGAAGAATGTTGAAGCAGGATGAGGATACGGCGCTGACTTGTCTGTTCATTGAAAGTGAAGAATCCAGGATAACGCCTAGGTTCCGTGCGTGGTCTGTCGGGATGGGTGCTTTTCCAAGGGCTTCTGGCCACCAAGAGTCGTCCCATGCAGAGGGGGATGTACCTAAGATGAGGACTTCTGTTTTATCTGAGTTCAGTTTCAGACGGCTGTGTTTCATCCATTCGGCAACTTCTTTCATTCCTTCGTGTAGGTTGGTTTTGGCGGTGCTGGGGTCATTGGTGAGAGAAAGGATCAGTTGAGTGTCATCCGCGTAGGAGATGATGTTGAGATTGTGTTGGCGAGCGATGGCCGCAAGGGGGCTCATGTATACGTTGAAGAGGGTGGGACTGAGTGAGGATCCTTGTGGTACGCCGCAGATGACTTCAGTGGCCTCGGACTTGAATGGTGGAAGGCGGACTCTCTGGGTTCTTCCGGTGAGGAACGAGGTGAAATGAGTAATACAAAAGCAAGAGAGATCCTGATGCACTTTCTGTTTAAAAAGTCTTTATCAGAGCGCCTAATATACACGCTATGCTTGGGTTTATTTTTTCAATTTGTTCCAACAAAATGTGACTATAAGGAGCGTCCATCCCCCACCCAAGATTAACCCTATAAAGCCATATGGCTAAATAGGCCAAGTAGGTGTAGATAATATACACTTTTGAAATCACATGCATGGTGTGCAATCGCACTTGATTTTATTATAAATGCCTGTTACTTAGTTTAACCTGTAATATGGACTATAGAAGGTTTTTAACACAAGTGTGCATGACAAGACGCACAACTGCATGGGAGAAAAAATGCACAATGTATTAAAATAGATATTTCATTACTGCATAATGCTAATGATTCTCTCACCTTCAGGTCAGACCAATGCAAAAAAGAAAAAGTGCAAAATACTGTATGATTTGTGTGCATGCTTTCCTAACAACTTAAAACAAAAGAAGGATAACAGCAATAAAGGCCAGTTACGCTTATAGGGATTAGCGAAAAATAAGGTCTTGAAAAAAGCAGACCGACCCACATGGGCTATTCTAATGGCTGAAGCATGTCGGCCTCAGATGTATAGGGTCACTACTCCTCTATGACATTGCACTGCTTTTACCCTTGCCAATGGACCAACCATTAAAAAAGTAGTTTGATCTGGCAGACAATTTTAATTTCTTCTCACACTCCCTAAAATCACATAGCCAAAGAACTCCACTTACAAACTTGTTGAGCCTGTCCCCTCACATTAGGTGAGCGGGACAAGGGTCCGATAATAAAGCAAGCCATAGGCGGTACTTGAGGGTGAGGATCCTAAAATATTTCCCACAAGGCAACAGTGATTTTCTTAGATTTACCTGGGTGAACAATCCTACGCCAGAGAATTTGGTCTTGTGGAAAGTAATAGGATCCACCATAATAAGGTAACCCTTTTTAAATTGGCACACAAACAACCCAGGACCAGTTTTGCCCTTATTAGGGATCATCAGATCGGAATAAACTTAGTTCCAGTGGTACAGTGTGCACGGGACCCATGTCTGGGCATACCTGTCCCACTTAGGGCATCATGCTGAAGTATACAACAAAGTGATGATTAAAATGCTTGAATTAATCTCAGCCGCTGGTAATTACTCATAGCCATATCCCAACCCATTGCTATTTTGTACTGGTTTGTGTGTGGCTGGGTCTAAACTTAGGTGGCATGCAGTGAAAAATAACAATGGATTGGGATGCGGCTCAAGTAATTACCAGTGGTTGAGATTAATTCACACATTTGATCCATCACTTTTTTGTATACTTCTGTGTTGTACGGCAGCAGATCTCAATACAATAGCAGTCTAATAAACACATGGGTTCTTGTAACTTTCCCCATAGGGCATCTACCACCGTGACTGTGGTAACAATTACGGGTGTGTGCACTTAGTAAAATTCACCTGTTGGCAAGCTAAATTGGAAAATTCTAGGCTCAAGGCAGTTCGTCCTGCTCCAGGAAGTCTCTACGCTTCTTGGAGCAAGAAACAGTGAGTGAAAGTTCATGCATCCTCCTATGGTCACATACCTGTACGTGCCAACAATGGCAATAGCCAGTGATGGTGATTGGGAAGGGACATTTATGGTGTGAGTGGGAAGGTCAGGTAGACCATTTTATTTTTTTATAAAGTGCGAACATGACCCTTGCAGGTATCACATGCTCTAAAATGTTCAAGGCACATGCAAAAAACAACATCATCAGCAATGGGTAATGGTATGGTAAAATCCCCCAAAGAGAACACCTCACGTCTCAGATGGACAACAACCCAAAATTAGAACATAGGCTGCGAGGAATAAACCTGTGTGCAGACTAAAGGATACATCTTGTCCTGGAGTATAGTTCATGCATTCTACAGCAGAAATTTGTTCATCAGTATGTGTTGGAACCAGCACTTTCTGGTTGTCTGAAGGGATGACCCCTCCCAGGCAGAACCTAATGCTCCCGTCAAGGGCGGGTGATTACACTTGCTTTATAACCTGTGCTCACCCTTTGGTAGTTTGGGACAGAGCAGTCAGGCTTATCTCAGAGGTAATGTATAAAGCAAAAGCACAGCAGCCACTCACAATAAATAAACTGAGTGTCACAAAAAAGACTTCACAAAGATGCACATTGTTATGGGTCACACCAGACACTTCAGGTCTCAAACAACGAAAGTTGCAAATTCCGTACCTCCCTGGAAATAAGGCACAATGAAGGTGCACACTCAGATGGGTTGCACCAGGCAATTCCAATCACTCACAGCGAAGAGTTGCAAATTCCGTATCTCCCTGGAAAAGAGGTACAACATCCCGTGCATGATGATACAGGTTGCACCAGATCAGTCCAGCCACACACACAGGCGCAAGTTCAGCAGAGCCACATGAGGTAGAATGAGGCACTACTACGGGTATGCCCCCATCTCTGAGGGTCGCACACTGTGAATTAAACATTGCATGCTATGAGCATGCAGTTGATATGTCCGACGAGATAGATTCAGCACGATTGATGAAATGGCCCATGTGGGATTCAGCAAACGGTGAATCCACTCACCTCCAACAAGATGCTTATGAGTGTCAGGGTCCCTGTAGTAAAACAATCACATGCCTTAGATGCAGGCAAGATTTCTGGTGCTCCGCACTAGGCAATCCTGTCTCCAGACAGATGTCTTATTTTCATGCTCACACTGTGATATCAATTGAGATTGAGTTGCCAATGTGGGCACTTGAGAGGGCTAAAAGTTTAGAAGAAAGGAGTCCCCTGCATACAAATAACTTGCCAAGAGCCGGGAATAATACAATAAATTTCTGAAAAAAGATCTTAATCAAGAGAATGTATGGACAGATTGTGGGCATAGAACACAACAGTGATTACTTACTGAAATTATCAAACAATAACATGTACATTACAAAACATGTCAGACACTAAGGGGTAGATTAGGATTGCGGTTTTCCCGCATCCTCCGTGCCGGCGGAAGCCACCGCCGACCCGGAGGATGTGGGAAAACCGCTGCTGAGCCACAAAAGACCCACCACCATATTAGGATGGCGGTGGGTCTGGAAATTTGTCCGCATCTCTTCCGCCGCGATCGTCTTCCGACCGCGGCGGAAAAGCTTTAACATGGCTGGCGGTGTCTATCAGACACCGCCAGCCATTTTAGCATGGTGTATGATGTATGCTTTTCCGCGGCGGCTTTTCCGCTGTGGAAAAGCATACAGGACTTCACTTTGGGGGCCCGTTGCGGGCACCCTGGGTGAAGGGGGGGTGGGGGATGCACATGGGGGGGTACCATACCCCCCTGCATTTGCGTGAACAAAGCAGCAGGCACTGCACGGTGCCTGCCGCTTTGTGCATGCAAATGCACAACTTACATTTTTAACATTGCGGCGGGTGCTGCTTGAAGCAGCACCCGCTGCAATGTTAAATATACAGGATGTGACCGCCAGGGTGGCGGTCACATCCTAATTTGCACGGAGGGACCGCCGCTGCCCCTGCGGACGGTCCCTCCTACTCTATAGTGGCGCATCATAATCGGCCCCTATGTTTTTATATCAAAAGCGGAAAGATATTTATTTATACAAATTGTTAGTGATATCGAAATATTCTCTAAAACATGGGTACTCACAAACTTTCTCTCGGGGGCCAAATTTACAGTTTGGTTTGTGTCCGAGGGCCGCATCTGTGGGGGGGCAGGGTCAGTGGGGGAGGGGGAGGGGCTAGAGCAACAACATAAAACTGACCATGAGGTTGATCATAGGTCCCTGCAGCGGACGCCTTCGTCCACTGAGCCGTCCCGGCATACACACATCTCTCTCGGTCTCCCTCCCTCTCTCTAGCTCTCTCTCCCTCTCACCCTCCCTCTCTCCTGTCTTCCTCTGTCTCACTCCGACTGTCTCACTCCCTCTCTCTCACTCCCTCTCTCTCACTCCCTCTCCGTCCCCCTCTCTTTCCCTCCCTCTCACTCACTCTCTGTCTCACCCCCTTTCACTCCCTTTCCCTCCCTCTCCCTCCATTTCCCTTCCTTTCCCTGCCTTTCCCTCCCTCTCCGTCTCCTTCCCTTTCCCTCCCTCCCTCCCACTCCCTCCCTTTCCCTCCCTCTCTGTCTGTCTCCATCTCACTCCCTCTCCCTCCCTGTCCGTCTCACTCCCTCTCCGTCTCACTCACTCCCTCTCCCTCCCTCTCCCACTCACTCATTCACTCTCACTCTCTCCCTCTCTCTCACTCGCTCACTCCCTCCCTCCCTCTCCCTCTCCCTCTCCCTCTCATTCACTCCCTCCCTCTCACTCTCACTCCCTCCCTCTCACTCACTCACTCCCTCCCTCCCTCTCACTCACTCACTCACTCCCACTCACTCCCTCCCTCCCACTCACTCACTCCATCCCTCCCACTCACTCCATCCCTCTCACTCACTCCATCCCTCTCACTCACTCCATCCCTCTCACTCACTCCATCCCTCTCACTCACTCCATCCCTCTCACTCACTCCATCCCTCTCACTCCCTCTCTCTCACTCACTCCCTCTCACTCACTCTCACACTCCCTCTCACTCACTCACTCCCTCTCACTCACTCACTCTCACTCACTCACTCTCACTCACTCACTCTCACTCACTCACTCTCACTCATTCTCACTCACTCTCACTCTCTCAGTCACTCCCTCCCTCCCTCTCTCTATCTCCCTCCCTCCCTCTCACTCCCTCCCTCCCTCCCACTCACTCCCTCCCTCCCACTCACTCCCTCCCTCCCACTCACTCCATCCCTCTCACTCACTCCATCCCTCTCACTCACTCCATCCCTCTCACTCACTCCATCCCTCTCACTCACTCCATCCCTCTCACTCACTCCATCCCTCTCACTCACTCCATCCCTCTCACTCACTCCCTCTCACTCACTCACTCCCACTCATTTACTCATTCTCTCTCACTCACTCCCTCTCACTCACTCTCACACTCCCTCTCACTCACTCACTCACTCACTCTCACTCATTCTCACTCACTCTCACTCTCTCAGTCACTCCCTCCCTCCCTCTCTCTATCTCCCTCCCTCCCTCTCACTCCCTCCCTCCCACTCACTCCCTCCCTCCCACTTACTCCCTCCCTCCCACTCACTCCCTCCCTCCCACTCACTCCCACTCACTCACTCCCTCCCACTCACTCACTCCATCCCTCTCACTCACTCCATCCCTCTCATTCACTCCCTCCCTCTCACTCTCTCCCACCCTCTCACTCACTCCCTCCCACTCACTCCCTCACTCCCACTCCCTCCCTCCCACTCACTCCATCCCTCTCACTCACTTCATCCCTCTCACTCACTCCCGCTCACTCACTCAACTCATTTACTCACTCACTCCCACTAACTCCCTCTCCCTCACTCACTCCCTCTCCCTCACTCACTCCCTCTCCCTCACTCACTCCCTCCCTCTCTCCCCCTCTCTCTCTCCCTCTCACACTCTCCCTCCCACTCCCTCTCACTCTCTCACTCTCTCTCTCTCTCTCCCTCCCTCTCCGTCCCCCTCCCCCTCCCTTTCCCTCCCACTCCCTCTGTCACCTCACCCTGCCTGTGCGCCAGCCGGGGCGCACACACACTCACAGCCGCACCCGAGCACTTCACAGGTCATTAAAAGACCATTTGCATGTTAATGATGCCTTTGTATTTCACCTCTCCTTAGGCCCCTGCAGCTTTACTCTGGCCATTCCTAGGATCGCCCGCCGGCAGCCCCCACAAAGCAGCAAGAGTCTCTCTCGCTCTTGCAGACACTTTAAAAAAAAAAACTCGGGAAACACAGGTATGATGTCTCGGGGGTCCGCGGGCCGCCAGGGAAGGCTTGCCGGGCCGCCACTGGCCCGCGGGCCGTACTATGAGTACCCCTGCTCTAAAACATATTGCGCTGACCTACTCGCATTCATACTTTGTGACATTATGATGTAATGCTGTTTGATGTCCTTAAATTTTGTGTTTAAAGGATGCAATAAATATTCATTTCTCTAATATTGGAAAATTCAACATGATATTCATAATGTTCACGATTGCTAACAATTCAGCATAATACTCCCAATGTGAAACGTTGCTAGTTTGTGGATGAATGGTAACCATGAGACACAGTGCTGGAGGGCTTAGATGTTACTACATGTGTTTCGGCAAAAGGCCTTCATCAGGAAGCCGTCAGGAGAATGTCTGTAAATAAAAAACACAATGTGGGGAAATCTTATTGATACAGTATGCCCACAGAAAGGATACTTAGTATATACTAAGAAGTACAGTGCTTTAATTAAACATGGTTTCTGTACCAACAACTGGATTACGATCACAAAGGTTTGTGCACCCTAGAAGAATGTTCTTGACTTACTATTTTTTATAGTCAATTTTATTGAATTTGAGCAAACAAGAAAAACAATACAGCACATTTGGGCGATTGCAGTATCAAACAGCGATAAAATGTTGTTTTTGCATTACATAGGCATATGTTGCTATCCACCATTCCCCATTTTATCAAGTAGTGGTTTAGTCTAAGAAGAGATGGGAACCTCCATTACCCAATCAGGCCCAGCTATTTGCACCACATCCTGCGGTGTTTGGCCGGGCACCCCCTGGCCTTGTATGGTGGTTTCTCCTACACTGCACACCAGTCCACACCTCTACGCCATTTGGTTATACTTGGAGGGACCAGATTTTTCCATGCAGCGTCAATGTCTTGTTTGGCCACCATAATGGCAGTACCCAGGAATAGTTTGTCTGCTCTAGATCTGTAATGTCCGTCCGTGACCCCTAGAAGCAGATTCAGGGGATTATGTCGGACCTCCCAACCCAAGACCTTAGTGACTCAGACTCCAATGTTTCCCAATACGGGGCCAGGATGGGGCATGTCCACACCATATGGTAGAAGTCTGCTGTTTCCAGCACACAGCGTGTACAGGATGGATTTGCCCGCAGGCCTGCTCTGTAAAGGCGAGTTGGAGTGAGATAGACAATGTGGAGGTAGTACAGTTGAACCAGGTGGAGCCTGGCCGAGGCTGTGGTGGTTTTAGGGGCCATCAAGGTGTCGCGCCAATCCGTGTCATCGAGGGGACCCAGACAGGTCTCCTATTGGCTTCTGAGCAAGTCCAGAGCAGGGCCGTTGTTTGTCAAGGAGTGATATATTCATGATACCCCTACTTTCCCAAGGTCTCCCATCATGGTCTGAGCTTCCATGGGGTTGTATTCTGGGAGTGTCGTGCCGGTTGGGATATATGGGTTGAAAGCGTGGCGCACCTTCAAGTATTTATAAAATTGTGATAGATGAAGGATTAACTGGTCTGTAGGTCCTGGAAGGAGCAAAGGTGGTCTCCGACCCATACATCGCCCAGTTGCGAAATAACAATGAGATCCCAGCTCCGGAACCCTTTCAGCTCCCCCACTTCTTTAAGTCAGGTGCCCTGCCAAAGAGGTGATTGTTGCTTCAACTTATTCTCCCACCGGGTGTGACACAGGGAGGCATTCCAGGCCAGCAGGACCGTGCGGTTTATTGTCAGCAGGGCCTTGGATATTGGTCCACGGCACATCATTGCTTGGATTCTTGGGAGTCCCAAGTCTCTCAGCTCGACTTTGTATGCTGGATCCGACCATCCACCATTGTACCAGTCGTGTAAGTTGAGCATGTGGGTTGCTAGATAATATAAGTAGAGGTTTGTCATGCCCATGCCTACTTCGAAGGGTGGGATCTGGCAGTGAGTGAGAGACATTCATGGTCTCGCACCGTTCCAGAGGAACTTTGTGGCTATACAGTCCAGCTCTCTGAACCTACTTCGGGGAAGGTGAAATGTGGTATTTTAGATGACAAGAATCTGGGGAGAATCATCATTTTAAAAAGGGCAACTCTCCCGAACAGGTTTAGCAGCAGGGTTTGCCACTTTCAGAGA
Source organism: Lissotriton vulgaris (assembly GCF_964263255.1). Classification (NCBI taxonomy): domain Eukaryota; kingdom Metazoa; phylum Chordata; class Amphibia; order Caudata; family Salamandridae; genus Lissotriton; species Lissotriton vulgaris. The sequence continues at coordinate 1,892,603,001 of NC_141691.1, read as the reverse complement.
TCTTTCTAGGCTTTGTCGACCAATGGGGTCCAACGCGACCATGCCACTTCGGGAATCAACATGACCCAAATCTCCAGATATTTGAACGACTGACGCCTAACGGGTATGGTTGACTGCCAGTCAAAACAGTCTCTTGACAGGTGAAGGGGCACCAAGGTTGACTTGGTGGAGTTCAAATGGAGACCCGAGACCTGTGCAAAGGTTTGGAGTACTCGGAGGCATCTGGGTCCGACTGAGCCTTTTAGGCGAGGGAGATAGGGACGTATTTTGCATAAAGGGCAATTGTATCTTTGTGGGAGCCCTTACATTTCCAACCTTGGATCCGATGGTCCACTCGTATGAGACAGGCTAAAGGCTCCATTGCCAGGGCGAAGAGGAGGGGCCAGAGGGGGAATCCCTGTCTCATGCCTCCCCTAATCGGGAACATCTCTGAGAGCACTCCGTTTATGAGCACCCTTGCTCTAGGCTTGGAATATTGGACCCGAACAGAGCAGCGAAAATGTTGTCCGAGGCCCATTGCGGCCAACACATCATTCAAGTATTGCCAGTCGACCGAATCACATGCTTTCTCGATGCTGATTAGGAGGAGTGTCAGACAGGGGGTTAGTGACTGGCGATTCGCCAGGGCCAGGTGGAGGCGCCGGAGACAATGTCTTGTGCTCCACGCCGGCATGAAGCTGCACTGGTTCGGGTGGATCAGTCTGTGGAGATGTGATCCATGTGGCGTTGAGCCAGGATCATGGCATATATTCTATCTCCGTATTGATGAGTGAGATTGGACGATAGTCTGTAGAGGCTGATGAGGGTGGTTGCATTTTGAATAACGATGACGGTAGCCGCATCCATTTCGGGGGGAATGATCCTGATTCGGTAGCCTCTGCAAATAGAGCAGAGAGGTGAGGAATAGGTATGTTTCGATAGGTGGCATAGTATTCCTGTGGGAAGCCATCGGGCCCAGAGTTTTTCTTGATGCGATCTGAGATATGACCTTGTCTATTTCTTCTTGCGTGATGGGGAGATCAATTCCAGCTGCATCCTTCACGCTAAGGCAGGGAAGGTAACGTCCTTCTAGGTTGATCAAATCAGAGAGTGAGGTCTCAGGACTGTGAGCTGAGTAGAGACTGGAATAGTAATGGGAGAAGGCCTGGGCTATCACAGCGGGCGTGCGGTGGGTAACACCCCCTGAAACTCAAATCTCTAGGATAATACGGTTAGCTAGAGAGTATGGCGCCAATCTATGTAGTATCCTCCCATTTTTGTCAGCCCAGCCATACACCATGCGATGGAGGACCTCCATAGCAGCCTGGCTGACTCTAGTTAAATTTGTTTAACATCTTCCCTCAACATCGCAAGCTGCCGTGTTTGGGGACCATTAGCCACCTCGGGTGTGCTCCTCTCTATACGGGTCGCCTAGGCCTCAAGGAGGGTGAGTTGACTGTCTTGGGTCCGACACCTTGCTTTAAGCTGGCCTTTAGCAAAACCGCGGAAGGTGGCTTTACCCGCCTCCCAAAGAGTAGCAGGGGAGGAAACTGAGTTATGGTTAGTGAGGAAGTATTGTCGAAGTTCCACCCCAATTGCCTTCCTGAATTCCTTGTCCTGTAGGAACCAATCGTTCAGCCTCCACACGGGGCAGAGTATGTCAGAGGGGTTGCTGAGTTGTAGGAGCAGAGGTGAATCCAAAATGACTCAGGGGAGGATGTTGATATCTGTGAACCTTTGGTAATCGGGGGCCGGCATGAATATCATGTCTATGCATGCATGTGTATGGTGCGCTGCGGAGGTGTGGGTGTACCGGGTGCCCTGGGGTGTCCACGCCCTCCAAACATCACAGATACCCAAGTTGGATGCCCAATCTACCAGATGTCTGGTGTGTAGCGTCCTGATGGTGGAAGGTGCTCCGGTGGTGTCAAGGTCTGGCTGCATGACCGTGTTAAAATCATCCCCAATAACTGTGCATCCTAGGGACATGGAGATGATAACGTCACTGAACTGCCTCAGGGTTCGTGTAAGCGTAGCAGGTGGAATATATATGGATATTATGTTGAGGGTGCCCCTCCTAGCGTTCCTGACAGGGTCACGATGTGCCCCTGGGGGTCTCTTGTGGCGGAGGGAGGTTGTGTCTTTGTAGGATTATCACCCCCCTTAAACCCTGTTCTAAGCCAGGGTGCCAACCTCTATCAATCCCGTATTTGCCGTGGAAGGGGCATTGGTTGCCCATGAGGTGGGTCTCCTGGAACACATGTATGTCGGGATTGTTTCTCTAAGCATATCTCAGGACTGCTGTCCGCTTGATTCTGTCAAGCAGTCCTTTGACGTTCCATGACATCACTCGAATGAAGTCTACCTTAGATGACATCTGTGTCATGGTCTATGTATGTTGGCCAAGAAGTTGTTTTTTTTTTTAATTTATTTATTATGTTTGTCAGTATTCATCTCCAGTACAGTAGATCCAGCAAGGTACAAAGTTACATTGTAATCGCTCCAGGTACGGAAGAATCCCCTTAACAATTCTAGGAATCGGTCAGTTGCAGAACAGGAACAAGGATATTGCAATCCCGACTGCCCCTTGCGTAGTCACTGTGTAGGTACATGTCACTGAAATCTGAGTGAACTCAATGAAAACTCCCTCCACCCGCCTTCCCCCACCCCCTATCCTTCCCCCAATTCACCCCTCCCATACCCCCCTCCCGCTGCCGAGTCCGTAACCCCCCACTCCCGTGGTCTGGGTACCTATTGTGTGGTCAGAAAGAAATTCCGAAACATTAAACCTAGGGTCTCTGCCAAGTGTTCCTCACAATGGGTCAGCATGTGTCTCATCGCCTTGAGGCTGCACCTCTCCCTGTCCCGAGACTACCAACACCGAATCAGTTTGTGTCAGAGGGGCATCCAGTCCCACCAGCTCCTGAAACATCACCCCCCAGGCCTGGAGGACCTCGGGTAGCCTCCCATCCCTCCTTGTGCGCCGTATGTGTTCTTCCTCTGCCAGCGCCCATTCCCTCAGATCTGCCTTCCATTTCTGCAATGTCGGACCCTGTGGGGACAACCAATGGATTGCAATACGGCGGCGGGCCATAACCAGGCCTAATATTAAAAACCGCCTGCTCACCTTTCGTTTGGGGTCCTAAGGGGATTAAGCCTAGGAGGCAGGGACGCGGGTCCAAGTCTATTACCCATCCCGACACTTTCACCAAGACCTCCAGTATCGACATCCAATAGGATTGGATGACTGGGCACGTCCATACCATATGTACAAGGTCCGCCAGGGGGTTGGGGCATCTCGGGCAACGGGCATCCCTAGTATTGTCTATGATCTGGAGGCGCTTAGGGGAGAGGTAGGCCATATGTATAATATTATACTGGATTTGTTTAAACCGGTTGCTCACCGACACTTTCCTCACACTTTCATGTATTTTTTCCCAGTCACGGGGTGTGATCTCTTGTGGACACGCCTGCTGCCATCTACCTTCTATCGTTAGGAGCCGCAACTGTGTATCCTCTCTTAGGGCCCGATATAGGTGAGTCACGAACTTTCGACCCCCTGCCATTGCCAGCATTGTGACCAGAGTGAGAGTATGCACCGGGGCATCCGGGAATGTGGGCCAAAGTTGCCGCGCAGTCGCCGCTATTTTAGCGTATTGGAGAAATTGCCCTGGGCCAAGTTCAAAGGCGGTAACCGCCTCCTGATAGGTGATAAACTTTTCGTTTGGGTACAAATCAGCCAGCATGAGGCACCCTCCCTCCATCCACTTGTCTATGGACATGACCCCAGCAATCCAGGCAAAGGATGGCAACAGCCAGAGATCCAATTCGGGAGCAAAAGGCTTGTTATGGATAAGGTGTCGCACCACCTGGTCCCAGACCACGGCTGCCAACCGTGCCAGTGGGGGGGCGAGATTACGTCGCCTCCCTACCTGCCAAAGCAGCACTCCCAGTTGCCCAGTCCCATACGTCCCTGCCAGTAAGGACCGCTCCCAAGAGGGTTCCGTATCTAGCCACGCAATCGCGTGCTGCAGTTGTGAGGCAAAGTAATACAGCTCCAGATCGGAGACCTCCAGTCCTCCAGCGCCCCACCTGCGTTTTAGAACCTCTAGACTCACCCTGCACCTCTTCCCATTCCATAATAAAAGGACTAGAAGAGAATCCAGTTCACGAAACACCCGGTGCGGTAGCTCATAGAAGGACCCCTGCATAGTGTATAGGCAGCGTGGGAGGATTACCATATTAATTAGGGAAATCTTCCCCATCAGGGAAAGCTTAAGGGTGTTCCAGAAGGCGTCCAGAAGGCGATACTTCCCTTTAGACCCTGGATTATCCGTCCCATGTTGTGTTGGAAGAAAGTGGTCGGGTTGCGACCAATCCAAATCCCTAAGTAGCGGAGTGTGTCGTCCACCCACAGGAGTCCCATCTCCGGGCGCTGGGCCCCCTCCCAGTCTACCTGCTCTCCAAGCGCATACAACTGGGTTTTTGCTTTGTTTACCGCCAGGCCAGAGGCGGCTGCAAACCGCGTTAACGCGGCCATCAAGATCGGCAATGATTGCGTCGGACGGCTCAGGTAGATCAGAGCATCGTCCGCATACAGGGACACCACACTCCCAACGGAACTCCATAGAGGAGAGCCTACAATGGAATTGATTACCTGGCGTCCTGTCGAGCAGATCCTGTAATAATCTCCCCCTGCATTGATTCTTTTAGCAATGAACTAAAAATAATATCGTGGAATGCTGCAGGAATAAAGAATAGTAGGGAAAAGCTGCAATTTCTACACACACTAGATGCAAACGTGATCTGTCTCCAAGAGACTTGGTGCACAGAGAAATGATTACTGGGCAAAGATTACTTTACGTTGGACGGCAGAGCAATCCCATCCAGGAGAGGACATGCAAGGGGCGGGGTGGCTTGCCTGTTGTCTAAAACGATAAAATTGAGTTATGCTTATTACATAGACCCTAGCAACCTTTTTCAGGCAATAACATTGTTCATAATGGGCAACGCTGGAAAGGGTAAACCATTGATTCTGATAAATGCTTACATTCCTCTGGATGCCTGCCACAATGTACTTTTAAAGAATGTCCTTTCATACATAAAGAAAGTCACTGAAGCAGAACCTTCCCCTCATATAATTTTGTTAGGGGATCTTAATTGTAAGATCTCCAATCTTAATCTAGAGATTTTCAGAAATAAGGATAAAGAAGAATCCTTGCAGATTCCTCAAGCGATCTTTTCACAAAACTTCAGGACAAATACGAGAGGGAAAATGCTTCTTGATGAATTGATAAAAGTTGATGGCATTATAGCAAATGGAAGGCTCCCATCATATACACCGGCGAACTTTACCTGTAAATCAAATAACAGTGAATCCATCCTAGACTATGTGATAGTGGGAAGTACCTCCTTCTTCCTCTTGAATGATCTTAAGGTCTCTAATACTCACCATAGCGACCATAAAGTGCTAACTCTCACTGTAAATTTAAACCCAATTCAGACCGATCCATGGTCGTTAAATAGTGATTTGGTCGGCTTTGGTAAGAAATCAGGAAGATGTCACTGGGATATCAGGACTATTAGGGGTTTGAAAAGTATTCTAGAGGCCGCCCTGGTCAATTTGGTTAACTGGAACGGCTTTGAAATAGCATGTTTTGCTGACTTTATGGAAACAGTGATTGCAGTTGCAAAAAAGTCAATCCAAAGAAGTAACATTAGAGCAACTCCCAGATCTCTACGTCTACTTAATATTGAAATAAATAAATTAATTAGGGAACAGTATCTGACCAACTCCTCCGAAAGATATCGTAGAATCTTACTACTCAAGAGAAGGAGGACTCGGGTGAAGGTTAAGATGAGAAAAGAAAGGGAGGATAGTATATGGATTAAATTGAGGGAAGCTGTGTTGAAAGGTCAAACAAGAACATTCTGGTCTTTTATCGGGGAGGGTTGTAGAGTTAGATCAAGACCACTTCCAGTTGCTATTGAGGAGCATATATGGGTTGGCTATATCCAGAACCTTTATGCAAGTAACGGGAATATGATTGATTGTAGTAGAGTAAATGAAGACCCCTCTCCATATGGACCACCTTCTGAAAAAGATATTGAACTGGCCATCAAGGGTATGCGCTCCTCGGGGGCGATGGGCCCGGATGAACTCCCAATTTCAGTTTTGAAACAAAACAGTGCAATGTGGAGTAAAATCCTTTTCCGGGTCTTTATATTCTGCTTTGCAAATAAAACCGTTCTCCCATCTTGGAAAGGGAGTATTTTAGTCCCCCTCCTCAATAAGGGAGACCGTGACGCCCCACACAATTACCGACAAATTGCACTTTTAGATGCCGTGGGTAAAGTCTTCGCAAAATGCCTCCTGATGCAAATCAATGTCTGGGTGGACTCGGGTGAAACTCTTCCATTTGAACAGACCGGATTTAGGCGAAGGCATGGAACCATGGATAATCTAACAGCATTGCAAGTAATAACTGAAAAATATGTTAAAGTCCGAGGAGGGAAAGTGTACGCAGCTTTCATAGATTTCTCCACAGCATTCGACAAAGTAGATCGTCCTTTGCTGTGGAGAAAACTATCGGACCTCGGCATGCCGGCCACCCTTCTGGAGTAGGTTCGAGCTCTCCATACTGACACTTGGTGTAGAGTCTTGATGGGAGGGGAAAGAGGTCTATCCCAAGTTATTTCTACAACAAACGGCCTAAAACAAGGTTGCTTGTTGGCCCCCCTAGTATTTTCCTTATATATATCTGATCTACCCTATGCCCTGTCCTTAAGTGAAGGTATCGCCCCATTATTGGGGGGAAAATCGATAGTCTGTTTGCTATATGCCGACGACATATTAATACTGGATTTAACACCGAGGGGATTAAATAGTCGTCTGCAGGTATTACATGAATATGCAGAGGCCCATCACTTAAAGATAAATGTGTCTAAAAGTAAAATAATGTGCATGCGGGGAAGGAAAAAGTTGAAGTTTGGGAATTATGTTTGGTCTGTTGGTGGACAAAAATTGGAAGTGGTAAATTCATATGTCTTCCTAGGAAAAATAGTGTGTGGAAACTCAAGTGAAAATGCTCATATAGGAAACAATATTAGGAAAGCAATGGTACAAGGTAAAAGCTTAATCTCCCTTTACAGATCCACAGGCAGAAGACACTTCGCACTCCTACTAGAAGTTTTCTGTGCTAAAATCCCAGCGTCCCTGTTGTATGGTATCGAACTACTAGACTTAAGAAAATGGGGCTTTTTAAATACCACAGAAGGTAAAATTTTGCGGAATCTAGCCTCAGTTAACTCTGCCTGTTCTGTTGCGGCTCTTAGGCTGGAATTTGGGCTGCGCAGTAGTTGGGTACAGGGTCTCGCAGGGATAGTGCACTGGGTTACAAGCCTTGTAAAGGGTGAACCTGGTACATTAAGATCCTTTATTCAGAAAGAATTATTAGGAACCTTAAATGAGCAATCATTAGTTGTAAAAAAAATTAGAACTGCAGTGGACTTGCTTCAATTGGACGAATCGGTACTCTTTACTTTATCATCATATCAGCTTAAGGCAACTTTGAAGCAGGCCACCTGGAAATTAAGTTTTACTATGGACAGGGAAGCACTTATTTCAAAGAGAAGCATTCATCCAGCTATTGATTCTTGCCTGATAAACAAAGTACAATCTTATATTACTTGGAACCTCCCTCATGGAGTGCATTGCTTTTGGCTTTTATTGAGGCAGGGTTCTCTTCCACTTAACAATGTATTGTCCAAATGGTACAGTTCCTCCACTGTGTGTAATTTGTGTAATAATTCCACCCAGGATGTTACCCATGTGCTCTTTATTTGTCCGGCTCTTTTATTGTATCAACGTAAGTGGATGAGGCCAACCTGCCTGCAACTATCCATTGTGTCTGCCACCGCATTTATAGATGCCATTTATGATCCTCCTAATGAAATGTTTTGCCACAGGTTTTTTTAACTTTTTTTAATGTTTTTTAGATATATATTAAAACTTCTAAAGGATGTTATGATTATCATCAGTGATTTTACCTGACGTATTATAAGATTATGTATATCTGTATATCTTATTCTATTGTTCAAAATGTATGTTTCATCCTTTGTGTTTCTTTTATGTGGATCTCATTTGAGTTCCAAAATCATAAATAAATTGAACTTGATTGATTGATTGACACCACATGCTCCACCGCCCCCACTCGTATACCCCGGTCTTTAAGCACCGTACGGAGATGGCAAGCCAATGGCTCCATTGCCAGGGCAAAGAGGAGGGGGGAAAGGGGGCACCCCTGTTGGGTACCCCTCGATATTGATATCTCATCCGAGACACATCTACCCATGCGGACTCTGGCCACCGGCCTAGCATATAGCAGCCAAACCCACCGTACAAACCCCTCCCCGAGTCCAAGTTTTAAAAGCACCTTCCAGAGGTAGGGCCATCGGATCGAATTGAACGCTTGTTCGATGTCCAAAAATACCAGCGTGTTTTGCCCGGCCCGACCCTCCAAGGTTTGTATGACGTGTGCCAAGCGGCAGACATTCCGCATGGTGTTCCGGCCCGGAATAAACCCCGATTGGTCGTCGTTGACCAGGCGACGAAGGTAAGGAAGGAGTCTAGAGGCCAACAACTGGCTGATAATTTTCAAATCCATGTTTAACATGGAAATGGGTCTATAGGATACCGGGAGGAGGGGATCCTTCCCCGGCTTGGGGATCATAACTATTGTTGCTGCCCACATGGAGTCCGGGAGCAAGCCCATTTCATAGGCCTTCATAGCCACTTCGAGGAGTTTTGGGACCAGAACGCCTCTGAACTCTTTATAGAGTTCGGCCGCGAGTCCATCCATCCCGGGCGACTTAGCCGTTTGCAGATGGGTTATAGCAGCACGCAGTTCCTCCTCTCGGAGTGGTCCACCCAATTCCTCTTGACTCTCCGCATCGATGCTGGGCAGTTGTTTCCCTTCCAGGTACAGTTTCATGTCCTCTGCGCCCACCAGGGGTTGCGCCTCTGAATACGTTCTACAGAGATGGGACCGGAACACCTCGGTGATCGCCTGCTGGGTATACACCACCCGGCCTGTTTCGTTTTGCAGCGCCAAAATCGGGTGGGGTTGGGTTTCGGCTCGAATCAAACGCGCCAGTAACCTCCCAGCCTTGTCGCCCTCTGTGTACCATCTCCTCCTGCTGGCTGTCCTATTAAATTTGCCGCGGGAGGCCCAGGTGTCCCCTAGGTGTTGCCGCGTGGCCGTCCATTCCGGCCGTTGCTCCTTGTCTTTGGGAAGTCCCTCTCCAGTTCCACCAAACGGTCTTCGTGTTGGCGCAGCTCCCGTTCCAGTAACCGTTTGACCCCCACCTCCGTGGACAGGCAAGTTCCCCTCATAACCACCTTCATGGCGTCCCACTCCGTCGCCCACGTACTAGCCGACCCCCAGTTGACTTCGAGATATGCCTCGAGCCCTTGCAGAATAGCCTCCTTATACGTGGGATCACCAAAAGCCTCTATATTGTGTCTCCAGAGCGGGATCTTGGGCAGAGGTCCACCCAGCAAGTACATAAGCAGGAGCGGAGAGTGGTCAGACAGATAACGCGCCAAATAGTGGATGTCTTCCACCCGGTCGGTGACCACACCCTGGAGAAATAAATAATCCAGTCTACTGTGGGTGTTGGCAGCCGGCGTGTAGTACACCTGGCGCACCGGGTTACGATGCCTCCAGACATCTACCAGGTCATAGCTACGGAGCATCTGGGTCAGCACCTCTCTCATTTTGGGCTTCGCATCTGGGGGACTCCTGTCTAGATACCCATCAAGTGCACAGTTAAGATACCCCGCTACAAGGAGCTCCATTTCAGGGTCTATATCTAGTTGTCCCAACACTCGACCCAAGAACTCTCCATCATCAACATTGGGGGCGTACACGTTCACCAAGCATACATCACGGCCATCCAAAGTGCCCACCACTACTACGAACCGCCCCTCTGGGTCCAACTTTGAGCAAACAGCTGAGTCCCCCCTGGCAAACCCAGAGTAAGACGTGGCAAAAAACTGCCCACGCCATCTACTGCGTGCGTTTCCTGGAGGAAAGCAAAGCTGACACCATACCGGCGGAGATAGGAGGCCACCCTGATCCGCTTGATCCTATTATTGAGCCCTCTGACATTCCATGTTATCAATTTGTATTTGCATGTGTCACCAGTCATGGTACAGCTGCTCCCGACTTTGCACCCCCCACCTGAAGACCCGTGGAAACCCCCTCACAGTGCGACATGACCCCCTAATAGGTAAACCATTTGGACAATGCAGCGCACATGACCCCACACAAGGTAAACCATCCAGACATTCCAAAACTAGATTAGAAAAGGACCCGGCAGCACCCCCCCCCCCCAAAACCAAAACAAGGAACCCCAACATTACCCACCCACAGGCGGTACTACCTCATCCCCCAATCCGAAACTGGTCGGGAGACCCCCGAACCCCGCCCCAATGTGACACCCACCACAGACCCCCCGCCCTTCAACTTGGAATTAGTGGATTACCAAGATAAACACAATAGAGTACTTGATAGTCCAAAAAAGTCTCTAAAAAGTCTCTTCCCCTTGTGGTCGTACCTTCAGCCGACTGACTGGTACCGTGCCGAGAAAAAGAGAACAGGTGAATGAGTGTTGATTGCGCTAGGAAGAAACACAAGTGTAACTCAATATCTGTTAAGCTCCAAGGATAAGGTCCTGGTCACCCACCATGGACCAAACAATGTGATCAAAAGACAAACCACAATTGTAACAGCAAAACAAATGGTATATCCTGAGCTAAAAAATCAATATCGTAGTCCATCAATTGAATCCAATGAATCAAGTAGTTTTCATATCATCTTCATTTATTTTTCAGCTCATTAATTAATCCAGTCTTCACCAAGCAAACCAAACATTAGCCGTTGCCAACACGTGTTTCATCTTGGTATGGTGACCAAAAGACTTCTTCAGGGCTATGGCTAGAATCAGAACAAATCAGAGATGCAAAGGTGTGCCTAAAATGATCCACGGCATCCACCAATAAAATTGGCAATAAGTGTTTCCACGTTCCAGACGGTATTTCAAGGTTTTCAATTATATAGAAAGCAGCCGGTCTCTTAAGTCAAGCATTTGTTATTGTACCACCAGTTGTTTAATATGTTAAAACGACCTGTAATGGCGAGTACAGTACAATCAAGCAGTGTCCTCCGAGTGCAGAGAAAGACTGCTTGTAATCCGGTGTGCAGCCCAGCCCAGCCGAGGTCTAGCCGGCTAACGCGGCACACTACAATCGGCCACTTAAAGTAAATTGGCGCAATAGTACAATGACTGTGATAAACAGGTTTACTGTCCCCCCGTCCCCCCAACACGATACTCCTACTACTTCCGGAGAACTGTCTGATCCCTAAGGCAACAGGTCACAGCAGTCCCCCAAGTGTCAGGTAGTAAGATACTCACAGTGTCCAGGACCCCCTGCGGTACATTCGGACCACCCGATTTACCAGTCAGTTGTCCTGCGCAGGTTCGACCACTTGACTGGCTGCTCCCCGTGAGTCCGACTGGGTTTCCTGCACCAAACAAAGTGGGCAAAATTGGTTTGGGGTTGGAATCGCCACCAGGTCCGTCTGCAGGGTGCCATCCGGGACCACTGTGATGCGTTCACTTTCGGCAATGGTACGTTCTGCCTGGGGTGGACTCCCCACCCCGCGTCTTCGGCTCTGCCGCCGTGCACTTCGCCGTCGTTGTGCTTGCCATCCCTGCGTGTGCTCCAGTCCTGCCAGGCCGAGCACCTCCATCCAGTCCTCCGCGGCCGACGGGCTGTCGAAGAAGTGTGTCCTATCACCGTGCAGCACTCGGAGCCTGGCCGGGAACAGCAAGCTGTACTTAACATTTTGAGTCCACAGTCGTCTTTTGACCTGGAGAAAATCGTTCCGGAGGTCCTTGTCCGGGAAGATGTGAATATCATGGTTGTCAAACCTGGGTGGGCCGGTCCTGCAGATATGTTGTAGGATCAGTTCCCGGTCCCTGAAATTGATGAACCGGGCTATTATGGCCCGTGGTCCCCAGGGTTCAATGGGCTCTCTCGATTGCGAACAGTTTAGAAAGGCGCAGGTTCGGGAAGACTTTGCCGATCCAATCCTCTTGAAACAGGTCCGCCGTCTGCCCTTCTGTGCGCTCTGGGAAACCTAAAAAGCGGAGATTGTTCCTCCGGGACCGCCCTTCTGCATCCTCGGCCCGCTCCTCCAGTCGGGCTGTATGATCTTGGAGGGCTGCGATCGTTTCCTTCATCTGCCGGACCTCGGTTTGTAACAAAGTGATATCCTCCTCCGTGGTGGTGACGCTGTCCTCCACCTTTCGAAGGTCAAGGCACAAGTGGTTGCTATCCATGGCCATTCCATACTTCTTATTTTCCAGCGCTACCCTGGAGTCGCGAATCGCCGCCAGGATATCAGCCTTATCACGGGCCGCCGCGTCTGTATGGGCCTCCGCCCTCCGATCCATGCCAGGGGGCTCCGCCGCCGAAGGGCCCGGGACAGTGTACTGGACTATCTTGTTTGTTGGAGCACCCCTCGTGGCTGGGCGGTCTTTTTCCATCATACTGTGGTCACCGATGGCAATTTATGGGGGATCTACGCACCAGATGTTGCCCCACAAGCTGCCGCGCGGGCTCGACTTCAGCAGTCCAGGGTCCGGCCAGACTAGCCCCCTCAACCAGGCAAAAGGGGGGGGGTCCAGCCCGCACCGCAGGATCATCTCTTGGCTCCGCCGGTCTTCCCCACAGCCGGGGCACCCTCAATCCTCGTGGACAGCAATCAGGGTGTAGGAGGGGGGAGAAAAACCAAACACGGCCCCCAGGCAGCCCAGTCCCATCAACCGCTCCTCCGGCAGCAGTCAGTAGAGCTACTCAGGGCCGTCTGCAAGGCAAGTAGGCCTCGCCGTCTCAAGCGTCCCCACTTACAGCTCCCACACCGGGGTCCCAGTACTCATATTGCTATCTGCCCCCGCCGCCGGTCGCCAACTTCACTGACCTCTGGGGGATCGCGGCCCTCCCTCTCGCGTGGCCTCAGACGTGAGTCCCTTGCTCACTTTGCCACTGGATTCAAGCAAGCCGGGCTGAAGACGGCTGGAATGCCAGAAACCGGTCCTCGGAAGCTTGTTTCCGGTCCAGGGAAGACATGGCTTGGCAGTTCGGGCTGGACTGTTCCCATGAGGCACAGGGTCAGACTGATTTGCATATAGCCATGTCTGAACTGGGGTGACAGAGTGGGCTAAAGAACGGTGATGGATTAAACCCAGATCTTTTGACTGGGTGTGAGTGTTGATTGATTCAGATGCTCCGTCCATCACCACCCCCTTTTGTACCACGGCACTCCAGGGCAGCCGGGGGGCCGGAGCCCTCCCCCGATTCGCCCCGCCACCGCTCGTCTCCCGGTTCCAGGGAGAGATCCAGTCCTCTCTTAGCCAGCCGGGGGGAGGGAGAGGTAGAAACGCCCCTTCCCCCACGCCCCACCTTATACTTCAAGAACAGAAGCATTTGTCACTCAAATAAGTTAAAAGAGGGAAATTAACAGGCTAAACTAGGACTTTTAGCTTCAGAATTGCATGGAGGACCCCCGCCTTAATCAGGATCTGTTTGTTGCATTGGCAGAGTTATCTGAGGGTTGTATTATGTCGGGATCGTCTGACCCAAGTTTTTCATGACGTTGTGTTCAGCCTCTCAGGATTCCAAGTTGGGCTCCCTGGAGTGCCAGGCTTCGTGAGAGGTCTGAGCTGGTGGACTCGGCGCCCAACAGTTTATAGGGGCTTTCCCCTGTGTCTGGTTGCTCCGAGAGCTGGTCTGTTGTGGGAGGCGATGTTCTTGACTCTAAAACCAAAAAAAGAAGAAAAAGATATTCATACAGAGTGCTCAACTAATGAATATTGACAGGTGAGAATGCAGTTCAGTCAAATGTGGATTAATTCTGTAATGAAATAGTTCAAAGTGGACCACATGTCACATGGGGTAACGTATAGATATGAATCACTGAGATGAGCATTCATGCAGGGAAAGTGTTTAGCCCTTAGCCTGCCATCCCAAGTGAGGTAGATGTCTATCATACATGGAGCAAGGAAGTGGCACCATATGGTTACGTATGTTGCTAGGTGTAGCTCACTACACGGTAGGAGCCGCAAAGCAGGACTGAACTGAAAACAGAATAATGAAAAATATAAATAAATAAAAGTTAAATGTAAAACTGGTGCAATGAGAAATGGTCAAGAGTAGAGCATTCATAGTTGATATAGCTTACCAGGGAATCAAAAAAGGAGTGCTCAATGGAGGAACCTTAATGGCCGGTATGTGTAGACACACTGAAAGGTGAAAGGGAAAATACATCATGGCTTGCAGACTATAAGGGCAATATGTTCTCAAAGATATGTTACTTGCTGAACATCTTACCGTGATGGGACGGCTGTGGAATTTGTGTTACAATGTATCGATGCTTTGGGGGAACACAGAAACAATAAATACAGCCTAGGACATACAGATGGCAACAGTAAGAACAGTAAGAATGCTAGAAAGGTGATGATGTACGCTGCAGGTGAAGTTAAACAAGTACCAGGATGAGTGAGGCCTTAACAGAGTAGGATTTTACTTGTATAGGAGGGAGCAATGGCCATATTTGGCAATGAATATGGCAGCCTGGAACATAAAAGTGACCAAACTAAGAAAGATGCCAATGTAGTTAGTATCAATCTGGGCTGATAACAGTGCTGTACTTACTAATGGTCGTAGTGAGGCTCGAGTCATCCTGGGGAAACACCCAGCATCACGGAGGCTCTCGGAGAGGGCCCTAGGTGTCACGGAAGATGAAATATGAGTGCGTCAAGCATGCCCGGGAAGTGGGCGTGTGGAGCAATGACTATGCCACCTAACAAAAATCAGGAACGCCATATTGGAGCAGGCAAATGTTATAGGATAGTGTTTATATATCAATGAAGCCACAAAAATAGACAGCACCTTAAAGGGTAAGCAGATGAAAAAGTTGTGAGGAGATAACTCTTTATTTGGAATGAGCAACTGGAGTGAAAAAAATTCAGAAATTAAGTGTGATCCCAAAAAGAGTTACAGCATGCTTGGATCATGTATGGGTGCCATGTGGGACACTGGAGATACAAAGATGATGCAACACTCGTATCCCAGATAAGATAATCTATGCCAATGGATGCTTAGCCCTCCAGGGAAAGGAGGCGCTGTATTGAAAGGAAATGGTGGTGCAACAACATAAGTGCAGGATGTCTGCAATAGATCGATGAATGCCCTATGGATGGGAGATGTGAAAAAATAATTTAAAATGTGTTGAAAATGTGAAAATAAGATCACAAACCCTGGAGAACAATACACTAGTTGGCTAATATTAGGGATAGGGCCACTTGAAGATGGAAAGCTGAGCTAATATGGGATCCCAGGGTGTAAAAACAAACCAAATGTGGAATCATTGGCGTAAAACAGGAAAGTGACATTGATGGTGAAACAATAGAGTGTGGGAGTCAGGATCCAATTGCCCAAGTAGCTATACCTTCCTAATTAAAAATGTTAAGCATAAGTGAAGAAAAGACTTCTTGGAAAGTAATACACTAGTTGGCTGGTACTAAGAAAAGAGCCACATAAAGATGTAAAGCCAGGGCCAATGTAAGATCCCAGGGTGTCGAGACAAGCTAGATGTGGAATCATTGGCTTAAAACAATAAAGTGGCAAAGATGGTGGAGTACTGGAGTATGGAGGTCAGGACCCAAGTGTCCAAGTGGATGGATCTCATCCGGAATCTTTTGCATCAAACATAGATATACCGAATTGGTATAACTGCTGGGATGGTGCTAATGCAGCAAACTGGTGGAATTTAGTAATTGAATCGAACGGCTTGATCCCATGGAGTTTCATTGTTGAGACCCTGAATGTGTATTAAGGGAGAAGATCAAAAAAACCTCTCTGGTTTTATGCATTGCTTCCAGATCAATACCTGAATGAGTTTGTATTTTTTCTAGGATCATCCATTTTATGTGAATTTCAGAGGGTTTTTGAAGCATAACAATGCTAATAATAGCCTTTGTTTTTTCAGAGGATATAAATATATATGTATCTTAAATTAGAATTCAACTTATGTTATATTATTGTCTTTGGGGTGGGTTAGCATTACAGCTTTTTATCATTGTTTTCAATTGGAGTGTAATGCAGAGCTAGTTGTTGGCAGTGTGGCGTCTGACTTACTTGAACACTGGGTTGGAGTACATTTAAGTCTGCTTTGTCAGGCTGTTGTAGAATCAAAAAGAGCATTTTGTGAGGGTTTTCGAGTTTCAATTAGCAGTTCCTGCGTCCTACTTCCCTCTCGCAAGTAGTAGTGGTTATTCCCCATTCACTGTAGGCAACATTCAGGATAAGGTCCACTGGTAGTCCAAGTCTCAGGAGTCCCACTCTCACTCTAATTAAAGTCACAAGTGGTCCATCCCTGAAGCGCTATATTATAGGAAATTCCCCAGGGGTCCTCCATTCTGATAATCAGTCTTGCCTGCACCAACAGGATCGGCACAACCGGAGTCTCCAAAGGGGCCCCCGTGCGGTCCCTGAAGCTGTAGCAGCCATCTTCAGTGAGTTCATCACATGCAGCCCTGCAGGGCCATTAGTCGTGTGTCCATGAATCCCTCACATGCAGTTCTATGGTGACAATGACTTGGTGTCCTTGCCGGTCCTCCAATGCCTGTATGTTTTCTTGGAGGCTTCCCACATGTGGGGGAGTAAAGTGATGTTCCTGGTGCAGATACTCAGTTGGGGCTTTGGTCTGCATGGGTTACCATGGTGGCCCCTTCCTCTTGACGCCGGCCTTGACTAAACCATGCTCTTAGCATTTTTTTCCAGTAGCCCCCCCTTGAATACGGGGTCACCATTCTCACTCCTTGCATGGGCTATGGCACGAGCAGCACAGCAGCAATCTTCATGGCGGCCCTAGCCGGCATGTCAGGTCACTGACTTTACTCCACAATGGGCTATGACCCGACCAGCACAGCAGTAATATTCATAGTGGCCCCATCTGGCAAATAGGATGCCATTGTCTCTCCGCGCAAAGGCTACAGCCTGATCAGCACAGCACTTATTGTCATGGCAGCCCCACCTGGCATATGGAGTCATCAACTTTACTCTGCACACAACCTACAACCCAACTGGTGGAGAAGTCGTCTCCTCCACTTCAATTCAAAGATGAAATTGCCAGAATCTCCAACTGGACCTTGATTCCTCCAGAACTTTCCTCTTCCTCACAGGGCACACTGGTCTTGGCAAGCAAACAGGCACCGGTGCTCCAGAGCCAGGTGGTCTTGGATTTCCTGGATGATGTCCCCTCAGCCAGCTGGGAGACTGGCAGGTAATAGCAGACCTTCTCCTCCTCACATACCCCGACTGGCTGCTTGTCACCTGACAATTCTGGGGAATTCAAGCTCCCCTGATCATAGCCCACTTCCAGACACCAAATGTGATTTATCATCTGGGACTTTGAAATTTGTGTTGGGGGTCTGCTTCCTTTTGAAACACCCTCTCCTCTGCCATGCTCATTCTCCAGAAAGTAGCCTGTCACAGCAGTAACAATTTCAAACCTGATATCTTACAACACAGGCCATGGGAGTGACGAAAGGTTCCCACCTGGATGTCAGCCACAGTGATCAAAGTTTACCCCTGGACCTTAACCCTACTCTTTATGATTACCTTATCAGCCCGATCTCCTTCCTCAGATGTTCCCAGGAACCTCTCACTGAATCGTAGACCAACGTTTGAAGTATAGTGAAGAGCCTAGCTCTTCATTACTCCAGTGTGCCCCATCCAGCTCATTGGAATGCAGCAATTCACATGAAGCTACATGCATCAAAATTGTAAATTGCTAATACCTAATTGCGAATTCCTGAGAATTGCAATTAGGTAATCGCAATGTACAATGCATGAAACTCAAAGAGTTTCAGATAGTGATTCTTAGGGGGTCACACATCACTCTACCTCATTAATATTAATAAGGTAGATCACAATTTGCGACCCCCTATGAATCGCAAATATCATTGGAATGGTGGCCTGCTTTATTCAACAGACCACCATGTCCGTGATTGCTTTTAAATAAAGCACTCTTTTTATTGTAAAGCAGCCCTTTTTCCTTAAAGGAAAACGAGATGCTTTACAAAAAGTAAATGGAAAGTTTTCTTTTCATTTTTTTAAGACCAGGCAGTGGTCCATGGGACCACTGCCTGCTCTTAAAAATGCTTTTACAATCATTCACAAAGGGGAAGGGATCCCTTGGGGACCCCTTCCCAGTTGGACCCCTTCCCAGTTGCGAACGGGTTACCACCTACTTAAAGAGGTGGTATTATGCGAATGTTTTGCGACCGCATTCACAGTCACAAAATATTCATGCATACCGTTAGGATTTGGTATTTGGAAGGACCACCATAAACACGCCCCTTCAAGAGATCAAGACCTTGGTCTTCTCTCTGTTGAGCTTAAGGTAATTAGCCTGCATCCATGAGGCAACTTTACCCAAGCCCAGCTGGAGGGGGGAAAACTCAGCCGCACTTTCCATGGAAAGGGAGAAGATGATCTGGGAGTCGTCCGCGTAGGAGAACAGGGACCACCAGGCTTTTTCCACGAAATCAGCTAAGGGCCTGACATATAAGTTGAATAGTAGAGGGCTAAGTATGGAGTCCTGAGGTACCCCTTAAGGTGAAGATCAAGTATCAGAGCTGGCTGTTGTGGAGAAGACTTGGAAAGTTCGGTTGGCAATAAATGAAATAAGCCAATTGAGTGCTGAGCCATTATTGCCAAGTGATCTTATTGTTTTCACTAGCACGGTGTGAGACATTGTGTTGAATGCTGCTCTTAGGTCCAGCAATATAAGGGCCAACGTGTCTCCAGCATCCAGGTGATGGCGCAGTCGTCCGTTACCCCAACTGGACCTTTGAGAACACAAGTAGCGAGGAGGGCGATCTTAACAATCAACCCACTACTTCTAATCAGAACAGGGTAAGGTTCAATCCTGAAGAGAGATCCAACGAAGATTTGGGAGCCCTCTTCTGTTCTTTTTTAGGTCAGCAACAGACAGACCAGGGTGAGGGGGCGGTCAAAGGGACAGAGGCAGGCGAAAGGGCCGGGCACATCACAACACAAACCCAGCATGTCAAGCCTTCTCGCTCAGTATCACCCGCAGTCGGGGCAGAACTCCACTAAAATTACAGAGTGGTAAATCTTTCAGACCACCAACTTACAGAAGATGAACTGGAGGTGTTGAACAAGGGGCTGGTCTTCGTCCCTACCCCCAAGCATGATAGTTTTAAATGCCGCCGTGAACTTAATGAGCTCATGCGCAAGATAAAACTTAAAAAATTCTTTGAGGGGAAAGAACAAGAGGTACCATCCATGTTCTCCACCAATTTCCATCGTCCCTCCCAATTCTGTCCAGCCAACAATATGGTATGCCCTGAAGTTCAGGTCTTCGAACAAAAGGTCCTTGACGACATCAGGCACCTTGAACAGATCCACATGGAGAATAGAAAGACCAGTACTAATATGAATAAGACCGATTGGCAGGCTATAAAAAGCCTCCAAGACAATGTGTCCATAACCATCAAGCCCGCCGATAAAGGGGGTGCCGTGGTGGTTATGAACACCAAGGACTATGAGGCAGAAGTAACCGAACTTTTGGGGGTCCGTCAAAACTACCACCCTTTGGCACGTGACCCCACCAGTGAACTCCAGGAACTTATCACCAAGATGGTGGCAGAAGCTAGGGAGAAGAAATGGTTGACCCACAAAGAGGCAGCTTTTTTAGTCAACATTAAACCCCGCACTCGAGCATTCTATGTAGTACCAAAGATCCACAAACCTCCGCGTCCTCCCCCGGGACGCCCGGTAGTTTCGGGCATCCAATCCATTCTTGTACCCTTGTCTCAGTTCTCAGACTTCTTTCTGAGGGAATGTGTTATCTCACAACCCTCATATATCCAAGATACTACTGATATCATCAACATCATAGTTGTCTTGGTTTTTGACCCCACCCAGCAATTCCTGGTAACCATTGAAGTAGAATCCTTATACACCAGCATCCCCCAGGAAGCCACGCTGGTGGCAGCAGCGCGTGCCCTGGGGGAATGCGAATCGTTCTACGAAGTCCCACAGATCCACATGGAGAATAGAAAGACCAGTACTAATATGAATAAGACCGATTGGCAGGCTATAAAAAGCCTCCAAGACAATGTGTCCATAACCATCAAGCCCGCCGATAAAGGCGGTGCCGTGGTGGTTATGAACACCAAGGACTATGAGGCAGAAGTAACCGAACTTTTGGGGGTCCGTCAAAACTACCACCCTTTGGCACGTGACCCCACCAGTGAACTCCAGGAACTTATCACCAAGATGGTGGCAGAAGCTAGGGAGAAGAAGTGGCTGACCCACAAAGAGGCAGATTTTTTAGTCAACATTAAACCCCGCACTCCAGCATTCTATGTAGTACCAATGATCCACAAACCTCAGCGTCCAACCCCGGGACGCCCGGTAGTTTCGGGCATCCAATCCATTCTTGTACCCTTGTCTCAGTTCTCAGACTTCTTTCTGAGGGAATGTGTTATCTCACAACCCTCATATATCCAAGATACTACTGATATCATCAACATCATAGATGTCTTGGTTTTTTACCCCACCCAGCAATTCCTGGTAACCATTGAAGTAGAGTCGTTATACAATAGCATCCCCCAGGAAGCCACGCTGGTGGCAGCAGCGTGTGCCCTGGGGGAATGCGAATGGTTCTACGATGTCCCATAATCCTTTGTCTTACAGTGTACCGAAATTTCCCTTACCAGAAACTTCTTTGCCTATAAGGATTGACTTTTGCTATAGGTGTCGGGCACTTCGATGGGGGCAACTTTTGCCCCCAGTTTTCCCTGTATCTATGTGGGTTTATTTGAGGCCAATTTTGTATATTATTCTGTGAAACCCTTCCGGAACAACCTTGGTCTTTGGAAGAGGTTCATAGATGATATCCTCTGTATCTGGAATGGAATGGTTCAGAAGAAGATCTTATCCAGTTTCTGAACTGGCTGAACAACCTGGATCCTAGCCTGAAATTTACGTGGACTTACAGTGGACACACAGCGGTCTACTTAGATTTGGACATCTACATAGAAAACAATAAAATCTTGACAAATGTCCACCAGAAACCCACAGATAAAAACTCACTACTTCACTACCGGTCATATCATCCTCGTGCTCTACGCGATAACCTCCCAGTAGGGCAATTCTTAAGGTATCGCAGAAATTGCACCCAGGTCAAGACATTTGTACATCAATCCAACGAATTGGTTACCAAATTGGAGCAAAGGGCTTACCCCCCTAAAGTGATCAGACAGGCAAGGAAAAGAGCCTTGAAGACTCCAAGGTCAGTGCTGCTGGAAAGAAACAAGCGTGAAAAAGGAGACTGCATCCCTGTGGTAACTACTTTTGATCCTCTGTATACCAAAATATGGGGGATCATTAGGAAACATTGGTCCATCTTAAACACGGCTACCATGAAGATGCCACCTCCTAGGTTCGTTTTAAGCGTTCCTTTAACCTTCGAGACAAGTTGGTTCACACGTGCCCGACTCAAATCGAGATACAGGAATGCCCACGGGACATTATCCCTGTGGGGGTGTTCTGTATGTGAGTTAACTGAGCCCTATAAATCTGTGACCCTGTCCGACGGTAGAAACTGGCATTTGAATAAAATGAGTAATTGTAACACTCTGAATGTGATCTATAGGCTCACATGCCCCTGTGAGCTCCACTATATAGGTCTTACCACGTGCAAGGTGAAGGTCTTTCAGTAAACAGGGCACTGGAGGATGATGATTATTGACCCTTTTATCAGAAAGAGGGAGACAGGTGTCAATAGAATTGAGGAGCTGTTTTCGTACGGTACCTGAGAGAGCTCCCAACATTTGTTTCGAGATGGGCATGTTGGAGGACAGAGTGTTATTTAAGGCAGTCATATCTAGTTTTTTCCAGTTTCTTGTTGATTTCCGAAGAGTAAGAATAACCAATGCAAAGTTTTCTGAGGATACCCGGTGGAACCCAGTGATAAATTGGTCCGACCAGCATAGAGAAAGCGCTGGAGAGCAATGAATGCTAGATAGGCTGGAAAAAATAGGGTCTAGTAAGTGACCCACCACATGTGTGGGGCCAGAGTTGTGTAATTTAATATTCGTAGCTGCCAAGTCAGAGATTAGAGTGGCACTGATGTTACATGTCGGGTCCTCAAGGTGAAGGTTTAAATCACCCAAAATCGAAAAATTAGCAGCATTCATAAGCAGAGGAGTTATCAGCCTGGGGAAAGATGAGGCCCAAGGAGCAGACAGCCCGGGAGGGTGGTACACAAGTATGCCCGAGAAGGTCAACTTCGGGGTCAGAGCTAGCTTAAATAATGCTGCCTCGCAGTTCCTGAGTGGTAGGTCTTGGAATTTGCACTGGTAATTTTTTTTAAAGATAATGGCAATATCCCCACCTATTTTATAGCCCCTGTCTTTCCTAATAATAGCGTAGTTGGACGGCAAAGCGGCCGCAACATCAGGGCCAGAACTTTCGTGCAGCCATGTCTCTGTAAGAAATATGGCCTCTGGCTGTTCCTTGACTGAAAGATCAATAATGTCAAATTTGTGCTTCGGGAGGGAGCAACAGTTTGTACTAAGGAAAGATAATTCCTTGCTAGCTAGTGTAACATGGTTATTCGGAGGAGTTTTATGTTTGTTGCCCTTTGGAATAGGTTTATGATCTGGGGTCATGTCAAAAGAAAAACTGCAGCATAAGCTTTTTTTCCCCCGTCTTCAAGATGTAGCAGAGTACAATCTGGGAGCAGTGGATTACGGTATGCCATTAGTTGGCTAATGGGGTAGTAAGTTCTGGGTGCCCTATTTAGGTCAGGGGGTATGGCCCTGGTCCCGGTCTGGCGCAGACGGGATTGCCGTTGCACAAGTAGGAAGGCATGCGGTTTTTGTTGGCTGTAAGCGCTGGGACACTGCCCGTCCTGCTCCGCCCCCAAACCAGCCCCCAACCAACCAGAGTGCAAGGATTTCAGAATGCTGGCACCCTCCACAACAATCGGGGAAACCCTGTTGTGGACCAAGGTATGGGTGTGAGCTCAATTAAGAAGTATCAACGTGCAAAGTGCGAGGAAAGAGCAGCAAAACAAACATTTTCAAAACAGTAAACCTGGATTCCTTGCTTCAACATCGGCAGCTGTGGCCATTACGCCACATCCTCTGCTAACAGGAGGTGAATGTTGAGTTACTAGCTTTGCTAGAAGGGTATGGGATTATTTGAATGATGGGATTATTTCCTACATAGAAAGAGCAAGTGAGTTATCTTTGGACATAGAAGAAAACTATCAAATGAGAGAGTGGCAGGCGGCAGATGTTTAAAACCGGAGGATGTGAAAAGAGTACATTTTCTTAAAGCCAGGGAGAAGGGAGTAGCTGGGAACTCAGCTCATCAGGTTGAGTCCATCTTACCAATAGCTGTATACGATCCGGAGGTTGCATGTATATATTCCAGCAAGATCAACTTGGTCTTATGGCCGGGATGCCCGCCACCCCCTCCCAACACCAATTCCCCCAGGGGAGGAGACAGACACTGGTTTGAGCTTTTGGAAGGCGGGGGGGAGTTACCCCCCCGGCCGTATTTATTAAAATATGAAACAAAATTTAAAACATTAAATTAAAACGTTTCATGAATTATGTACAATTTTACTTTCGTTACATTTTGATGAAGACATGTTCTTTGGCTAACCTTAACAGCTCTCTAATACAAAGGTTTCCTAGCCGAGTCTAGCATCCTGAAAATGTATACATTCTAAATTAAAATTGTACATCCTAGCATTAAGGGCCAACGGCAAGGTCTTAACCGGTGTCAGGTCCCTACTACCAAACTCCCGCCCTCACGGTGTGAGTGGCGCATGCGCAGAGGACTTTACCCTCGTTGCCAACTGTAACTTCCCTTGTCGTGGGGGCCCCCTCTCACTCGACGCCATCTTAAAGGTCGTCCGAGTCCCCGTGTGAGGTATCTGTAAGAAGGACAGCGTGGACTCCCCCCCTTACCCACACTCTCTTCTGCCGTCGCGGATATCCGGCCCCCGGGAAATTCGTAGGAGGGGCATCTAGCCGTCTCCCCCCTGAGAGGGGCCTATGGCCGTCTCCCCCTAGGCGACCCATCCGTAGTGGGTGCCGCCTACCCGTGGGAGGGGCCAATGGCCGCCTCCCCCGGGCGCTCCCATCCATTCTGGGTGGCGCCCCCCCTAGGGACCTTGAAATTACTGCTCACCGATCATGACCTTACCGCCACAGGCCGGATAGTTGACCGACTATCCGGCCCCCCACACCTCCCCCGGGCGCTCCCATCCATTCTGGGTGGCGCCCCCCCTAGGGACCTTGAAATTACTGCTCACCGATCATGACCTTACCGCCACAGGCCGGATAGTTGACCGACTATCCGGCCCCCCACACCTCCTAAAGGTCATGACTCCTCAAACCCCTTAGCCATGCTATGAAGTCTCCTATTAGTAACTCATTCCCCGCCCTGGACAGGTGAACCCATCATTCAGATAATAATGATCACCCCGAATACACCCATGGGGAATGCTATGCAGATGCGCGGAGCGAAACAGTTTCCCAATTTTATTGTTGACCCTCTTAACCGAGTGGTTCAACGCTGGCACAGAGAAACCCCCCCGCCAAACTTTCCTGGGAATCATGTGGGACCAGGCAATTGTACACCCCGGGAGCCTCTTAGCCAACCAGCTGACTGCCGACAAAATGTGTTCCACTAACATTTGTCTTCCCAGTCTTACCAAGTCATTGCCCCCCAAGTGTACTATGATTATAGATGGCGGTGACCTTTTCCGCCCTAAAAGACCCTCCATAAACGATTGAAATTGGTCAAAACAGAGGCCTCCCTTCCCATGGAAGGTCACTCTGAACCCGTATTCCCCAGATGCGTGAGTCGCGTCACCTGCCATGAATACCTCTCCGGCGCGTCTCACGTATGAGTGGCCCACAACCCATACCACTTGCTCTCCAGTCGGTGATCCTCGACCGCTGGTCCTCCGGTGATGGGTTGTTCCCAGATTCCGCCCCGCGTCACAGGCTCCCGAAACTGTAATTCAAGCAAAAGACAACAAGCGTGAGTGCATTTCATCAGTCTTTTACAACATGTGCAGCCGCACATACCTTTTGAAACAGTTCGAGGACCAACGGCCTAGCTGTTTTACCTCTTCTGCACCCAGACCCCGAGCCGTAGCCTCAGTAGCGGCCCCTATTCTGAAGGAGTGGGTCCCAAAATCGCACGGGTCCATGCCCGCCTCGGCGATTGTCAGTGCTAGCACCCTCTGACACTGAAATCTCGTCAGAGGGGTGCCATCTTTGTGCCTAAGCAGGCTCCCTCCCCATGTCGCCGGCCTCTGTGCCAAGTATTCCTCTAAACACTTTATCGGACAAGTGGGGCACCCTCGAGCGCGCTGCACAACCACACTATCCCCCACAGCATCCTGGTCTGTCTTGGACCTAGCTATCGAGATTAGCATTGAATCACCCCGTATTTGCACGTGATCCCTGCAAAGGCCTCCCTCCCTATCTTTCTTGTTCCTCGCCACGAGTTCGCTTACCCGCATGGCCCCATGAAATGCCAAGGCGAAAGCTGCCCGGAACAGAACTGCTTCAGAAGGGGAGGAGCATGTCTCATCCAGCTTTGCTAAAAGCCGAGACAATCTCTCTAAACCAATCGGGTGCCTCGTATCTCTTTTGCGACCCTGCAGGCGTTGCCAACCGCGAAGCGCCTTTCTGACTAAAAAGGAACCCGTTGGATCCCTTATACCGTGGAGCTGTGCCATGAATGATATGGCCGCCCTATGCCTGTTGGCAGTTGCGGCTGATCGGCCTTCTCTATGCAGTGCTACTAGGAACCCCAGGAAGGATTCCTCCTGCCCCCAGCTATGTCTCCCTGCCGGGCCTAAAAAGGCGCAGTAAGAACGAAACGCTCCCTCATAAGCCTTCCTCGTCCTGGGCGCTAAGCTGGCTGCCACAAGGTCTTGTAATCCGGGGCACCGATCAGCCATAGTGCTTCGGGGAATGGTGCCGCCACTAGGTCCGCTGTGGGTAGATAGCCCCTGAAAGCCTGCATGTGTGAACGAGAGAGTGCATCAGCTGCATTATTCAGTACACCCGGCACATGTTTTGCCCTGAACTGTACATTCAATCTCATGCAATGCAACACAATCTCTTTCAACAGTCTCAAGATCCACTTGCAGTGGGCCGCTTGCTGATTGATGCACTCAACCACAGACATATTGTCCGACCAAAACACTACTGATCGGTCCCTGAAATCGTCTGGCCATGCCAACAGAGCCACCCAAATGGGGAACAGCTCCAAGAACCCAATGTTACCTGTTAGGCCACTGGCGTGCCACCACGTCGGCCATACTTGTGCCGACCATCGGTTACCAAAGATGGCGCCAAATCCCACACTCCCGGCTGAATCGGTCCACAAACCCAGTTCATCCGACGAAGCTGGGGGTTTGTTCCACACTACTCGACCGTTGAAGTCCGCCAGAAATGCCAACCAAATGCGCATATCCTGGCAAACCTCTGCCGACAGTCTCGTGCGGTGGTGTCCCTCCTTGAGGCCGACCATAGCTTGTGCAATGGAGCGGGAGAATGGGCGAGCCATCGGTATTACTCTCAAGGCAAAGTTAAGCTGACCCACTGTTTGTTGTAACTGGTGCAGGGTCACTTTCTCTTTGCCCAGGCATTGCGTTAAGGATGCCCTGAACTTGGCCACCTTCTCCGCTGGCAAACGGAAGCATCCCTCCACCGAGTCGAGCTCAATTCCCAGAAACTCGAGTGAAGTAGATGGCCCCACCGTCTTACCTGGTGCCAATGGGACGCCAAACTCCTGCATGAGAATGCAGAAATCCCGTAGTGCCTGTGCACAGTTCGCATTGCCTGCCGGCCCCAAGAACAGGAAGTCATCTAAATAGTGCATCACTTCTCTATGTCCTGTAGCCTTAGTGAAAGCCCATTCCAAAAAACAGCTGAACGTCTCAAAATAAGCACAAGAAATTGAGCAACCCATGGGCATGCATTTATCCATGTAATACTTCCCCTGGAACGTAAATCCTAGCAAGCGCTGGTCCCGTGGGTGTACCGGGAGCAACCTGAATGCCGATTCGATGTCCGATTTTGCCATCAGAGCCCCAGGGCCCAAGCGATTCAGCAGGGTCACAGCATTTTCAAACGATGCGTACCGAACTGAACAGATATCCGGATCAAGGGCTTCATTCACCGAAGCGCCCTTCGGGGCTGACAGGTTGTGAATGAGTCTATACTCCCCTGGGTCTTTCTTCGGGACCACTCCCAGAGGTGAACACACGAAATCCGCCACCGGCGGGCATGGGAAGGGTCCTGCTACCCGCCCCAGGCTGACTTCTTTGGTAATTTTTCTGGCTGCCACTGCAGGGTTGTGTTGGACAGATAGCTGATTTTTACAAAAGGGGGTCCCCTGAAAATTCCCCGCCGGGATGTTGAAGCCATATAGGAAACCATTCCTCAACACCCCGGCGGATATATGATCAGGGTATTTGTTCAACCAGGGAGTCAAAGCCATGATGTCAACGGGTGAAGGGGATTGTTCACCCAGCATCACCTCACTCTTGCTTGGACCCCCCCTTTCCTCCCGTACCACTGTTCTTGGATCTACAGCTACTCTCCGGGTGTGAGGAGTTCCCACAGCCCGCACAAGCATGCCGGAACCTACACGTTCCCTGGGGTCTGTTACAGTTTCCTCTGTTGAAGCCCCAACAGACCCCGCGCTTGCCCCCGTTCCCACCGGTCTTGGGCTGTGTCTCCCCACCGGCGCTTGCTCGAAAGGGCTGCACTGGCTTTTGCTGAACTGTCCCAGGCCCGCTCCCGCCCGGCGAGGACGTACCTGCCGATCCAGGCAAGAGCTGCTTGTGCCATGATACCGTGTCGAGGCAGTCCCATGTCAAAGTTATATCAAACTCTTTAGCCTTTCGGAATTGCATGTCATATCCTTTCCACTCATTCCCCCCGTACATGGTATAAAAATCCATGATCCTATTCTGGTAACAGGATAGCTCGGTCAACACTTCAGGCTTACGCTCCCCCATTACTGCCGTAAATATCGAGAAGGCCTTCACCCAGTTCGCTACGGTCTCATCGACCCTAAATTCTGCCATCTTGGCCTGCCACACGCTGGGGTGCCATAGATCTTTCTGGGTCTTTGCATATTCCATCTCGCGATGGTCGGTCAATAAACAAAACATGTTCACATACTTGTCCCCCCGAATCATTTCCTTAGTGGCCGCTGGTATGTGCTGGGCCACCCTCTCAAGCCGCGAAGGCACTGAACTTTCCCCCACCATTGGCAATGGATTCTTACCGGGTTCAACCGCCGTGTCTGTTGTCTTTTCCCGGCTAACCGTGCTCGCTCCTGGCGCTACCTGTGGGGAAATAGAAGGAACATTCGCCGTCCCGGCTTCTCTCGATTGCCGCAACTGCTCAATTATCAATCTTGCCTCCTCGGCCGGATCCCCCGCCGCCACTGCCCCCCTGCTTTCTTTTTGAGCCAGGGTAATACTGCCGCTAACTGAAGAGCCAATTCTGGGGGCATCTGATCATCATTAACAGGGGTAATTACCACCGGGATTGGTAGACCCGTATCTGGACTTGGTACCGGGCTGTCCGCCGGTGTGATGGGGGCGGATGGGGGTACCTCAGGAACCGGATCCTCCCCGGAAACCGCCCTCCTCTTAATATGCTTCCCCCTACCCTCAGGGACGACTCCCGGCAAGGCCGGGCCTATTACCTTCTTAGGGCGGCCTGAGGGGTTGTTCTGGGCCGCTAACTGCTTCTTAACTTCGGCCAAACCTCTACCGATCAAATCAACTTTACAGAGTTTTCGGTCCATGATTGCCATTCGGTTCGACAAGGTGCGCAGTACCTTCTCCAGCTCGGAGCTTTTTCCCGCTTTTTTGCCAGCCATAGCTTCGTTTACTTCGCTCAAGTCGATCAACGAGGTCCCAGATCCTTCGAACTCTCGATAACTGAAAGAGAAAAAACAAGATTACAAGTTCTCAAACTTGCCGCTTGTTCCGTCGAGGGCTCACGAGCAACGAGTGGTGCAGCCTTCAGAGCACTGGAACAAGAGGACGCTTCTTTGGATTCCCGCTCTTTTATCCGTCTGCGGGAGGGCGGGGACCCTCCTCAGGTACGCCCACGGGGCGCGGTCTTCCGGGTGGGTGTCTAGGACAACCCCTTCTGGGCGGGAAGGGCGTGCTCCGGCTACGCCGCTTTGGGCATACCAGCCGAACCACGCCCCCGCCCAAAATGGTTTCCCGAGGGATCGGGGCACCCATCCATACGTTCGGGGGGACCGAGTGGTCTTGCCTTTCCATTAATCCTTCAGAGGTCGATTAAATGAGTACCAATTTCATAAGATAATTGTTTGCGAGAATGTGCAATGTCAAGCGTTTTGATGAAAAACACTAGATTGATTACATATTATCCATACTAATATAATAAAGAGAGAGCCCAAACCTTTGAGGCAGGTAATCTCAGGAACCACAGCACCAATCACAACACCCAATACAGCGTTGGAAAGGGCAGTTGCAGCAGAAGGACATAGGCTATGCAGACGCCAACCATATACATTTAAAAGGTAAAAGAACCATGCCAGCAAAGTAGTCCCTTGTGGGCGTGTCTGTGTTGTGCTTTGGGCGTGTGCTGGGGGCGTGACAAATGCTGGGGGCATGCGGTACGTTCTGCCCTTCATGCCATGTCTCATATTGTGTGCTAATCCCACCCTGCTCCCTTTAAATACCCCTGCACCCCATAATCATAACCCACCCGTACTCCTTAAAATACCCAACACCCTTAAACACTAACCCATCTGTTCTGACATGGTTTTTGGCTCTATTTCGGAGTGATGATGACTTTAAGCTTGCTAACATCTATAATCTGTATTCTTACCTTGTGTTGGCCCTTTTAAGCCCTTTCTTCCAGACCTAGAAGAGGATAGCTGCTTTATATGATGATGGATCCCTTATTCTTGACTCTAATCCATCTATTGCCTATTGGCTTTGACATAATTATGTGTCCTTTGTAGTCCTGACTTTATATTACATATTGGTGTGGTTTGTGTAGGTACTCTGACAGAGCTAAGGGTTATTTCATCCTTCTCAGGCCTACAAGGCCCAGAACTAGAGAGACTCCATTTTGCTTTCTATCCCTGCAGAGCTGAAATGCTTGCAGGGTAAAGGTAATGTTTATAGTTAAGGCTGTTGTCCGCTAGGGGAAAACCAGCCAGGACTGGTTCTTATCGGAAGAATGTGTTTGTCTCTTGGGCCCAGACGTAACATGCAGATGGCCACTGCGGTTGCACGGAGAGTTCTGGAGCTAGCACAGGAATTCGGTGGGAGGCAGCCCTCTGTTGGAAATTTCCATGAGGGGAGAGGATTCCATATTAGCGAATTGCAGGAGAGGAGGAGTGGTCAGTTTGGTTCTTGAAGAGAGAAGAGTAGGATGTTTGCTGGAGCTGAAGAGTATTGTTCAGTTCAATTGGTTTTCTGGAATGGAGAGAGAAGGCAAATAATTGCTGAAGCTGGAGAGAGCAGTCATATGAACAAAGTTGGAACTATCAGTTGGGGCTGCCAGTTTATCAGAATGCATTAAAGCAGATGGAGGAGTTGAAGCTGCCAGCTGGAGCAGTTTAGCCAGAGGAGTGAAGCTGTGGTGACGGAGGGAAAGAGAAAGAGCCCTGATTCCACCAGAGAGAGAAAAACATTCCTTCTAATAGGTGAGGTAGTCTGAAATAGTTTGCTTTACACTTACACCTTAATCTTGTCTTTTATTCCCTAGGCTATTGTATGTCTAATCCTTTTTCTTTCAGCGGTGTGTTACAGTTCCTGTTAGTTACAGAGACCCCGCAGATCTGTGTATGTGTCTATTCCCATTTTATTGTTATTGTAATAAAGATACCCCAGTTCTTAGTGAACCAGTGTGCATGTGTTGTTCTTATGATAGAGCTAACCTTTCTTCAAAAGGAAATAGGAGCGCTTAAATCAGGGAATAACTTTTGCATACAGTGTGTGTCTCTTGTTCTTGAAGCGCAGGTAACCTTTCCTTCTAGTCAGGTGTTACAACCAGAACAGATGCTGCCCCTGATCAGGTAAGTAGCCACTGAATAATTAGGGAGAGAGAGGAGCCCTTGAGCTAGGGAAATAGTTATACACTAAGTAATTCGGCCATTCCATAATATTATTGTAGTAGTGAACCTTTAGTGAATAGTGAGAGAAACTTCCCAACATAGAGAGAGAGAGAGCTGAAGGTATTCATAGGAAAGTGATCGTCGTTGGTAAGCGGCGTTAATGAGAACACCAGGTGGGAAACTGGTGCATAGGTTTGCCGGATTGTGGACCGGGCTGTGAGTGAGAGAACACTAGGGAGGAACACTAGTGTGTAGGTTCGCCGGATTGTGGACCGGGCTGTGAGGGAGAGAGCACTAGGGCTGCAGACTAGTGTGTAGGCACGCAGGATTGCGGAGGTGCCGAGCGAGCACTGACTGTGGTCAGTGTGTAATGGTAAATAATCAGAACTGCCCCAGGGTAGATTAGTCTGGACCCATGTGGTCGCGAGACTATGAGGCATGAGTGTGGTGTAGGGCATGGACGTCCTTAGTAATCAGTGAGTATTCCTAGTAATCCCTATAGATTTAGTGGTGTTTCTGATGATATGAGCTTGTATATTGCGAGTTCCCCATCTTCAGGTAGGTACCCAGGTGCCTGGATAGATGGGTCCTGAGGAGGGAGGTGGTTACGTTTCGGCTGGGTTGGTGGTGCTCTGAGGAGCTGATCCTATCTGGTCCGAGAATCCGGCCGTTACATCTGGCGTAGTCGGCAGCTTTGCACAAGATGCGTGGGAGGGAGCCCTGGACATGTATTTGGATAGTTTCCCATACGTTGTGGGGGAGTGCCCTAATCGCCAGTTACATCTGGCGTAGTCGGCAGCTTCGCACATGTTGCGCAGAGGAGGGAGCCCTGGTCATGTATTTGGACTTAAACCCCTTTCAATTTGACATCTGGGAACAGTCTGTGACTTGCATGGTGAGGTGTAGTGCCTGACCTTTGGGCTCGAACAGTTGGAGTGTAAGGAGATTGCAGTACCTCATGGCATTTGACTTATGCAGGGTGGAAGAAATGCTTTTCATCTTGGTGTTTGAACTGTCAGGCTTGAATGGTGACATTACATGAGGGAGCCACTTCCATCTTGGTATTGATGACATATGTGTGTGAAAAATGCTTTTAAATTGCCCATTAAATTGCTTGCTGCATTTGCTTATGCTGCGCAATGTGAAATGTATTCAGTGTATTATGACTTGTGGTGTTCCTTGTAAATAGCTCCATGTAAATATGGCTTGTGAGGAGCATGTTCTCATTTTGACTTGCTGTGCTCCTTGTGAATTGCGCCTTGTATATATGCCTTGTGAAGAGCATGTCATTATTATGACTTGTTGACTTTCTTGTAAATATGGCTTGTGAATAGCGCCATGTGGATATGGCTTGTACAGAGCATGCTATTGTTGCATTAGGCAGGAGAGAGCTGGATCTCTTTCAAATGCTTGGAGAAAATGTTTTGAAGATGTGCGTACGTGTTATGTGAAAACGTGGAGAGATAAGTTCTTGAATTTCCCATGTACTGCAGACATTGGGGAATGATCGTGTTTGAGCTGCCAAAGGGTTAATATCTTGGATTGAGACGACAGTATTTATTTTAACATGCTGTTTAACATGCATGGTTATGTGAGCTGACGCTGAAAGTCAGTGACTGTTTAGATGAATGATGGTTTGATTTAACTTTTTCATTGGTTGCTGGGTCTGCCCATGTGCTTTGTCAGTTTGCTGACAGAATGGTAACATCTTGCATGGAGAGAAAAGCAGTGTTCATTTAACATTCTATTTGAAATGCGTCCACGAATTTGTGTGGGTTTGCCTTTGAACACATGATTTAATGTGTCTGATTCGGAGGTCGGAAAGTTATAAATCAACCAGTCGGATTGAGATAAGGGTTTGCACGGAGGGTGCTTTAACGGTTGTGAAGGATAAAATAAAACAGACCCATCATAGAATGTGCTTTTAATTAGTGAAATGCAACCGTGTGCTTTTAAAAAAAATTGTTCTAGAAAATATACATGATTATTTTTCTAATGCAAGCTGCCCTTTTCTCTAAAGTTCTGTATTTTGCACATGATATGTAGCAGACCATTATGTGAGTAAACCCACTCAGTTAGAAAAAATAGCTATTTGATAAAAACTGAATCTGGCCCTTTTAATAGGTAGAATAGAAAAGCTTGCACACTAAATTATGAATTCTTGGTTATGCAATGCAAAATTACATGTTGCCCCTTGTTTAATTTGATGTTGTTTCACATGTTATAAAAAAAATGAAATGTGTCTGCATGCAATGTTGTTCTAATATTTTTTCCCTTTCAGCAAGTAGCAGTACTTTATGACAGAATTATTTTAAAATGCTAGCATGTGACTTAGTTACAATAAATATGTCTTTATTAATTTGCTTTTTACCACGTTTAAATCTGCTTCAGTTAGTTAGAAAATAATGGTCAGTGTTTCTGGCCTGGGAACGGCTGTATGTTTTCAGTTTGAAGGCATTTGCTTTGACCTTGGCTGATATGAGCCCGGCATCTGTTCGCGGCTCAGGTTTTGAAAGGGTGGAGGCCCAGTGGGTAACTTCTGAGAGCAGAGAGAGACAGCTTGTTATTCTTGGCTATGTTACAGATTCTTTCCGCGGAGAAATGTTTATATAAGGGGGGGGGTCAAGTTGCTCTTCCTTGCAGTCGGCGCAGACAGCTTCATTGACTTCAGATAAGGGATGCTTGCACATGCAGAATAATTGGCAGACGCTTGGCCCTTGGAGTTAGATAAATATGGTAGGCCCAGTAAGCTTCCCTGACTAGAGATTAGAAGATGCTTAAACAGAATAATTGACAGGAGCTTTGCTCCTGCAATGAGATCAGCATTTGGCAGTGATTCAAAATTACATCGCAGTGTAGCCCGGCTCCTGCTTGTTATGGTTGGAGCTGATTCAAAACTCTGAGCGCGAACATCTTTCTAGAGGGAGGGGCTGTTTCTCAGAGGAGTGAGGAGTATCTAGGCCCCAGCCCTTCTGGCTGTGTATGACAAAATTAGATTTTGCCCAAACAAATTTGAAGAATATGATTTAGGTAGAATGTTTCATTCATTCCTTGGATTTAGAAGAATTCTTTTCATGAACTAGGAGGTTTCTTTCGAAAATAAAAAGCATTTGGGGTGCTTTTTTAAATGGAAAATGTATTTTTGCAAGATTGATGATGCGTGTTTCTTGTTTCAGATGGCTTTATCGTGTGGGGGCCCTGGATGAGTGTGATTTTCTTATTTTGGAGTGCTGTGTTTTTTTTGTTTTTTTTGTTGTTTTTGGAATGAATGCCCCCAACCCCCAAAACCCCCGAGGCTGAATCCAGGATTAGAAGCAGACGTACCAGGCTGAATCCAGGATTAGAAGCAGACGTACCAGGCTGACCAGACTGGAGGGTGTGCGTCCTTGGCACCGGATACAGATGAAGATGGAGAATCATAGCCTTTGCAGATGAACTTTTCCTAAGAAGAGACCAACTATAGAAAATCACTACCTATAGTGACAATTGGCATGTAATTGACAGTTGACTGCCTCAGCAGTCAGGTTCAAATTCCATATACTCAATTTTTGAAAAAACTTTCATTGACCTGAAAAGTAATTCCTTGGCCTGCATTCTTGAGTCTTGCATTTTTTCCCATGTTTCTATTTCAGATGGACATTATGCCACTTTTGCAGTTACCATATACAGGCCCCACTTGAAAAAAAAAATCCCAGTCCTGTTCATGGTTTTGATGTTTATGCAGTGCCACATTAATGAAATGGTTCATATATATTTTGCTTTTAGTATGCTACGCTATTTCATTATTGATACACTTGTTTATCTTTCACCTATTTCATAGTTTTCCTGTTTTCTGCAAAACAGTCTTGTCACTGGAATGACAGTAATGTTTTAAATGATGGTGCACACATGTGCTACAGAGGAACTAGGTGCAAACTGTTTTCTGAGTTAGATGACTTGTGACCTTTACCTATTGCCTTTTTGCATGGTTCAAATTTAAGTCTATGATCTTTTAGAAAAATGTATACACCACACTTAGATAATTTTCTTTGACTTATTGCTTGATATGCATAGTGCTACACCAGCTATTTTGTAGGACTGGGGTTATCCTTATTTTCCTGTTATTACATTTTCACTTTGATTCATCAACTCTTAATTTAGAACAGTGGGATTAGTTCCAAGGGTGGTCACCCTAGACTTTAAGTTGTCCTGGGAGGTGTGTCTTTTAGTCAGGTTATGTCCTACATCTATTAGTAATAGTTGCCCAGACCTTGAGGACCCTTTGTTATGTTTATTTGTCAGATTTTATCAAATCCTTTCTTAAGTTGACCGAGGTAGGTAGGCCCCATTTAGGCCCTTTGTTGTTTTCATTCCACAAACATGTCGCTACATTAATAGATGTCATGAGTTATCACTAGGAGTTGAGGCACCTTTAGTTCTTAAGTTGACCAAAGTAGGTAGACCCCATTTAGGCCCTTTGTTGTTTTCATTTCACAAACATGGCCCTACACCAATGGATTTCATCAGTTATCACTAAAAGTTGAGGCACATTTAGTTCAAGGGTGCTTTAGTTAGTTTCTGTTGTTATCAGATCAACTTTAGTTACATTTCAGCATTCAGGTCAAGGGCGCTTTGATTTGTTTTCAGTTGGTTGTTAGATTTACATTCCCTACATCAAGTTTTAGGTGGAATTTCCTTAAGTTGTCATTTATTTTAGAGAGTCTTTTGGTTTTTGGTTTTGTTGATAGATTATGTTGATGTTTGTTTATTAGTTTGTTGTTCTTTATAGATGTTCGCAAGATAAAGTCAAGGGTGGAATGTTCTGACATGGTTTTTGGCTCTATTTCGGAGTGATGATGACTTTAAGCTTGCTAACATCTATAATCTGTATTCTTACCTTGTGTTGGCCCTTTTAAGCCCTTTCTTCCAGACCTAGAAGAGGATAGCTGCTTTATATGATGATAGATCCCTTATTCTTGACCCTAATCCATCTATTGCCTATTGGCTTTGACATAATTATGTGTCCTTTGTAGTTCTGACTTTATATTACATATTGGTATGGTTTGTGTAGGTACTCTGACAGAGCTAAGGGTTATTTCATCCTTCTCAGGTCTACAAGGCCCAGAACTAGAGAGACTCCATTTTGCTTTCTATCCCTGCAGAGCTGAGATGCTTGCAGGGTAAAGGTAATGTTTATAGTTAAGGCTGTTGTCCGCTAGGGGAAAACCAGCCAGGACTGGTTCTTATCGGAAAAATGTGTTTGTCTCTTGGGCCCAGACGTAACATGCAGATGGCCACTGCGGTTGCGCGGAGAGTTCTGGAGCTAGCACAGGAATTCGGTGGGAGGCGGCCCTCTGTTGGAAATTTCCATGAGGGGAGAGGATTCCATATTAGCAAATTGCAGGAGAGGAGGAGTGGTCAGTTTGGTTCTTGAAGAGAGAAGAGTAGGATGTTTGCTGGAGCTGAAGAGTATAGTTCAGTTCAATTGGTTTTCTGGAATGGAGAGAGAAGGCAAATAATTGCTGAAGCTGGAGAGAGCAGTCATATGAACAAAGTTGGAACTATCAGCTGGGGCTGCCAGTTTATCAGAATGCATTAAAGCAGATGGAGGAGTTGAAGCTGCCAGCTGGAGCAGTTGAGCCAGAGGAGTGAAGCTGTGGTGACGGAGGGAGAGAGAGAGAGCCCTGATTCCACCAGAGAGAGAAACATTCCTTCTAATAGGTGAGGTAGTCTGAACTAGTTTGCTTTACACTTACACCTTAATCTTGTCTTTTATTCCCTAGGCTATTGTATGTCTAATCCTTTTTCTTTCAGCTGTGTGTTACAGTTCCTGTTAGTTACAGAGACCCCACAGATCTGTGTATGTGTCTATTCCCATTTTATTGTTATTGTAATAAAGATACCCAAGTTCTTAGTGAACCAGTGTGCATGTGTTGTTCTTATGATAGAGCTAACCTTTCTTCAAAAGGAAATAGGAGCGCTTAAATCAGGGAATAACTTTTGCATACAGTGTGTGTCTCTTGTTCTTAAAGCGCAGGTAACCTTTCCTTCTAGTCAGGTGTTACAACCAGAACAGATGCTGCCCCTGATCAGGTAAGTAGCCACTGAATAATTAGGGTGAGAGAGGAGCCCTTGAGCTAGGGAAATAGTTATACACTAAGTAATTCGGCCATTCCATAATATTATTGTAGTAGTGAACCTTTAGTGAATATTGAGAGAAACTTCCCAACATAGAGAGAGAGAGAGCTGAAGGTATTCATAGGAAAGTGATCGTCGTTGGTAAGCGGCGTTAATGAGAACACCAGGTGGGAAACTGGTGCATAGGTTCGCCGGATTGTGGACCGGGCTGTGAGTGAGAGAACACTAGGGAGGAACACTAGTGTGTAGGTTCGCCGGATTGTGGACCGGGCTGTGAGGGAGAGAGCACTAGGGCTGCAGACTAGTGTGTAGGCATGCAGGATTGCGGAGGTGCCGAGCGAGCACTGACTGTGGTCAGTGTGTAATGGTAAATAATCAGAACTGCCCCAGGGTAGATTAGTCTGGACCCATGTGGTCGCGAGACTATGAGGTATGAGTGTGGTGTAGGGCATGGACGTCCTTAGTAATCAGTGAGTATTCCTAGTAATCCCTATAGATTTAGTTGTGTTTCTGATGATATGAGCTTGTATATTGCGATTTCCCCATCCTCAGGTAGGTACCCAGGTGCCTGGATAGATGGGTCCTGAGGAGGGAGGTGGTTACGTTTCGGCTGGGTTGGTGGTGCTCTGAGGAGCTGATCCTATCTGGTCCGAGAATCCGGCCGTTACATCATCTTAACCCTATACATATACCCTGTACCCCAAAACCCAAACCTATACCTAAACCCTAAAAATACCCCTCTACCCCAAAACCCAAACCTAGCCCTGAACCCTAAAAATACCTCTGTACCTCAAAACCCAAACCTACCCCTGAACCCTAAAAATACCCCTGTACCCCAAAACCCAAACCTAACCCTGAACCCTAAAAATACCACTGCACCCCAAAACCCAAACCTACCCTGAACCCTAAAATACCCCTGTACCCCAAAACCCAAACTTAGCCCTAAACCCTAAAACTACCCCTGTACCCCATAACCGAAAACTATATCTGAACCCTTAAAATACCCAAACACCCCAAAACATATACCTCAGTAGCCCAAAACATATACCCCTATACCCATACCTTATCCAAACATAAAAAAACATGCTTTTACCATTCATGCATTTGCAACGAATTTCGTTGTAAATATATGCGTGGTAAAAGCATATAAAATGTAATGCCATGCGTTATAATGGCATTGCGGAGTCATGGTACTTTCGTAATGAAAGTATGCGGAGTGATGGTATGCGGAAAGAAAGTTGCGGAATAATGGGTGTTCACCCTCCCCAGGTAAGTACATTGGTGGCACGGCGGCCCACATCTCCAGCAACATTCTCATATTTTTTCACCACCCATTTGAAAAATGCACAGGTCTCTCTCATTGATGGCCAGCACCAACATACACTTTTAGACACACCTCCCGCCACAAGTCCTAGAATTGCGAACTTTAGAGCTGGGGAGCTACGTTCGAATCTCGGCATCAGCTCAACATCCTGTGATTCCAGGCAAATCGCTTTGTCTCCCCGTGCCTACCACACATGAATGTGTTCTTCTGTAATGTAAATTTTGCTCATGCCATGTTGTCGAGTTCGTACTATATAATATTGCAAGGAAAAATAAAGTAGGGAAACTCGAGTTCCCACACTACTGAACGCGCACTTTAAAGTGCATCAGCAGTGCACAGTGAATCGGAGCGTTTCACAGGCCTGTCACAGATAAGAAATGCTATCAAAACGAAATCCTACAAAACAATATACTACTGGCCGACAGCAATTCATA
This sequence comes from Lissotriton vulgaris, assembly GCF_964263255.1. Lineage (NCBI taxonomy): Eukaryota > Metazoa > Chordata > Amphibia > Caudata > Salamandridae > Lissotriton > Lissotriton vulgaris. The sequence goes on along the minus strand of NC_141691.1, from coordinate 1,892,563,817 downwards.
CCCGGCAACATCGGGAAGGGCTGCTAGTTTTAAAATAAGTAAAGATCTCAAATCTTTAGAAAAGAATAAAAAGCACACTTTGCATACCGGATTTTGTTTTTTTAGGTTTAAATCTTTTATTTTGATTCAATAAACAAGACAGAACAAAATGCTTTTGGCGAAGAGCCCAGCTTGTTGGCCATGCTCAATGAAACGCTACAAAGTGCATTTACAACGATATCAACAAACGGAAAAGAAACAACCCACCACACCCCTCCCGCTAGCCCTCCCCTCCCAACCCTTCTCCTCCCCTCCCAATCCTTCTCCTCCCCATCCCAGTTACATCCAAGAAGGCGTCTAAAGCCTACAGAGGAAAATGAAATGCGTTCCATCACATACCACAGGCTATGCAACCATCCCTGTATCGAGGGTGCCCTATCTGATGCCCATGCTGCCAGGATATTCTGTAGGGCCGCCCCTAAAGCTAGTCCCATCTGTTTCCCTTTGCGTGAATTGAGGGGGAATGTAAGTCTGTCTGAGACGCTTAGTATAATATATTCTTGGAATCGTAAAATAGTGTTGTCAAAGTGGCGGTCTATTTCATCTAGGACAATGGAAGCTTAGGACATTTCCATTGGGCCTGAGCGGTAAATTCCGTTCCGCTTGTGGAATTTGCGGAATTTGGGTAATTTTGCGTTCAGCGGAGATCGCGAAATTGCCCAAAATTCTGTGTTCCGCGACTTTTCAACATTTTTTGCTTGTTCGCGTTCTCAAATGCGTGTTTGCAAGATATTTCTCCCCGAGCACGCAAACAGCGATTGCGAAAAGTAAAAAGGCATCGCAAACAAGCAATTCCGCCTGTTCGTGGAATTTCTGAGTGTTCGCTGAGATTTTTTACCGTTTTGCTGAGATTTGCGTAACGCAATTACGCAAATTCCGCCCACCCCTAATTTACATAGAATGTGCAACAAGGTGCTGGTCGCTCCAAATCCCCTCCAACATCCCGGCGGTTGGTTAGGGTCGCTCCCGTGCAATCTGTGCAGAGTGAGATACCAATATGTCACTATCTTGGTAGCAGACTCTATGATAGAGATATTTTGCACTGAGTGCCTAACCCTATAGTGGATATCCTCCTATTCTTTCTGGGTCAGTGTGCGCCACAACTCCGCCTCCCACTGTTTCTGTCCCACGGACCTACTTTCATGTTCCGGAGGGCCTAAGATAATAGCCAACGTTCATAGGGGTAAGCTTTATCTCTGCTCCCTGACTTACCTGGGGCTGCATCACCCAGTGCCGTATTTGCTGGTAATGGTACCGCTCAGTCTCTGGCATGGCAAAAGCCACTCTAAAATCTACAAAGGACAAGGGCCCCTGCTCATTAAAAAAGAAAATTTCCTATTGACCTGTGGGTATGCTGTTCCCATTGGCGAAAAGCTGTCTGATCTAGACCTGGGGTAAAATCAGGGTTGCTGGTGATAGGAGTGAGAGCCGAAGGGAAAGTGGCGAGGCCGTTGCGAGTGGCTGTGGCATCCCAAGCCTTGAGAGTGGCTCATACTATTGGGGAGCCATAGAGACACAGAGTCCTGGAAGCCTTACACAGGAAGGGGGTCCTTCACAGAGGCTGTCCAGCCAGGGCTCTCTCCCTAAAAAAACAGTGCTTCTCAAACTCCAGCTGAGCCCACTCCAGCAGGTAGCGAATCTGAGAAGCCTTATGACATTATTCTAAGTTGGGCATTCCAAGGCCTCCCTCGGCTGGGGATCTAAGACTCATGTCCCTGCTCACCCTTGGCTTCCTATCCGCCCATACAAAGCAGAAGAACTCAGCCTGGAGTTGTTTCAGCATTCCTGGGGGCAGCTTGACAGGCAGTGTGTGGAGAAGGTCAAGGATTTTGGGGAGTGCCTTCATTTTGAGAGCTGCCACCCGGCCCAGCCACGAGAGGCTGAATGGGCGCCAGCATTGTAAGTCACGCCATGTCTGCGCTAGCAAGTGCGTGTAGTTTAAGTAGACTGTCTCCACCATTGAGACCGCCTGCGTAATTCCTAGGTATGGGATGTTTTTGGATCCCATCTGATGGGGTATGCCAGGGCTGGAGAATAAATATGGACGGCGTAGAGGAAACCCCAGGGCTTGTGATTTAGAGACATGTACACGAAAGCCCAATGCAGAGAGAACTACTCTAGTTCCGTAAGAAAGACTGGGACGGATGACTCTGGGGTCTCGAGCGTGGCTATGATATCATCCTCGTACCGGCTAATGGTATGCCTTAACCCTCCAAAAAGAACCCCATTGATCTGCTGGTTTCCACTGATCTGCTGGGCCAACGGCTCCATGTAGAGGTAGAACAGGAGTGGAAAAAGCGGGCTCCCCTGTCGCGTGCCCCTGGCTATCGTAAAAGCATCAGACTTATAGCTGTTCACTCGGATAGTGGCCAAGGGGTGGCTATACCCACTAAGCACCCATTTACAGAAACGCCTTCCTATCCCACAGTGCCCCAGGGTAGTCATCGAATCGCTATGACGTCCTGATGCACGGAGGAGCAGGGAGGCCGAATTATATATTCAAGACCACTTCAGTATTATAACGGAAGTGAAGACTGGAACAAGAGACTGTTGCAGAGTGATCCGTATTTTCAAGATCTCCTGTAAAATTATAAACAGGTTCCAAGAAAAAGATGACCTAGCCCTTATATTTACGGTGGCTCCTCCGTTGCGCACATAGGCTCTACTGAATCAAGTACGAAGACAACCATTGAAAGATTATCAGTGCAAAGAATTTAAAACGTAGAGGGAAAGAACTATAATCCTCCGTTATATTATACCAGATATTGAGTCATTACTGTACAAAAGTCCTGAAGAAGGTGTGAAGATTTAGAAAACACCGAAACGCCGCGTCGACTGTTTCTGTTCATGTTTGACTCTACTATATAGTATCACTTCGCCACATTAGGTGGTTTTTAACTTTAATGTTTTTATCATGTTTTAGATTGTAACCCATGTCGGGAGGTAATAAATTGTTTTAATCTTTTTACAACCAACATAAATTTGATTGTTTGAGTTACTTTCGGTCACCCTTATATGAATGTCTATTCTCTGCCTGCCTTAATAAATTACTATTAGTGTATGAATATAGGGAGCATTACCTTCATATCCCTACCCCTTCGAGCACTGTCTTGTCTGGCCACGCCAGCCCACTACTGTTGAAACAGGGATTTTTTGTTTTCTGATAACAACACCCCCTTCCCTGCTATATGTACCAGGGGTACCTCCTTCTTTATATTTCACAGTCTTCAGAAAGGGCCAGTGTACCCTGTCGAACGCTTTTTCGGTGGCGACAGATAGCACCACACGCTCTACTGGTTGACCGTGTGCCTTGTCAAGGAGGTGGAGCAACCTCCTGGTGTTGTCGCTACATTGCCTCGTTGCCACAAATCCGGCCTGGTCAGGTTCAATTAGCCCGGGCATCAGCGGGCCAAGCCTGGTCACCAATATTCCGGTAAGGATCTTAAGGTCAATATTCAACAGGGAAATAGGCCTGTTCGAGGCGCAGAGCTTACCATCCTTCCCGGGCTTGGGCAGAACCACCACTGATACCATCAGCATCGTGGGGGGGCATCTCGGAAGTATCTATGATTGCGTTATATAATTTTGTTAGTATTGGGGCCAGGGACTGAACAGAAAGTTTTTTTTTAAATGGGCATGAACCCATCTGGGATGGGTGATTTGAGAAGCTTGAGCCTTGCAATGGCTGAAATTACCTCTTCAATTCGGATCGGCCTGTCTAGGAAATCGGCCTGAGGAGGTGACAGACGTGAGTGTGTTAAACCCTGAAAATATGTAGGAGGATTCTGCTCTGTTATCTGCTGTGCGGAGTAAAGATGGGCATAAAAATCTCTGAAGCCACGAGAGATGCCCTGCTCCCGGGAAAGTTCAAAGCCCCCCTCGTCTATAATCAGTGGGACAGCTGCTGCCTGGCAGTGTAAAACATTTGTTTAAGCCTGAGCGCCGCATATTTGGCTTGGTCCAAGTCTAAGCTGGCGAGTTGTGCTCGTGCATTCTTTAGTTGCCTCCATACTCACGGGCGCCTGTTCTTATGTGGATCCCCTCTAGTTCAGAGACCTGCTGTGAAAGCTTTTCCCGCCTCTCTTTGCTTATCATATTGTCTGCGGCAGATGTGGCAATTAGGTTGCCCCTAGCTACCAACCTCAGGAGTGAGAGTAGAAGGTGTAGACCCTTGACTGGGGGTGAAGATGACGCCACACGTCGAGCAACCCCAGGTTGTGTAACTATTGCTGCACATTGTCAGAGATAGCACCAGATTGTCCCTGCCTCTGAGCCGAGCGATCCCAACGCCCATCGAACACAACATTCAAGTCGCCCCCTAAGAGTACTTGTCCATTGGAGGAGGATGTCAGGTCCGCCACCGCCTCCCCAAAAACTCCTCTTGGCCCTCATTGGGGACATAGATGGTAGCCAGCGTGAGCTCACGCTGCCCCTCCATTAGCGAGAGTGACAAGAGTCTTCCCTTGATCTCAAGCACCTTTGCCCCTACAATCCCAGGTAAAGAGCGAGAAATGAGAATGGCCACTCCAGCTTTTTTAGTTGGGGAGGGAGGAGAAATATTGCTGAAGAATGGCCTTGGAGCGTAGCCTATGTGTATCACTGCGCATTAGGTGGGTCTCCTGCAGCAAGCAGATGTGTGCTTTGGAATTCTCTAGATAAGACAAAATGGGTCTGCGTTTAACAGAGTTACTGAGCACCTTCACATTAAGGGTCAGTATTTTAATACTCATCTGGGCAGGCGGGGTAGACACAGAATGAGGTACCGGGCGAAACACACCCTCCCAGGTCAGGCCCATGGTGACAACCTCCAGGATATCTCAACAAGACCAGTGTAGCAGGCATGCAGATAGGTTAAAGGATGTGTGTGGGGGAGGGAAGGAAACCCATAGTATACAAAAGAAACCCCAAAAAATAACATGAACATTGATGATGGTAGCTTGCAAGCAGTCAGTGTCCAAAGTATGCTGCTCCTGGGAGAGTAATTTAGGGTACCTGTGGTTTACGGCTTCGCGCTCCCCCGGGCATTGCCCAAATTAACAGATTGTCTAGGTCCAGCGGCTGACAAGAATTAGAGCTGTGCCTAGTATGCCCCTTCTCCAAGATCCGATCTTTCACAACTTTCGAGAGTGCGCTCATATCGGCACCTGGGGGAACTTATGCCATGAAGGTCGCTTCCGCACTGCTGAACAGATATTTCAGGGCACACAGCATACCCCACTTGATACGTTTCTCTGTATCCGCCTCAGACAGGCGATCCAGTCTCTCACTCCGGACTTCCCAGATGAACCACAGCCTTTAGAGCCGTTACAGTTAATACTTAAGTGTACGACAGCTAAACACCTTGTTTCTCAGATATATCAGGTAGTACACACACAGAGGGAGCTACCGCTACAATGACCCGCACACGATGGAATGAGGAATTGGGATTCGAGCTGACTGATGACCACTGGGAGTTCTGCTGCCTACAGACGGAGAGGGTCTCGGCCAGTAGTAGGCTTCGCATAACACTATAAATTCTTACACAGAATTTACTACACCCCAGCCAAGATGTACAGGTACCAGCTCAGAGATTCAGATAGATGCGATAGGTGTTGTGCTCCTGGAGCAGATTTTTTACATTTGCCGTGGGAATGTCCAGGGGTGAATGGATATTGGGTACAAGTATTTGAGGCTCTGACAATAATGATCAACACGCAAGTTGAACCCACCCCGCTGATGTCACTGCTCGGGTATGTTAAATCACTGCAGGCGACACACTGGAAGTTTGTTGCCCTGGCTCTGCTTATGGCAGAGAGGCTGGTGGCATGCCGCTGGGGCAGAGGAAGAGCCCCCAAATTTAAGGATTGGATTGCTGACTTAGTTACTTGTCAGGAGCAGCTCACCACATATGCCGAGTTACTGCCTAGTGCTTCAAGGCCTAGGGATATCTGGGCCCCCTTGACATGTTATCTGCTGGCACACCCATGTGACCCTCTATAGACAGACGAAGGGTTGTCTATGCAGTAATAGAACTGGAACTTGCATGGCATGTAGAAGGGCAGCCTGCCGGTTGGGTTGAGGAGACCAGTTGTGATATGTGTTAGGTTAAATAAGAATGACTTTGCCATACAAACACAGTACAATACAGGGATAATGTGATATCTAGTTGTGCTGTTTTCTTTTGAGATTGTGGAGTAACGAGAGGAGGCCCATACGCCAGCCCTGTCGAACAACTTACATAATGTGATATTTTTGGACATTTCATGTGTGGAAATTTCACATTGTATACATCATAGATGCGGACATGCCTTGTTTGTACAAATGAATGCTCAGAAGACTGTAACTGATGCTTGTTGTATGATTAAAACCTAATAAAAATAAGTTTAAAAAAAAGAATTAGAGCTGAGTTGTCAGGGCTTCTGCCTTCATGGGGCTAATCACTCTGCCGATGTCCCAGCGAGGGTCTCCAGTACTGCCTGTCGCTCTTTAACCATGGTGTCTGAATCAGCATGTGTGGACCAGCCAGGATATTTAATGGTGATCCACCAATGGCCCTGCTGGTGCCTGTGTGTAGAGTTGTTCTGCTGAGGCGTGTCTGCAGTAGGGGCCGCGATTCCATAAAGTTTGCACGCTGGGGAGACCTAATGTGTCTTAGTTCTCGCTTAATGTGAAAAATCTGTCTGAAGGGATGGCACAAGAGTCCTTGATACCGGCATCTCTAAGGTACGATGTGAGCGGGTGAAAAGATTTGCATTTGATCAGGGTAGAGGACACTAGGTCTTGGTATAATGTGGCTTGCGAGCCGTCATAGGTGAGATCCGCGCAGAGCCTCGCCTCCCTGAGTATCCACTCCTTTAGTTGGAAATCATGGACGTAGGGCAGGATATCTGCCGGAGGGCCGGGGCTGCCCATGCGCAGGCCTCCACTCCCCCCGCGGTGCTCCTTAGCGAGAGAGGCCCAACCAGGCCCGCCAAGCTAGGGCCTCGAGTGGATCGGGCCTGCTGGGGCTTTCACTTCTGCCCCCTGCGAGCGCTTACTCTGCTGCTCGAATGCCACTAATCAGCAGCGGGTGCTGCGCAGCTGTGATGGCCCCTCTGTTGCCGCTACATGGGACTATTAATATCTTGGATAGGTGCACCGAGCTGGGAGTTTGCCGTCGTGGCTTTATCAGGGTTTGGGCGTAATCCCCGCCGTGCTGTCCACGGCTCATTCTCGCCTCTCCCAGTGCCGCCGGCTCACCTCCTCCTCCCAGGAGCACTCTGCTTCCCTTTCCCAATCTTTTGATTGGGCTCCGGTGCCTCCGCAGCCCCTGGATGTTCTATAGCAAGCGGAACGGATGCGACCTATCGAGACGCCATCTTGGCCAAGATGTATGACGTTACAACGCATACTTTTACAACGCCTACCTTTACAATGCATTTTTTACACCGCAACATCCATTACAATGCATACCATTACAACACATGCCATTACAACGAATTCTTTGAAACTACCTTTACAACGCATTCCACTACAACGCATACTACATTTACAACGCATACCATTACAACGCATAACATTGCATTGCATGTAAGGTAAGTATTGGATAGTGTTGGGGTAAAAATTACTATTCTAACTCCAGGGGGTGCAACAGTAGGGTAAGTGTTGGATAGTGTAGGGGTTAAAATTACTATTCTAACTCCAGGGGGTGCAACAGTAGGGTAAGTGTTGGATAGTGTAAGGGTTAAAATTACTATTCTAACTCCAGGGGGTGCAACAGTAGGGTAAGTGTTGGATAGTGTAGGGGTACTATGTGTTGTAATGCTATGCGTTGTAAGGGTATGCATTGTAAAGACTGTGTTGTAATGACATGCGTTGTAGTGGTGTGCGTTGTAGTGTCATGCGTTGTAATGGTTGCGTTGTAAATGCATGCGTTGTAATGGATGTTGCGTTGTAAAAGTTTCGTTGTAATGGTAGTGCGTTGTAAAAGTTGCTTTGTAAAGGTTGTTTCCCTCTTGGCCATGCCCCCGGATTTTGTTTTTTTGTGGTTTGGTTCTATGCAGCTGAGCAATTATATAGGCGCCAGATCTGTTTCATAGAATTCGCATATGTACAATTTTTATGAATAGGCGCTATATCTATTTTATAAAATTTGCTTATCTACAATTTGTGTGCATTCTCACGTATAAGCTTCTTATACCGTGACCCGGGTGCTAAATCTATACACACAGTCATCCGTAAAAAGTCACATTTAGATAGGAAAATGCCAATGATTCTACTTGCTTACCCTGCAGTCTTTAGAAGCATCACTTTTCGTTGTAAAAAAGAGATTTCCTTAATTTGAGTTTCTAAAGATATATTTTTAACTTTCTTCCACGTGGAAGTAGTTGAAGCAGGATTTCGGCATAGCTGAGAATTAAACATCAGACGTGTTTTCATGTGAGGCAGGGATGTTTGAAGTTAAAAAGGGAGTATTTACTGCAGTGTGAAACTTCCACTTTTAAATGTAAACGAGTTTTGCCTATTCCGAGGCCGCAGATAATCCATCGGTGTTTACTCAATATTTTCCACTCTGTATACCCAGATGTCTTTCATGCTCTGTCTGATTATGAAAAACGCATTTAGAGCCAGTCACAAGTACATGTCGAGTAAGAGCTGAGCGGTCTGAAGTAGTTCCATACCCGGGCTCTTGGGGGATGGGAGATGCTACTTCACATCTCTCTGTATGTGGAACTTTTATATGTCTGGATTATTTGTAATAGCTAATGTGTATTGTATTCTGCAAAAGTAAGCTGTTGTCACTACATTTGATAGTTCTCAGGAGGTCACAATTAGTACGGGGTCTCGGGCACAATTGGGTTACAATAGGGCTGAGTAATAATGAAGGAAAGTAACAGAACGCCTATTTGTGAATGGCTCATTCATCCGAGGGGTTTTTCTTGGCGCTTGAAGCAAATGGCTATTGTGATCCGTCTCATTTTATTGACCTCGGGAGTATGACAGTAGGAGTGGCCCTACTAGGATTTTAATCTTAAACCATTTGATCAAACACATATCCCTTCAGTGGGTACATATTGGAAATGTGCAATTAACTCGAGTAGTAAACGTCTTATAGGCTCAATAATCACCATACTGTATTTGACAACATATGGAATGATTTACTATACAGAGATGAGCTCTGAAACACTATCGTCAGTAGTACATTGCTAGTTCCTTGGGCACCATATGTTGTATGTGATATGTGATGTTCCTCCTTCTTGTGCTCGTCTGCAAATTTGGAATTTAATTTTAGTGTAAGATTATTGTTATTTCTTTGCTCACACTTTTGCTTTGGAATTCCAACTTGGATGATATATCTGAAGTCTTTTCATTACTGTGAGTTATTTTAACTGTAGCACCGAACATCAAATGATCAAATAAACACATACTTACTTCAGGTAGAGTTGTATGGTAGAGGCACGCATGGCTACACCACACGTGCCCCTACCACCCAGCCCGAACCACAAATGCATCTTAACCACGCATGCTTTTACCATGCAATTTCGTTGTAAAGGCATGTATGATAATTACTTCGACCCCCCTGCCCTAAACCTTACATTATCAAACCCTACATGCCACCCCTCCCGCCCGGAGGACCAAAACCTGCCCTGAAAACTACCCCTTTCCCTCCCTTTTCCATCAAACCCTGTCCCTTAACATACACTATCCTGATCATCGATCCTCTTGCTCTGTCGCCAAAACTACCACAACCCCTTCCACTACCCTGAGGTCTAAAACCGTAACCTTCCAAAAATCCTCCACCAAACCCAGCCTTAAACCTGCCAAAATCCCCCCACCCTGGATCCTAAAAACCTGCCCCCTTCTTAAAGGTACCACAACCCTGCTCCCTGAGCCCAAAAAACCTGCCTCTTTCCCAAAAGTACCCTGACCCCCTGCCAAAAGTGACTGCCCCTCCTCCAAATGCGACCCCCAGACTCGGCCCCAACCCCACTTACCTGTCCAGAGCTTCCTGTTCCGACGCTTCTCCCCGAGTCCCTGCCAATCCTGAACACTGGAGCGCATCTGCCTTAAGCCCGCATATGCATGATTAAGGCACATGCGTTGTTCAGGCAAGCGTGGTCACGCTTGCGGTGTCCTGGGACGCGTGGTTTTGGCCGTGTTGTTCCGGATGTTCCCCTTCAGATAGGCCTTGCAAGCAGAATGATATTTCAATATATAAAATATACAAACAAAAGTCCAAAAATAGTGTTGCACAATTTAACAATGCTGGCCAAAGCTTTTCTCGCCTTTGGGCCTGATTACGAATTTGGCGGTGTGGAAGTGGGGCACAGTGCCACACCGCCAAAGTCGTCCACCGACTGGGGGCGCTAGAGGGCGCACAAGCTAATGGCCGCACTTTAGTGAGGCTCTGGCTGCCTGGTGAGAACCATCCTGATTTTTTCCTGTTACCCTGCGGGTGGCCGCCTGAAACTTCCAGCGAGTGTGGGCCTCCCTATCCTGCAGCTCCTGTCCAAGTTTGGGAGCGATCCGACGATCGGTGTTGGACTTAGCCGCTTGTGAACTTTGGCCGTGACACACTGTGGTGGAGAGCCGGCGCGCTTGCCTGGGCACCGTGTCACGCGAGGTCGGTGCTCGCCACGAGGCAGGTAGGCCTCAGAGTCGGAGTGACCTGCACGGAGTGCGCGGGACCTGCCGGGGCTCGGCGGACGGCAGCGACGGTGAGTCTCCCCCCTCTTCTGACCGCAACAACGTACAGGAGTGCTGGGTGGCGACCCTGAGACCTGCTAAGGGTGCGGGCGGGCCGGTAGCTACTGTCTGAGCCGGGAGGTGGCTGACCGGGACCCCGGCCTTGAACTGCGGATTGCCGGCGGTGCCACCGATCCTTGTGTGGGCTTGCTGCTTTTGGGGGCAGGGGGTCGAGAAGCGGTAAGAGGCCACTGGGGGTCGCAGGCGGCGACGGGACTGCGTGTGCTGCTGCCCGCTGGCGGCACGTTGGGCCCTCCCTCACCCCGCCGCCCACCACCCCCCAGTGCTTCTCAAGAAAGGACCTTCATTGCTCCTGTCCAGCGAACCGCTGCCCGCCACCCACACAACGTGGCCAGCTGAGGCCTCGCCCCCCCTCGTGTGCATTATCGACTGGCCTTAGTCACTGGAGCTGGGACAAAGCGAGGCGAGAGGTTCACTTAAGCGCTGCTGGCCTGCTCCTCACACGGGCGGCGCTGCCACAGGCGCAAACGCTGAACAGGAGGGCGCGAATGCACAAAGGATTGTCGAGGGGCTGTGAGCACCACGCCGATCGCCTCTCGCCGGGCACCTCAGGCCCCTACAGGCGAAGCACAATGGGCAAGAACGACAATAGACAGCCTAAAATCTCTTTTGAGCCTGCGGTCCCTAAGAAACAGCTGCGTAACACGACTGGCGATGGGGGAGCCCAAGGGCCATCAGGCACTGAACCCCCGTCCACGCCCATGGCCCCTGAGATGCGAGCGATGATGGAGGAGATGAGGCAGGGCTTCGCCACGATAGTGGACAAGGTGGACCGCCTGTCCTCCAGGATGGATGGGGTCGCGCAGAAACTGGAGGTCCATGAGGAACGCCTGACGGAAGGGGAGCGACGGATTTCTGCCTCGGAGGACACATCGACATCCCATGATGCGCGCCTCTCCAGAATAGACAACATTCTGCGAGTGATAGCGGCAAAGAATGAGGAGTTAGAGGCGAGGAGTAGGCGCAATAACATTCGCGTCACGGGTGTTCCGGAGTCCACCAACACTGGCCGTATGGAGGACTACGTAGAGAGAATACTCATCACTGCAGTGGGCAAGGAGGCCTTCTCCAGTCAATTCATTGTCGAAAGGGCGCACCGCTCCCTGGGCCCAAAACCCAAGCCAGGGGCGCAGCCGCGGCCTATTATCGCCCGGCTGCTTAACTACCGCGACACGGCGCTGCGTGCAGAGCGGATGAATCAAAACTTATCCTGTGATGGCGTACACTTTTCATTATACCCGGACTTTACGCCCCTGGTACAGGAGCAGCGGAAGAAGTTTTTGGATGTAAAGAAAAAGCTAAGGGACATGCAGGTGGATTACGCACTCCTCTACCTGGCACGACTCAGGGTGACCCATCAGGGCAAACAATATTTTTTCACAAATCCGCAGCAGGCGGAGGACTATGTCAGGAAACTCCGCGCTACTAGAACAGATAGGCGACATGAGGAGGATGGAGATGTGGACGGAGACCCAGCCGAGCATGCTGCAGACAGAGTGCCCTTTGGATACTGGTTGGTTGACCTCCTGTTGTTGTACTGACATTAGGTTTGGATCCTGTGGCCTATCCCAGCCTTGGATGTCCTGACCTGGATTGGGGAACTGGATTGCAGTCCCATCGCTCTGTGGACTGGTTGTGGGAAGGCGGGTGGGATCGTACACTGTGATCCAAGGTTGGGATTGTTATTGGAATGACCAGGATGGTGGCAATATTGCAGGAAGCAGCAGCTGATACATGAACGGCTCACTTGACTTGACTGGCATCTCCTCCCACTGGGGAGGCTGCCGCGAGAGACGTTGGTATGAAGGACAGGCCCTGACCTGCAGGGATAATGTATACCAGGCACCACCCCCCCCCTTCTCTGACTGTTCCCGTATGCAACATGCGGGGCGGGAGGGGTGTGTTGGGGTGTTTCGGTGTGTACCTCTGATGCCCCCAGAAGGGGATTCCCCACACGGTTCTTCTATGTTTTTTGAGTACTGGGTTCGGGGCGGGGGGGGGATATGGTACTGGCAAGTTTGGGTTGCTTCAGTGGGAGGGGGGAGGACTGGGAGCGTGGGAGTTGGGATGCTGCACGTGGGGGGTGGGGGGGTGTACGACTGTTGGGGTATGCGTTGTTGAGCCTAGAGATAGTGTTGCGGGAGTTGTTCATGGCATGAATGCAGAGGTTGATGTCAGTGTGATTGTGAGCGTTATTGGAGTGGAGTTGCGAATGTTCCGAACAGCGGAGAGATTTGTACGTGGTACGATAAGAGTGAGGGCTGGCGTCCTGGCCAAGGGCTGTTCTCAGGAGTACAATGATGAACATGGGTGATGGCGCCTTGAATAATGTCTCAATACTGTCCTGGAATGTTCGAGGCCTTAATGACCCCAGAAAATGCAGAAATGTACTTGCATATTTAGATAGGCATCATGTGAAGATAGCGTTGCTTCAGGAAACCCACCTGAAACCGCGGAGTGACCCTAAATTTGCAGGTAGATGGGCACTGGTGAGAGAGTTTTCCTCATATTCCACTTACTCGAGGGGTACAGTCATCCTGATCAATAAAGCATTGCCGTTCCAAAAGTTGGGAGCGAGGGTGGACACTGAGGGGAGGTATGTGATCCTTTGGGGCAGATTGGGCACTGATGTGATCATAATTGTGAATTGTTACGCGCCCAATATTGACACACCCGGCTTCTTCCTAGCATTGTGGGGTCATGTATTGGAGATCGAAGCTACACACATAATCTGGGGGGGGGGGACTACAACCTGTCACTGATTCCTGGGGCAGATAGGTCGGATGGGAGTGGACAGTACAACACGAAAGCTCGAGACACGCTTCAAGGCATATTGACTGAGGCAGGACTGATAGATAGCTGGAGGCACACGCACCCTACGACTAGAGAAGGCACTCACTTCACGACACACGCACGCTCATGGGCGAGGATTGATTACTGCTTTATCTCGCGTGGCCTGGCTGGGGGTGTCGTTCAGGTGAAACATCTACCTCGTACCTACTCAGACCACTGCCCTGTTTTGGCTATATTGGAGATGCCTGGATATGCCAGAGTGCGTCCGCCATGGCGGCTTTACCCCTCTGCCCTGCTTGACCCTATCTTTAAGCATGAACTTGGTGAGGAGATAGAAGCATTCTTCCCTAGAAATAAGGGGTCAGTCGATAAGGTGGAAATGATTTGGGAAGCCTTTAAGGTGACTGTAAGGGGCGTCACGATTACTAAGAGCTGCGGTATACTCAGAGACATAGTGCACACGCTGACTAAACTTGAATTGGAGCTTAAAGCTCTAGAGGCGGAGATGGTCAGACATCCTCGCCCTGACTTGGCGGAGGAATTTAGGACCAAGCTCTCGTCCTTTGAGGAGGAAGCTGCCAGGGAGGTGAAATTCCGGGGCAAATACTGGACGGCTAGGCGTTATTGCGAGGGGGACCGGCCGGGAAAGGTACTCGCGGCGCTCACGAGACATCAGCGCTATGCCACCCACATATTAGAAATCACTGATGGCAACGGCGGAACCTACCAGGACACTTAGAGGATACAGGACACCTTCCTGCAGCACTACAAACGGTTGTATTCCACGCAGCAGGAGGGCGAAGTGGAGTTCGGGAACTTCCTGGACGACATAGCACTATGTTGGCTGAGTGACAGCGACAGGGCATTCCTAGGTTGCCCATTCGAATTAGACGAGATTAGGGAAGCGATCATGTCCCTCAGCAATGGCAAGGCTGCAGGGTTGGACGGCCTCCCGGCCGAATTCTATAAGTGTTACATCGACATCATGGCACCGGTTCTAAAGGAAGTCTTTGAAGAGTCGCTGGAGGTGGGGATACTACCAGGCTCAATGAGGGAGGTAGCGATCACCTCACTTCTGAAACCAGGGAAAAACCCGTTAGATACCGATGCTTATAGACCCCTTTCGCTGCTGAATTGCGACGCAAAAATACTTGCTAAAGTGCTGGCGACTAGGTTGTCCCTGCTCATGACTACCCTGGTGCTACCAGACCAATCTGGATTTGTCCCAGGGCGAGCCACGTCGCATAACCTCCGCACACTGTTTTCCCTTATACCCACCATAGCACCTGAGTTGCCGGTCGCCGCTGTGTTTCTGGACGCCACCAAAGCGTTCGATTCAGTGGAGTGGGGCTATCTCATGGCTATCTTGAATAGAATGGGGTTCCCTCGGATATTCATCTCATGGGTGAAACTGCTATACACTTCCCCAGTCGCCAGGGTCATCATAAATGGTGTGCTATCTACACAGATGCCGATCACGAGAGGGACCAGGCAGGGCTGCCCCCTGTCGCCCCTGCTTTTTGCCTTGGCAATTGAACCATTGGCATGCCGGATTCGGCAGTTGCATAAGGCCAGCGCCTTTACCTGTAACCAAAGGCAGATAGGAATTTCCCTTTACGCGGATGACGTTACACTGTATGTGCGACACCCACAGCAATACCTTAATCCACTTCTAAGGGAATTTATAGTGTTTGGCGGCATATCCGGGGTGCACATTAATTGGAAGAAGTCGCAATTCTTTCCCCTCACGGCCTCAGTTGGCCACTTCCAATTGGACTACCCCCTAGAGTGGTGCAGCTCGGACCTAAGATACCTAAGCATTGAGATATCGCTCAATAAAGAGGACACTATCCGGTTGAATTACGGAGTGGCTATTTCACAATTGACCGACAATGTGACCCGCTGGTTGGCCCTCCCGCTCTCGATGGCAGGTAGAGCCTCCCTGATCAAGATGGTCATCCTTCCGCGTTTCCTATACCTATTCCAGAACATTCCCTACCACCCAGGGTCCTATTTTTTTAAGAGACTACGATCTGAGCTGCTTCGCCTCTTCTGGGGAGGTAAACAACCGCGCCTTAGCTGGGCCGTTTTGACACAGCCATTTGATAGGGGCGGATTTGATGTGCCTGATCTAGGGGCGGATTTGATGTGCCTGATCTAGAAGTGTACTATCTCAGCGCCCAGGCTCAGTATGCCTATCATTGGGTTAGCCCCGCTCCCTTTATGCCGCAGGTTGCTGCCGAAGATTGGATAGTGCACCCGCTTCCACTCAAAGGCATGCTCATGGGAATGGTTAGTGAAGTCGAGACGCCTGCTACCACAGTTACCTGTACTATTGACTCCTGGAGGAGAGTGACTAAACTGCTTGGAGCTCCCATGCTATATTCGCCTGCAATGCCCCTTGCGTACCACCCGAAGCTTTCACTTTTACTGGAAAATGGATTTCGGTCCATGTGCAAGCGCATCCACCTTAGTACATGGGGTGACTTGTTCCAGGACGGGATATTCCGTACCAAAGATCAGATGTTCCGGGCTAGCCCCCCGACACCGATGGAGGTGTTCTACTATATTATAAAAAACAGAAAGGGAGGTCTCCTCACAAATCCAATGTCGGGACGAGGAGTAAGGGGAAAACAAGAAATCAAAACAGTCCCTATCTTTAATTAAAAAAGAGGATAATACTATCTATAGTATGCCACCATAGCTCAAGAGATCCTTACACTTAAATCAACTCTAATAAATTATATACACAATAAGAAAACAATTTTGGTAAAATTTTGAACAATTTATTACAAAATATACAATGTTAAATTTCAATTACAGTGCCACAATGTAAAATATTAAAAAAGAGTGTCAGCACCCTACCAATGGTTCAATGGTGCACATATAGTAAACACACAAAATCAGGAATAAAAAAGCAATTAGCTATTAAAAACAAGTTGGCGACGCAGCGTTTCGGTTTTTAAGTTGACACCTTCATCAGGACAGGGTTCTATACAATAAAGAAACAACGTATTAACACAACATTTTCTTTGGAACACAGCTATGTTATCACTCTTTTGCATTTCTACCCATTGCTCTTTTTTACATTTGTATAGTTTATTATTAAGATCCTTATATTGTTGAGCAGAGAGACACACTTCCCACAAATACAATTTATTATACTAAGGTATAGTGATCAGTGAAACACATTTTCAAAAGATGCATGTTATACTAGGGCACAGAAGGCAGTGGCAGCTAGATCTCCTGAGCTATGTGGGAAGTTCAGAAATTGTGAACTTCGAGGTGAGTTACATCTCAAGTGGCAATACACTTAAAGGAACAGTCTAAAACTATTCCTAATTGTGTTATGTATGTAAGGCTGGGGTTTTTTACTTACTTTAAAAAAACGAACTCTTATAGCATTAGAGACGTTTTCCTCTGTATTCAATTCGAGGAAAGGGTCCTTAACTCATCCCAGGACACCATATACACGAATGGATGTAAACGATCAAAACATCTCTTTGTGTCTGAAACCACAAAAACCTTCCTTCAAGTTCATATATTTATTAATGTAGGGTCTCTGTACACATTAGCACAATAAAGGTTTGTAAATTACCTTAATTTTGTCATGGAGTTTTCTTTATATGAAGGAAAAAGGAGCCACCGTTATGAGGGACTTTTTTGAAGTTCCTTTAAAAAATTAAATAATGGGGTGTAACTATTTATACTTATATTCGAGAAAATTAAATTATTTGGTTACCAATTGCATTTCTCCATAGGTGTAGAGCACTTACCCTTGGGTAGATGGGACCAGCATAAAATGTAGCACGTGACTGGATGGCGTCAGGTTCTTTTTTGAAAAAGTGCTGTTTTACTTGTTAGCTCTGTTCGGGGGTTTTATTCTCAATTGACCGCCCTAGAAAAGACATATATTGGTGACGGGTCTATCAATTCCCGCTTCATTTTTACATATTTATCAGTATCCGACATGTATGCTCCCTAAGGGAACATGCCGTGTCACAACTTAAAGCAACCTGGTCTAATCTTTGTTTGTGCTTCAAGACTCTTATTTGCGAGTGCCGGTTAACTGAGCCTCCCATATTGATTAAATTTAATTTAACACATGCGGAATTATTGTTGTGTATATATAAAGAATCTAAGGGTTTTATACAGTCTTCATTTCACACACATTGTAAAAAAACTTGTATTTTATTGTAATCCCCGAGGCCCAGTTTAATTTCCATGTGGGCATCAGAATATCTACAAGCTAACACCATGACGCGGTCTTGGTACGCTATTGTATGGTGTGATAAAGATGAAACAATCATATTGGCCGCTACACATAATTAGAAACACGAGCGGCTAAGGCAAGTACGTCTATAATGACAGCATGCCGAGGTTTCTCAGTACACTAGTGCCCAATCGTTTCAGGCTCCCTCCCATTTTGGGTTCTTTCTCGCTTACCTTACGTCCAATATTCGGCCTCCCTGCTCCTTTTTCCACTCCTTATCGTCAGGTTGCAAGTGCACACATCCTGTGTGTTTGTATTTAAGTATTTCCGGTTCGCGGGTTTTTTAGTGAAAAACTTGTGAGACAGCCTCGGGTCCTTTCTACGTATTGCGGCGTGCAACACTTATGAAGAACTACTGTGGTAGTTTATTATTAGTGTGCGACTTGTATGAAGAACTACTGTAGTAGTTTGTTGTTGATTTACTCGGTTCTGCTACTATAGTGTTGTAATATAAAATTACTCTCGTGATTTTAAATATCCGCTCTAATTAAAGGACACTCATCCAGTGGAATCCTTTAATTAGAGCGGATATTTAAAATCACAAGAGTAATTTTATATTACAACACTCTGAAAGAATTCCAATAATATAGTAGCAGAACCGAGTAAATCAATAACAAACTACTACAGTAGTTCTTCATACAAGTCGCACACTAATAATAAACTACCACAGTAGTTCTTCATAAGTGTCGCACGCCGCAATACATAGAAAGGACCCGAGGCGGTCTCGCGAGTTTTTCACTAAAAAACCCGCGAACCGGAAATACTTAAATACAAACACACAGGATGTGTGCACTTGCAACCTGACGATAAGGAGTGGAAAAAGGAGCAGGGAGGCCGAATATTGGACGTAAGGTAAGCGAGAAAGAACCCAAAATGGGAGGGAGCCTGAAACGATTGGGCACTAGTGTACTGAGGAACCTCGGCATTCTGTCATTATAGACGTACTTGCCTTAGCCGCTCGTGTTTCTAATTATGTGTAGCGGCCAATATGATTGTTTCATCTTTATCACACCATACAATAGCGTACCAAGACCGCGTCATGGTGTTAGCTTGTAGATATTCTGATGCCCACATGGAAATTAAACTGGGCCTCGGGGATTACAATAAAATACAAGTTTTTTTACAATGTGTGTGAAATGAAGACTGTATAAAACCCTTAGATTCTTTATATATACACAACAATAATTCTGCATGTGTTAAATTAAATTTAATCAATATGGGAGGCTCAGTTAACCGGCACTCGCAAATAAGAGTCTTGAAGCACAAACAAAGATTAGACCAGGTTGCTTTAAGTTATGACACGGCATGTTCCCTTAGGGAGCATACATGTCGGATACTGATAAATATGTAAAAATGAAGCGGGAATTGATAGACCCGTCACCAATATATGTCTTTTCTAGTGCGGTCAATTGAGAATAAAACCCCCGAACAGAGCTAACAAGTAAAACAGCACTTTTTCAAAAAAGAACCTGACGCCATCCAGTCACGTGCTACATTTTATGCTGGTCCCATGTACCCAAGGGTAAGTGCTCTACACCTATGGAGAAATGCAATTGGTAACCAAATAATTTAATTTTCTCGAATATAAGTATAAATAGTTATACCCCATTATTTAATTTTTTTAAGGAACTTCAAAAAAGTCCCTCATAACGGTGGCTCCTTTTTCCTTCATATAAAGAAAACTCCATGACAAAATTAAGGTAATTTACAAACCTTTATTGTGCTAATGTGTACAGAGACCCTACATTAATAAATATATGAACTTGAAGGAAGGTTTTTGTAGTTTCAGACACAAAGAGATGTTTTGATCGTTTACATCCATTCGTGTATATGGTGTCCTGGGATGAGTTAAGGACCCTTTCCTCGAATTGAATACAGAGGAAAACGTCTCTAATGCTATAAGAGTTCATTTTTTTAAAGTAAGTAAAAAACCCCAGCCTTACATACATAACACAATTAGGAATAGTTTTAGACTGTTCCTTTAAGTGTATTGCCACTTGAGATGTAACTCACCTCGAAGTTCACAATTTCTGAACTTCCCACATAGCTCAGGAGATCTAGCTGCCACTGCCTTCTGTGCCCTAGTATAACATGCATCTTTTGAAAATGTGTTTCACTGATCACTATACCTTAGTATAATAAATTGTATTTGTGGGAAGTGTGTCTCTCTGCTCAACAATATAAGGATCTTAATAATAAACTATACAAATGTAAAAAAGAGCAATGGGTAGAAATGCAAAAGAGTGATAACATGCTGTGTTCCAAAGAAAATGTTGTGTTAATACGTTGTTTCTTTATTGTATAGAACCCTGTCCTGATGAAGGTGTCAACTTAAAAACCGAAACGCTGCGTCGACAACTTGTTTTTAATAGCTAATTGCTCTTTTATTCCTGATTTTGTGCGTTTACTATATGTGCACCATTGAACCATTGGTAGGGTGCTGACACTCTTTTTTAATATTTTACATTGTGGCACTGTAATTGAAATTTAACATTTTATATTTTGTAATAAATTGTTCAAAATTTTACCAAAATTGTTTTCTTATTGTGTATATAATTTATTAGAGTGGATTTAAGTGTAAGGATTTCTTGAGCTATGGTGGCATACTATAGATAGTATTATCCTCTTTTTTAATTAAAGATAGGGACTGTTTTGATTTCTTGTTCTACTATATTAGACTTCGTCAGGGTATGCGGGACATACTCCCCAGCTTCCCAGAGGAACCGGGGACAGTTCTGCCTTTGCATGTGTTATTGGTGTCGGATGGAAGACATTTGGTGTCAAAACTGTACGCTAACATCCGCGAGCAGCGGTCACCGGCTGTGTCCAAGGCGAGGGTTGACTGGAGCTCTGAACTAAATGTTGAACTCACTGACGAGCAGTGGAAGTATTGCTGCTCGGTCACGGTAAACATTTCGTCCAGCTGTCGATTGAAAATCATTCACTACAAGTTTGTACAGAGATATTATTACACGCCGGTCCGGAAGCTGCGATTTCACCTCTCAGAGGACGATAGGTGTGCACGATGTCATATGGAAAGCGCGGGCTTTCTTCATTTGGCCTGGGAGTGTAGAGTGATACAGGAATATTGGACGCAGGTACATGCTGCGCTCCAAGTCATGATTGCAGGCCCTATTCCACTGGATCCGGTGGTGATGTTGCTGGGGTATACTAAGGACATACCCAAGTCGGACCGTCGGTTTGTGGATCTCGCGCTGCTCCTCGCTAAAAGGAGGATTGCTTGCAAGTGGGGGAGAGGCAGGGCACCTAAGTTTAAGGAATGGTTGGACGACCTCACATACTGCCAAGACCAACATGGCATCTATGCAGAATTGTTGCCCGTCCGCTGTAGGCCCAGGGATTTTTGGTCCCCTCTGCAGCTTTACTGGATGTCCCAGGCGACTCACAGTGATACTTCTGGGGATGAAGGTCAGTTAGATGGTCCCTGAACGAATGGCTGTTGTATGGTACACTCGCAATACTACTTATTGCCTTCTAGGTGGGAACAGAGTCCCCCTTGCTTGGACAGGGACGGGATGCTCGGCGCCGGAATGGGGATGAAAGCATTGGACACTTGCGGGTCATGTGCTGCTACATACAGAACACACCTTTCTGGTCCTCCCGGCATCCTACAACAGTAGACCAGTAGGGATTATGCATACACACTGGATCCTACGGCTAGACTCGGGTGGGGTTGACCCTGGCATGGTGGGGCACTAGACTCCGCCTTCAGACAGTTCACACTCAGATTGCATCCACACTGAACGCTCACTGGGGCGTCGCGAGAGTCCACCTTCCCAGCCACACATATGACACACTGCTATACACAGTGATACTGACGACCGACTGCTAAGGATTGAGATAGCCGAGGGCGGGGGGCTATGCGACGCCTCCCCTTCATGATATGCACTACACCTGTATGTGAGGATACTGTAATCTCCCTGCTCCTTGCAACCCTGAATATGTAGGAGATGTGCCCTGACACAGATGCCTTCCCACTACTGGCTACTGAGAAATATGCTAATGGCCGGCCTAAATGTGATGTACCAGCCCGTGTAAATGTATGCTTCTCAAATGACTGTACCACAAGTAACATGCTCTCTTGAATTGTTTGATGCTGTAACTGTCATGAATCTCTGTTGACCGCAACTAATAAAGGTTTAAAAAAAAAAAAAAAAGTCGTCCACCGACTGTCCGCCAGATTACAAATTGTAATCCTGGGGGGCGGTCCAGCAGCGGCAGGCCCATGTCGCTTCCTTTCAAAGGCTCATAGGAGAGCCTTAGAAAGGCAGCGCCGTGGGCCCGCTACAGTGCGTTCCAGCACTGCATGGTCTGTAAAGTCCATGTGGGCTGGAACTGTGGGTGGATGCAGATAGGGGAGCACACCATGTGCCCCCCTGCATGCATTCCAAGGCACTGAGGGAACAGGGGCCTTGTAACCCCCCCCCAGCAGTTTCTTGGCACGAGAACTGCCTTGAGACTTTTGGTGGTGAGGAAACTTGTAATATGCTTGGCGGTGCTGCAACTACACCACCAAGCATATTGGAGCCCTCAGACCACCGCGCCAATGCCAGGGATTTTGGATGCCTGGCCAGTTGCAGCAGTCCCATGGAGATCTGACTGCCATACTTGTAATACGGCGGTCAGACCACTGGTGCTGTGGTCCCAGACCGCCACTGCACCGCCACCATGAGTTTGGCAGTCCTTTGGATCTCCAAGCTTGTAATTATGCTGTTAGTTATATGTATGTGCATTTGAATTTCTGCTAGTTTTTTTTATTAGATTGTGTATGTAAAGCTCAACATTCATCAAAGTGCAGGGTTTCTTAGTGTCAAGAGCTAACGTAAAGACATGAAAAATGAGAAGATATGTGAAAGTTTACATTGTTTAATTAAGAATGATACACTCCCACCTATTTTAACAGTTTACAATATGCTAATAGCACACTATCTTGTTTTCTGATCACTCATCAGTATTATTCAAAGCCCCCCCACGAGATATGGTACTTATTGTTATGCTCTCCTTGTTTGTATGTTGTTGTTTCTTGTTCTATAAACCATAAATGATCATTTAGCCTTGTGTAAAGTTCTGTGTCACCCATTCATTCTGATCAGCACTATAGAAAACTATTAAGAAATACATATAAATACATTATTTCTGAATACATACATACATTAGATTGAGTTTGAGACACCAACTCCATAAAATGAAAAAAAAGATGTCCACCACTAAGGTGTTGATTCTAGAATCCTTTAATAGCTAAGCATTAGAGGACAACAACCTCTTCCTAGGTACGTAGAGTTGAAACTATTTTATGTGAAAATGGGGTTCATAATCATAGTACATAAGATGAATCAACAGGCGGTTATTGTAACATGTTATGTATATAGCATCTGTATCAGAAGAGTCGCCCCATGAGTGTGCACCTATTAGGCAGCAACTGACTGCCTCTTCAGAGTTTGAGAGCATAGTATGGAGAGCTTGGAAATCACCTTTATTATGCAGTTTTTACCGTTCATGTCTTTACCATGCATGCTTTTACCAAGCATAATGGTAAGTATAGGTAAGTATTTTAGGTAAGTATGGTTTTATTTTTTTTAAAGTATTTAAAATGATGTAAAAAGAGTGGTGGACATTTGAAAAATATTTTTTAAATATAAAATAAATTAAAATGTTGGGGGTTTACTCCCTCTCCTTTTAAAAAATATTTATGGAACATTCAGTACTATTATTGTTTTGGAATAAAGGGGTGGTACCTCATTAACTGAATATTGATTTTAATACTAAGTAATGATAATGTTTAGGTGATGAAAGTAAAAGGGGAGTGGGGTGTTAATTATTACTCACTTAGTAATTTTAACTCTAGAAGGGACAGAATCCTTCATAACATTCCCCTAATCACGGAAGAAGTCTTACTTGAGTTATTTGGGAAAGTGAAATCTGGATCCTCACTATATCCAGACTCTCCCCACATTTTGGCAATGGGTAGCTGTTGTACGTATTCCTGCTGCTCAGCCTAGAATGGTTGGTGTGAGAGCTTGTTAGAATGTTGAGTGTGTAAGACTGTCAGTTGGATGGAGGGCTGAGTGGCAGGAGGCTGCTCCTGGTGGGGTTTTATCCTCTTCTTCTTATCTTACCATCTTACCTGCAATAAACTACTTACAAGGAACTTCAAGGACTACGCTACATTATATACAACATTTTGGCGACGTTTTGGACCTACAAGTACCACTTTAAAAGGAACTGAAATTTACATGAAAGAAATATTCAAGAAAACACAACAGTAACAGAGGACTCGTAGAAACAATGTAAAATACTTTACAATTTAAACTTTTGTTTCATCTTTCTGGCACCACAAGTCCCCACCAGTGACCCTGAAATTGGTCGCCCTAAGCCTTAAGAGTGCCAGATCAAGGTGTCAGGATAAAGGTCAAAAGCCAGTATAACAATCACGCAGTGAAGTCATGAGTACTGGCGTTGTGAGCTGAGAAGTTTTGAGCTTTAAAGTAGTATTTGACACCAATTACGAGAAGCTACAAGTTATTTGTTTTTGGACGAGGCTATCACTCATGTGGCATGTACTGTGAGGGGTCGCCCTGATGTCCTGCATCAAGTCTGCAAGATTTTCACCAACTGTGATTCCTTATTTAATCTACACCTAGCCTCAGCCCTTGAAGACACTTGAGTCAAGTGGTCTGAATAGGAGACCCTTCGACACACGAGAGGAATTTGAGCAATCTGTTGTGGGAAAATCAGCATCCTTGGTGAGCTTGATACCTCAGAGGAGTGTACATGAACGGCTGTCTTGTTTGGGGGAAAAGACACCTCTGTGAGCAGTTACATGCGTTAACCAAGTCGCGCTCTTCTGTTTGGAAAGTGAACAACTTTTGTTTTCCTGTGGGGACATCGATACCTGCTGCGTTGGTTTCACGGATAGAGAACAGCGCAGTGTGGGCCATTCACTCCGTGTTTGTTTGTTTGAGCAGCAAGCAACACAAATCAAAACATAATTAAAGGACTGATACTTATTGAGACATCCCGGTTTTCATCGCAATTTTAAGGAAAAAAACTGGTAGCTTTACTTTCATTGACACTGTGGTGTCCTGGCCTAGGGCTGGCCTAGGGCCTAGAAATTAGGAACGCAGGACACACGTGCTACGTTTGTGGCTAGTAGCTAACTGACCACGCCCAGGGCCCTGGGCTCTTTATTAACAGGGGGACGTTCACGTTCACGTATGGGCTCTACCAAAGCCCCTTCACGCCTGAGGGGCGAAGCATGCAGAGACAGTGGGAGGGGGCGTGTGCTGCAGTGGTACACCCCACTGGCAGCAACACTACAGACACTAGCGAAGGTGAGTGGCTCTTTTTTTTGTGGGGGTCATTAAACAACTATTATGTGACCGTTTGCTATACTTCGCGCAACATTCAAATATTCAAATGTACACAGTTTGCGCTATCACGTGCTTGTCACCTCTTCATGAAGGGCAGCTCGGGAACCTTTTGTGACGTCTTCTTTCGTTGCAAGGCGATCTTCTTTGCTGCCTTTGCAGTTTGGCAACATAAGCGTGCCTGAAGCCACTCTGTAGACGTAGGTTCAACGTGCCTTCATCTTGTGCATGGGACCACATCAAATATTGACTCTCTATTGGTGATTCAGGTCGTTAATCTTCATTAAAGTATGCAGCATTTAAGTGGTGATTTATACCGTCATGGGATCGAATTGGCGTCTTCAATTTCTTGTGGATTTTGGAAGTACTGTCTTGAATTTTAAATTATCTTGTCCCTGGTACAGCACCCGTGATGCTTTATATGTTGATTTCTTCAGCCAACTCAAGTGATACTTCGCTCACTGGTGGCATTACATGACTTTCACTGTTTCAGGATGGCATCAAAATCTTGGGTGAGATATCGCTCACCGGAGCAAAAGACTTTATATTTAATTAACCTATTGCTGCAGTACTATGTTTGTGGGGATGGTTGTGGCATGTTGAATTTTTTCTGTCATTATTTATTCATTTTAATTTTTTTGATTTGGGGTGTGCATGAAAATGACAGTAGAATATTAAGTTGAATTAGTTTATTCACTCGCTTTTATGTTACATGAGATGACTGTTAGGTTTTAAGTCACTCATTATTTTTATGGTTGTGCATGAGATACCTGTTAAGTGTTAAGTCACTCCTGCTTTCCTACTGTTCATGAGATGACTGAGAAGTAGTTTTAAGTCCCTCATTGCATATATGGTGTGTGGATGTTTATGTTGCGCATGAGATGGCTGGCAAACGTAAGCCACTCATTACTATATTGGTTTGCGTTTTTGGAATGACTGCTTTGGTATGGCAGTGTGTGAACAGGTCACCTGATGTTTTATTTATTTATTTATTTGTTTGTTTTGTCAAAATGAGAATGTGAGCCCGTGACCTGAACGTGTGTGTGCGTGACATAAGTGATGTGACTGTTTTCACATTTGTACGTTTTGTGTCTATATTTGGTTGATCCTGTCACGCCATGAGTTGGGACCCTTTTGCCTCTTGCTGACCTGGCCAGTCGGTTTGTTTGATTTTTTCGGTTTTGTGTGCTGTGTATTGGCATGGTGGTGTGTTGGTTATTTCGATTTGGGTGTAAAGTCTGTGGGACATTTGTCTTTTGTTTGAGAAAGTGAGAAGGTGGTGGTGAATGTAATTTGCTGGTTTGAGTGAGTGAATGTTAATTGCTGAAGTTGCATGATTTTATTTGTTCTCCTCAATTCTATTTCTATTTATTGTTTATCTATTAAAGAATGGAGATGTGTTGTACTTATTCCTGCTGCTCAGCCTAGAATGTTTGGTGTGAGAGCTTGTTAGAATGTTGAGTGTGTAAAACTGTCAGTTGGATGAAGGGCTGAGAGGCAGGAGGCTGCTCCTGGTGGGGCTTTATCCTCTTCTTATTATCTTACCTACAATAAACTAATTACAAGGAACTTCAAGGACTACACTACATTTTCCCCTTGATTCAGGAATGACTTAATCTGTCAATGTCCACCAGAATAGTCCCACAAAAACGGAAGCATGCAGTGGTCAAGCCTTTCTTGAAAGAAATGATTTTGACACCGCGTGTCCAAGGAACTTCAGATCAATATTGATGCTCCCAGTGTTCGGGAAAGTCCTGGAGAAATATGTCAATCAGCATGTTTCTATACAACTGGAAGACAATCAGCTTTTGGACAACTCCCAGGGCGGATTTCGCCCAAAGTACAGTACAGAGTCGGCGCTACTTGGAGCAACTGAGGAGCTACAATTAATCCTAGACAAAGGAGGATCAGCAACCATAATCCTCCTCAACCTGAGTGCATCATTTGATACAGTCGACCACAAGACTCTGGCACTTAGGTTGAGGGAAGTTGAAATAAAGAATTCTGCTTTGGAATTGCTGCTGTCTTTTTTAAAAGACAGAGCATTCCAGCTGTTGGAACCCCCTGCTAATTCTGAGACAGTCTCTCTTAAATGTGGGGTTCCGCAGGTCCCAGTACTCAGCCCCACTCTTTTTAATACTTATGTGAGACTCCTGGCATCCTTTGTTAAAGAATTTGGACTATCACTTGTGTCCTATGCTGACGACACACAACTTGTCGTTTCCCTCTAATCTGGCGAGGTAGCTCAGTCTCAGTTAGGCCCCTGCTTGGAGTACATGGCACACTTAAAGGCTAGGTACTCTCTGAAATGAAATGGTAGACAAAACTAAACTAATGGTCGTAAGAAACAACCCTCCCCCAATAACATCATTAGGCTGGCCAGACAGCTTGGGGACCCGGCCGGTTCCGTCATCCCCAATTAAAAGCTTAGGGATGTGGCACAATAGCACTCTTTCAATGGAAACCCAAGCCTACAAATTGACCAGTGAATGTTTTGTCATGCTGAAAATTCGGGCACCACTGCCAATGTCATGGAGGAGAGTGGTAGTCCAGGTCATGATTTCCTCATGCCTGGACTATGAAAACTCCCTATATGTGGGGTACCCTAAAACAGTTCAAAAAAGACTCCAGATGCTGCAGAATGCTGTGGCCACAATCATCTATAAAATACCTAAATACTCATTTGCTAAGACAACCTTGACTTCCCCAAACTGGCTTCCTGTGGAGCATAGAATCAAATTCAACACTCTTTGTCTAACACACAGCGCGATAAACGGCAAAGGTCCTCAGATGGTCAGAGCTCTAGTGACCTGTTATGTTCCGAATAGAAAATTAAGATCTTCTCACACTGGCCTTTTGACAGTTCCACTGATCTATAAGGCTAAATGTGGTGGAAGATTGTTCGCGCATCTTTACCCCAAACTGTGGAACTCAATGCCAATCAGTCTGAGGATGGAGCAGGACGAAGTCAGATTCAGAATGCGTCTTTAAACCTGGCTATACCCCTAACAAACATAGGTATTTTGGAGTTCCATAAGTGCTTGCTTCATCTCTCACAGAGATGGGAAGCCTTGGGGGGGCTAAGCGCTCTATAAGATTAGATAGGAGTATTAATACCATTATTCTTTAGCAGCGGGATATAGGGGGGCATAGAGGTAATCAGTGGGGAGCATATTAATGATCAGGTATTAATTTTAATACATGACCAATAATGGCAATAACATATTTAAAATATCTGATTTTTTGAATATTGGGAGCAGGATATAGGGGATATACCGATAGTAATTGGGATAGTGTATTACTACTCGGGTATCAATTTAAATAGCTGAACATTAAAGTTAATAAAACATATATTAAAATATCATTTTTAAGTTTTAATGAAATATTTTTTTCTACAAATATAAATACATTTTTAGGAGCTGTATGAGAGGATATATAGGCAATATGTGGGGAAGTGTATTGATACCTACATATTATTATTATAAATACCTGATTGTTTTTTAATTTATTTTCAATTAATGTTATAGCCATAATGTTTTATTTTATTGAACATACTGAACAACAATTAACAACATTTTTTAATTAAATGATGTTAATTTGATTAAAAAAACAAATATGCCTTGTAAAACATTTAATATAGATTATTGCAACATTTCTAAAATAAGGAAAACATGTTTTGTAAATCCATTTAATGATTTTCTACAAGTTGTAAAGAAAAGTATTCTGAATGATTTGAAATCTTTTGAAAACATCTTTATTAAAAATATGTTTAAATATAATATTTTTTACTCATTTACACATTGTTAAATAAATAAATGCTTTCTATTCATTTCAATGGAACAAATGTACAAATGTACTTCTTTTTATTTTTTATTTTGCAGCCATTTATTTTGACGTACTTGGTTTTGCATCTATTTCTACAGTAGATAGGTCATCTCAGTCAAGGTCAGGAGTGGGGTTAAGCCGGATACATTGATTTTAATTTTTGCATTTAGCAATTCAATATTTTTTCAAGAATTGGAGTTCGAATGAGGTCCACATAAAATCTGAATTGTAAAATAAATGGAATGGATACAATTAATGTAAATTAAAAAGATATAAAAACTTTTTGACAAATGTAAGGAAATGCCTCTTTTTGCATGTTCACCGCAACATTTTTGGACTGATGTTGCTGGTTTTTCAACTCTGAGAGTGCACTGAGGCTTGCTAACCAAATGTCAGTGCCAATGTTCTAACCCTGTACAAAAGATATGTTAAAATGAATATACCCAATTAGCAAGTACTGTCTTACCTATAAGTCCCTACTTTATAGTACCCAGGGTACCAAGGGCATGTAAAGCAGAGTGTTCACCAAGGGCTGCAGCACTGTTTGTGCCACCTTGAGGTAGACATAGGACAAAATGCATCCCAGCCTGCCACTGCAGACTCAAAAGTCAGTGTGTACGGTGTTAGTTTGACTTTGCATTACAGCTAATGGCAAAGTCACCACTTCCCTTAATGATATATGTAAGTCTCCCTTAAGGAAGGACAATAGAGCCCAATAGAAGGGTGCTGTATTTTATTATATATTTTTCATATGCCTTAGCAGCAACACCTCCAATTTGTCGTTTTGCTGTGGAAAAGTTAGTAGCCTTGTTAGGCCTGTCATCCTTTGGCATGGTTTTCCCTGTATTTTTGCTTCTTACCTCCTGTTTTTGACTGTGTTGAACTTCATTTTTGCTGGTTTTAGGATCTTGGGCACTTTACCACTGCAGACCAGTTCTAAAGTGCATGTGCTCAGTGGCTTAAATGATTGGCATATTTGATTTACTAGTAAGTCCCTAGTGCAGTTCACTGTGTGTGCCTAGGCCACCCATATGAGTAGCCGTTCTAACCTGGCTCAGGCCTGCCACTGCAGAGCCTGTGTGCGCATTTTTAAACTGCCATTTTGACCTGACAAGTTCACCTCCTTGCCATGCCTAAACCTTCCCTTTTATTACATATATGACAACACTAAAGTAGGACCTAGGTAGCTCTAGAGGCAGGCTGCAGTGTACCTAAAAGTTAGGACATGTATTTGTTAGTTTTAAATGGTAGTGAAAAAGTGCTAGATGAATTTTTCACCACAAGGACTATCTTTCCCATAGGTTAGCATTGGAGTTGCCTTGTAACGTACTACAAGTGTATCTTCGAATTGGGAGCAGATAGAAAATTGGAGTTTGGTATCTGTGGGCTTAAAATTTAACAGCACATGTTTTAATGAAATTGTTTTTTAAATGCAGGTCTGAAAATGGCACATTTAGAAAGTTCTAAATTAATTTAAGTACTCCACCTAATCCAGTTTTTTAAACCATTTCTCTTCATTCAGCTCTTGTTCAATTATCCACACTGAGAGTGTTATGCAAATTTTCATGTTTCTTATATTCAAGTTGGGCCCTCTGGACCTCTATCCCAGCAATACGGTAGACGCAAATCTGTCCAAGCCAGTGTTTTTGTTAAAAGCCCTATGCATTTCGGGCAACTGGTGCCCTTCATCAGGGGTCATTGAAAATGACACAAAAATAACTGTAAACACCATTGTTGTTTAAATCGTAACTTGACATTTTACAAGATAAACGCTTCCAGATACATTACTTTCTCAAAGTGCAGTATTACAATGCATTATACATTAACCCCTCAAAACAGTAGTGCTAATGATGGCCCTCTATTAGCTTGTCAAACTAATCTGTACGCTAAAACTTTCCTCATCCTTCTATATGTTCGTTAAATAATCGTCTTACTCTTCTTGCCACTAATCGACATTAATCTCGCATTCACCCCCGTTATTCCTCTCCCTCTCTGTTCACCCCTTGTTTACTCCAGTTTTCCTACTCTACCTACAACACACTTTCACAAACTTTCTAATATTGTCTCAACAAACATAACCCAATAACTAGTAGTATGAAAATTTAATATCCGTGCTCCCATCCAGTCTCTCAATACGTGCTACTTCCATGTCTTTCCTTGCCAATCACCATTCATCATCTGCAAACCAAATAAAATAAAATAACATATATCTCACTCTTCAAACGCACATCACATTCTCTCACCTTACTCAGAGGGTCATGCCTCGATCCTTATCCACTCAATCTAGTTGCTTACAACCCCTAAAACATTCACAGGCCTCCCGCTTTTTTCATTGCTGTAAAACGTCTCAATTACGTCCCACTCCTTACTGTCTCCCCCTGCCTTTTCAGAACGTGTCACAATCCATTAAATCTGTCATACTTATCTCTTTGCTATGCTCTAAAGTTATCCAAAAGGCCATTCTTTATAAATTATACTTCATGTGCTGTCACCGGCAAACGTTATTCATACCTGTCTCACATCTTAGAAAGCAGTCAGCCTCATCAGCCGTTCCGTAAAATGATTGTTTCCTCCCATTCTCCCAACCCTGTTTTACCTGCATCGTCTCTTCCTTTTCTCCTCCCGATTGGTCAATTGTTAAACCTATTTACCTCTCGACTGAGCCATCAGTACTACTATGCAAATTACTATTCAACACACTGCATGTCCCAGAATGCACTGCTTTTGTGCAAGCTCCAATTCAAAAATCCAAGTTTCACTAAATTTTACGGTAATTATTATCTAAAATATACATTTGCCGTCCAGTAATCATGAAGGTTAAAAGTTTGTCTCTGTGTAATCTAAACACCGGCTTGTCTGACGAACCACGATGTTTCACCGCAAGTGTGGATACATGCTGTATTGTATCTGTTTCTATTTCCTCCATTGTTTTAAACTGCGAGTGCTATCCAAATGCAGGGCATTTTCTTCGAGAATTCAACAGTGGGGGTAGGATGCACACCTTTCCTTATATTTATCCAAATTTGTCCATTTTCTTATCAGAGTGCATGCAGATTGGTTGTGTGCCATGCCCAATTGGCACCAATGTAAACAATATGACATGAAGTGGGGCGTCATTTACGCCCCTACCAATTGCACAGCTAGGGTGCCTTTTTGGCTGTATTTTATTCCAAATTAATCTAAGTACTCCAAGTAATCCAGTTTTTTAAACCATTTCTCTTCATTCAGCTCTTGTTCCATTCGGTGTGGTTAATTGAACAACAGCTGAATGAAGTTGAATAGTTTTAGAATGTTGCCATTTATTTTACTTAAACATTCTATTCCTCTGCCTGTCCCTAGAATACACATCTGAGTTAGATGACAGTTGGGCTTTGTGAATTCACTCTAGACAGTCACACACAAGGGGAGCTGAGGTGTGTCCTGCATATCCTGTTATCCAAACACCAGCATGGTGAGCCTTCCTAAGCTAAAGTGGCGGGAGAAGCTGACTCTTGCACCTCAATAGGACTGTGCCTGTCCCCACACAAAGAGCTGCGTACACCCCTGTAGTGTGTTTGGAGCCAGTGCCAGGAAGGTCAGGGTCTTGTGCACTACAAAGACCTTTCTTTGAAGTCTCCCTACTTAAAAGGCTAAAATGGTATACCCTTTGGACCTCTGACACCCTATACTTCTGGATTGAAGACATTCTGCCTAGAAGAAGAGCCGTTGTGGTGCCAGGAGGGACTGCCACTTTGCTGCATGATTGCTGTGTTTTCAATATGCCTGCTACTACTTGCATTTGAGTGAGAGGACTGAACTTTACTCTATGCATCCTGCTTTCTAAAGTTTCTCCAATGGCTTGACTGAGCTTGCCATCTACTGCAGAAGTCTCAGGGACAACAAAGACTTCACCTGCATCTTGCTACCACGATCTTGGCTCCTCTGCTGTAAGTCCTCCTCTGCCAAGTGGTACTAAATCCAGTCCTGCGCCCATGGATTCATTATTTCAGAACCGGTACATCTCCTGCAAAATCGGCACATCGCTGCTGACTGCACTGAAGCAGTGGTCCCTGAGTGTGCGACACTATGACTGTGACTTTCAATGCAGCCCGACTTTGCCGCAGCGCCTTCGAATAACGGCCACTGCCTAAGTTTTGAACACTGCCTCACCAAAGTCTGTGACGCACTGTTCCAACTCTGATTCAGTCCTGACCCTGTGTGGCTTCCAACAAACCCAGCGCCTGCAGCCCAGCGGCTCGTCATCGACGCATCACACTCTCAACATCGACACATCATTGACACTGCACCTCTTTGAGGAACTGAGGTCTTGCACCAGCAACTGACGCACCACCTCCTCTGTGCACTGCATCATCCCGAGCAATAAAGTCTCAGTGACCCTGCACCACCTTAAGGAACCAACGCATTACCTATTTCAGAGCAGATAGACCCTAATGTGGTCCACCAAGTAGTTGCTGTAGACAACAAGGAACACCAATGTTTGGTGGCTCAGGTTCCCTTTGATTTGGGCGGTTGTTCAGGTTCCTTAAGGGTAGCTGTGACTCCAGCTATGCATGTTGATTGTCTACTGGGCATTGACTTGGAGCATACAGCCTAGAAGGAGGTCAAGCTTAGGTCACACTTGGAGATGTTGTGATTGCCTGAGTAGTTGTGCCTGACAACATGGTCCATGGCAGCATGTGAGGGTGGTCAGAAGGAACTGTAGCCTGAAAGAGTGGCCCAGGTCTCTTCCAAAAAGGGAAAGGGCAAGGGCTATGGGAAACCTGCTCATGAAATTCCCAAAGTCCAGGAGGAGGCTGGACCTCAGAGGGATGTCGGAAACCAACAGGGGAAGATGTTGTTGAGTCGGGGAACATGCCTGAGCTGTACCAGTGGCAGCAGGAGTTCTGCACAGTGCAGAAAGAGTGCCCTACTCTTGTGAATGTTTGGAAACAAGCCAAGGCTCATGCAGCTGGTGACACCTCTGGGACTCACCTGATCTACTAGAAGAAAAATCTCCTGTACAGCAAGCCCAAGTTAGCTGAGCCTGGGGCAACTGGTGTGCTGTTGGGACCCCAGCACTTCAAAGCCTTCCTACTGGGTCTGGTTCATGATGTACCTCTGGCAAGTCATTTGGAGCAAGACAAGACCTTTGATAGGCTTGTCACCCACTTTTATTGGCCTCAAATGAGAAAGGCCTGAGATGCATTCTGCAGGTCCTGTGCGACCTGCCAGACAAGTAGCAAGACTGGGGGGTAATGAAAGGTTCCCATGCATCCCTTTCCTGTTGTGGCACCCCTTTTGAATGGGTGGGCATTGACATTGTGGACAGTCATGCGCAACAGGTTTGTCCAGGAAATGGTGGACCATGCCATCTGGTACCCAGGAACTATCCTTCTGAGGACAGTGACTGGGTCAACAGTGGCCAGGGCACTGATGAGGCTCTTTACCCACATGAGATTCCCCAAGGAGGTGGTATCGGACCGCTGTACCAACTTCATGTCCTTGTACATGAAGTCTATGTGGAAAGCATGAAGTGTAACCCACAAGTTCACAGCACCTTACCATACCCAAGGCAATTGCTGTCAGGCCTGCCATGGCTCGCTACAATCAGGAGAGTTTAAATAACCTGTGCCCTCACACTAGAACGATTCACGTTCTAGTGGTTCTGTATTTCCCACTCCACTTCTGGGTTACGCACCTGTTTCCTGTAGCACCATCCTCCTCTGCTCAGTTTTCGTGTTCCTGGTGGCGGCGTCCTACCTGGTGCAGCTTCATGTTTCTGGTGGCTGCGTCCTCTCCAGCGCAACTTTGGTATCCTGGTTCTCTCCGTCTGGGGTTCGTTCAGCGGTCACGTCTCTGCTTCCTTGATGTTATCCGCATTCCCAGCCTTCCTTCCTGCCTTCTCGATGGTTGTGAGGTGGAGGTGGCGGTACGAGGATCTCCAGGGTCCTGGAGTGTCTCAGCTGATGGCCGCGCGCGCGGAAGGTACCTTTTTGTTCTTTCTCATTTTTGGATGGTTGTACGTCAGAGGGTTCAGTTTTATTAAAGACAAGGGAGACTCTTTTAATTAGTTGGTGGTTTTGCATATGCTTAACATTACAGTTTCTTTGATTACTTACCTGGGATGTGTCCGACGCTGTTTGGATATCAGTCTAGTCTTGCTCAGAAAAGATGGAGAAGTTTGGTTAGTTGCAAATATTCCTGAAGTAAGGAATACTTTGTGTACTGTATGTGCCTAGCAGCTAGCGTTTTTCTCTTCATTTATTTTTTCCTTTTTGGATAGAGTTGTTACACTATCAGGTGGGTGTAACTAATGTATGTTGGCTTAATCATATTAGGGTCAAAACAGAGAAGAAGTTATTAACTCACATTTTCCCTTCATAGCGTCACCATATAACACTCCAACAAACAGGTTGCCATACAGAAGAGAGGAAATTCCAAGGTAGTTACTTAGCTGTTTTTACACTGGTTATTGTATTCATTGAAGCGCAGTTTTACATATATCTTACCCTTGGACTTGTTGTCTTCTTTAGGAATAATGCTGCCTATCTGAATCACCGCCATTTGACCAAGAAGACAGCATTGGACCTGCTCTTTCTCTTATAATTCCTTTTCCCCTCTTTCCCCAAATCTACCTTCATTGTTTTGACAATGTTGGGCATGATAGGTGGAGGGGGGACGTTGGGAATTTCTTTTCTTGCATGCTGTTTCTGCAGAAAAATCTGGTAAGAGCCTGACAATGGCTTGGTTGAACGGTTCAACTGCACTCTCAACTGCATTATTATGTGTCTCTCTGAATCCATGATGGTAAGTGGGACGTTCTCTTGCCATGTCTTTTAATTGCTTACAGGGAGATACCACAGAAGGGGCTTAGCTTCAGCCCTTTTGAACTTCTGTATGGGTACACTGTGAGAGGACCTTTCAATTTGGTGAAGGAAGGCTGGGAGCAAGCTCCCAGGATGCCAACCAGGGATGTGTTTAGCTTCATGCTGGCCTTCCGTCACCAGACAGCCCATTTCCGGAAACTTGTCCAGAAGAATCTGGAAGCCAACCAAAAGGGCAGGAAATGCTGGTATGACCATAATACCACTCTGGTTGAGTTTCAGCCTGGTCAAAATGTGCGGGCGATGGCTCTAGTAAAGCCCCGTGCTCTACAAGACTGCTGTTCTGGGCTATTTGGGAGAAGAAGCGCAATTGTGGCGTTACCTACCTGGTGGACCTGCAGACTCCTAGGAACCCTTTGAGGATCCTGCACGTGAACCGCCTCAAGTCACATTTTGAGAAGTCAGAGGAGAGTGAACCTCTCCCCGACCTCCTATCTTCCAAAGACATGCGCAGGAATAGCTGACACTTCTTTTTAAAACAGATCATTTTGGCTGGTATTACATTGTGCTTATCTACACATTTTTATATTTACTCCCTCAACTCAGGGCTTTTTAAAAATAGTTTTCCCCACTTGTTGCACACTTACTCTTGTTTTATTTGTATTTTTTATCGTACCTCCTACTTTTGAGGTCACCTCTCCCCGGTCCACCGCGAGATTTACTCGTTTGTGTGGAGGGAGATGTGGGTGATTTCCGGTTGCGAGGGAGATTGGCGGTCTAGCAGCCTCAACCCCCTCTACAAAACCGGATGCGTCACCAGATGTGCAGCAGGCATGCCAGTGGCCTGCCGAAGGTGCACCAAAGGCAATCCCATCTGTGCCCGTCCATGCCCTGACGTCGCCAGGAGCCAGGGACCCTGCTCGCTCCACCTCCAAACTGGGACTGACCCCTCCATTGTCCTATTCCAGCAAGCAACTACTAGATCTGAGAGCAGGCCCACTGCTCCCATGCAGGTCTGGATCTTGGCCAACAGTAGAGGGCTCTTTCTTCTGCCAGGCCTGCCGGAATCAAGGCTCTTCCACTGAGGTTGCCTCTACCTACGGGGAACCCTGATGCTCTCCCTATAGTAAATGCCCCCCCTCTCTAAGCACGCTACCTCCCCCATTAAGGACTTAGTGAAACCACCCAACAATTCCAAGTTGGTTTGAAAGGTGTATTATGTATCGTTAGATCCCTACCAAAACATACATTCAAGGTATGGGACCTCCTCTCCTCCGAGAACCCTGATTTAGGTTTCTTGACAGAAACGTGGCTTAAGCCTCACTCGACCCCTGCCATCATGTTAGCCCTGCATGACAGCTATAGGATCATAAGAATGGACAGACAGCCAAAGATGGAGGGCAGGATAGCTATAATACATTAGGACAGCATCATAGTTACCTCACTGGAGCAACAATGCAATGCCAATATAGAAATTCTGGTCTTCCGGATAGATCTTCTTTCCCAATTTAGCTGGAAGGGAGATCTAGCCCTGTTAGGCCTAGTTAAGCTCAATGAGGGCCCAACGCACATAGGGGGTCATACACTGGACATTATTCTCACCAACCCTTCCAGTATTTTGTGTGATCCTCCCCAGCAGCTGACGTGGTCAGATCATGCTTTTATATAATTCCTTATCCAGGGTTCCAGGAAGATGAACACATCCCGCCCTGCCGCTCACTGTATTAGTAGACAATGGAAGAAAATCTCTATGGAGCTCTTCCAAGCTTCCTTTCCTGCACCTTGGGACATTGAACCAGACAATATAGAGGATGGGATAGCTAAGTTCAATTCCGCTATCACTCGCACCATTGACTATTGACCAGCTTGCACCACTGAAATCATTTCCTAACTCCTCTAAGTGTCTCCAGACAGCTTAGTTTTCCCATGAGCTCGGGCTCAAAAATGGCAGTGTAAAAACAGTAAAGACAATGGCGGAGTACCCATGATGAGAGGGATAAAGACAGATTTAAGGTCACTCTTTCTTGCTATCACAAAAACATAAAGGCTGCACGGAAAGCCTATTTGGCTTCTCAGCTAGCCCAGGCTGAGAATGTTCCCGAAACCCTTTATCAAATCCTTAAGTCCGTCACAAATCCCAAGGCCTGTGATATTCTAGAGGACCCCTTGCAAACTCTCTGCAATAATATCACACATTTTTCACAGAAAATTTAGCTCATCTATGACAAGATCATCTCGTCAGGAAGCCAGTCTCCCGTTACTAGGGCATACGACCCGCCAGTACATATACTCAGCTGCTAGAGAAATTCCCTTCTTTGACTTTGGTAGATGTAGAAGCATTACTTCGTACAGTAAAATCTGGCTTCCCCCTTGATATTATCCCAGCCAAAATCTCTGCCTCCCTGTCCTGTCAACTGTCTTCATCCATAGGGTCTCTACTTAATCTTTCCATGACTGAGGGTCGTCTTCCTTCAGAGTGGAAGGCAGCCCAGGTTATGCCTGTCCACAAGAACACCGAAGCTCCCTTGACAGATCTCTCCAATCTCCGTCCCATCACGCTACTCCCTCTCCTGAGCAAGTTACTTGAAAAACACATCAACAACAATATCTGTCCTAGAATGTCGAACTTACTGGCAGCCTGGATACCTCCCAGTCAGTTTTTAGGCCCAAATACAGCACAGAATCTGCCCTGCTAGTGGTCACAGATAACCTCAGGATGACCTTAGATAGGAGCCACATTTTTAATTCTGGTGCTGTTGGACCTCTCTGCCGCATTCAACATGGTCTCTCATCAGATACTGCTCAGCAGACTGGAGGAGATTAGACTCAAAGACATTGCCTTTCAGTGGATGACGAGCTTCCTATCTGGCCCGTATCGTTCAATGAATATGGAACTGACCAAGGGAGTACCTCAGGCCTCTTGTCTGAGCCCTACCTTGTTCAATATCTATGTTGCTTCTTAGCGATTCTCTTCAGGAACTGTGGTTTCATTCCCATTTCATATGCCCACGATACGGAGCTCCTCTTTCCTTTCAGCAAATTCACCCCATCTGTTCAGTCGGCTTTCCGCTGGTATGAGGGCTATTTCTAATTTAATGAGATGCAATTTTCTCCAATGTAACATTAGAAAGACTGAAATTATGTCAGAGAAGCCCCCTTGCTGTGGACTCCCAAATGGTGGCCGGTGGACCTTGATGTTCCCCCCCGCCCCAAGTCACTTGTTAAGAACCTCGGCATATGCATGGACCAGGCCCTCACTCTGAAGGAGCATGTTGCTCAAAGAGCTGGCTCCTTCTTTCATACACTTGGTCTTTTATGCTGCGTTTTTCCTCTGCTTCCTGGTTCCACTCGGGAAACCTTGACTCAGGCACTTATACTGAGTCGTATGGACTACTGTAAAGTCCTCCTGGTCTCAGCTAATGAGTCCTCGCTATGTAGGTTGCAGGTGGTTCAGAACACCGTGGCATGCCTGGTCCTGAATACCCCTCCCAAGACCCCTTCCCTTCCTTCCCTTCCTCTCCTTCATCAGCTCCATTGACTCCCAGTGCGTAAGCGGGTAAAGTTCAAAATCTGCTGCACTGTCCCCAAAGCCTTACACAACACGGGTCCTTCCTATCTTGCTGAGAAATGCACGCCCTATGTGTCTCCTAGGACCCTCCGCTCAGGAACCAAATCTCTTCTTGTGGTCCCTCGAGTCAGGAAAGCTAGGTTGGGTGGGAAGGCTTTCTCCCACCTTGGCCCTCTCTACTGGAATCAACTCCCTATTCATCTGAGCCAATGTTCTGATTATCTCCAATTCAGGAAGCTCCTTAAAACCACCCTATTCTGATCCTGTTTAGTAGCTTTTCCTGCAGCACTGTCCATAGCGCAGAGATTCCCCTCCAGGGGTCGATTTAGGCGCTATGTAAATAAATAAATAAAAAATAAAAATAATACTGTGACCAGGTGCTTGGACAGTGTGCTCTGCTGTTTTCACTCACTCCGGGGGTCACCCATTGGTGCACTCATGACATTGATACTGGTGATAGCCAGCTTGTTAAGCCCAAAACGTACAGGTTGTCTGACAGAGTGAGGGCCAGCATCAGAGGACATTTCTAAGATGCTGGAGTTAGGAGTTATTGAGCCCTTCAACAGTCCTTGGTCTAGTCTAGTGGTTCTGAGCCTTTGTGATGCTCTACCTGGTGTCGCACCCAAACTTGCTCTATGTAGACTACCGTGTGCTCAATGTGGTCACTAAGACTGATGCATACCCCATCCCAAGAGCTAACTGATCAGCTTAGCGCTACCAAGTTTCTCAGCAAGTTTGATTTAACATCTGGGCACTGACAGATTACCTTGACCACAGGGGCACAAAAGAGGTCAGCGTTCTCAATGCCAGAAGAGTACTTCCAGTTCTGTGTAATGCCTTTCGGGTTGAAGAACACCCCTACGACCTTCCAGAGGTTGGTCAACCAGGTCCTGGCTGCGGTGGATAAATTCACTGCTGCCTACCTTGACGACATTGCAGTCTTCAGCTCCAGTTTAAAGTGTTGAAGGCACTTTAAAGTGCAGACCTTACTATCAAGGCCAGTAAGTGCCAAATGGGCAGGATTCTGTGGGTTACTAGGGTCACCAAGTAGGGGGTGGCAAGGTGCAGCCCCAATAACCAAAAATTAACACCATTCTGGTATGGGAAATCCCAAAGACCCAGACAGAGGTGAGTGCCTTCTTAGGCCTCACCAGTTACTACAGCAGATTTATCAAGGGATGCAGCCTCATTGTTGCCCCCTTTGACAGAGCTAACTTCCAAGAAGTAGCCACATCTCGTGATCTAGACAAAGGCGTCCTTGACCGCCTTTGACACCTTGAAGGTAGCCATGCTCACAGCCCCCATGCTCAAGGCTCCTGATTTCTCCAAGGAATTTGTGGTTCAGACTGACATGTTAGAGCATTGCGTGGGGGCCGTGCTCTAACAGCTAGATGAAGAGGGCCTAGATCAACCTGTAGCCTTAATTAGTAGGAGGTCACTTACCAGGGAACAGAGCAGTGGCAGCTCCTCCGCTAAGGAAAAGGAGAAACACCCACTACTCTGCAGCAGTAAAAGAAAGGGGAAAAAAGGATAATTAAGTAATGTTATTATCATTTTTTTTGTTCTCCTGCTACAGCAGCTTTGTGTGAGGAGGAGGGGCTGCAGAGCAGGGGAGGAGTGGTAGAACCTTCCTAAATGCACAATGACTGTTTAGTCAGCCCCCTCGGACTGCCCAAAACAATCATGTGCACATTCCCTATTCTCAATACAGGCTGCATTACAGCCTGCACGGAGAACATGTCCACCCCTCCAGCCCATGGCTGAGCGCTGTGTCATGGCCCTCAGACCAATCACAATTATGCATTGCAGCGTTATGATTGGTCAGGGGAGCCTGGCTGTGCTTTCTGTTCCTGGAATCACACACAGGAAAGCAGGAGCAGGGGCACTTGACCCGGCGGCAAAGTAAGTGTTAATTCTTTTTTGTTTTTTTTACATTGCGATCCCTGCCCCCATCCCACACCCCCCCACACACACTTCCTCATGCCCGCCCCGCCACCTGTGAACCATGCCGGCCGCCACAGGAACAAAGTTGGAGCACAATAGAAAGGGAAGCTTTTGCTGTGGTCTGGGCGCTGAAGAAGCTAAAACCCTCCTTGTTTGGGACTAACTTCTGGGTTCAGACAGAACACAGGTCCCTCAGATGGTTAATGCAGATGAGGCATGAGAATCCCAAACTGTTGAGGTGCTCCATCCCCTTACCTGGAGGAAGACAATCTGGTTTATGACAGCTGTGAGTGAAAAGTGGTGTGGTGAAAAAAAGGGATGGTTTTAAAAACTAGAATGATGCTTATGTGGATGTGTTAATGGTCCACCAAGGACCCGCTGCATATTTCTTTTTATAATATAGATCTGCCAGGGACACTACTCTGGTGTTAAAGTGAAACCGTGATTGGTCAAAATGTTTCAGCCCTTGTTTGCCCTTGCGGGTCGAGAGCCTTCTTCGGGACCAGTATGTGAGCAATTTGTTTGTCGAGTCGCTCTCAAAGATTAAGTCAATTCACTTACCCCTCTTCATCACTGAGTTCATTTGCCCACTATGTGACTGGGTAGTTTTAGGTGCAGTCTTTACCTTAAACATTTTAAGGAGACTCTTACGGCTCCTCCGGGGAAGAGGGAGTAGAACTTGCAACCCTTTGTAGCGGTTCCTCCGTGTCAATGCTGTTGGAAGTCTATCAAGACCTGTTTGTTCTAGAGAGGCTCAGTTGGTATGTCTGGCTCATCTCTCTGCCTCCTAGCACCAGGAAGCCCTATTTCGGCAGCCATGCATTTTGGAAAGGTCAATAAATAGAAATAAAAATACAAATATACATGTAATACAGAATAAAATAATATATATTTATATAAGGCATAAAGTACCCTCTCTGAGCATTCTAGCCGCTTAACCGCGGAAGCAATTCTGCCGCAGTGAGGCGGTTTAGCGCAGTGGGTGGGCCCGCAACAGCCAATGGATTTGCGCAGCACTACGGGAATAAGGATATTGCAAGTCACGGAGGAGTTCTATAGCCATATAGAGGAACAAGCCTGAAGGCTGAGTTTTGTTATAAGGTTATGGAACTCTGAGGTGACTTGCAATATCCTTATCATGTACAGCAGGGGAACTTTATCCCATATAATCCCATATAATACATGGCCACACATCACCTTTCCCACAAAACTCTTAAAACATTGCTGCATAGCTCTTTCTTATGAAAGAGAGAGCATGTTTGCAAACATGAAGAATAGCACTAACACCTCTTGTGCAAAATTAAATACATCAAAAAACCTGTTAGATATCTGTTGTAAAAATATATTAAAAATAGTTCAATACAATACAGGTCAGGTTTAAAAAAAAAGAAAAAAAGCTATAGTAGCTCTAAATGTGTAGAAACATGCAGAAAGATTCTAACTTTTCTATCATCATCTAAACTTTCTATAATTATCTAAGAAGTACAAAAAATAAACATATTCTTTCTGCTTGCCACTATAAGGTAGAAACATAGAGCCAAAGAAAGGAAAGCAATGTTTCATTTTCATTTCTTAAACAGCTGCTCTGTAATCTGACCTGCCTTTCACCTCGGCTGCTTGCACTAGCAGCCGGCATTCTGAAGTTAGAACTTGACTGCAATACCTCATTCTTCCTTCTACATTGGCAAATGGTGCAAAGTTTTGTGGTGACTTGTGAACGGGGCAAAGAAAAGGAGGGGAGGGGGGTCCAAAACAGGTTTTGACCCCAATGCTTTTTAAGTTAACTTTTTGTATTGGATGTTGCACCAAAATGGCTGAACGGATATACATTACATTTTGCAGGAGGACACATTATGTTGCTCAGATGATCCTTTTGGGCAATACAGGTATATAGGGTAAGTATTTGTTTTTAAGTTACATGGCCTTTTAGCTTAGTGATAAATGTTGTAGTGGTGTTTCCAAGAAGTACCATGCTACATAGTGATGACAAGTCATTAGGTGATTGGCTAATGACTGCCTTTACAAAAGTTAAATGCAGCCATGTTGTTTTTACGTGCAGTTAGCTGTGTTCTGCCTTACACCTTCAGATCTACGTAAGTAATATGCTTGGAATTTTTCCTCTACTTATTAGCACTTCAGCAAAGTGTTACTAGGTAGGGAAAAATATTTATAGCTTTTTATATATTTTTTAAAAAAAACAGAGTACAGTGGTTCTGCCTATGGAGTACTGCACCACCAAAAAAGAAAAAACATTTTTTACAAAATTTAAAATACACCATAATACGTTATATTTTACAAATGTAGTGCACTGAAGTTTAATTTCTATGTTCAACATATTTAAATATGCACAAAAACAGCCTACAAAGTAGCGAGGTGATTCCTACAAATTACAGTGCTACTAAAAACATATGTGCATTCCTCCCTAGACTGCTATACAAATATATAGAATATTATAAATACAATTCTCAAACTATTAACACCTAAATAAAGTGTTAAGAATAATAATAAAGGGGCTTATAAAGCGCCTGGTTAGCATACTAACAACAACAATATAACCTAATACTTACATACATGTAAGACTCTAACCCAGAATGCAGCGAAACGCAGGCTGCAGAATGCACCAAAACTGTGACCAAAATTACATGGCTGCCTTTTTCCCTTAGTAAACAGAGCCATTAGCAATTACCTACTGGTTTCTCATCCACATGTACCGCATGTACCGAACTTTCTGCAGTATACCCCCGTACAATATATAACATTGTTACTTATAACTTTAACACTACTTACAATATTCACACATACTACCAAAATGACCATTTACACCTCATAATGTAGTTTCTTGCCACATTACATCTACCTCCGTTCACACACTTTCATGCTACATCTTCTTCAATTAACACGCTCCACTCTATGCTATTATACTCAACCTCATTTCACTCTATGTCACTCCACTCTATGTCTCTTGAGCATATGCCACTAAACTCTACACTAATCCACTGTACGACACTAAACTCTACTCCACTCCACTCCACTCTATGCCACTCCACTCTACAATACTGTACTCTATGCTATTATACTTTAGTCCACTCCATTTTATGGCACTCCTGTCTGTGCCACTCCACTGTACGCCCCTCCACTGTATGCTACTCCACTGTACTCAATTCCACTATATGCAACTGCAGTCTACTACACCACACTCTATTCTACTCTATGCCACTCCGATTTGCACCACTTCAGTGTATGCCACTGCAATCTATACTATTCCACTGTATGCCAGTCCACTCTACGGCATTCCACTATATGTCACTGTACTATATATGCTACTCTACGAAAATCCAGTGTATGTTATTACACCGTACAACACTACATTCTATGCCACTACACTATACGCCACTCAATTCTGTTATTACACTGTATGCTACTACAGGGCACTGCCCTCTACGCCACTTCACACTACTCCACTCTATGTCACTAGACTTTACGCCTCTAAACTTAACGTTATTCTCTACTACACCACCCAGTGTATGCTATTCCAAAATATGCCACTCCACTC
Source organism: Lissotriton vulgaris (assembly GCF_964263255.1). Lineage (NCBI taxonomy): Eukaryota > Metazoa > Chordata > Amphibia > Caudata > Salamandridae > Lissotriton > Lissotriton vulgaris. The sequence goes on along the minus strand of NC_141691.1, from coordinate 1,892,518,906 downwards.
CAGTTCTAACTTACATTTATTTCTTACGCACCACTTTCAAAATATTATAAATCGCACACCTCCATACCCAGCCTGGTCTTGTCACTCGCGACATTGCATTAACTATGACTCGCCATTCCAGCATGCACTGCTTCCTCACAAATCATATCATTTCAGAGTGTTGTCATGAATGCTATCATTTCAAAGACTGTAAGTTGTGTAAAATGCAAGGGTATAACCATTGCATTGAGAAGGCGCAAGTTTTAATTGTAACTGTAACAATAGCTGTGAGAAAATAACTTTGGTAACGTACCAGTGCTTCTTCAGCTTTCTGCACAGGCCTGGTGATTGGAACACGTTTAGGTGGTCTTTAAAGCACACCTGGTGACAAATATCTTCACGCCGATCATGAATTCACTGGCACCCAACACCAACCTTCATGTGTGGAATAGCTCTTGCCAAGGATCGAAACAAAGGCACCTCAACCTAAAACCTGAATCTTCCATTGTCTTTCTTCTCTGAAAGTTTCAAGACTTTGAAAGCAGCTGGAACGCGACCAGAGCTGTATAAATCAGTTATATAAATAGAGTACATTATGTAGCTTAAATTATGCATGATGCAATATGTACAGAATCCCGTTTCAAATCATCTAAAGAATATTAATAGAAATGAGACAAACTCAGCTTGATAATACTGTATGTAGACAGCAGATATAGATAACAGAGAATATCAGCAGGACTTCTCAGCCACAATTCTAAAATTAAAAAGTTACTTTTAACGGAAGTTGTGAGAGAACAGGTGCTGTATTAAACGCAAGCTGAGCTCACTATTGTTACAGACTTCAGCTGAACTGCATATTCTAAATAGACTTAAAAATTTACTATTATTGATCTCTAACCCCACCTCCCAACCCCTACACCTTCCTGCCCCACATGACTCTTCAACCAGCATCACACCACAGTAAATATTCTCCCTTTTAACACACTTGCTTTAACCACATCGGTGCCTATCGTATTCCCCCTCCTGTGCTGGAAAACGGTAAATCCCATTATTCATGACGAGCTCAGCTCGTCATGAGATACGAGAAGGATACCTCATGACGAGCTGAGCTCGTCATGAGCGTCGAAGGAGTTAAAACTGTTATCATATAACATTTGTTGTCAGCTTTTAATCTCCGCCCGCTTGCACCAGACCCAGGTTACTTTACATGGATGTATGTCATTACATCGCATACCAATACCACGCGTGCCATTACAACGCGGGTATTACTACGCAATGTCAATGACAACGACATGCCATTAAATTGCAAACTTTTACCACAAATATGCCTTTACCACGCATGCCATTACAACGCAAAGGCATGCGTGGTAAAGCTATACTTGTGGTTAAAGTCTGCAAGGTAAACGCGTAGTAATGTCTGTTTCCCCTTTATACTCCATCTTCCATTGTGTCTTTCAATCTTGTCCCTCCCTGCAGTCCTCCTACCCTTCTCCTCTCTCCCCCTGCCTTGTCCCGAGTTCTCTCTTTCTGCCTGCCTCCATCAACTAAAATTCAACATTCAACCTTTGTACACAACAGGTTCGATTCACAAAGGTAAACTGAGACGAAAGTCTAACTTGACGACTCTCTGTATTTACAAATGGCATTTACAAGTAGTAATGTTAGGCTTTTGTCTCAGTGTAACTTAAGTTTTCATCCTAAGTCTAACTGAGACAAAAACTTGAGTTAAACTGAGACAAAAATCTAACTTTACTACTTGTAAATGCCCTTTGTGAATACCGAAAGTCAAAAGGGTAGACTTTCTGCTCAGTTTACCTTCGTGAATTGGGCCCATCATATTTCCAGCTCTGCCTGCACCCAAAGTGAGCCCCACTTGGCTGTATTGGGGTGGGTGGTGGTCCTTGCATTGCGATGAAGGGATCATCAAATCCCTTCATGCATGTGTTCGAGGTGTTGATACCCGCTGCGCAGCCGCAGATGGAATCCGCAACCCGTATCCATTGCCGGCCCCTCATACAGTCTCCATGCAGAGAAGGGGTCACCTCCCCTCTGCCTGGGGCCTTCTTCTGGGGTTTAGATTCATGCTTTTCTTCCTTTAATGGTTGAACAACGAGATGCTCAGCAAATATTGCAACAGCTCAGCTGACATTGTGGCAAGGGCTCACTCACCACAATATTACTGAGGGAATTGCGCATAGTGCAGTATGTGACGTCATGGATCATGAATCTATGCACAAGTGAAATGCTTCTGCACATTCAGGGTTGTTTGCATGGATGGAACTTTAGCCTCTAATTCTTAGAGCAAGGGTGCTCACAAACATTTCGTAGAAGCCAGAAAGAATGTTTTGATGTTGGGAGGGTGTTGCACTGATATTGGCAAAAGAAGAAGACTTCTGTAAGACAAACAACTATTTGTAGCAAAGCACAAACCGAAACATAACAAATCTGTGCATGCCTATGAAACGTAGGCCAATCAAATAAAAGAGTCTGAAAATAAGTTTTCTTAAGAGAAATATTTGATAGGCAGATGATAGATTGTTTTAGGACCATCTGACCTAGGCATTCTCCTAAGGTGCATAGGCTACCTCTGCATATGCATCTGTATTTTTTATCCTTTTGAGAACACACATACATTGAGAAGTAGCCAAATTAATAAAAATTTGATTTGCTGACTAAGATATATCGGAGAAAAATTTGGGGTTCGGCATAGCACATCCATGGAATTATTATGCGTGTTCACCTCTGCCCAAGTTTGGTGCTCTCTTACCATATTCACAATTTCATGTCCAGTATTGAACAGCTGTTGAAAATAAAGGCTAGAATTATCATCAACTTCAGCTGACAACAACAGTAGCAGTTGTGCTTCTAAAAAAATAAGACAAGCTACATTTGGCCCACAGGACATGTAAGGACCATCAGAGATCCAGAGCAACATTTCTTCATCTTTTGACTTCTGTGTACATCCACTGAGCCACTACGGAACCAGGGACCTCCTTCTTAGCAATTTCTATTCTACAATGTGTACCTCAAAACAATACACACATACACAAACGAGTGTACATCAAACAAATATATAAATTAGGAAACACTTTATCAATTCACAAGAATATACAAAAATGTAAACTGTAATTTTAATGCGAAGGTTGGAGAGTTTCCCGTTTGGTTTTATTTCTAAAGACAAATCGATATGCTAGACTCTGGCATAGCACTTTGTCTTTTCTTCTCTAATGCATTCTCTATTTTTGTCAGTGTCTACCAGTGATTCAATTCTGCCTATCAATTATTCATACTAGATTCTGTTTTCTGTATTTACCAGGGAAACTCTCCCAAGCAATTTCTATGATGTGTACCTCATAACAGTACACAAATATGCAAACAAGTATACATCAAACAAATATATTCATGCTAGATTTAACATTTTGATTTTTTTATGTACAAATTTGTATTAATTTCTGAATATTAGTTAACTTTTTAAATGATCAAAGGACCGCTATCAGAAGGCATAGCGGACCTCTGGTTAAGAACCACTATTCTAGGAGATGTAGCAATTGATATATTGTTAATATAGGTGATGTAGCGCAAAATCGAAATTTGCCTAGCTTACGTAACGGTAAGTTTCAATTCTATTAAGGACACGGAGGCGAGGATTATGCTATATCTTCCTTCGCTTTATTAACATAAAGACTCCACAGCAGCTTAGGAAAAGATATAATAAGAACAAAAATGCTTTAAACATAAAGCATTAACGTAATGTTCAACAAAAATAAACAACAACTCCCAAGAGTCTCTTGCGCAACAATAGTCCATAGTCCTTTTACTCTGTCCATCATCACTATATAACCGGACTTCTCATCATCTTCCTCCTCTTTCTTCGCGCAGATCACGCTTGAGCCTCATTGGGCCCGCTTAGCACCGTCGTTGCCTGTCAAAAAAGGAACAGCGTCAGCAAGGTGGCCTAGGAATGCGACAACAAGGCGAGGAGCATTCAGTGATTAACACAGTACTGACAATGTAAAGGAAAACGCTTTACTTACTGCCATACGGGTGGGTAGAGACACCACTGTGGCCCGGGTGGGATAATCCTCGCCTCCGTGTCCTTAATAGAATTGAAACTTACCGTTACGTAAGCTAGGCAAATTTCGATTCTATGTCAGGACCGGAGGCTTCAGATTATGCTAGTTTAAAGCTTACTTACCACCAACTGAGCCAAATCCACCACCGGCTTGAAATAAAACCTCTTGAAGGTGGAATCTGAGGACCAATCCGCCGCGCGCATTAGGTCCTCCAGACGAGCACCCACCGAGAATGCCTTAGAGGCCATGGCCCCCCTGGCGGAGTGTGCTCCAAAGAGAGAAGTATTGATGCCTGCTTCTTGCATGACCCATCGCACCCACCGAGCAATAGTAGGGGAGGAGACAGCTTTGTGTGGCTTCCGCAGGGCAATCAACAACTGACGCTCGCCCGGAGGGCGCAGATCCAAGGTCAGGTCCTCATATGCTTTGAGGCATTGCACGACACACAACTTAGGAGTGTCAGTAAAGGCTGGATAAGAAATGGAACGCGACGACGTCTTGGTACGCCGGCCCACGGTAAAAGTAACCCAATCCGGGGAAAAAATGCGTGCAGAGACATCCAGCGCGCACGTCCGAGACGTGCCTACAAGAAACCAGACATAACAACATGACTAACTTCGCCGACAGCTCCTTAAGAGACAGATAAGAATTGGCTGGCCACGACAGGAACAAATTCAGAACCAAATTGACGTCCCAAAGGACGGAGTACCTGGGTTCTGGCGGCAGTGCGAGGCGAACGGCCCGCAGAAGCCGACACACAAAAGGATGTTCCCCCACCGGGTGGCCATCGATGTTATCATGGCCCGCAGAAATCGCCGACCGGATAGCATTGATCGTCCTATACGCTAGACCCTTGTCGGCCAAATGCGCCAGGAAATTCAGCACGGGAACAAGGCCTGCGACCACGGGATCCAGATCCCTTCGTAAACACCAACGCATCCACTTAAGCCAAGCGGATCTGTAACGCTTCGTCGTACTATCGGCCCATGCTTTGGAGAGCAAGTGCTCAGCCGACCCCGAAAGGCCCGGGAGCGCCCAGCGTCTCCTGAGAGCCTCCACGCCACGAGGCGGAGAGTGTTCTGCATGACGAGAGGGTGAGGTTCCTGATCCGGGTTCGTCAGGAGCAGAGGAAACAGGGGGAGTAGGATTGGAAAATCCCAAGAAAGTTCCAGAAGAACCGGAAACCATACTTGAGACCTCCACAGCGGTGTAACCAACACCAGTTCCGCACCCTGGCAGCGTATTTGAGCCGCCGTCCGCATGATCATGGAGAACGGGGGAAACGCGAACGGCTGTTCCCGACTCCAATCCTGCAGGAACGCGTCCGTGGCCTCCGCTAGAGGGTCCGGCCTCCAGCTGTAAAACCGCGGCAGCTGGTGGTCGAGACGGGACGCAAAGAGGTCCACCGAGAAGGGACCCCAAAGGGAGTGTAGCCACCGGAAGACTTCCGGATCCAGTTTCCACTGGCTGGCGTCCCTGAGATGCCGAGAGTGCCAATCCGCTACCTGATTGCACTGGCCTGGCAGATACTCCGCCGTCACCGCAATGTGGCGAGACAGGCAATAATCCCAGAAATCCTTCGCTAAATCTGCCAAGGCGCGGGAACGAGGACCTCCTAGGTGGTTCACATACCGAACCGCCGAAATATTGTCCATCCGTAACAGGACACAAGCCTTGACCGAATCTTTGGTCCAACAGCGAACCGCGAAGGAGCCCGCAAGGAGCTCCAAACAATTGATATGCAATTGTTGTTCTTCTGACGACCAGGCGCCGCCGGTGGAAAAATCCCCGCACCGGGCGCCCCAGCCCGACCTGCTGGCGTCGGACTCTATGATCAGGTCCGGAGCCGAACCGAAGATCGCTCGCCCATTCCATGCCTCCATGTGAGACAGCCACCATGACATTTCCTCCTTCACTTCGGCCGTGAGGGGAACCCACTGGTCGTAACACATCCCACGGCGCAGATGCTGTGCCTTCAAGCGTTGCAGAGCCCTGTAGTGCAGCGGCCCCGGGAAAATCGCCTGGATGGAGGACGAGAGAAGGCCCACCACCTTGGCGATATGACGCAGGGACGTACGCTCTCTTGCGATCGTCTGCCGAAGCAGGTGTCGAATCTTCGCGACCTTTTGACCCGGCAGGCTCAAGACCGCCTGTACCGAGTCCACCACGAAACCCAAAAAGGTGATCTGCTGAGTGGGAACCAAAACCGACTTGGAGCCGTTGACGACGAACCCTAGTCTCTGAAGCAGGCCGACAGCTTGACGCAGCTGGCCCGCCAGCACCTCCGGGCACTGCCCCATGAGGAGGATGTCGTCTAAGTATACAAGCATCCGGACCCCCTGACTTCTGAGAAACTCCACCACTGGGTGGAGGACCTTCGTGAAGCACCACGGGCCCAAGAAAGACCGAACGGCAGGGCGGTGAACTCGAACACCTTGTCGTCCCACAGGAATTGTAGGAAACGACGATGAGGGGGGTGAATGGGAACGACCAAGTAGGCATCCTTGAGATCCAGTCGTACCATCCAATCCCGAGGGAGGAGCACGTCTCGAAGGAGGTGGATCCCCTCCATCTTGAAGTGACGGTAGACCAACCACCCATTGAACTCCTTGAGATTGATCACCGGCCTCTTGCCCCCATCCGTCTTGTCCACTAGGAAGACGTTGCTGAGGAACCCATGCAAGTGGCGCGTTGATAGACGGATGGCTCCCTTGCGCAGCAAGTCCGAGACCTCTTCGTCTATCAATCGCGCATCGGATTCTGAAAAAACCATTGGGCGCGGGGGCCTCGCTTGAGTAGGCTGGTCGTAAAACTCGATATGGAAACCTCTTACAGTTTGCAAAACCCAAGCGTCGGCAGTGAGCAATTCCCACTCCCCGTAAAAGCTTGCCAGCCGCCCCCCAATCGGAACTTGATCCAAGCAAAGTACACTTACCGGGGGCATTTCCTTGTCCGGAGTTCTTCTTGAACCCTCTGCCACCATAGCGCTGTCCCCTCGTGGGGTAGAAGTTGGTGTAGTTGGCTGAGGTCTGGTACTGACCTCTTCCGGAGCCTTGTCCACGGTTGTTGGTCTGCTGACCACGGCCGATCGCGCGGCCCCTGCCGCGACCGGCCCCTCCAGAAAAACGATGGTGGAAGACCTTCTTGATGCTGGACTGAGCCTTGTCCAGCGACGTGAAAGTATTCACGAACTTTCCCAGCTCGCGGATGAAAGGCTCACCGAAGAGGCCACCCTGAGCCACGGCACCTGCCTCCGACGAGGCCAGGTCCCCCAGCTTCGGATCCAGCTTGATAAGGAGCGAACGCCGCCGCTCCGTGGACAGGGCACAGTTGGCATTGCCCAGGAATACGATCACCCTCTGGGCCCAGTTGGAGAGCACCTCCGGCGAAATGGCCGTGCCATTCACTCGAGCCTCCTCCGCCATGTCGAGGATCTTCGTGGCGGGCCCGACCGCATCCAAGAACTTGTCCTGGCAAGCCCGCCAGGACCGGTCGATCCCCTTCCTGGGGTCCTTCATGAATTTCGGCAGGAAGGTGGCCATCTTGGGGTCTAACTCCGGTGTCATGGCCACTTTCCCTTCCAGGGTAGGCCGAGGGCATTCCCCACGCAGGCAACCCCTCGCCTCCTTTTCCAGGGGCTTGCGCAGCCTGCCCGCGACAAACTTCGCCACCGTCTCCCCCGGGGCCCAGGCCGCGGATCGGGGGTGGACGATCTCGTCCGGGTCCAGCATGCCCGACTCGTCTCGGGGCATCTCCTTCGCTGAAGGTGTCGGAAGCCAAGAACGGGTCGACTCCCCGTCGTCATCCGAGTCCGGAGAGTCGTAGATCGGGGAGGCGGGCGCCGTAGACACGTCGCCCGAAGTGCCAGGATCCACCAAGGGTGCAGGGGGCACCGCCGTCGCCTTGGCCAGGAAGGCGTCACGAAGCCGCTCGAAAGCGCCCCTGTCCACGCCTTGGGCCTCTGATGAAGGTCCCTCCCCACGAGGTCTCTTTGGAGCGGGTGGCAACCCGCCGGACGTCCCCGGGAGTTCGGGGGACGGAGGCACCTGCGCCGCTGCCAGCTTCGCGCACTCCTCCACGATGCGGGCGGAAAGGCGGTCCTCCATGGGCCCTACCACCTCCGTCACGCAACGATAGATGGAGTTGTCTACCGCCTGATAGAACTCATCATCCTGCAGATAGGGGCAGGCTTCCTCATCGTACTCCCCTTCCATCTCGGAACCAAGGGCAAATGCGGGGCACCCAAGAGGGCGGCAACCGAGAAAGTTCTCGAATGTGGGCAGGCCAAGCGGCTGCGATCACGTTTTGGGCCAGCTGACGTGGCAGGTGGGCTGCACCAACCCCCAAGCGCGCAGACCCTCCTCGCCGGGACCGGGTCTACGTACCCCTCAAGCGCGCTATGCCACACATGGGTAAAGAGGTGCACAGATCCCGCCCGAAGGCGATTCACGCGGTCAGAACCGCCATACAGACCCCAGAGGGCGTCAAAAGTGAACAAAAGTACTGACCCGGATCACCAGGTGTCAGAGGGGTACGCGAGGATCGGCCCCCGCGCAAGCAGACCCTACGGCGCGGCTCCTCGCACTGCGGAGGCGCGCCGGCGGGTCGGCGAGACGACAGGCCGCCCCCTTGCGGTCTATGTACACACCGCACACAAGTGGGAATAAAGTCGCGTAGGAACGAAGAACGTTCCCGCAACTGGGGACTCTGTAAGGAAAAAACCATGCAAGGAGTCCCCCCAAAGATCGTACACAAGACAATCAATCACAATGAAAAGGTAACAAATAGAAAAGCACTTATCTGGCTGCGGGAGCAGCGAAGAAAGAGGAGGAAGATGATGAGAAGTCCGGTTATATAGTGATGATGGACAGAGTAAAAGGACTATGGACTATTGTTGCGCAAGAGACTCTTGGGAGTTGTTGTTTATTTTTGTTGAACATTACGTTAATGCTTTATGTTTAAAGCATTTTTGTTCTTATTATATCTTTTCCTAAGCTGCTGTGGAGTCTTTATGTTAATAAAGCGAAGGAAGATATAGCATAATCTGAAGCCTCCGGTCCTGACATAGAATTCATTTTTCATTTGCAGTGTTGCTTAATAATCATGAGTAGTCCGCACCCGCATATAATATTTCATTGTATTAACATGAGACTTTAGAACGTTAACTGTAATACTATGAATTGTGGTGTATTAGGGACATTTCAATGTAAACGTGAAGAAATTATGTTGAAACTAAATGTAACCAGCTGAAGTCATTTACCTGCGGAATTTGTGTACACCGCTGACAAATATTCATGAATTTGATGTGCTTATGTAATGTGCTAAGTTAGAAGTGCTTAGTAAAGAGTGTTTATTTTATATGCAATTTCGTAACGTCTAGGTGCCATCTTTCCTATGTTGGCTGAATTATGTAGGCTTGAAATGCATTTTCCCTGGAAGGTCTTACATTAGATTTAATAGCTGAATTTCATATGCATGTTGAATTTGTTCTTTCTCACATTTCAGTTGCAGGTTGAAGAATCATCTTTATTAGTTAGGATAATGTCTTTGTTTTAGGAGTCAGGCATAGAGAGAAGGGGATACATTGAGCGTTGATACTGATAGTGGAGAACTGTTGTACTTTCTCATCGGAGGGTGCCTGGGAATCAAGGTTATCTCACCAAGCTCGGGAGCATCACTGCCCACAAGAAAATTACCTTTGAGAAAGTGGCCTGACCGGATGGCATGATCCACAAAGGATCCTGGGATACTACCTGTACTATTGATGTGTCTTTACTAGGGAAAGCGTCTGGGGACTTATGCCTTGCCTTGAGAGAGAAAGCATCTTAGAATGAGCCCTGCCTTAGTAGCTTTATGCAGCTTGGCCCGAATAATGGTGGAGGGGGCTTCTTAGGAAGGCTTCACACGCTGCCCCTTAACTGATCCTATCTGGAAGAAAATGCAATGCAGGGATGTCACACTAGTGCTAAATATAGGGACAGATCAAAGCTTTATCCCCACAAACCTTCGATGAAGGGGAACCTGGATGTTTGTTCCGTAATCTTTTGTATCCTGATTCTCAAACTAATCATTTTGTGCATGTTGCACCACCTTAACTTCATCCATAAATGTGGCTTTGTATTAAATTCAATGTATTTCTACACCCTCATCTTCAGGTGCCTGTATGTCCAGTTATTCTTGGTTTATTAATAACTCAACTAATCTAATTCGGTAGTCTGTGATCCTTAAGAGTCTTAGGGGCCAGATGTAGGTAATCTCATTTTATCTATTCTTAAATACCGAATGTTACCGATTCGGTATATAACCCCTTCCATGCTGATGACGAACCCCAGCCGTCATGCACTACGGTGCTCGTGTGCTGATGACGGCTGGGGTTCGTCACGGCCCGCCCCTGTTCTTGCTGTTTACAGCACACCAGGGGAATCGCGGCCGCATGGAAAGGGTTAAGAATAGGTAAATGGGATGTAGATAATTTTTCAGTATAAATTATCGAATCGGTAAGATTCGGTAATTAAGAATCGGTATTTACCGATTCAGTATTTACCGATTCAGTAATTACCATTCATTCGTATGGACCTGGAGGCCCATAGGAAGGAATGGGAATTACTGAATCAGTAAATACCGATTCAGTAAATACTGAATCGGTAAATACCAAATCGGTAATAGGGGGAACCCTTTCAAGGGTGGCAGGGTGTCACATTGACACCCTGTTGCACCCCTGAATAGTGTATGGGTGCACATGTGGCACACATACATGACCTAAGGGCATCTATGTCTGCCACAAGGCACTGAACAAAAAAGCAAAAAATTGCTTTTTAAAAGGAATTTGTTATTTACCACCAACTAATAGTTGGTGGTAAATAACGAACCCTTAAATGTAAGAAGCACTCACTTGAGTGCTCCCTACATTACAGATTTGTTAATTTACCGAATCGGTATTTTAAGAATTCGGTCATTTACAGATTTCTTAAATTACCGATTCGGTAAATTACTGAATCCTGAAATGTGGCCTCCTACATCTGAAAAGCCTAATACCGGTCGGTAACGGCCAACATTCTGTAATCTCGGCCGTTACCGACCAGTATTAGGCTTCCTACATCTGGCCCTTAGTGAATTGGAATTGAAATGATTAATCTGCTTTTCTCTCCCCCCACGCTTTAATGCTGAGAAAAAGTACCATTGACTCGAAGTTCTAGGGTGGATCGAGAACCTGGAACTCGGCTCCTTTACAGGTTTGCGGATTGCTCAACAATGATCGCTGTTATTTGGCAACATTTGTATTGGTTCTGTTGATACTGGCAGCTCCATGGAATACACCATACATAGTTATGAAGGAGTGACTTGGGGTGTCTGTAAGCAGGTAGTTTCCTTCATCCAGGTGGTATATGACCAGGTCATGGATGGTTTGCCTGAAGTATGATTCACTTAGAGATAAAATAAAAACCATACATGCGTACCTGTAAAGCAGAGGTTCACTAATCGGGTCATCTTGGATCTAACAGACATTAATTTTTACCCTAGGCAATGGTACACACTTTATCAACCTTAGAGCGATGAAAGGTTGAGTGGAACCACTGGGATTTGAACCTGTAACCATGAGGTGAATCATCAACTTGTAGGGCCTGATTACGAATAGGTGATTTTTCTTGTATCTGATAAAAATCTGACATCTAGGTGTTCAGAATTTATCAGATATGTTAATTATCGCCCATTCTGACTTTCTATGGAATGGTATGCAGATTGAGGTGTATACAGCGAAATAATCTGTATGGTCCAGTAAATAAGGGCCTGTTCTCCATGCCGAATTCCACCAAATTGCACCTGATAAAATGCAACAAACAGTCTAATCTTTTTCACCCCTGGAAATTATTATTATTGCACCACTTGTAAAGGGGATCCCTTCAAGCGCAGGGTTCATAATATGATGGACCACTTGGGGGGAAGAGAGAATCAAACCACGGGGGTATTGCGTGCCCCTCACCTGCGGACCTTGACTCCAGGAGCACCGTCACAGCCAGCCTCCCGCCGCCGCCGCACTTTTTGCCATCAAAGTGCCGCCGCACTGAGGAGAGCAGTGCTTGTGGGACTCCATTGCCCAGGATCCTCAGCGGCCGGAAGCCGCGCACAGTGATCTCGCGCCAGGAGGCGCTTAAAGACCAGCGCTACCCCCGGCAGAGCGGGGGAAGAGAGAATCAAACCACGGGGGTATTGCGTGCCCCTCACCTGCGGACCTTGACTCCAGGAGCACCGTCACAGCCAGGCTCCCGCCGCCGCCGCACTTTTTGCCATCAAAGTGCCGCCGCACTGAGGAGAGCAGTGCTTGTGGGACTCCATTGCCCAGGATCCTCAGCGGCCGGAAGCCGCGCACAGTGATCTCGCGCCAGGAGGCGCTTAAAGACCAGCGCTACCCCCGGCAGAGCGGGGGAAGAGAGAATCAAACCACGGGGGTATTGCGTGCCCCTCACCTGCGGACCTTGACTCCAGGAGCACCGTCACAGCCAGCCTCCCGCCGCCGCCGCACTTTTTGCCATCAAAGTGCCGCCGCACTGAGGAGAGCAGTGCTTGTGGGACTCCATTGCCCAGGATCCTCAGCGGCCGGAAGCCGCGCACAGTGATCTCGCGCCAGGAGGCGCTTAAAGACCAGCGCTACCCCCCGCGACGCGGGAGCGCGCGGGAGCAGGCCGGGAGAAGCCCGGGCAAAGGGCGGGCCCTCTTTGGCCCTCAGTGGCCGGAAGAGGACGGGACGGGCCACGGACCCTGGCTTCCTGGAATTTGAACTACAAGTAAGACTCTGATTCCCTCATTTTTGACTAACTGCAGTATTGAAGAGTACTGTTGCTCGAGACTGTGTTAATATAGCCGCTCTGCTACCTGCTAACATGCCCACCATTACTACGGACCCATCTACATCGGGCCTACGTACCTTGGACAACTTTGTGCTCAAAAAAGTTACACAAATTAACAACGAACGTAGGGCCTCATTAGGCAGTAAAAGTCTTTCACACTGTACGAATATTATAACTAATGAGTCCACAGAAGTGTCAGATCGCACCGTAGAACAGGCTGCACACAGTACAGAGGCCCCCAGTGTAGTTGTACAGGTACAGGTGCACTCTGAGAACCCAGTGGACCTGCTTGTCACTTCAGAGGAGGACTCAGCAGCAGAAGAACCACCAGAGGTCCCATCCACACAAAGACCAGTGAGGAAATGCAGAAAGACTCAGGGGAGGCGTGGGGGAAAGTCTGCTAAAACCAAAACTCACCAACCCAATAACTCTAAAGACACTAATGTTAACAGTGCAAGTATTCAGGTGGTGGAAGAACCCAATAAAGAGGGCAGTAGTAACGAAGGAAGTGTGACCTTGTCTGACACCAAGTTAGAAGCATTAATAAATATAATAGTAGGTAAACTGGAGGCTAAAATCGTACATTTAATTACCCCAATAATGTCCAAACTGGACACAGTAGCCTCTGAGTTGGAAAGACTGGGTAGCCTGGTAGCGGGATATATGACCCCTGCACCAGTCCCAGCCCCAGCCGTGACAACACCTACAACTATCCCTGGTGGGAGTGGGAATGAGCACTTGCTCAGGGGACAGAGTGCACAGCAGAAGAGGCAGTCAAACTCAGAAACCGAGGCTGTTGCTGTAGCTGCGGTTCCCACGGCTCCAGTGACTCAGCCGACTCATCAGGCCCCTGCCCCGGCCCCCCTGGGCAATTGCCCAGCGGTCCCTCAGAGGGCTAGACTCAGGAATGTAAATCTCCCTCCTGAATGCGTCCCATTTGTGGTTGTGCTGACTAATGTCCCGCGTTATGAGGAAACTGCAGCACAACCTTATGGAGAATCACACGACTCATTAAAAAATAAAACGGTGGCATGGCTAAACAAAAATTGTGGCTTTCCACCTCACTTCTACGACCAAATCATATCCACTGTAAGAGTAAATTGGGTTGGACCTTCAAGGAAATCAACCACGGGGGACTGTGTAATTGTTAATTTTCAACACCCGCAACACGTTGCCACAGTCTTGTTACGCGCATCCTCACTGGTTTACAATACAAACAGTGTCTGTGTGCGACCCCTGGGATATTTCTATGCGCCTGACCAGAACTCACCTAAAAATCCCCCTAACACTCTTCGTGGGTACAGACCTATATCACAAATTCAGACACCAAATCCGGTAACACCATATATGTACAATAATGATACTAGTGGGCTGTCTGGTTGGCAAACGCCAGCAGTAAACGCTAATGGCTGGCGGATACCACCTGTAAATTTCAATGTCGAGAATTTGAACAACAGAGGGTACAATATTCCTACACATAACCGATTTGATATGCTTTCAGGGCTGGACGCCTGCGACTGACTGAGGGTTTTGGAGGGTCAGGAAAACGATCAGTCGCCTGTAGCACAAACGTTAGAGGTGACTCCACCAATTACACCAAAAAATAATGTTATATGTTGGAATGTGGCGGGCCTAGAAAACAAAATGCAGGATGATAGCTGGTTAGCCTATATTAGGGGCTTCCAAATCATTTGTTTACAAGAGACTTGGTCAGTGAAATGTGATATTCAAATGGATGGCTACAAGGCATATTTTGTACCTGCTGTACCAGTAACCCGGGGTAGATCAAAGGGGGGTATGGTAATGTTTATATCAGTAGCACTGAAATGCACAATTCTAAGTAGGCCTTCAAGTAATCTTGGCATACAAGGTCTAGTTTTATCTGCGGGTAACTGCAAGGTTGGTCTGATCAACTTTTATAATGCCACCAATAATGTCACAAGTTATGGTAATTCCGAATCCTTAAGTGAGTATATAGGCACCTCAATGAAGGACTGTTCACACAACTTGTTGATCATGGGCGATTTCAACACTCATCTATGTAGTGATCCCCTAGACAAAAGCCTCATGGAATTGTATTGTCCCAGAATTAACGGTCTACATTTGGAACATACCGTGGAAGGGACATTTTTTAACAACCTACTTAATGAACATGGTCTCACGATTGCAATGTCTTTATGTGATCCCTCAAAGCGCTTTTGCACCCCTACTTTTAAAGGGCACGGGAAGGGGACATTTATTGACTATATGCTGTTAACCGCCCCCATGCAGGTGTTTGTGCGTTCATTCTCTATAGACAGTAATCCACTCAGTGATCATAACCCTTTGACTATACATCTAGGGGGGCCCTGGGTGGAAAGAGAAGGACGTAATTTAGGTAGGGGTAGGGTTACAGCTACGGATGGAAGACGCCGTTTAAAATGGTCTATGTGCACCCCGGCCCTCATATATCAGAATATACAAACTAACTGTAGTGATATTGTTGCCAGATGCATCCAAGTTGATTCAGACCCAGCCCAGGTTCTATCGGACTTTAAAAGCTTAACTGACAAAATAGCTATTTCAATGACAGAACCTCTGAAAAGTAGAGGTAGGGAGGGCCCAAGGTGGTTCAATAAGGAATGCTCCAAAGCAGCCCGTGACCTCAAAGCTGCCTTGTTGCTAAAACCTCGTAACAAGGAACTAGTTCAGAGATCACGCAAAGAATATAAATCAGTCATTGTAACAAGAAAGGAGGCACTGAAAAACGAGGCCTGGGCTGAGATTCTGGAACCACAAACACTAAAAAACAGTGCTAGATTTTGGGCGGTGCTAAAGAAACCCTTCCTGGTGAAAGACCCAGGGGAAGGGTTAGAATGTGTCATCACAAAAGAGGAATGGGTTGATCATTTTAAACAACTGTATGGGGGGGGTGAAACTAATGTGGTACCCTATGAATGCACTGTTGGGGGTCCTTGTATGACTGTTAGCATAGGAGAGGTCGTGATGGGTATCGAGGGGCTTACAGCGGGCAAATCACCTGGCCCGGATGGGATACCCCCGGATCTCTTTAAATCCGATCCTAATTTTTGGGCACCGATTATCGCGGCAGTTATTAACGCCGCCGCAAGGGTAGGGTGCCCGACGTCATGGGGTCTTTCCACCATTGTGCCCATATTTAAAAAGGGGGACAGGGACAGTCCCCTTTGTTACAGGCCTATCTCCCTGATCAACTCTGTGTCCAAACTGGTGGGGAGAATAGTATTGCGGCGACTACTTGAGTGGACACGGGACAATAATATCATGTCCATCGCCCAATATGGCTTCTGTAATGGACGCTCGACTACAACACAATGCCTGAATCTCTTCTTACTACTAAGTAAATATACCATTGTTAAAAAAGGCACAGTCTACTTGGCCTTCATGGACCTATCCTCAGCTTTCGACTGTGTTAACAGGGGGAAGCTGTGGGGGTCCATG
The DNA here is from genome assembly GCF_964263255.1 of Lissotriton vulgaris. Classification (NCBI taxonomy): domain Eukaryota; kingdom Metazoa; phylum Chordata; class Amphibia; order Caudata; family Salamandridae; genus Lissotriton; species Lissotriton vulgaris. The sequence goes on along the minus strand of NC_141691.1, from coordinate 1,892,502,549 downwards.
AGGGACAAGGGAGTGGACAATGATATTATAAACTTTCTGGTCGACCTCCATAATAACACCAGTGCAAATGTAAGGTATTGCCAAGACTTATCCGTAACTGAGGATTTTAGAACTGGGAAGGGGGTTAGGCAAGGATGTATACTGGCCCCCTTCCTTTTTAATTTTTATATAAATGAGTTGGATGGCGCTTTACGGGAGGTGAAATCAGACAGTCCAAGAGTGGGGAACAGAAGCATTCCAGTTTTGTTATACGCAGACGATGCGGTACTGCTAGCAAGAACTGAAAAAGGCCTCCAATTACTACTAAACGCATTCAAAAAGTTTATGGAAGATAGGGACTTGTTAGTGAACAACTCCAAATCGTTCATCATGCAGGTGGGGAAACAGCCAAAGAGACAATATACTTTTAAATTAGATGAGACAGCTATACCACTTTCAAGTACATTCTCTTATTTAGGAGTACTCTTTGACTCTAAATTATCTTGGGCCCCCCAACTCGCAAAGAAAAAATGTGATGTTTTAAAGGTCAATGCCTCCATTTTTAATTTTGCGTCAAAGCTTGGCAAAAAACCGACGGCTGCTATGATTAAATTGTATGAAGCGAAATCTGTAGCTACCGCAGCATATGGGAGTGAGCTTTGGGGCTATATGGTGGGGGAACAACTTCAGACCACAGAAAATTTGTTTTATAAACGGCTTTTGTGCGTCCCGGCCTCTACCTCCAACTTTATAGTACATGAAGAACTAGGAGTGGGGTACCTGAGTGATATCCTGTCCCTACGACCTCTGTTATGTTGGTTGAAAATGTGGTTATGTGAGGAAATCCCCCTAACACACTTAATTGTTAAGGATTACCTGGCTCTTGAGAACGCTTCACGCACTCCCTGGCTGAAGTACTTAAAATCATGTTTTACTGAGATGGGCCGCCCGGATCTATTTGAACACCCAGAAGGAATTGTGAAGGCTGATATTAACTTAGTTAAGCTGGTGTTCCTTCAGCGTAAGAAGGCTGACAGGGAGGGTGTTGAGCTACAAAAAGTTAGTGTGAGGAAATTTATTATGGCAAAAACATGTTTGACAACAGAGCCTTATTTACTTAGCACTTTCAGCACCCATGATAAATTCCTGCTTACAAGATTTAGATTCAATCAGTTTCAACATCTGCTCATCAGACCCAAACAGGAGAGCTTCTGTAAGCATCCTATGTCCTGTGGCTGCGACGGTAAGTCTCCACAGGACATGATGCATTTTATGTTCTTATGTAAATATTATGAATTCCCCCGTAAACGCTTTTTAATTGCTCTTTTAAAAGAAATGAATTTTAAACAGATACGACCAGCCTTTTTATATTTACAACTGCTACATAGCAACAGTGTCCTTCAAGTTCTTGAATTTTTAAAACTGGCTCTTAAACTGCGACTTTGTCTGGACCAATGACTGAACTACTGTATGTAATGATCACAGTGTTTTTATCCTGTGAATTTATAATGTAATCTGATGTATGTACTGTATGTTTTTATTGTACTTTTATGGTTGAAATATTACCGAATAAAGTCTGTTTTGATTTGATTTGATGGACCACTTGTGACGAGGCCACTAAGGTGGATGCATTAGTCCACTGATCTTCTTTAATCTTCTACACAGTGTGAGAATTAAAGTAGATGTGAGTGTGGATATAATGTTTTTTTAGACAGGGTGTCAGATTTGGGAATAATCTTTTGAAGTTTATTGTCAATAGAATTCTGGAGGACCAGGCGCTAGTGTTGACAACATCAAGAAGCAGTGTCACACTGCCATACTTGCAATTCCCTTGTGGCTACCAGCTCTGAATTGGAACCGTTAGCAGAAACAAGCCATTTGTGTATGATCTTTATTCTACATATGTAAGAAATTGGGTTATTATTTGTACAGGGATGTGAGTCCTAAGCACCTGAAAGGTCCACAATTTTCTCCTTACTGGAAACCACTTATCCCATTGTACCACGTGACACTCTTGGGGTATTGAAGCAAAGCAATCCGAGCTGGTGTGGGCTAGAAATTTCCATTCACTGGCACGCAACGAAACCTCTAAATACATCCAGTCAGTAATCTTGCTTTAAAAAAGGAAAAGTACATTTATTACATACACACTACTAAATAATGTGTATTAAATCACAAATATATACAACAGGTAGATAAAAACACCTATGGTGACATTCTGAAATCAAATTTGACCCCCAGTGGGTCATGACCCCGATAATCGCAAAACATCCACCTGTACCAGATGCAACATCACAATATAAGCTGGTGTCATTTTAAATAAAGCTGGCCAATTGGCTTTGTCTAGGTATCACCACATCAATATATAAGGGAAGCCTATTGGCTTTGCCATTCGTCAACACATTAAAATAAAAGGCAAGACTACTGGCATAATCAAGGTGCCAAAGCAATAAAATGTACGCCAGTCATTACAATCTGGGATTCACCGTTAAAACCAATGGATTTAGTAATCATGTTTAAATGCAGTCATTATCAATGGCATTGCATTGTTGATCAACAAAAGTTATCAATAAAGCATTGGTATTCACAACAACATAAAAAATATGTTAGAATCTTGTTTTCACCACTTCAGACCATATAAGGCAGCCATAGAACCTACCACTAGGGGTCTCTTAACTCCCAGGCTGAAGAGTAGCAAACCCCAGCTCCGGGAATGCTTAAAATATGATGAAAGTCTCCCCAGTTTATGAGTCCTTTTACCTCAGAGATATAGAGTCATTGTTCTCTCATTACTTCTGGGGGCTGCTGCAACTTCTGCAGCTCCCCCATACCACTTTTGGCAATGTTGGTGGTTCCCCTGACTCTCTTTGGGGCACCACAAAGGAGAAGAGAATGCAAAACACAGCCCTCACACAGCAAAATGGGGTGCTCCAAGTCAGGATCACTGAATATTTTAGCAGCTTCTCTCCCACTGTACTACCTTTTGCTGTGTTTGCAGCTTCCCTTCTCTTTTTGGCTTCTTTTTATTTTTATCCTGGGTGCCCTGGTCTAGGGACATCCACGATTGGCCTATTCTCACTGGGGCAGGCAGACAGGAGGATGGCGTGTAAAAGGTACGCCCAGATCAGTATCGATGCCCGGACTGGTGGCGCAAGTCGCCTCTTAGTTCCCATTCTGAATAGTTACCAAATAAAGAGACGGGCGCTGGGAGCAGGAATCACAAGAACAAAGTTTTATTTCTCATGAGGAGAGCCTGTCATTTCGGACACGAAACACAGTGTCTTTCGGGAGGTGCTCTAACAAGTGTTCTGAGACATCGCCTTTTATACCTTACAAACACTCCTTATTACAATAATGACATTGTGAAACAAGGAAAAGACATTCCCGTTATCCTCGTGTCAATCCCACCCCACATGTATCCACAATAGAGACCCTTGAACTGTCGATAAGAGAAGGGGCAATCACGCAGCTGAGTGTTCCGCTGATTATTAGGATGTGTGCGCCTGATCGTATCCCAAGGGGTGGGGAAGCCAGGATCAATAGTGGGTTCTTTGAAGAGGAGTGACTCCGTACAATAAGGGGCAATAAACAGTATCTTCCGGCTTAGGCGATGGCCTCGGACATGTGTGGACAGTCCATCGCGGAGGGAGGGTTTACTAGCAGAGGGGTTATTTATGAAAGGAAAGGAGGTGTTGGTCAGACGCGGCCGTGACTCCCAAGGACCGGGTCTTGCAGAAGAAGAAGGTTTATGACTTATTCATGTGAGGGAGGAGGGGGGAGCCAGGGTCAAGCAAGGACAGAGTCGCCCAGAGAGAGAGAGGTCTTATGACCCGTACATGAGAGAACGGGGGGGGGGGGCAGTCAGATACAGCTGGGGGGTTATGTCAGCTGAGGCGAGGGATGCTTCTTCGAGAGGAGATGGGGAGGGGGCTTTGCGTGGGTCAAGCAGGAGGGTTGCCTTTCATAGTAGGGTCGCGCAGAGGGAGAGGGTTTCTTGGTCTATGCATGTGAGGGGGGGGGGTTTCAAATACGCGCAGGAGGGAAGCCGGGGATTCCAATGAGCGGGCAAAAGGCCATGGTGCCTAAAAATGGCTGTCATGTACATAAGGACACGGGCTTTTACTGGCGGAGTGATGCGGTCAATATTTCACGATAGTTATGGTGCTTACGGGGGGGGTGGAAAAGGGCAAATGAACGCTGCTTATGTACATCACTTTTCCTAATTTTCCACAGTCGCCGCTTTTTACATAACAGAGTTCATTTTCCTATTCTCCCTAGTTAATGAGCGTACACATAAACATGTGTGGTTGATGAAATAGCATCTGTCAATACTAACATATTGCATAAAATCATGAACAGTTGGTGTGATTGGCAGAATGCAGTACATAGGGAATTGCATTTGCAAACGTACTTCATAACATAAATGCTTCGGACTTTCAAAAATTAATGTGACCAATGAACATTTTGACCAAGTGGTTGAGGGAGGAATTCAGTCCAATATTATCTCTTCGTCACAGTGTCTTTTTAGCAGTGAGCCATCACTGGTAGGCTCTAGTCCGTGTCCTTTCGTTGGCGCTGTTGAGCACCGGCGGTGGAGCTATAGGTCCAGCTCGGATCCATCCTTACGCGTTGCAGGGTGCGGTCAGTCCTCTGCTGTTAGACCACAGTCCTGTTCCCTAAACAATCCTTTTAGTGGCGCCTTATGTTCGGCACCTATATTCCTGTGGCGTAACCCCATTTCCATCTAGATGCTGTTCTTCCTTTCAGCAGAAAGTCACGTGGAAAAGGTTAGTATGGTTCAGTAGTCGATGGGAGAGAGAGAGAGCGGAGTGGGGCCAGATTTCCTGGGACACACCAAAGGGACCAAGGGAGCAAAGGGTAACAAGCAAGCAGGCCCATCAGTCGGGCTTAAAAAGGGGGACGGAGGCTCCAGGCACGCGTGGGTAGGTGGACAAAGGGCTTCAGGACAGCCTTTCATCCTTTCGTTTACCACATTGGAGAGTGCTGCCTCGTCCCGTATTCCTGTTGTGCTGTGGCTCCACCTTTGGTCGAGGTCGCATGTGTCCCATGATCTGCAGCCAGGCTGTGTGTCACGTCCGGCCCTTCTCCTCCGATGGTCGTATATCTTTGAATGGGTAAAAACAAGTTTTAGAGAACTGGCAGAAGAAGACATTTATGCATTAGAATTCCTCCTTTATTCCTACGCACTTCGGTGATACGTTCATCGGTCACAGTTAGAAGCCTATTACCATGAAATGTATATGCTGGTATTCCTACTATGTTCATGCCAAGTTTGTTCGTCGTCTATTCATGATGCATATGGAGAGAAATCAGTCTCCTATCAACTGCGCATTTCATCAAAACTCAACATGGCGGAACCTTCAGTGGTGACTCGTCTTCTAACCCGAGCCTTAACGGTCTAACATTTCCCTTCAAAGCTGGTTAACCCTTTCAAACAGGGCGGGGGCGCTATCATCGAGAGTCAGGGTAAAACAGGTTTCTCTCGAGGGACGACAGTTACTCATGGACATCATGGGTATATCGGGGATAGCAGCCGGGGTCAATCAAGTGGAGTGGGGATGCTACGGGCATTCGCGCTTGGGTGCAAAGGGGGTGGGGCAATCTGGGCGTTGGGGGGTCAATCTAGGTGTTGGCGCTTGTCTCTAACGAACTGAAAAAAATAGGGTGCCATTGACATATAGTTCCCCTATAAAAGGCCAGATTAGGGAACCTTAGTCGTCTTACCTGTCCTTTCTTTCTTAGCCAATTCGAGTTCATTTATTTTGCAGAAAGGAGAGGTAGTAATATGACAAGTTACAATCTTTTTAGTTTTTGTCAATTTCGCTGAACACCTTCGTGTTCGATAAGCATCCAATCAGACCGGTGCCAGCAGGGCACAATTTTACCATACAAAGGAAGAGGGAATAGGGAGACTCTCATAGAGAGTGAGAGTCGTCCGCAACCTAAACGAACCATTCGGTACACGTATGACATGTAGAGAGAGAGAGAGAGAGACGTGTACAGTAATGGGTCATTTAGTGCGCTCACAACACAGAACAGCAGGGGTCAGGTAACACAGAGACACGAACAGAGGGGAGACATAAACCCATACATTACATACACACAAACTCATTCAAAGAAAGACAGTACATGTATTTCATACACAAAGGTTCATGACAAAACATAAAACAGTTATTGGCCAAAAAGATCTTTCTGCATGCTGCGCATCTTTAGTATCCTATTTATCTACGTGCTGAGCTCTTTTTACCTTTCCTCCTTTTCCTCTCGTTTGCTATCTTTGTGAATGTTCTCGGTTGCTAATACTTACACCTTGGCAAGTTGGTCAAGAATTAGCCTGGTTGTGCTAGTACTCACGGTGGGATCTTTGAGTCATTTTTCCTTTTCTCCCTTTGGCGGAAAGGTTCTCCAGGCTGAGGCAACGGAGGGCATTAATCGGGAGAACAGTCGGACAGCTGAGCTATATCTATAAAAGTGCGAGAAGGAGGTGGTACATTTTTGAACATCAACATCATTCCTACTTTTCCAGACGGGTGGTGCCTAGGTAAACCTTACCCCGGAACCTTTCCTTGTCGTTTCCCTATCTAGTAAAACGTTATAGTTGCACTATCTGGCGTGCTAATTCGAGTCAATTTCCGTCATACAGTACCCGTCAAGTTCCTATGTCAGTCCATCCTCCCAGTCGCTACGTTCTAAGGAGGAACAGTCATCTCTAAGTCTAGCATAAGTACTATGCTCAAATCCCCTCCTTCCCTTTCCGTCGGTTGTTCGATCGTCACTCCTCCATACCTCAGCCGACGTTCCGACGTGACCTGCAGAAGGGAGGAGAAGGAAGGGGGTGGGGGCAACATTTAAAACACATCAACTTTGCATAAATCCGAAAATGTTTTTACCTACCACATACTCGACCTATCTCCACGGGCCGCATTCTCTACCATCTCGGCGTTTAAGCCCAGAGGGATCAGTAGCGTCTGATAAATAATTATCGATGGTCTGCGTATCTACATGAATCACACGATCGCGGCCTTATAGGTCGTGTGCAAGGGTGGCGGTCAGGTGGTATTTTCTGTGGTTTCGCTCAAGGGCGTCTAAGAACACTTTTCCCGCTGCCTGTGATACATAGTGTAGCTGCTAAATATCGGGCCTTTTTACCCTTCAACCTTAATAAAGCTGCTTATTTTTCGCTTATATTAGAGACAGTAGTAACACATTAAAAAACTCATTAATGCAACTGCTACAATTCATACTTCCTTTTTCGAAATACCTTTAATTAATAATGTTGGTGCACAAATACGGGCCTACAACCCAGTGGGTCGGCCACGGAGCAGACTAGAACTGTGCATAAGGGGAACGAGGTCGGAGATCATTTATTTCAGAAAAGTGCGGCAGTGCAATAAAATCATATCGAACTGCAAGCATGATGCGTGTCAATAATTCAATTTTTCAATAATTTTATCTCATTGTCCAACTATTACTCAAGACCTAATATTTACCAATTCATTGTCCAAATGCTCGATCAGTTCCTATTTTATACCAATTTATTTCTTCCCAAACGTAATTAGTACCCACCCTAAATCAGTTCATTGTCCCAACACATAATCGTTATCTATCTTATATCGCTTTTCTTTCCGAACACATAATCAATATCCATCTTATCTACTTTCGTTGTCCAAAACTGCATACACATCTCGGAGCATCAAGGTTTGAGCAATCAAGGTGAACAAGGAGTTTGAGAGTTTCATTTTGTATCGACGCCATTTTGGGCGAGGTCAGGCAGGTCCCAGTAGGGCCAGAATGTCTCCAATGACTCGTGGTTGGACCAGAACCTCTTTTGGCAGTTCAAAAAGTTTCTCGGAATGGGGTGACTAACTAGTAATATGAACCATCAGTCAAAAGAGGGGAGGGAGGCGACAATCTTTCCTACCGGGTCATTCTGATATTCCACCGGAACTGAACAAATCTGTATCCTTGCGGGATTTTAGTCATTTCCAAACTGAGGCTGGCGCCGGCAGGAGTGCACCGACGTCTCGTGGCTCCATCGGAGGACAGGGCGGGGGGCACCTCGTGGAGAGGTCGGCCCCCCCGGCTCTTTTAGAATCTTCAAGGCTGAGGAGTACAGGGCGTGTGCTCGTCCCGGGCAAGGAAACCCGCTTTTGATATGGACCCCTTCTTCAAGCATGAGCGTTGGGGTGTCGCTGGAAGCCTCCACCTGGAGGGAGGTGGGGGAGGCTCGTTCGCGCCGCCTCCCCCTTCCAGCGACCCCGCGCCGTTCTCCGGCTCCAGCGCTTTGGTACGGCCGTGCCAGGCAATGAAGATGGGGGGGGGTCGGTGGCTGAGGCAAGACATCCCCCCCCCCTTTGACATGTGGCGGGACTACTTGCAACTCTCAGGCGTTGCCATGTGGCGGGACTACCTGCAACTGTCCAGGGCCGAGTGTAGTTGCAGCCATTATTGCGCAAAGAGGCGCCGCCGTCCTCGCCTTGGCTTCGGCCTCCGATGAGGGCCGGATCAGGTGAGAGAGGGGGGGGGGGGGTCGGTGGCTGAGGCAAGACATCCCCCCCCGTGGCCTGCAGGCAGCAGAAGAGGGAAAAGGAGAGATCATTGCGATTTGCGGGCCGTCCGCCCCACAGCCTCCCTTTCCGACTGCGGCCAGCCGAGCCCTGCACGCATCGAGGCCTCGCCTTCCGGATGGGCGTAACCGCGGACCTGTTGCACTCCGGGAGCTTCCGGAATGGGGGTAGGTACCTATTGGTTTGATCCTATTTCATGTGACCGTTATTTGGGCGTGGTGGGCAATGAGGCAGACATGTTTGGAGCAGGAGTAGGCAGCGGAACCTAGCTACCTCGTGGCTGCCTTGCTGTCAAACTTTTCACCATTTTATATTTCCTTATTACGAACTGTTTCTACTGTTTCTTATTTTTAGTGAAGTCGAAAGCTCATCAGGGGGTTACTGACTTAGCCCGATTCCTTTTTATTTTTCCTTCTTTTCCTCAGCGTGTTTCGAGCTAAAGTTTCTGTTAATAGGGTACGGTGATCACTTCATGTTTTTATATGTCCTTTTCATTAGGGGTACTCATGGACGGACCAGATGAGTTACCTCCAATAAATGGTCCGGGGTGGAACTAGATTATCAATCAGAGGGGAACACATCCCTTCATTAGGGTATCATCCTGGACGGACCAAATGATGTACCTCCACTTACTAGGGTAGCCTCCTGGACGGACCAGATGGGTTACTTCCAATAAATGGCCAACAAGTGGGGGCATGTGTCCTCCATTAGGGTAGCCTCCTGGACGGACCAGGTGAGCTACCCCCAAATAATAGTCAATCAGTGGGGAGTGGGTAGGACTGACGAATCATAAAGGGGCATAACCTACCCTTTACTACTTGCAAAGACTAGACAGAATATTTCTATTCCACTTTGTTTGCAAACAGAAAATACCTCAAACAAACAATTCCTTGGACAACAATGTCCAATCAATCAATCAGTCGGGAGAAAAACAGGCATGACGGATTACAACGGGGACAAACGTCTGCATTACCTGCCCCTCGCTATCTGCAAAGGGAGACAGAATATTTCTATTCGTCTCTGTTTGTGGACAGGGAAGATCTCAAAGAGCAACAATCGATTATTTAATCGATTTCAAACAATCAGTGGGGAGAAAGGTAGGCATGACGGATTACAACGGGGACAAAAGTCTGCATTACCTACCCTTCTCTATCTGCAAAGAGAGACGAACGTTCCTATTCGCCGCTGTTTGCAAACAGAGAATGTCTCGTTCTCAAGAAGAGAACCAATATTTCAAGTAGCATCCAAAGCTAAATGAACCAATAACAACAATATCAGTATTCAAATATCGATTCCAATACAATCAATCAATCAATCAGATGGATAAACCACCCTACCAATCAGGCGTAAAAACACCCTACTTAATCTTACCCGGACCGGACCATGTGGGCAGTTCTTCGTCTTCCTCCTCCAGCGCCCGATCGTTCTCTTACTCTATGCAGCATTCCTGTGGGATTCCAGTCAGGACAATAGGTCACTCGAGAGAGGTCCGTTCAGAATCGGTGAAGTTCATTCAATCGGCAGCCGGACGAGGGCCCTCTCAAGGCAGGTATACTCCAATCGTTTAGATGTTCACCTCATCGTCTGGATCTCTCTTACTGGACCCTATGTCACTGATGGACCCCGCGTTGGGACGCCAATTGTAAAAGGTACGCCCAGATCAGTATCGATGCCCGGACTGGTGGCGCAAGTCGCCTCTTAGTTCCCATTCTGAATAGTTACCTAATAAAGAGACGGGCGCTGGGAGCAGGAGTCACAAGAACAAAGTTTTATTTCTCATGAGGAGAGCCTGTCATTTCGGACACGAAACACAGTGTCTTTCGGGAGGTGCTCTAACAAGTGTTCTGAGACATCGCCTTTTATACCTTACAAACACTCCTTATTACAATAATGACATTGTGAAACAAGGAAAAGACATTCCCGTTATCCTCGTGTCAATCCCACCCCACATGTATCCACAATAGAGACCCTTGAACTGTCGATAAGAGAAGGGGCAATCACGCAGCTGAGTGTTCCGCTGATTATTAGGATGTGTGCGCCTGATTGTATCCCAAGGGGTGGGGAAGCCAGGATCAATAGTGGGTTCTTTGAAGAGGAGTGACTCCGTACAATAAGGGGCAATAAACAGTATCTTCCGGCTTAGGCGATGGCATCGGACATGTGTGGACAGTCCATCGCGGAGGGAGGGTTTACTAACAGAGGGGTTATTTATGAAAGGAAAGGAGGTGTTGGTCAGACGCGGCCGTGACTCCCAAGGACCGGGTCTTGCAGAAGAAGAAGGTTTATGACTTATTCATGTGAGGGAGGAGGGGGGAGCCAGGGTCAAGCAAGGACAGAGTCGCACAGAGAGAGAGAGGTCTTATGACCCGTACATGAGAGAACGGGGGGGGGGTGGCAGTCAGATACAGCTGGGGGGTTATGTCAGCTGAGGCAAGGGATGCTTCTTCGAGAGGAGATGGGGAGGGGGCTTTGCGTGGGTCAAGCAGGAGGGTTGCCTTTCATAGTAGGGTCGCGCAGAGGGAGAGGGTTTCTTGGTCTATGCATGTGAGAGGGGGGGGGTTTCAAATACGCGCAGGAGGGAAGCCGGGGATTCCAATGAGCGGGCAAAAGGCCATGGTGCCTAAAAATGGCTGTCATGTACATAAGGACACGGGCTTTTACTGGCGGAGTGATGCGGTCAATATTTCACGATAGTTATGGTGCTTACGGGGGGGGGGTGGAAAAGGGCAAATGAACGCTGCTTATGTACATCACTTTTCCTAATTTTCCACAGGCGTGCGCTCCTCCCAGAAATGGCCATGGGTTGTGGCAATGCGACCGTCCTTCCTATGTGGTGCTGAGCCCCAGTGATGGGGTTCTGAGGCACGCTAGTTATGTGCCAGCTAAGGCAGCGCTATTTCATATGTTGGGCCTCAGGGGATAGAGTCCCAGGCAGGGGTGAATGAGCCTCTGGGGAGAAGCCCTACACAGGCCCATTACCATTTATAAACATAAATATGTGTCAGCGTTAATTCTTGAGTACTGGCCCACCCTGGTAGTAATTAAAGAAAGTTGGGGTCGGGCCCCCAATTGCTCCTTCCATCATATGCATCTTTGCATGGGCAAATCTTCCAGGATGCATTACTCTGGTCCCATTGGGATGATTATATTGATCTTGGGAATATTTTGCTCTTCTTGGAAAGCCCTACCCGCGAGGAGCATTTTCCAACACGCCTCTTGGTGCCTCAAGGGCACACTTTGTTGGGAGCTGGTCTTACTCACTCCCTATACCAGCATTCTTCTCTTCTGGTTCTTGTTCCTCCTCTCCTGCTGCTGAGGGCTTCTTGTGCAGCACCTCTGCTATCAGTCAGCTGACTACCCTCCTGGCAACACTCCCAAGCCCAGAGCTTCCTGGCTGCCTTGCAGGAAACTTAGGGTGGGAGTGGAATTTAGATATTTCCCCAAAAGGTCCTCACAGTGTCTAAGGGGGTTAGCATCACTGACACTAGAGAGACCCATCTAGACGTGTGGAGTGCCAAGTGCAGCATCAGACTTTCAGAATGAAAGGCTGCCTACCTACAGGAACTTGGATTCTTCTTCATTATGGAATGAACATCATTAGTTCCTCGAAAGGGAAACAAACCTTATGAACATCCCTCTCTAAGATGGTGGCGTGTGCATTGGAAGATGTCTGAGGCTCTCAATTCGATGTAGTAAAGTTTTTTGTGATGTCAATTTCTGTTTGAAACATATCTAAGGAGCATTACAAGAGAAAAACGCAGCCCAGTGCATTTGATGTCAGGAAGGGTTTTGTGCCTTGCTGACTTTGTGAGTGTTTTCTTCATCTGCAATCAAGAGTTACAAAATTGCAAAGAACATTTTTTGCTCTTTATAATTTTTCCTTCTAACTAGGACCCTCTTAACTTGGCTAAACTATTGGCTTGCATTGCTTTTGTCAATAAATACAGAGCCTATTAATTTGTTATGGTATTTGACACCTTTTAAATGTATTATTCTGTGTAGGGTCTTGTTTCAGTTTCCTCAATATTATTGGAGTCACGACTGCTAGATCACCTTGGTCACTACAAGGAAATGTACCCTTCTCTGAGAAAAAAGAATGGGCAGGTGTACCTTGCTCATCCACTAGCGAGTTTTGCACTTAGACAGAAAGTGCTAGGACTCAGACAAACCTGTCAGAGAATCTTTAATCTGCAGGTGATGATTCCATCCTTATATTCCCAAATGTGTATTGACACACAATAATTTGGTATTTTACTGTTGTATGATTATATCTTTTCTAGCATTTGTCAACAAATCATATGTATCATAATGATAAATATTTCGAAGAACTCAGTGGATATTATGCAAAGTGCCTTAATATTGACAGCCATCCACTTTGTATGACTGTATATTTTTAGCAATCAAAAATTATGCCAAGCCATGAATTGTTTCCCAGTGTACCTCCTGTTGCCATTGGGTCAGCAGCTGAAACTCAGTCATTCAGTATCTCTCTTCAGCAGTCGGTTCACCTGTCTGACCCAGCACATGCACCAGTGCTTCAATTATGGGATAAAGTACCCCCTGCAGTACATTATAAGGAAATTGCAAGTTACCAAGGATGTCTGTGACCATATAAAGAAACAAAGCTGAAGGCTGACTGCGATGGAGCACAGGTTGGTTACGCTAAGCAGGTTTGATCTAGTCGAAGACTTTACCTTAAGACTTAGGGCCTGCTTCTGATTTTGGTGGTCAGACCGCCGACAGGCCGTCAGTGGAGGTGGAACCACCGACCGGCCCTTCGGTCCAACTGCTGTATAATGATACTGGTGGTCGCACCCACAGCTGTCGGTTTCAAGACTACCGCCTCCACCACGATCATAGATCCTAATGGTGCTGTGGTCGGAAATATGGGCCAATGAGTGAGTCTAAACTGCACAGTGCAACTCCATCAATTCTAGCATGAAGCGTAGCGCAGGGATCAAGCATGTTCTCTGATCATGTTTTGCACTGTGCTATTTCCTTTATGCAAACAGAATGCACTGAACAAAGAATCAGATGATGCACTGAGCTCAGGAAATGTGTCACTTTGCCTCCCCTGTCTTCGAAGGAGAATCTGAGTCTATCCAGCTACTGGCAACTGTTTTTTGAGGAAATCAAACGTAAATAAAGTGACATGAAAATGTACTGCGCTGGATGGCACAGGTTTTGGGAGCTAAAAAAACAAACCAGGAAAAATAGGATTCAGGAAATTCACCACAAAAGAGGACTGATGTAGAACATGTAAGCATGGGGCAACCCTTGAGAAATCTGATGACAGATGTTGCAGCAATCAGTGCTGATTTGTAGAAAAATCTGCAGAAACTAGCAAAAGCAACAGGCTGCAAACCTCTGCAAGCAACAATGAAGCTTTGAACTGGCAGACAGATTAACTGAGAGATGACAGTGCTATAATGTACTGCAGAGCAATTAGAATAAAAAACCGGGGAGCAGCATTCAAATGCTAGCGAAGAGGGGGAGAAGAGCAGAGACGACTCAGAAAAGTTTATTGAAAGTGCTGGCGGAGATCTTCCGCTAGACGAATTGTTCACAGCTTCACAGAGTGCATAGAATACTCTGAGTCAAACAAATGAAAGGAGCTCCTCCAAGATTATTAATGGTATGTTTTCTGTACTGGAAGAACAGGGAAATAATATGAGATTTGGTGACAAAAATTATGGAGATTGTTTGGAATGAATCTCAACCAATGTGTCCAGACCCGACAGGAGATACAATGAGGGATGGTGTGCTGGTCAGGGTTAGAATGGAGTCTCACCATCATCATGTCAGATGCAGACAACATATAAGAAGGAAATGGAGATCATGGAGACCAATAATGTATTACAAAAGGCTTTGAAAGTGCCAGCAGAGGTTAGTATCCTTTCCATTCCATCATGGTAAATGTGGCTCGCCGTACGTATCCTTTCCAGTTGAAGTTGGTGGAGAGAAGTACTTCCAGGTTAAAGTGGGAAGGGACAGTATATCTCCCCGTGCTAGTGAGAACTCTTTGCCTGGCAACTGCGCTTTGGTGGATTTTGTTTCCTGTCATTTCAATTCACACCTGGCAACCCCTCCATATGCACCTTTAATGTTGCGTCATTCCCTTTCAGCTCTCTCTGATGTTAATCTGCTTGTTTTTGCAACTACACTTATGCAACCTGCCACTGCCAATCCTGCTTATAAAGAATTGGCGTGCTCTCCTCACTGTCTCCTTCGATTCTGCCCCTGAAGGTTTCTTATGTTGTGAGTAACATCTGATCTGCAACCTATGGTGGTGAGTGCCACCAAATAGAGCAAATAGAAAATACTTGGTACTCAAGATATCACAATATCTAATTTGTACTGTGCATGGTTATGGGCATGCACCGCTTCCATGAGTGCCCTAACTGTAATAATGTGTGGATCCCTAAAGCTGATTTTTGTTGTATGCAAACAAGGATCATGCGTGTGCACCATGATAAAGGCTTGTCTCAAAGATTGCGGTCGTGTTGGATCAGGGGGTGACCATAGCGGTGCCATCATATTGGTGGAAGGCTACGGCCTTCACGAGGAGTAAGGTTAAATACACAATTCAACATATACCGAGCCCGTGTTTTTAATCCACAAGTTTGTGTGATTTATTTCACTATTATTCTCATATATTTGAAAAACAATACATACATTAACACCATGTCATCTTAAAGAACACAATTTCGACAGTTTAACATTGCATACAGAAAACAACCATAAATTGTGTGAAAATACATGAACACATTCAAAATGAAACAAATAGATAAAACATGAATCACCAGTCCTATATTGAAAAATAATCACACTGGGGCGGAGGTCGTCTGAGATTTACAGACATCAAATATCAACAATCACAATTTGTGACAAAACACTTGTCAGCTGTTTTTCCTTTCTGTATTGATCTGGATTGATATATAAAAATCTTAACAGAGATACTCCAAATATCGACCTTCACAATTTCTGCACAAAAAGTACTCCTAGTAGTGTTTTTACACTAAAACCATCAACCTAAACGTGTGCACAGGACTCTTTCTAAAGCTACAGTGTGGGTCCTGACCCACACACTCGCAGGGGTTGTTTTGTTTGGGGTTGTTTCCCCTGACCTGGCAGCACCGTACTCACGTGCTTGCTTGAGCGCCATTTCATCCTGTCCTTATTCTAAACCCTACACCAAACCAGTAGAAATCACACCTGGATGTCAGCCACGGTGGTATGTGTATCAAAAGGTCAGCCCAGGGCCCCAGTCCTCCTCTTTATGATTCTCCTATCAGCCCCATCTCCTTCCTGAGATGTGCCCAGACCCCTTTCTTGTAACCTCTCACTGAATCAGAGAGCACCCTTTAAAGTTTACAGGGAAATCCTGATTCTTCCATCTCCTGTGTGTCCCACCCAGCTTGCAGTAATGCAGCAATGCACAAATCATTTTTAAGGATTCCTCTATCTCCTCTCCATGTTTCACTACGCAGTTCTGAGTCTCCCAAAATGGAACCCAGGGCCCTCCATGTATTGTATCATTCACAGGCACACATACACCCAGTGATGTATACTGCCTACACACACTTCTAAGTACGGTATCCTTAATGTACTGCACCACTCATTGGCAACCATAACACCAGCACATGCATTTACCATGCACACAGTGCACTGCACTACAACCTTCATGTATTGTACCATTCATGGGTACATATACACCCAGTACTTACATTTGACAAGCATACACTGCACAGTACTGCATTATCTCTGTATTGTACCCTTTTTAGGCATGCATACACACAGCACAGATACACTACTCATGCACTGCGCAGTACTACACACCAAACTGATGTACTCCAAGGGTGAGTTAAGCACACATCATCAGAACATGAACTGAGAAGGTATGCAGAACTTACTTCAATTATACAGGTTAAAAAGGACCTGTTCACTTCTACTGATCACTACACACCGTGCTTATACTGCCTAATATGTCCTAGTGAATTCCCATAGCAGCCCAGGTTCTGGTGTTAACCTGGGCTGCTATGGGAATTCAAAGGGGCATATTATTAAGCCCATTACCGCCGCTTTAGCAGCAGTTTACTGCCGATAAAGCGGTGATAATTTTATCGCCTGTTCTTGATAATATGCCTCTAAGTGTTCACACTGGGAGAGTAATTATTTGTAAACTTTTCTCCTCGGGCACTTGTAGGGGTATCTTGTCCCAGATGCTGGGGTCAACGTGTTTCCAACCCAGCATTCATTATGGGGTTTTCATCAGGACATGGACTTGGTGGTATCTATTTACAAGGGGAGCAAAAATGGTGGGGAAGGTGTTGGTTTCTAACACCAATCTGTCACATAAAATTATCCACTGTAACATCCTACAGTAATCAATAGTGTACCTTGCTTAGGATCTACTCTCCCCATATGACTTGGGATGAGGGAATGAGGAATGAGGGGCCATGGGCCAGGGCCAGATGGTTGCCTGTCGGAAGAAGGGTTACAAAGGAAAGTTTGCATATTTTTCTTTGCAGTGTGTCAATTGCAAATGAAGTCAACAGGTTAATTTTCTGGAAGAACTTGCCTGAGTCTGCTGTTGGTCTTTTTTGTTTAGATGCCACATCGCATCCTCAATGAACTGTTTATCTGTGGAGGGGTAAAACACATTTAACTTTATGTTGAGAGGACAGAGGCTAGTTGTTTGCTAAGTGTGCGTGCAGTAGAAAGTCCCACAGGTTACACGAGAACCCGGATTTGTGGCACTGATATTTTGATACTAGTGCGTGAGACTGAGTGATAAATAGATTAGTGTGGCATCTTAGCATAGGCCAAACTTGATTTAAAGTTAGGCGTGTGAGTAGTAAAACACGAGGTCTGTAGGTGGTGATGCAAGCAGCCTGATTCAAATCGCACGGCTGCTTTTACATTGGCGGTTCTATTTCAGGTTAAAGCGCGTTTAATGGTCTTTTGTCTGCGCGCTGAGATTGCAAACAACTGGGATGCAGTGACTTGCCTGCTTGCTGAAACTTCATGGAAAAGCATTCCGGAAAAATCGTAGTCGGGTGTGGCTTGGATTGTGAAATGTTTATAACTTCTGGTGTTATGACAAACCCCGGTTTGGACTTACGGAATGGAGTGTGCACCATTTTGGCTGCTGGTGCATTGTGGGCAAGTGAGTCCCTTAAAGTATACTGTGTTGTGGATCGACCTTTGGGACTTCCTCGCAATGATTAACATTTGTTGGTATCTAAATACTGGCTATTTCAGTCATTTCGTTTAACCCTTTCAATACTGTATCGAATTTCATGATAAGGTAAGCTTATTTCCGTAATAACAGACTTTCTGGATAGCCCCCTCGAGGGTTGGGCGTGATGACACAGAGTACTGTCCACTTCAAATCTTTATCTGAATGGCATTTTGTTATGAAATGATTCACCATGGGGGCGGTGAGTATTTTATTTTTAGTCCTAGATCAATGTTGTATGATGCGTTGTTTAATTTCTTGGTTTGTTTTGCCAATATATTAGGCGAGTGACTACCATCTGCCTAAACCAGGGAGTATAGGTCTCCCCATTACATGGACTCATACGTCCGTTCGTTTGTGTTTAGAGTTGACCTCTGAAACACTGGGGAAGGACGACCTTTATCCTTCCTTTCGGTCCTTTCTGTCGATGAACTCGTGTCCTTACCGGATTGGAAGTATCATCAGTACTGCGACTTTCTCACCACAGCTTATCTTTAATACAGCCCTAAAGAGTCACAATTGTATCGCTTTGTGAAGAAACACGTGTTGGCTGTTTTTTCTTTCTGTATTAATCTGGATTGATATATAAAAATCATCACAAAGATACTCCTGATTTCGACATTCATAATTCCTGCACAAAAAATTACTCTAAGTACTGGTTTTTACACTAAAACCATCAACCTAAACGTGTGCACAGGTGTGAGTTCTAGTTACTCCCATTACCTGTGTTGTGGAGCCGTCAGCGTTGGAGTCACTACAGCTATGACAGACTGATTTTAGGAGGAAGAGAGGGCAGAGGAGTGGGCACTTTAAGAGAAGCAGACCTCCAACATAAACTTCAAACACTCAGAACTTACATCACATTTGGTGTCTGGAAGAAGAGGTGCTTGAGACCGCAAAAATTATCTATCACCTGCCAAGCATCCACACAGACTTTGAGAGGAGGAGAAGCTCTCCAAGACTGTGACCGACACTGGAGGTCAAGGCCTGCTAGTCTCCCTGCTGGGATGAGGGGAGATCGCCTAGGGAATCCAAGACCACCTGCCCAGGAGCACCAGCACCGGCCTGCTTGCCAAAACCAGAGTGCCCTGTAAGGAAGAAAACAGCGTTGAGGGACTGAGGTCCAGTGCTGAGGACTGTCGAGTGAACTCCCTTTAAGAGATGTGAAGAGACAGCTGCTTCACCAATTGGTTTGTTGCCCAAGTGTAGGACGAAGTCGGTAACCCTTGTATTTCAAAGGAGGACCTCCATGAATTGAGCTGTATGCATCACTGGATCGGACCAGCGCTTGTGTGGAGTTGGCGACCCCATATGCCAGGAGGGGCCACCACAAGAAGATTTCTTTGCTCTGAGGGCAGTAGACCTTGTAGTGTGGGGAGCCGCGACCCCGCATGCCAGAAAGGTCACTGCTGAGGACTTCACTATGACGAATAGGACATAGCCCATGCAGACAGAGGATGCAGGGACCGCGTATGCCAGAGGGGGGTCAGCGGAAGCAACAAGACCTGCAACCTGATCCACACAACCCTCCCTTATAAGTGAGGCTGCCATAGGGTCATCAGTGTACTGTCATCAAAGCGGAGGACCTGCTTTAGGATAGTCATATTACACCACTCTCCCAAGGTGCAGATCAGACACTTACCCAGCAAGTAGGAACCGCCCAGATCCAGTCCAGTTGCTTCAGGGCTTGACTGCATGTGAGGAACTGCATGCCGGATGAGTGATGTATGCGGCAAACCTCACCTGATTCAGCTGCCTCTACGATCACCAGCATGTGGGGCACACTCAGGAGCTCTGGATTCTCCTAGCTTGTAGATGCAGATAAGACTGATTTTGGGCCAGGCAGCTCCAGGGGACTTGTTTGGAAGTTAGCACTACAGCTCAGGAACACTGTTGACGTTACAATGGAGTCAGAGTGGACTCTTGACACTTCAATTACTAGTGGGGCTTGCCCTGAATGTTGCCTGTAATGACTGGGGAATAATCACTATCGCTAGCAGCAAGGAGGGAGTGTAGCCTGGAGGACCACCTAAACAAACACTAGAGCCTGACCTCAGTGAGACTGTGTAGTTGTTTGTGAATGTCATGTTTTTCCTTTGTGTTGTTAGAGGTAAAAACAAAACACTTCTCTTTTTCCACTACAGTGAGTATTTAGCAGGGCAATTATTTATTGCTGCTGCTGTGCATGTTTTGAGCTTTGAGCCTGTCCTTACTCTCCTGTATCCACCTCCCCCTGATGGAGTCTTGGCCTGCTCGGACCAAGCTATTCCTGAGAGTCAAGAGATAAAAGGGTAATTTTCCCAGTTGCAGAGAACCCATAGTAGAGTGGGGCATAGTACAGCGGGAGTAAAAGGCCTCAACCCCAACGGTTGGGTCTAGTAGCCCCTGCTTTCCCCATGGCCCTCTGAAAGGGATTTTGATGTCCTGTGACCCAACACAGGTGGTGTATACAAAGAGAGTGTTGGTGTCCTCCAAAGTCTGCATTCCAGCTCCAGTGTTTCTCTCTTCCCTGCACCTCGTCCCTGTTTCCCTTAGAGTCTTCTGCACACTTTTTGTTTACAATTAAATAATTGTACTCAAGTTAAAGAGGAAGCTCAAGGCCAGCGTTAAAAACTATATACAATCTCCTGACAGCTCCAAAGAAAGAAATGTGTCCAAAAGCAAACAAAGCTGTGTTTGTGAGAATGTGCAGTGTACAGAAACCACGAACAAAACAAATCGTGTCAAAAACAAACATATAAAAACCACAAACAACACGGAACTTGGCTTTATTCTGTCTCTTTCGTGTTGGTTGTGGGCTCTAAAAAAGTGAAAGTGGCTACTACCTATCTAACCACACTCCACTTGCAAGTGAAAGTCTTAGAAGTTCCCTAATTGCTACTACTTCCGCGTAAACATACCGAATACACACTGGAGGTTGGTGTAAGACGGAAACTTCACTTCGGCATAGTTGCTTCCCTGGGAAATGGATCCAAAAAAGAAGAAGCCTGCGAGTGGTTCACTTCGGCATAGTTGCCTTCCTCGGAAACGGATCCAAAAAAGAAGAAGCACGCGAGTGATACGGTGCACTTAATGACCCGTGAAAGACAGATGGCGGCTGCGCGCGTGCACGCCCACGTGAACGCAAGCGCTAGGCCAGCCAAGTGTGGGGTAGCACTTTGAAAACTCACCTACTAAATGTCTCAGAGCAGCACATACGCTGGCTCAGTGAGAACTAAAAATAAGGAAAAAATTGCAGATGCGAAAACCTTTTTAACAGATTTGAACCTTTGCATAGTTACGAGCCTTATTGTATTGAATTTTAATGAGTTTTTTATGAATATTGATTTTTATGTACTTTTGCTATTTCTGAAACAACACAACAACAACCCACTAGTCTGCTGTGTAACGAGTTCATGTCTTTGGCAGTTTTTAAAAATAAGAACAAATTTGCTGATGGTCTCTTTTTCACCGAATTGTATTTTTGCAGGATTATGAATTTTATTTTTTATGAATTTTAATGTGAAAATGTTATGATGATTGTTTTTATGTACTTTTATGTCACTGAAGAGTAACTAATAAAGTTTATTGATGATGATGATGACTTGGACACATCTTCTCCCATGGGTTTACTTACGCGTGAGATTCGGTTTTTTTTACATTTCTCAAGAAATTTGAGGAGCCATTTACACATCACTAAATGTACATTAAGTACATTTATGTACATTGAGTACATTTATGCATGTATAAATCCTTAGCAGAATTGCATTTGCAGATGCTATTGTTTTTCTTTCTCTCTCTGGGGAATACATTTTTTCCCAAGGAGAAAAAGCTTCTAAACCCCCACGAGTTTTGTGCATATACCTCCCGTTCCCAACCTGCATAATGATTTACTCACACCCCCGAAAGGAATAAATTCATGACCATCCCTAAGATGGGAGGGACTAGGCCATGAGAAAGGTTATGAATGCCTACATACTCTGGGACAGATCCACAAGGAAGTGCCGCAAAGTGGCACAGCAAGCCCTTTGGGTGCACCACTCTGAGGCACTTCCATAGCACAGGACTGCGACATATTTACAAATGTCGCATTCCTGTGCTCTGCCCTGCGCTGGTGCACAAACTGCAGCCATGCGCCGGCACCCTTGCATCGTGGGGAGATTGTTTTTGTGCAGGAACGCACACCTTCCTGCACAAAAACAATCACTTCCGGCATTTTCCTCTTTCAATGTGTGCTGTAGAATGCAGCATGCATTGAAAGAGGAAAAAACGAGGAGAAATTAAAACATTTCTCCTCGTTGATGACTCGCTACGCCTGCGTAGCATTGACACACATTTCAAGATTTACGATTCCTGGTCTGGTTCCATGGGTGTTCCATGGGTGTTGCGTGGGAACACCCCTAGCAAAACCCATTGAACATCCCTTCCAAGCAAAGTGCTGCGTGTGAAGGGGCCATATTTACAAGGAGAGGAAAAGTCATGCAGGGTGGCTTTTCCATTCCTTTTAAATATTAAGAAGTGAAATGCGCCTCCAGTACGTCACAAAAAGTGACGTACTGGTGGCGCAGGGGCTTGTAAATCTGCCTCTCCAACTTTCCAAAAGTTTTCTGCTCTGGAAAGACGACTCACCACCCTGGGGAGATTTATTCTCACATATTACACCAAGTGTGAGTAAATTCGTGTCTACACTTGAAAACCGGGCCTTGCTTCGTGACTAGGACCTATACATTGCAATGAGTGTCAAGCGAAGTAGTAATCATGCATACACAATTTTACACTATTAGCTTTCTACTGAACCTTTTCCCGACGCCAAGCAGGAAGTGGTTCAAATCCTAGGGTTGTACTTGCAAACTTGTTATCTTCTTCTAAAATAGCAACAAATGCATTGCCAAGGCTGTTTCAAAATGACATGTCTTTCAAATCAAGTCTTCAGTCAGTCTATGCAATCACAAAAAATGCCATGTCAGCTGCTTCCAGAAAACTATTTTTCATTTGTCTACTTATCTTGTGAAATAAATCCCTCTCAGTACTAATGTTTACCTAAGTCTTCTGAAACATATCTGAGTTTATCATATCCTCTGCCAAACTTTAGGTGATGACTTACTTGTCTTGCAGTTTGGAAACAAGAAATAAAGATATAAAATGCTCACGCTCAGTAAACGTGAAGAGTGTATAAGTTTATGCCGCAGTCTCTTGCGTGGCAAACAGAAGAACAACCCGTGGGTATCTTGAAGTATAATTGTGTGGTTGGAGCAGCGAGGCCTTGTTTTGGTTTTGTTTTAACCACACCAGTCATTAGCATTGCAAAGTCACAGCATGGAAAGGGAAACAGTGGCGCAGAGAACTATTCAACTTTGGCGTTCCCTTGCGAGGCATGGCTCGCAATAATTGCAATATTGTATTGCCGAACGCCGAGATCATTAACTTGTTAAAATAACAAGAAGCGTAATGAACAAATAACAGGCGTGTGGAACAGAAGGGTTTGTCTGATTCAGAACAATGTTGATGCTTTCTTTTAATCCTGCAAATGCTCTCACATATTGTGCAGCAGACACTACAAATACGGGTGGCATGCTCTTTTCATTTGCTTACATTCAGTGATTTGTCTTGGATCCGTCGGAGGAATGACTGCCAGCACCAATTCTGCAGCAGATTGGATGCTTGAATGACGACATTGTTAGTCATTCAATACCTGAACGAGAAAGCATCATGAAAGCAGCATGAAAGTAGCATGCATTCATATATTACCTGTATATGTTCCACATGCCAGGTTTCTGTTGTAGAATCTGGTTCTAAACTCACCAGATTTCCATAGTTGGGTTTGCAGTATGTTTTATTTATGTGGTGGCGGTGCTGCAGTGAGCATTTGCATTAAAGGACTAGGAGATGTGTGAACCACTGTGGGGCATATTCTCAAGGATTTATCGCCGAGTTATTGGCACTTTATCGCTGCCAAAGTGGCGATACATTTTTCGCCGCATTCACAACTGGTGCTAACAGCCCATACCACCACTTTACCTGCGCTAGCATCCGCAAAAAACATTGCCACAGATTACCCCGGCAACTATCTCTAAAGAGATGCAGATTAAGGGTACCCGTGCAAAAAGGTAAAATGGTACTGCGATCACAGCATCTGCTCGGGTGATCGCCTGGTTTACGCAAATAAATACACATATAACTATAACTTTGCAAATGTTTTTTTTCCTGCACATTTTTCAAGTTAATTTCTAAAAGCAGCGTTTGCAGAATGTATTGTGCTGCCTGCATCTGCGAAACTGCTTTTACGTCCTAGCTATGGTTCTTCACTCGTTGCATTATATGAAGTTGGCCGACTACCGCTAGAGGGCAGAGTGGCCTTGCTGTACAAAAGCCACTCTCTTCCCTTCAAAGTTGTCAGGCAGCCTGCTCCCAAAGGAAGTCTGTCGCTGATATTTGTAGGTACAGCTGATTTATTGGTCACACAAGGCTGCACACGTGAGCAACCAATGAGCATATACCAAACACTTTTCATGTTCCCATGTGCCTTAAGCATGTTATATCTCTACAAACGTTGACGTATGCAAGAGCCTCCAACTGTGTCACAATCCCCACTCGTGGTTGATTTAATTTTTGACCTCTTTTAAAACTCTCACGTTGAGATAGAAAGACGTGCAGAATCTACTGTTGTATGTATTTTATTTGCAGGTTTCTTTCCATATTCGTGATGCTACGCAGAGTACAGAATGAACAATGAAGCGTGCGTGGAACAAAACATTGAAATGATACTCGAGAGGCCAGCTTGCATGCCCTTCTCTTCTAAGGCCTCGACATGTTTGTTTACTCTGAGGGCTGGCTGAGTTTTCTTGATTATAAAATGGGCTCCGTTGTTGACGTGCCTGTTATTCTTTACAGCAGCTGATAAGGAGATGGCCATTTCGCAGACTAACTTTCAGGCCTAAGAATAGTCGCAGGGATTTCTCCGAGTATACTCGGCACTAAACTTTATACATGTTTTGTGCCCCCTCTCCCACTCTATACCAGCGCCAACAAAACACCACACGTCTGCCTGATGCTGGCACGTTGAGACCCTAGCCCCCAACAGAGGAGGTAATAGGCAATATCTCCCATGTGTGGACTATCCAAGGAAACATCCGTGCTCCAGTGCCACTGGACATATGTGACTGGACATGTGTGAAACCATACACAAGTGACCTGACAACGAGGTGTGGCAGGGCCGGATCCAAGTAAAGGACTATTGCGAATTTCAGCATCTGGAATGTGGAACAAAGTGCAGGAATATAAATTTTCTAGCTATCGCGACAAGAATTTTAGATTCTATTAAGGACACGGAGGCGAGGATTATGCTTTCTCATTTCTTTACTGCAACAACAGCAGCCAATGAAAATGAAAGTACACATGTAAAAAATAACATTTCTCATGAGGCTTTGAACCACGCCTCTCTTACAACAACCAATCACAAAGGTATCATGTCTATAAATTCTGGAGACACTACTCCGGCCTCCTCTTTCTTTGCGCGAACAGTCAGTAACAGTCTCATCACACTGAAAAGTTTAATACTGCAACGGAAAACAGATCCATCAGAAGCCCCAACGGAGAAATCTTGAATCGAAAAGGAAAACCTCCATCCGGAAGGAGCGGTAGCCAAAAGCACAGGCGGTCTTCAACTCTTGTTAGAGTCGTTTCCTAAAACAGAAAAAGGGAAGTTTGACAAAAGTTTCCACCACAACCTAGATCGTTGTAAGGGTGGGCAAAACAGTTAGGTAAAACCACGTAAACAACAACAGTTGTATAACAGTCCCAACAGGTGGGATAATCCTCGCCTCCGTGTCCTTAATAGAATCTAAAATTCTTGTCGCGATAGCTAGAAAATTGTGTATTCTATGGCAGGACCGGAGGCTTCTGATTATGCTGGTTCAAAGCTCACATTAAAGCTCGTCAATCACAGCATCAGAAACATGAGGAATCGGTTTGTAATAAAACACCTTAAACATTGAGTCTGAAGACCAGTCAGCTGCCTTCAGAATGTCCTCCAAGCGGGAACCCAATAAATAAGCCTTAGAAGGCATCGCACCCCTCGCAGAGTGTGCCCCATAAGCAGAAATATCAATGCCGGCCTCCGACATGATCCACCTGACCCATCTGGCTAAAGTAGCAGCAGCGACTGGCTTGAACGGTTTTTGAATGGATATCAATAACTGTCCCAGAGGATCTGCCCTGTGTACACTAGTACGCTCCTCATAACATTTAAGACACTGAAGAACACACAGCCTGCCGTTATGAGGAAAGGCAGAATAATCAACTGAACGGGACATGGTCTTAGTACGTCTAGTAATGACAAAGGATACACCTTGGGGTGAAAACATCCTCCCAGCCAAGTCCAAAGCCCTGACATCTGAAACCCTCCGACATGAAATAAGGCACAATAGCATAGTAAGCTTGGCAGAAAGCTGTTTCAGCGACAAATCACCATTATCGGGCCAGGATTCCAACAAATTCAGAACCTTATTAACATCCCACATGGTGGAATACCTGGGCCGAGGAGGGTCGGCCACACTCACACCTTTAAGTAACTTACATACCAAGGGATGCATCCCCACAGGTTTACCATCTATGTGGTCGTGACCAGCCGAAATAGCAGATCTGAAGTTGTTAACCGACCTGTAGGCCAGGCCAGAAGTCGCACACTCTGACAAAAAGTTCAGTACCTCTGCTATATTTGATCCCACGGGATCCACCTGTTTTGAAAGGCACCAACCCACCCACTTCTTCCACGAAGCAGAGTATCGTTTTCGGGTGGAAGGAGCCCACGCTTGCTGCATAAAGCTGGAAGCCTCTCGTGAAAGGCCTGCAAGGCGTTCATGTCTCCGGAGAGCGTCCATACCATCAATGACAGCTGGTTCTGCAGGACCAGGGGGTGGCACGTTCCCACTGGGTCCTGCAGAAGCGTTGGGAAGACTGGAAGCCAGAAGGGGAGGTCTATTGACAATTCCAACAGTGTGGGAAACCATGACTGAGTCGACCAATAAGGCGTTACTAGCACCACCGTCGCCTCCTGTCGGCGCAGCAATGCCGCCACTCTCTGGATCATTGCAAACGGTGGAAACGCATAATTCCTTTGATGTCCCCAATGATGAAGGAACGCATCCGTCCCCAGTGCCATCGGGTCCGGTCTCCAACTGTAAAACAGAGGAAGGTGGGCATTGAGGCGCGAGGCAAACAGGTCTATCCGACATGGGCCTCGTACTGACATGATCTGGGAAAACAGCGATGGATGGAGTCTCCAATCGCTGGAGTCCCGGAGAAATCAAGAATGCCAATCCGCTACTTGATTGAGTTTCCCGGGAAGGTATTCCGCCACCACGGAGATCTTGCGATCCAGGCAGAAGTGCCAGAATTCCTTCGCAACGTGCACCAGCATCCGGGACTTCGTCCCTCCCAATCGATTGATGTATCGCACCGCGGAGACATTGTCCATCCGAAGGAGGATACAACAATTGCTCTTCAGCGGCGAGATAGATCTGATGGCAAAGGACCCTGCCAGAAGCTCTAGACAATTGATGTGAAGTGATAGTTCGTCTGCAGACCAACGTCCTCCTGTGGCAAACTCGCCGCAGCGAGCGCCCCAGCCCCACTGGCTGGCGTCGGATTCCACCACCACATCCGGGGTTGTGCCGAAAATAGCTCGGCCGTTCCAGGCCGACATGTGGTCCAGCCACCACTGAAGCTCCTCCCTGGACTCGGAGGAGAGAGGGATCAAATGATCGTAGTGAAAGTTTCTCTGTAGGTAGAAGATCTTGAGCCTCTGCAGGGCTCTGTAATGCAAAGGTCTGGGAAAAATGGCCTGAATCGACGAGGCCAGAAGGCCCACAATCCGTGCCAAAACCCTCAAAGAAATCTTCTCTTTGGCCAGGGTAGCTGCGATCTCTCTCTTGATCGACCTGATCTTCGGCAGAGGAAGGAGAAGCTGGGCCGAGACCGAGTCTATCAGGAAGCCTAGGAATTCCATCTGCCGATCCGGTATCAGCACCGATTTCTTGGTGTTGATCACGAATCCCAGATTCTGCATTAAGGACGTCGTCCACTCCAAATGCGCGAGAAGGAGGGACCGGTCCTGTGCCAGGATCAGCATATCGTCTAGATAGACAATCAACCGAACTCCCATCTCCCGGAGGCGGGAGACCACCGGCTTGTTAGTTTGGTGAACACCCAAGGGGCCGAGGACAGTCCGAAAGGAAGTACCTCGTAACGAAACCAACGCCCTTTCCAGGGGATTTGCAAAAACTTTTGATGTGATGGGCAGACTGGGACCGTCAAGTAGGCATCTTTCAGGTCCAGTCTGACCATCCAATCGTTTTCCAATAGAAGGTCTCGCAAAAGATGGATGCCCTCCATCTTGAAATGCCGATACGTGACAAAGGGGTTGAAATCCCTCAAGTTTAACACGAGGCGCTGACCGCCTCCTTTCTTTTGAACAAGAAAGACGTTGCTGCAGAAGCCTCCCGGAAGGAAGGGTCCTACAGCAATGGCCTGTTTTGCCAAAAGCTCGTCTAGGTCTGAGTCTATAAAACTCTGTTCGAGATGGGAAAAAAGGAGAGGAAGGGGGGGGGAGGGCTGAATGGGGCAAGACACCATCTCTATCTCGTAACCCTGGACGGTCCGAAGGACCCACACATCTGAAGTGAGAGCTGCCCAATTCTTGACAAAATGGCGCAATCTTCCCCCTAACGGAAGTAAAGGAAGAGAGAGACTCACTGGAAGATTGGTTATCGAAGTTCTTGTAGCCTCGATTGATTCCTTTGTTATAGCGGCCCCTGAAGCCGCGTGATCGGGATGGGTAAAATCCGGCTTGATCCGGTTCTTGCGTGTACCCTCTTCCCCGTCTAGGGGCGTAACCTCTTTGAGGACTGGGATTTGAGTAGCGGCCGGTCGAGCGTCCTCTGCCACGCCCGGCCCTACCAGAGACCTGCAGAACACGTTTCAGCGATGCCTGAGACTTGTCCAAAGAAGCAAAAGTGTTCACAAATTTAGCAATATCTTTAACGAAATTGTCCCCAAACAACTGTCCTTCCGCCAAAGGACCCGGCTCCGAGGAAGCCAATTCCACCAGCTGGGGGTCGATCCGGAGAAGGACGGACTTCCGCCGTTCCGAGGCAAGGGCGCAATTCGCGTTGCCCAGCATACAAATGGCCCTCTGAGCCCAACCCTCCAGAACCTCAGGGTGTATGGCGGCACCAGTCTCTTGCGCCTGCAGGGCCAATTCCAGGATCTTGGCCAACAGGCCCGAAAGGTCGAGGACCTTATCTTGGCACGCTCGGAGCGCGCGATCAATCCCTTTCTTCGGGTCCTTTTTATACTTTTTAAGAAAAGTGGTCATGGAAGGATCTATGTCCGGTGTGAGAGCCACTTCGTGGGGTAAATCAGGGCGCGGGCATTCAGATTTCAGGCGGGCACGAACCTCCTTGTCGAATCCCTTGCGGAGATGAGTCTCCAGATAGGTCGCCACCGCAGGAGGGGGAACCCAGTCGGATGATCTGGGGTGGACAATGTCCGTCGGATCAAATAAAAAGGGGAATGACCGGTGAAGTATGTTTACGCTTTTTAGTGCGTTTGCGCGGAGCGGCATCCGAGGAATCGGTATCGGTGCCAGTATCCGTCGTGGTGATAACCAGGGGGGAATTGGGGGGAGGGGTAACAGGCTTGTCTTGGGATCGAGACTCCTGGGACTTATAAAGTTTGTCGTAAGACTGGGCATGCGGCCAGGAAAGGTCAAGAGCCGCCTTCTTCGGGGGAGGGGGGTGAAGGGAATCTTTGCCCGGAGCGGGTATCGGCTTACCCGGGACCAGCAGGTCCAACTTCTTGGCCAAAGGGGAGAGGGCCGAGGAAAGGGCTTTATCCAATTTGGC
This sequence comes from Lissotriton vulgaris, assembly GCF_964263255.1. Classification (NCBI taxonomy): domain Eukaryota; kingdom Metazoa; phylum Chordata; class Amphibia; order Caudata; family Salamandridae; genus Lissotriton; species Lissotriton vulgaris. Next base: position 1,892,472,859 of record NC_141691.1, on the reverse strand, counting down.
ATCGAGTTTTTTGTCTATGATCTCCTCAATGGAGTCACCTTCAAAGAATTCCTGCTGTCCCTGATAACCATACGCAGCATCCTCCTCTTCGCAGTACTCAGCGTCTGCCATCGCAATCAGGAATCCGAAAATTCCAACTCCAATCCCCAGCGGGAAGCAAAAGACCAGCCCAAGCAAGGGCGTCGAGGATGGGGGGGTGCCAGGCGCAGGAGCCGGAAATACCAGGGAAACAAGAGCAAGGTCTAGTCCCACTCTAGGACTAATGGAGGAAAAGGGTATCTCACCTGAACCAATATAAGCTGCCCAAAAGCACGGAAATCTCCCACGGCTCCTGGACCAAGCTGTGTCGATCCCCACTTCAGCCGGGGGCAGAGCGTCGATCTGGCACCTTCGAGAACTGCGCGTGCCAACACGGCATGCGTGGGCTCCCCGAGACGTGCGTAAGGCCTCAACGGCTCCTACGTACGCTCGTCCCCGAGGGGGGGGCTAACCCCTCACTAGTGAGGCTAGCCGAAGCGTGCGCCGTGGGCAGCGATGACTGGAAGTCGGGGGAAAGATTGGACGGGCCTATGTGCGCAACACGCGCCACCACGGGGAAGCGGGGAACGGAGCGAAGCTCCGGCTCCAATCTAAGAGCAAAGCGGACAGCGTATGAATAAACAGTGCCAAGAGAGCGTGAAGCGATCAATCAAACCATGCAATATACATGAATAACAAGAAACAATAGTCAATGGCATCAACCAATGTAAAAGGCATAAAGCACAAGTAATAGAGCAAACATGAAAGGAAAGAGCACTTATCTGGGCTGCGGAGCAGCAAAGAAAGAGGAGGCCGGAGTAGTGTCTCCAGGATTTATAGACATGATACCTTTGTGATTGGTTGTTGTAAGAGAGGCGTGGTTCAAAGCCTCATGAGAAATGTTATTTTTTACTTGTGTACTTTCATTTTCATTGGCTGCGGTTGTTGCAGTAAAGAAATGAGAAAGCATAATCAGAAGCCTCCGGTCCTGCCATAGAATCAATGTTTCTGTGCTGATTTTCACTCAGATATTTCAGGTCAAATGCCCAGGTGAGACACGCCCTGCAGTGTTGCTGCGGGACTAATAATCCCAAATCCGCTAATTAATTACCCTTACAGGCCAACATGCTGCTTGATTTGTGCCAGTGGTTACATGCGGTGGGCACCAGCACTGATTTCTGGAGACCGGGACTCATTTTTCGCCATTAGACTTTGACCCACAGCAAAAGAGAGAAAGGCAACAAAAGAGATAAGGAAGTGAGAAGAGAAATATAGAGAAACTGACAAAAAGAGAAAAGTAGGGATGCAATAACCTGCAAGAATGAGATAAAGAAGCAGGAAGTGTAGAGTGACTGAAGAAAGAGGCAAGAGCTAGAATCAGGACTAGGTAGCCCTGGGTTCCACAGCTGCTCTTTTCGGCAGCACTGGCTGCAGGTTCCCAAGAAAACCTCTGGGTTACTGTGAGTCCATATCTTACAAATTAAGCACTGGAACAGGCGAACTTGGACAAAAAAAGGAGGTGAACTTTGGGTCAAACTGAGAGGCAAACAGTGTCAGAGGAAGGACAGTAGGGACTGAAGTCCTGGCACACACTAAGGGGAACATGGAAGTGACTCATTGATTGAGACTCAGGCAGGAGAGACATTGCTGTACTGAGAGACAGAAGAAAATATGGGGTGTCCCACATTTACAGGTCCACGGCACCTGTTGTCTAATCAGACAGAACTGTATAAATATGAGTCTAGGGAGAACTAGTGCGGATTTGGCGACAGGTATACAGTTGGGATATCTTATAATGATTGTATCTTTATCATCAAAAATCATTAAAGAACATGAACAAGCATAGAGAACATTAGAGAATATTGCTAGTAAAGGGTGACACTGATGTAAACTAATGCGAATACAAATAGGATTCTGGTAGAAAAAGATAAAATTTTATTCTTTTGATAAAAATTCAAATTTAAGACATGTGGTGAAATTAAAAACAGCAGTAAAAACAATCATGAATAATACAAAACACAATATATTAAAATATAAAAACAAAGGTTGATTGAATACAGGATTTCAAGAATCGAAGGTTTTTAGGTCGACGCGGCGTTTCGGTTTTTCTGTATGAGACACCTTCCTCAGGACCGATTCTAGAAAGGTTGTTTAAAAACATAGTTACCTGCTGTTTATTGATTTTTGCATTAACACATCACTCACAGAATTTTTCTATTTCTACTCATTCGCTATCTGTCACCCTAGGCTAATACAGTTGTGTACTCAGAATAGAAGACATAACTTTATTTACTTTCTATGAGCTTGTCCAAGTCTAAAACACTTTCTACAATGCTATAATTTATTAAAAGTGTATGAATCCAAATCCAAAATAGTTCCACTCTCGTTATTATACGTTCACGAGGAATTTTATATTCTTTGATAGGAAATCAAGGAAGGTTCCTACCCATTCTTTAGACTGATGAGAATTTAAAAGAGTTTTATTCAAAAAGTTTTTATGGGGGGGATATAATGATTTTACCCACCCCAGTGGTTCTTCTTACCTTTATATAAGTTTCTAATCTTTTGTTTCTGTTGTATTCCACTCTTATCAATTCAGTGGGATAGTTTCAAAGCCCCAGTCTAATGCGTTCTGTTGGCCTTGGGTAAAATATATTCGAGGTGGATTATCTATTATAGGAATACAAGATATACATTTATTCCTTCTGATGCTGTGAAGAGGAGCAGGGAGGCCGTATCAATTCATAACGGTATGTTGTAAGACTAGAAGGCCCTCGCAGTCATACCAGCAGTCAGGCGAAATATAGAAACTCTTTATTACCCAGAATTGACAACTAAGCATAGAAGTAACTGTGTATGTCCTAATAAGAAAACTTAGGTTAGCTTGTATAATGAGAAGCTGGCACAAACATACCTTTAAAAATAACACAAAATTGGTACTGAATGCAAAAAAAATTCATCCTAAAATTTGTTCTATCACTAAATGCATCTTTACCAATCTTCCCATTTTTTCTATCATGGGAGTTTTTTAAATTTAAAAAAAGAGCCTAAGATACAATAACTTAGTATTATGAGAACACATGACAGTAGAACAGATAACCAACAGATGCTTATTAAAATTTATTCTCAGAGCACGGAGTATCTTGAAAACAGAAACAGGAGGACAATCTTCATAGCTTCCTGGACCTGTCCCACATTGGGTGCAGCTTACTGCAGCGGTTTGCAACCATAATAAGTGGTGAGTGCCATATTTTGGACAAATACAGAGTATAAGACCTGCATTTAAAACAACCAAAAATAACCTCACAAGTATCCGAGTAACTGACCTAATATCTGTTTTTGAAGGGTACCGATATTTTGAAGACCATAACGGTGGCTCCCTTGTACAGTATGGAATAGCCCATTATTCAAAAGAAAAAGGTACAATTTACTACCCCAACTTACTAACTGCCATAATTGGGTTTCAAAATAAATCAGAAGGAATAAATGTATATCTTGTATTCCTATAATAGATAATCCACCTCGAATATATTTTACCCAAGGCCAACAGAACGTATTAGACTGGGGCTTTGAAACTATCCCACTGAATTGATAAGAGTGGAATACAACAGAAACAAAAGATTAGAAACTTATATAAAGGTAAGAAGAACCACTGGGGTGGGTAAAATCATTATATCCCCCCATAAAAACTTTTTGAATAAAATTCTTTTAAATTCTCATCAGTTAAAAGAATGGGTAGGAACCTTCCTTGATTTCCTATCAAAGAATATAAAATTCCTCGTGAACGTATAATAACGAGAGTGGAACTATTGTGGATTTGGATTCATACACTTTTAATAAATTATAGCATTGTAGAAAGTGTTTTAGACTTGGACAAGCTCATAGAAAGTAAATAAAGTGATGTCTTCTATTCTGAGTACACAACTGTATTAGCCTAGGGTGACAGATAGCGAATGAGTAGAAATAGAAAAATTCTGTGAGTGATGTGTTAATGCAAAAATCAATAAACAGCAGGTAACTATGTTTTTAAACAACCTTTCTAGAATCGGTCCTGAGGAAGGTGTCTCATACAGAAAAACCGAAACGCCGCGTCGACCTAAAAACCTTCGATTCTTGAAATCCTGTATCCAATCAACCTTTGTTTTTATATTTTAATATATTGTGTTTTGTATTATTCATGATTGTTTTTACTGCTGTTTTTAATTTCACCACATGTCTTAAATTTGAATTTTTATCAAAAGAATAAAATTGTATCTTTTTCTACCAGAATCCTATTTGTATTCGCATTAGTTTACATCAGTGTCACCCTTTACTAGCAATATTCTCTAATGTTTTCTATGCTTGTTCATGTTCTTTAATGATTTTTGATGATAAAGATACAATCATTATAAGATATCCCAACTGTATACCTGTCGCCAAATCCGCACTAGTTCTCCCTAGACTCATATTTATACAGTTCTGTCTGATTAGACAACAGGTGCCGTGGACCTGTAAATGTGGGACACCCCATATTTTCTTCACTCATTCCCCCAGTCCCTGACAACTACTTAGAGGGGGCCTCCTTAATAACTTTTTTCTGAGAGACAGAAGGACAGCCAGACAGGGTACAGGCTTATAGAAGCCTCGACCCACTCTAGTGAGGGAGAAGACACCACAGCCTCAGCCTCAGCAACACGCACTTAACTCACTGAGCTTTGTTTCCAGGAGATGAGGAAAGTAACTGCTCGAAATAGGAAGGCGCAGAAACACTTTCAAGCAGAATGGTACACGAGAGCTGGGAGACGGTGCACCACAGGAGCAAGGAATGTGGGCCATATTATCAAGAAAGAGCGATATATTATCGCCAGGAAACTGCCGCTAAAGCGGTGATAATGGGCTTGATAATATGCCCTTGTGAATTCCCATAGAAGCCCAGGTTAACACCTGAACCTGGGCTTCTATGGGAATTCACTAGGGCATATTATCAAGCCCATTATCGCCGCTTTAGCGGCAGTTTCCTGCCGATAAAAGCGGCGATAATGTACCACCCTTTCTTGATAATATGGCCCATGGTGCTGTATTAATAAAGCACATCAAGCACCAAGGACTTTTCGGCACTGAATGACTCAAGAAGTATGAAGATACTGTAACTGAAAATGACTGGTTAGATGGGAACATCTTACTAGACTTTCTGAAAAGAGTCAGAGAAGCTTCACTTCAAGCATTACTAGGAAGGGACTTCCAGGTTCTAACAGCCGCAGTGCAGAAAGCTCTGTCCCTGTATGTTGTTGCACTGTGATCTTGACAACTAGACATGAAACTTTGATCTCAAGGCAATTGTCTAGTCGGGCTGTACCAAATGAGTGTTCTGGCCATGAACTCCAGAGTGTTCGTGTAGACTGCTTTGTTAACAACTGTCACAGCCTTGAAAACAATACTGTTAGGAACCGGAAGCCAGTGAACCTTAGGATTGGCATAATGGAACTAATTAGCCAGTAGACTTTAGGATGGGCAAAATGGACTCCTATTACCTTAGAACATTTAGGAAGTGTGCTGCCACATTTTGCATCAATTGGGGGCGACAAAGGGTGTTTCCAGAGTCTAGTCTCGACTGAATTGAGGAATTACCTTTAGGAATTTTAAAATGTTTTCTCAATCAAGGGAAGAATTAAGAAAGATAGACATGAGTAGTTTACTAAAAAAATTAAAATGTTCAGAAAAGTGAGGTACACAAATCTTGCTTTGCAGCGATTTGGTGGCAAGGGATTGGTTTGAGTATAGAAAAGAACACTAAAAACGACAGGACAGCAGAGTAGTTTTAGCAAGTTCCACACTAGTGTGAAGAAGAAATGTAATTATGTATTCTAGCAGCGGTTTACGCTTACTTGCAGCAATGCTTTGGTGTGGAGCAACATATAAGAGGTGTCTGGTAAAGCCCAAGAAAATGACGAATTGCTTAGAAAAGGTGCCCAAGTGCTGAGATCCCTGGCAGGTGCAGGGTATGATAATTGATTTTTTAGACCATTCAGACATTTAAAAGCTACCCTGGGAATGAAATGGGCCTTTTTAACGGATGGAAATTGGCAAACAAACAGAATTGCCAGTGGACAAGAAAGCATATCAGTTGCATGAAAGTGTCTAAAATTGGTTGCCAATCCAACACCTTGTCTTGAATCAGCATTTTTATTTTTATTTATGAGCTCCTCAAATAGGAATGTCACACGATGTTTGCAATCAATATTACACAGGAACCTAGCACTAGATAGTAACATAAAGACTAAGAGAAAGCAGGTGGTGAAATATGTATGTGATAGTGTGTGAAGGAACTAAACCTATTGCCAAGTGCAGTAAAGCCACCCCTACTTGCCAAGTATAATAATACTCTATAATAATGAACAGAAGCAACCAGCAGCTGACCAAGGTTTCGCACATCCACTTAGTCTGTTTCAGAATTATTAGGCGGTGCGACTACTCTCACCATCCGCTGCCAAGGATGTATATCAGACCAATAGTTATGTAAGAACAGAGAGGCGCACACAGTGAAGTCAATAGTATAAGAAAGTCCAAAAAGAGATGTAGATCTTCAGTTCTTATTTCTAAAAGTATTCTTTATTTTCACGTACAACGGCACAGCTAACGCGTTTCATTCCCATTCGTGCCTTGGGAATTTCATCAGGGCATTTCATAGACAATCTAGTCCGTGCGGTATTTCTCGAGGTCGTACTTCTTCGAAAACAGTTTAGAGGACAGTCACGGTAGGTCACAGTGTGTACCTGCAGAATGCTTTGTGCTTGATTCCAAGTGGAATGATGATCCAAGTCCCCCGGAATATCTGGTCACTGTCACTATGGCAAGTCAATAAAGATAAGGATTCCGGACCCCTCGGGGGAACTCCGGAGGGGAGGGGGGGTCTGAACGCTCGGTAAGGTATCCGGCTTCAGAGAGGTTTTCAATAGCGTAGTAACGCAACGGTGCCTTTGATATGGTCCCCGTTCTCCGCCGCTCCTCCTCGTGGAACACTGGATGCCATCCAGTATTCCACGAGGAGGAGCGGCGGAGAACGGGGACCATATCAAAGGCACCGTTGCGTTACTACGCTATTGAAAACCTCTCTGAAGCCGGATACCTTACCGAGCGTTCAGACCCCCCCTCCCCTCCGGAGTTCCCCCGAGGGGTCCGGAATCCTTATCTTGCCATCCAGTATTCCACGAGGAGGAGCGGCGGAGAACGGGGACCATATCAAAGGCACCGTTGCGTTACTACGCTATTGAAAACCTCTCTGAAGCCGGATACCTTACCGAGCGTTCAGACCCCCCCTCCCCTCCGGAGTTCCCCCGAGGGGTCCGGAATCCTTATCTTTATTGACTTGCCATAGTGACAGTGACCAGATATTCCGGGGGACTTGGATCATCATTCCACTTGGAATCAAGCACAAAGCATTCTGCAGGTACACACTGTGACCTACCGTGACTGTCCTCTAAACTGTTTTCGAAGAAGTACGACCTCGAGAAATACCGCACGGACTAGATTGTCTATGAAATGCCCTGATGAAATTCCCAAGGCACGAATGGGAATGAAACGCGTTGGCTGTGCCGTTGTACGTGAAAATAAAGAATACTTTTAGAAATAAGAACTGAAGATCTACATCTCTTTTTGGACTTTCTTATACTATTGACTTCACTGTGTGCGCCTCTTTGTTCTTACATAACTATAATAATACTCTGGCTGCAAAAGCAGGAACTTTATTAAATTCAATATATCTTACAAAACACCTGAAATAAACAAAACTGGTCCACAATCATTGTAGAGAATTATTTTAGGAGGGAAGGAGAGGTGCTAACAGTTAGTTAGGCTGGTATTTGTCAGAGAATGCTATTTTAGGGCGTTTGCTAGTGTAGTATGTGTTAGTTAGTTTAGGGTACTTTGGGAGGCTGATTGTAAAATATCCTATTTATAGGTATTTTATATGCATTTTTGATGTATTAATATTTAGTTTGATGTTTTTCTACTTTGGTATGTTTTGTAGGAGTGTTGTAAATGTTGTTTGGACCGGTGTATGTGTTGTTACTTTACAGGCTCTTTTTCAGACATAGGATTTTTAACCTGGATGTGTTATATATTTTTTTCAATGAAAAGTACATGTTTTTTTTTCAACAAATAATATTTTCCTTTTCCCTTTGTCTTTCACTTGTCCTAGAGTGTTTTATTTATTTTTTCTTACTTTTTGGGTTTTGGTTGCAATCCCTTGATTATTGCAATAGTATTGGATGTTCTATTTTTGCTTGGTTCATTTTTGCATTTTATACTAGGTTCTCTTTTTTAATCAATACATTTGTGGGATTGTATTTTTGGGTCATTCTTTCACTTACCAGGACTTCAGCTCAAAAAAGAATAAGTGTAGTTTGTTTAATTTATTTTTGTTGGTGGGTGGGCAGTGTTAATTTGTTGATGGTATGTATATTGATATCATGCATATCTGTGACTTTTCATTGCATTTTGAATATGTGTATAGGTGAGAGAAACATGTTTGGTTATTTAAAGTAATGTAGGTTATTTTGGCCTGTTTATTTTACATATTTATTGTGGAATTTTTGTATCATTAATCAGAGTATTTGTGGTTTGAATTATTTCCTTTTTCAGGGTGTTATTTTAAAGTTATTTTAACATTATTTAAAAATATATGTCAATAAAAGAGTGAATATTTGGTTTTTAGGGAGGTTAAAAGGTGTTGTTGTATAGTGTGGTCCTCCTAAAGTAGGGTTCCTACTACTGGGTCTAGAGGCCTCAGTTGTTTGCAAATAGTGTTACTTTCCATGCTAGGAGTCCATGTATTTTTTTTAGTTTAGATATTTGTGGCTTCAATTGAGTTTCCATCCTTAGTCTCAGGTAGCTTTGTTCTTTTTTAAGTATTTGATTGGTAGAGTATAGGATAGCTTCTTCTAAGTGTTTCTTGGAAGGAATTGTGCCACTATTTCACTGCATTATTTGTCTTTGCTTCTTGGGACATGGTGCTGTTGTAGACATTCCACCGTGGAATGTCGTGCTAAGGGTTGGTATCTGTGGCCTGATCACTGTAGACAACCAACCCAAGTATCAACAAAATAATCCAATAGTGGGGATAGTTTTATTTAATGCTTTTGACAATAAGAAGATTCAATAGGCATGCTGTAATGTTGTGTGAGTTCTGTTACGGCGATGTATGGTAAAGGTATTAGCGTTTAGGATAGGGGGGGCCGCTCGGCCCCCACGCACGCATGGCTGGGCCCGGCCCCCTCACCCCTCCTGATTGGTGGGTCCCACCGTTGACCCAGAAGCGGTGTGAGTGCTTCCGGGTCAAGGGGCGGGACCATGGGGGTTTAAGAGGCCTGGGGGTCGCGGGAAGCGCCCTCTTGTACCAGCGCTTCCCAGGCTCACTCCTCACCCCGCTGTGGGGCCGATAATTTTTCTCTTCTTTATTTTTCAGGTGGTGCAGATCGGGTCATCGAGGCGAGCTAAGAGGCGGCTACATCAGAGGAGAGCACCGTTTGGGGCGGGAGGAGCATCGGCCCCGGGATCGGAGAGCGAGTCAGCTCTAGCGCCGGAGGAGAAGCTCGTCGCTGGTCGGGGAACCATGTGAGCTCCCTGGATGCATCGGCCCAGTGATCCGAGGCCGGATATCAGCGTTCCCGGAACCTTGAACAAACAAAAGTAAGGTGTCCGAGGCTGGGGAACTCATCAGTGGGTAGTGCAATTACTCAAGGTAGCGCAACTGCTCAATTGCTCATTGCTCAAGTTGTTGTGAATTCGGGCGGCGGTGCCATAGTGAAGAAGTGTGAGCCCCAGCCAGCGTCTGTCCTGCGGGGTCGTGTCTGGGTGTTTTTCCCTCGCGAGCTCGAGGCATTGTCGGTGCGGGCGGAGGGGGGCAGCAGTCAGAGAGGCTCCCTTTGTTGGGTTTCTGTGCATTTGGGAGCAATTAGCTATGCGAAGCACACAGGGCAGTTCCTACCTTCTACCAGCGCTAACAGCTAGCACTAGAAGGAGTGCACGCGCATTGTGCTAGCGGTTATCGAGGAGGGGGGACAAGTGTTGCCAGAGTAGTGCTGCGAGGCCATTTAAATTGTGAAAGGACACATGCGAAGTAGGGGCGGCCCTGGTTAGTAGCTGGATGGGAGACCAAACTTAAAGGAACATCCCAAATAAGTGCCGAGAGGCCATTTAAATTTTTAAAGGACACAAGAGAAGCGGGACATGAATGTGAATTTTGAGCCCCTTTTATTTCCTCCATGGTCAAGGAGTCGGGTTGTTAATTTTAAAACAGTTTGACGCTAACCTGGGCTGCTTCATTCTGGGTAGTTAAGGCTGCTATGTAGAAGGTGCTTCTACATTGCAAACTACATGTTGGGGGTGACGGTTTTTCAGCCAGGATTTGCTTGTTAACTCTCCTCTCATCGTAGGTCTGCATTCAAGGCCACAGCGGAACGAACTGCCGGGGCAACAACCGGTGGACGCTGACTGCCGAGGACACAGGCAGGCCTGCATTTCACTGCTTCTGGAGGGCCGTGGGGCTAGAGTGCGCTTGCCCAAGCACCCAGGCTAGCTGGTGTGTTGCGGTCACAGTTGCGTGGTGCATACGGCCATCCTATGAGCCTCCAACTTTGGTGCAGGTACAAGGCACATTGTGCCAAATACATAACGTTTTTGTGCAGTGTAGGGGGTGGTAAACTGTTAAGAAATATCTGGTAAGCGGGGTGCAAGAAGTTCCCGCATAGAACTCATGTTTCAGACCATGATGCGCAGAATGTCAGCGATGGACAAGAGATTGGGAAAAGTCGATAAGTTGGGAAAGACCGTGCCTGAATTGGGGGAGAGGATTGGGGGACTGGGGGACTGTTACCCTCCGCGGCTGACCCCACGGCGGAGGCACAGAGAATGGTAGCAAAACATCATTGGGGCTAGGGGTAATGGTGGAATGCCAGCGCACCAATTTCTCCCCAAACAGGTTCAGCCAGCGATGTGCGGGAAGTCAAGACCTTAGAACCGACGCGAGTCGCTGAAAGAGGTAAGGAGGTTGCTTTGCCGGTATTAGGCGAAGGCTCAATACCCTCCAGGGGGGAGAGCCTGGCACAACATGTCTCACAAAAAGTAAAAGAACTGATTTGGGCAGACAAATATGTGAATATATTTTCATTGCTGATTGACAACAGGGAGTGGGAGTACGCCAAGTCACAGAAAGATATGATGTTGCCTAAGGAATGGCGGTCTCAGTTGTATAAATTCAGGGTGGAGGAGACACTGATTAACTGGACTAGGGCCTTTTCTGTATTTGTGGCAGTTACCGCTGAACGTTCTCCCACCTTGCAGGCAGAGATGGCTTGTTACCAGAGTAGGATTACAATGTTCAGTGACAAACATGAGGGGGATGCATGGAAAGAATATGACATAGCTTTCAGGAAAGCTAGGGAATTTGACAAATCTTTAGCCTGGGACAAAGTTGATTCAATTTCCTGGCATTCTCAGTTTTCAGGGGGTCAATCGGCAGGCGCTAGCACTAGCTGGAACAAAGGATATTCGCCCAAGCCTCAGCAGCCCTTTCAGCAGCCCTTTCGGTCACCGCAAGGGGGGGATGCGGCCAATAAGGCCAGAGGTTATGCAGGCGGGAAAGGCGTGTGCTGGGATTTCAACAGGCGAACATGCTCCTGGGCACCGGGCACATGCAAATTCAGATACGCGTGTTACATATGCTGCCACCCTCCCCACCCAGGAACGGCATCTCCTTCAAAGGGTAGTACTTCAGGTAACAGGGGGAGAAAGAAACCAGAATAGTGGGGGACACCCCCAGGTCGCTCACTCCCCCATTGACGTGTTGGCTATGATTCCTTGGCTGAATAGATACCCAGACCATACCACCGCAAGGATGCTGCAAGAAGGTTTCACACATGGTTTTCGGATTCCAGCTGGGGGATATACCGGGACACCGCAGTGTAGGAACCAGTTGTCAGTGAAACACAATCCTGGGGTGGTAGCGGCAAAAATTGAGAAAGAACTACGCCTAGGTAGAGTAGCGGGTCCTTTCATTGACATCCCAGTTCCGGATTTTGTCTGCTCACCCCTGGGGGTGGTCCCGAAGAAAGAAAAGGGCGAATTCAGACTTATACACAATCTCTCAGCACCTAGGGGCTTGTCATTGAATGATGTAATTGACGAGGGCATTTGCAGAGTGAAATATGCGTCTTTTGATCAGGCAGTAGAGATGTTGAGAGTTTTGGGCCTCAGGGCATTGATGGCGAAATCAGACATTGAGTCCACGTTTAGACTACTGCCAGTACATCCATCTGACCAACACCTGCTGGGTTTTTCCTTTGAAGGCAAATATTATATGGACATGTGTATGCCCATGGGTTGCTCCGTATCATGTGCTTACTTTGAGACATTCAGTTCTTTCCTGGAATGGGTTTTGAGACAATCTACCGGGCACTAGCATGTGATGCATTACCTTGACGATTTTGCTGGGGATGGCGGGCTCACAGGAGTGTGCCTGGGCATTGCGTGATTTTTGCGTGCTCATGCGTGCTTTCGGGGTCCCGCTGGCACAAGGAAAAACAGTGGGGCCATCTACATGCCTCGAATTCTTAGGCATCGAACTGGACTCCATTGAGGGTTTTTTCAGGTTACCCAAGGAAAACATTGCAAAGTTCAGGACAGCCCTACAACAATGTTTGGTTAAGGAGAAAGCCACATTACAGCAGTTGCAGCAGACTGTGGGCCAGCTGAATTGTGCATTAAGGGTCATCCCTATGGCGCGCCCATTTTCCCGCTCAATTACCCAGGCCATGAAGGGCCTGCGAGACAAGCATCATCGCACGAGGCTGTCAGTCGAGGTTCGCCGGGACATGCGGATATGGATTGCATTCCTGGAGAATTTCAATGGCAGAGTAGTGTGGGGTGCCCCCCCATGACCTTGGCAGAGTTAGGACTATGGGCCGACGCTGCTGGCAGTGTAGGGTTTGGCGCCATACTTGGCAACAAGTGGGTGGCACAAAAGAGGCCCAAATGGTGGGAAGAAAGCGGTTTGACAGCAAACATTGGGTTTCTGGAAGTTTTCCCAATATGGGATGCTTTAAGGGTCTGGCCTGATCAATTGTCTAATCGATCCGTCATTTTCTGGTCGGATAACATGACTGTAGTGGAATACATCGATCAACAGGCAGCACGGTGTAAGTTGATACTCCGCCTTATGAAGGAGATTGTGCTAAGATGAATGAAGTTGAACGTGCAATTCAGGGCCAAACATGTTCCAGGGGTCTTGAATAACACAGCTGACGCCCTTTCTCGCTTTAAGATGCAGGTACTCGGGGAACACCTACCAGCTGCAGAGGCCTGACCAGCAGACTTCCCAACAACACTTTGGCAGATTGGTGCCCCCAACTACAGGACCTCCTGGCAGTCAGCCTAGCTCCCAGGACCAGGACAGCTTACGAAGGGGCATTCAGGTCTTACTGTAATTTTGTGGGACAGGATTGGGAGGGCAAATGGGATCAGGAGGCAAACTTTACTGGGTACATGGACACATTGCACAAGGAGGAGCGCTCAGCTGCGACAGCTAGCAGACACAAGTCAGCTGTTTCTTTCTTCGCACAGACAATGGGGGACAGGGATCCTACGAATAGCTTCTTGGTACGAAAGGCGATGAAGGGGTGCGACGCCTACAGGCAAACACCGCTGATGGCAGAAGGCCAATAGGTCTAGAACGGTTGGCAGTGGTATTTGTTGCCCTGCCTGACAAATGCAGCTCTTCGGGGGAGGTACTCCTATTTAAAGCTGCCTTTTCCCTGGCATTTTACGGGGCATTGCGGGTAAGTGAACTAGTGGCTAGCAACAAACTCGACAGGTTAGGTGGCCTGCAGTTGGTAAATACTACTATACGGGGTGACTCAATGCGGGTTACCATTCGGAAATCCAAAACTGATCAGGAGGCCGGGGGGGATAGTTTGGTGCAACACTGGGCGCCGAACAACCCGTGCTGCCCAGTGTCGCATGTGGAGGCGTTCATCAGACAACGGGCGGGTGTGGCAATGGGAGCATTGTTAATACATGCGGATGGTACCCCTTTGACCAGGTTTCAGTTCCAAAGAGTGTTGGCAATGGCAATTGCCAAAACGGGTTTGAACCCCAAGGAATTTGGGACACATTCTTTCCGGATAGGGGCGGCCACGAGGCCACTGCGAGAGGATTGCATGCCAACAGTGTGAAGAGGATTGGGAGATGGTCTTCCAATGCCTATAAGCGTTATGTGCGGCTTCACATGTTGTGAGGGTCAGTTACACCCCCCCCTGACACCTGCCCTGTTTATGTTTAACTTTCAGTTTCTCGGGCCTGTGACGCAGGACGGAAACTACTACAGGGTCATCAAATGCAACCACCAACAACTCTGCAAAAGCAGGAAGACGCATGTAGTATGGGTTGTTGGTCATTCTTATGTGAAGCGTGCTAAGCCATTTTTCCTTTCAGGAGGTTGTAGACGGACGGCGGAGAGCAGGTGTTTCAATGTTTCCTTTCATGGCAGAGGGGGGTTCTGCCTTAGCCAGCTTAGGGGCTTCATCTCCGACTTACTTGAAAGACACACCCCACCGCCCTCAGTGGTTATCCAGCACCTGGGGGGAACGATTTGGTGATGCTGGGGAGAAGGGTCTTGTTGGAAGAGATTATCTCAGTGGCGGGTTGGCTGGTGAAGTTGCTACCGGGTTACACCATAGTGTGGTCACATTTGATACCTAGACTTCAGTGAGGGGGAGGGGAATCAGTTAGGGCGTTGAATCACTCGGTAAAGAGGGTCAACAACAAGATCGGGAAGCTGTTTCGAACACCTCAACTGCAGAGTGTCCCACATGGGTGCATTTGGGGAGATCAGTTCTACTTACCGGATGGGGTCCAATTGACTGAGGCAGGTAATGACCTATTAGTAAGGAACATACTGGCATGGTTAGAAGGTTTTGCGAGGTAGGTATGACCTTTCAGTGTAGGCATTTTGGGGGGCCAGATAGTCGGTAAACTATGCTGGGCGGTAAGGTCATAATCGGTGAGCAGCAATTTAAGGTCCTTAGGGGGCGGCACCATTATCGAATGGTGTTGCCCAGGGGGAGGGGCCACTGGTCTCTCCTAGAACTTCAGGGGCAGGATATCCGCTTGCTTGGAAGGGTGCGAGGGAGGGAGTCACGCTTTCCTCTGGCTGGTAGCCACCCCGCACATGCACTATGACGACAGCAAATGGCGCGAGTGAAAGGGCCCTCCTTTTTGGTTAAATGGAGTTCACGGAGCATACAAGGGTAACCAGGAGAGGGACGAACTCTACCGGTAACCGGGCCCTTGTTGCGCATGCGCACTCAGGCGTGAGCGCGTAGCTGGGGAAAGGATCTGACACTGGTTAACGACCTTGCCGTAGGCCCAGAAATTATTAGAATGCAAAATTGATATGTAGGATGTTAGATTCGGTTAGGAACACACTGTATTAGACATTTGTTAAGGTTAGCCCTTCATACCTGTCTACCTTGCTGTAAATCTAATGTCTGAATTTTGCATTTAATAATTATGTAAATAATGTTTATTTAACTCACTTTTTATTTGTTTTCATATTTTAATAAATACGGCCGGGGGGTCGTGAGAACCCCTGCCTTCCAAAGAATTCTCTTGCCTGGCTAAATCACTACGTGGATTGTAAATGTTGTTTGCATGATGGGGAGGGGGTGGTCGGTAGTCCCAGACCATGAGGATAAGGGGGGCCGCTCGGCCCCCACACACGCATGGCTGGGCCTGGCCCCCCTCACTCCTCCTGATTGGTGGGTCCCACTGTTGACCCGGAAGCGGTGTGAGTGCTTCCGGGTCAAGGCGCGGGACCAGGGGGGTTTAAGAGGCCTGGGGGCGCGGGAAGCGCCCTCTTGTACCCGCGCATCCCAGGCTCGCTCCTCGCCCCGCTGTGGGGCCGATAATTTTTCCCCACCCACCATCCCTGTTAGCAGAATTTCATTTGGAACGTTGGTAGGTATCACCGGTGATGGTATTGAACACTGTAAATATGTATGTCATTTTCTTCCTTAGGCCTTTTTTCCCGTGTACAGGCAATATTAGTGTAATGTGCTCAATTTGATATGTGATGCATATTTACTTGTTTTCTCCTTAGGCCTTTTTTCCTTTCATAGGTTTCTTAATTGTCATATTTATTGCGCTGGTCAGGCGGTAAGGTCATAATTGGTGAGCAGCAATTTAAGGTCCTTAGGGGGCGACACCATTATTGAATGGGGTTGCCCAGGGGGAGGGGCCACTGGTCTCTCCTAGACCTTCGGGGGCAGGATATCCGCTTGCTTGGAAGGGTGCGGGGGGAGGCATGCTTTCCTCGGGCTGGTGCCACCCCGCACATACACTATGATGTCAGCAAATGGCGCGAGTGAAAGGGCCCTCCTTTTTGGTTAAATGGAGTTCACGGAGCGTACGAGGGTAACCAGGAGAGGGACGAACTCTCCCGGTAACAGGGCCCTTGTTGCGCATGCGCACTCAGGCGTGAGGGCAAAGCTGGGGAAACGATCTGACAACAGTTAACGACCTTGCCGTAGGCCCAGAAATTATTAGAATGCAAAATTGATATGTAGGATGTTAGATTCGGTTAGGAACACGCTGTATTAGACATTTGTTGCGGTTAGCCCTTCATACCTGTCTACCTTGCTGTAAATCTAATGTCTGAATTTTGCATTTAATAATTATGTAAATAATGTTTATTTTACTCGCTTTTTATTTGTTTTCACATTTTAATAAATACAGCCGGGGGGTCGTGAGACCCCCTGTCTTCCAAAGAATTCTCTCGCCTAGCTAAATCACTACATGGATTGTAAATGTTGTTTGCATGATGGGGAGGGGGTGGTCGGTAGTCCCAGACCATGTTAATTTGTGTGCATATTTAGGTTAGTTGCACATTCTATACTCAGGGTGGATTTTTTTAGGAGCCTCCATATGCTCTGTTAAAAACGATAGTAGCACCCTTAAATTGCAACGTGTGGGTAGGTTGTAAGTGTATTCAAATTCATTGCCTGTGACTATGATGATGTTTTGAGGGGGTTACAACAATAGGAGAGAGAGGGAGAGTACGGGACACTCTCAGTCCCTCGGGTAAATCTTTATCAAACAACAAACGAGTGTCTAAAGGTACTAAATGTGTAAGAACAAGTACAGAGAAAAGAAAAACCTTAATAATTCAAGATGAGAATCAATAGGAATTATTAGGAAGCCCTCACTCACCACCCTGGGTGGTGACATGCTTCATCATTGGGCCCACCAGGAGAAGCCGAATGCCTCCCTGGTGTGCTTGGAATGCTTCGAATGCCTCCCTGGTGTGTGTGGATTAGGGCTCTGGAGAACTGGTGTGCTTCAACGGCAGGATACTGCGGAGCTGGTTTTTTGTGACGGTGATGTGAAAAAAATGTGAGTTAAAATGACAAGGCAGTGTACCACGCAAATGGGACAGGTGCTGAGCGGGTGCCAGGCGTTGCGGGCGGTGTGCCATTGTCGCCTCCACCCCCCTCCCGAGACCTATGGGGTGTGGATCCTTTATTTTACAAACTATACAGTTTCCTCGCAATTAGAGGTAAATCACACGACTTGTTAGTTTGTTTTTTGCACCTTTCATTTTTTACACTGAATTTTAACTTTCACGTCCTCTGGTTAGGATGAGCCTTAGCGCGCCCATACCGCCGGGGTACACTCCTTATGGTCCTGAAGAAAGCCCAGTAAATTTACACATATCGGGCAGAAACATGTCGACCCCACTTTAAGTGCAAATACCCAAAATATTATTTGGTAAATTTACCAACACATATGTTTTTAACCATGTCAGGCTGACCACTGAATAAAATTATTTTGCGTGGTACCCTGCCTTGACATTTTTAACTCACATTTTTTTCACATCACTGTCACAAAAAACCAGCTCCGCAGTATCCTGCCGTTGAAGCACACCAGGGAGGCATTCGGCTTCTCCTGGTGGGCCCAATGATGAAGCATGTCACCACCCAGGGTGGTGAGTGAGGGCTTCCTAATAATTCCTATTGATTCTCAACTTGAATTATTAAGGTTTTTCTTTTCTCTGTACTTGTGCTTACACATTTAGTACCTTTAGACACTCTTTTGTTGTTTGATAAAGATGTTTTGCGGGGAACATTTTTACATTGCAACTGCACGTTTTTACTCACGTTTTGGAAGTAATCTTTTTATTTTGTTTTATTTGTAGATTTCTGTTTTGCTGGCCTTTTCCACATTGATTTTGGCACCACTTGTGTTTGTTTCACTCTGCTGAGAGTAATAGATTGTCAGTTGTGTTAGGTTTATTTTTGTAATTTAGTTTTAAAATATCAAGCTTGTCAGTTTACATTTTTTTAATTATGTCTAAGCATTATTTTTACATTACATGCTAGCTTCCTGCTTTCGTTACAATAGGTGTTCTTTTTTGTATTTCAGGTATTTCGGTGTCCGTGGCTCTATTTTCCTTGTAGCTTTTTTATTCTTCTTTTAGTAGAAGTACCTATATGTTGGAGAAATAAGTATATTGCACAATTGTATTTATTTGTTATCTTAAAATAGTTGTATTTTTTTTGTTCTTTTTGTTAGCTATTTGTTGTCAAACATACTTTATTTGCAGTGTTCAGTGGTTCGTCTGTAGCATTGCATTCCGACAGAGTAATGCTGCCCTGCTGCAACTGTTGTCCAGAAAGCATTTTGTTGTACGTTTTTCTGCCTGTTTTATACTTTTTTATTTGGATAAGTGTTTCCACTGTTCTAAAGTTTAAATTGGGAAGTTTTTATTTATTCAAATGCCACCTACTCTGCTGAACAACGAGGACAGAATGAAGAGGCCATCAGACTCATATTGATAATCGTTTTGGTGGTTAGGTATGACCTAAGTAAGTTGCGTTACTAAGTGGGTTGAGGTCTGGCATTGTGAGTTATTTTCAAAGGGCCAGCATCATCTTCAGAGGTTTCAAATAATATATAGGCTATCTTTCCTTGCCCTTGGTTATTAGGCAAGTCAAGTTATTTAATTTCCTCTAATTTTGTTATAATTCTGGCCTATTAACACAAAAAGCAAAAAAAATACAAGCAAGACAGGCCTCATTTTTGCAAATATTCTGAGGAGGCCATCTAAACAGTTAAAGATCCAGAAAGGCATAAGACTGGATACACCAAGCAACAGTTTATCAAACAGAGAACTCACAAGATATTCAAGGCATGTTAATGGTTGAGGACAGTTACAAGAGAGTCAATGACAGAAATGTCTGACTTTTGATAATGACCTTTTTTAATCTCAAAAAGGCCAAAGTAGGCATCCACATAGCATTTGCCCTCTATGTGTCTACCCACCAAGCAAACAAATTGTGGTAGGTTCCGCACTCCTGGTAAATATTGCTAACAAAGTTGATTCTTAAGTATTGATACTTTCGTTGGTGCAACAAATGGTAATCTTGCTGGGCTTCCAAGATTAGAGTATTTATGGATAAAGGTATGAATCCTGTGAGACAAGATGCATTCCATTCATGCACTCCTTTATAACTTTCATAAATTTTCATAAAGCATTGTTTGATGATCAATAATTCATTTATTCATAGCGAAGTTTTTTTAAAGATTTCATTTTTTTTCAAAAGTATTTCGCAAATATAGTACATCATATATCAAAATAATAGTATTGCCCAATGCATTTCAAGCATATCGCCCTTCCTCATGGGACTTCCATTATATCTAGAAACAATAATCATATGTCGTCATTAGTACCTTAATGAAAACATTGTAAATGACATAGAATCAATGGTTGTAAATCACGCTGTAAAAACATAAGTACAATAAAGATGAAATAATGAGTGTTGCCCTGCGTGCTTTTCTAAAAACGTATGCATTCAGTGAGAAAATATGTAAAGCCCAAAACTGGGCACTGACCTTAGTGCTCGTAATGCAGCGTGTAAAGAGTCAGCTGCGGAAATATAAATAAAATAGATTCGTTTTAGTGAAGCGAAACATGACAGAGATATCCCGTCTGTTTCTAGGTTCGGTAACTGGCCGTATTTTACCGGGTCCGTGATGCGGTGATTCTTCCCTCACTATGCTTGGCGTGCAGCGCTCTACACAGCCGCGCTCTATGGTTTAAAAACACTATGGTTACGGCGTTTGTTTACGTCTGACGCGAGAGCGGCGTAAACATAGAAAACGGTCTAACTGTCAGGTGTTGTTACTCCGTGTCCACGGATCGAGAATGCATCAAACTATATGAAATTTTATCGCAGATACTTGCATGTAGGGCGCGAAATAAAAGTGGTGAAAAGTAATGGGTAATGGTTAGTGAAGAAAAAAAGGTGAACTGTGTACATAGCAAAACGTACGTAAATATCTCATTGTAGTCATGAAAGTACTTGTATCATCTCATATGATGTGAGCTGGGCATACATCAATTAACAGTCATGAGCATTTTATAAATGGTCCTACACAGTTTTTAAATAACAGTTTATAAATAACAGTGTAAATCCATCCTTTCATTGAGCCCTTTGGGTTGTAAGGTGCATAAATGGTCGGTCCAGAAGATTTCCCTACGTAGTAGGTGGCTGTTATTGTCTCTGCCCGGAAGGGTTGACACCTTTTCTAAAATACAAAATTTAGTTGGCTCACATTATGTTTAGCATCATTGAAATGTACTGCTATCGTGGATTTTTCATTTTTCAGACGGATATTGCTTTTGTGTTCTATGATTCTCGTCTTGATTTTTCTCTGCGTTTTTCCTACATATGAGAGACCACAAGGGCATCTCAACATGTAAATGACGTTTGAAGTGTCGCATGTTCCGGTGACTTTCAATTTTATCAATGAGCCTTTAGTAGGGTGATTTATGGTGTTACCTTTGATAATTGCGGAACAATTGCCACAGTTGTGACACGGTAGAGTGCCTTTATGCACACTGTGTTCTGTTTGTTTTGTTTCTTTCACTAGTTCTTTTAAATTTTTTGTCCTTTCATAGGCGAAGATCGGTTGATTTTTAAATAAGCCTTTGAAATCTTCCTCCAATGCCAGCATTGGCCAATGTGTTTTGATTGATTTTTTGATTTTTAAACTGTTTGTGGAGTATTTAGATACAAATACAGATCTTTGTTCTTCAATTTTTTCTTTTGATTTTAGTAAATGCTCTCTTTGTAATTTGTCAGCTCTTTCAGAGGCAGAATCCAAGATGGGTTGGGGATATCCTCTTTTTTTGAATTTTTCCAACATTTCTTTCTTATGTTTTTCATATAGTTCTTTCGTTGAAGCGATGCGTTTTATGCGCAGCAATTGTGAAAAAGGTAGATGCTGTTTCAGTGGAGTTTGGTGAAAGCTTTTAAAATGGAGTAGATTATTTCTGTCCGTTTTTTTGGCAAATATGCTTGTTGTTATGATTCCATTGTTATTAGTTAATTGCACGTCCAAGAATGATAGAGTTTCTTTGTTGATGGTAAAAGTAAATTGTATTCTCTCATTGATCTGATTGAGTTGGTTCAACTCATTGATTAGACTTTCCTTGTTTCCTTTCCATAGTATAAAAATGTCATCAAAGTATCTCTTGTAGAGTATCAAGTTACTGGTCCATTCTTCCTTGTTTAGTATGTAATCTAACTCGTATCGATGCATGAATTCACGATACGTTTTGATATGTATAAAAGTTCTTTTATGTTTGTTTCTTTAGAACCTGTACCTGGACATATGTCTTCTGCTTCTTCTATAAGGGAGTATATGCGACTAGTGTCATCCTCTGTAAATGCTAGTGTTTCTGCTCTTTGTTCCGTTGTGTGCGCTATATCCGCAAATTGCATTTCTGATGGTGCGAGGAACCTTTAGCTCAGAAAATATTGAATGCAAACAAATTGTGGTAGGTTCCGCACTCCTGGTAAATATTGTTAACAAAGTTGATTCTTAAGTATTGATACTGTCATTGGTGCAACAAATGGTAATCTTGCTGGGCTTCCAAGATTAGAAGGCAGAAAAAGCTAACTTCACCACAAATATGATTATGACCAGTATAGATGTCAAATCGTTGTACACCTCCATACCACATGATTTGGGCCTGTCTGGTGTTGAAAGTTTTCTCATACACAAGAACAAACCGGAAGCACTAAAAATATTTTTGATGGACCTATTACATTTCACGCTATATCACAGCTACTTTAAATGGGAAGATAACTTTTTTATACAAATGTCGGGCACTTCGATGGGCAATTGTGCCGCACTGACCTATGCAAATACATTAATGCATCGATACGAGTTAGATTACATACTAAACAAGGAAGAATGGACCAGTAACTTGATACTCTACAAGAGATACATTAATGACATTTTTATACTATGGTAAGGAAACAAGGAAAGTCTAATCAATGAGTTGAACCAACTCAATCAGATCAATGAGAGAATACAATTTACTTTTACCATCAACAAAGAAACTCTATCATTCCTGGACGTGCAATTAACTAATAACAATGGAATCATAACAACAAGCATATTTACCAAAAAAACGGACAGAAATAATCTACTCCATTTTAAAAGCTTTCACCAAACTCCACTGAAACAGCATCTACCTTTTTCACAATTGCTGCGCATAAAACGCATCGCTTCAACGAAAGAACTATATGAAAAACATAAGAAAGAAATGTTGGAAAAATTCAAAAAAAGAGGATATCCCCAACCCATCTTGGATTCTGCCTCTGAAAGAGCTGACAAATTACAAAGAGAGCATTTACTAAAATCAAAAGAAAAAATTGAAGAACAAAGATCTGTATTTGTATCTAAATACTCCACAAACAGTTTAAAAATCAAAAAATCAATCAAAACACATTGGCCAATGTTGGCATTGGAGGAAGATTTCAAAGGCTTATTTAAAAATCAACCGATCTTCGCCTATGAAAGGACAAAAAATTTAAAAGAACTAGTAAAAGAAACAAAACAAACAGAACACAGTGTGCATAAAGGCACTCTACCGTGTCACAACTGTGGCAATTGTTCCGCAATTATCAAAGGTAACACCATAAATCACCCTACTAAAGGCTCATTGATAAAATTGAAAGTCACCGGAACATGCGACACTTCAAACGTCATTTACATGTTGAGATGCCCTTGTGGTCTCTCATATGTAGGAAAAACGCAGAGAAAAATCAAGACGAGAATCATAGAACACAAAAGCAATATCCGTCTGAAAAAGGAAAAATCCATGATAGCAGTACATTTCAATGATGCTAAACATAATGTGAGCCAACTAAAATTTTGTATTTTAGAAAAGGTGTCAACCCTTCCGGGCAGAGACAATAACAGCCACCTACTACGTAGGGAAATCTTCTGGATCGACCATTTATGCACCTTACAACCCAAAGGGCTCAATGAAAGGATGGATTTACACTGTTATTTATAAACTGTTATTTAAAAACTGTGCAGGACCATTTATAAAATGCTCATGACTGTTAATTGATGTATGCCCAGCTCACATCATATGAGATGATACAAGTACTTTCATGACTACAATGAGATATTTACGTACATTTTGCTATGTACACAGTTCACCTTTTTTTCTTCACTAACCATTACCCATTACTTTTCACCACTTTTATTTCGCGCCCTACATGCAAGTATCTGCGATAAAATTTCATATAGTTTGATGCATTCTCGATCCGTGGACACGGAGTAACAACACCTGACAGTTAGACCGTTTTCTATGTTTACGCCGCTCTCGCATCAGACGTAAACAAACGCCGTAACCATAGTGTTTTTAAACCATGGAGCGCGGCTGTGTAGAGCGCTGCACGCCAAGCATAGCGAGGGAAGAATCACCGCATCACGGGCCCGGTAAGATACGGCCAGTTACCGAACCTAGAAACAGACGGGATATCTCTGTCATGTTTCGCTTCACGAAAACAAATCTATTTTATTTATATTTCCGCAGCTGACTCTTTACACGCTGCATTACGAGCACTAAGGTCAGTGCCCAGTTTTGGGCTTTACATATTTTCTCACTGAATGCATACGTTTTTAGAAAAGCACGCAGGGCAACACTCATTATTTCATCTTTATTGTACTTATGTTTTTACAGCGTGATTTACAACCATTGATTCTATGTCATTTACAATGTTTTCATTAAGGTACTAATGACGACATATGATTATTGTTTCTAGATATAATGGAAGTCCCCTGAGGAAGGGCGATATGCTTGAAATGCATTGGGCAATACTATTATTTTGAAATATGAAGTACTATATTTGCGAAATACTTTTGAAAAAAAATGAAATCTTTAAAAAAACTTCGCTATGAATAAATGAATTATTGATCATCAAACAATGCTTTATGAAAATTTATGAAAGTTATAAAGGAGTGCATGAATGGAATGCATCTTGTCTCACAGGATTCATACCTCTACCCACCAAGCAACACTGACTAACAAAACTCCCCTGATAAAGCCCTACCACTTATATGACTAATAACTGGGTCCTTTCAATGCAGAATTATCATTCTGACTTATTCTGTCCATAACCTTACTTGAGTCTTCACAATGAGCCAACCCACCAGACTGAATGTAATTGAGACCTTCACGAGATTCTAACCAATCAAGAAAAGTCAATCTATACCAAAGAGTTGATCTAATTAACATTCGATCAGCATAAAAACACACCCTTGATAATCATCATATTTGCCAAAATGATCGTCACTGCTAGAAAAAATAAGGGCCATATTATCACGAAAGGGCTATACATTATCGCCGCTTTTATCGGCAGGAAACTGCAGCTAAAGCGGCGATAATGGGCTTGATAATATGCCCTTGTGAATTCCCATAGAAGCCCAGGTTCTGGTGTTATTGATAATATGGCCCCAAGTTCGGTGAGATTTGACAGCCATCTTTAATGGACTGCTGCCATGGGATTCACAATCGTCCACACCAAAAAAGTTAACAATAAGGGAATAGTTTAACTCTAGTATACACAAACAAGATGAATTTCCAGTGAACAATTCTCATCATTGGAATGTGTAATTGTTTGTTACAAAGACAACGAGAGAAAATCTCAGATGAATTCTATGAAATGGCCATGTATCCAAATACAGTAGCGCTGAAAATCCGATAACAGTAAAGTTCAACAATTAGGTGGTCAAGTCTAACACAAAACCTTTTACAGAGCTGCTTACAAATGTGCTTTCTACCCAGTGTCATTCCCAACACAAACTCGAACTGCTGTTCAATAACAATGCCTCTCCAGAAGCCCACTCAGTGCGCTGAAAGATCTAGATAGCAACCGTCTAATCACCTTCCTTGTGCTAACACACGGTACCACCCAAATTCCCAAGAGGAGGCCAAATAACCATCTACTCCAATCAGACCTCTCAACAAAGTAAGCAATGGTGGCTTTGAAAAAACGTATACATTTGTTTTATCAAAAATATTTAACAGAGCAGACCCTGAAATATGCCAGAAAACCTACACCTCAACCTAACTTCTGATGCTCCTTAGAATGAGAAAGTCATAAACATGAATCAAGGCCAACAAAAAGAGTAACCTGGCTGACCTAAAGAAAATGAATCCCAAGCTAGAGCAGCAATAGCTAAGACCTCTGAAGAAGCTAACCAGGCATGTTGGAGGAGGCAAAGGGGAGGATGCAATAAGGCCTTCAAGAAAGCAAAAAATGCTTGCTTTGGCAAATGCATCAGTGAAGCACCACTCAGATCCAGTAGATCTTCAAAACTGTCACAACCTTCAGTCTGTGAGTGGTGCAAAAGTTTCTCTATCATCATTTGCCAGGATTTTGTACTCAGAACTGGTTTTGTACGGTCGGCGCAGTCGATAGAAAGGAAGACTTATAATGCTTAAAAAATAAGTACCTTATGTTTACGTTGGCACAAAAATAAATTAAATGCTGCCAACGTAATCACATGTTTTGCTGTTGCTACGAAGTCAAAGGTCACACTGCTGCCAAAGGATATGCATCTTCAATGCTCTTATGCTATAGTGCACTCTAGTCAAAGTCTGTCTCAGTTGACTGTGCAATAAAAGGCTGCTAATAGAAGGTTGTGCACTTGTCTGTTCTGTTTTCTTGTGGTGCGGTTTCTGGCCGGGGATCCTTGTACTTTCTCTATTGAATGGTTGGTAGACTATCTACTGACTTGAACTAACAGCGTTTTGTGCGGTACGCAGGCTGGTCCAAAGATGGGTTTGCACAACGTCAGTTATACTTGAGTGTGGCACATATACATATGGCAAGATTCAAAATGGCTACAGAGAATCTCATTTGGTTGTGAGAATGGTCAAATCATATAATGATTCACAATACTTTCCTAAAGGAGATGAGAAGAACCCTTTTGATTCCCTTCCCAAATTACTACATTATCTCCAATCACACTCTCAAAAACTGAGTGATGAGATAGTCATTCTGACCTAGGTAAATACATCTATAAAAATGAGACTATTTAAAAAGAAATTGTAATGACTCCACTGGCTCCTGATAGAATCAGCAAATAAAGCTAAGATTATTTGCATCATGCACAAGGAGTGCAAAGGAGTGCTTGTATTACAATTATGTCTTGTTGGAAAGCTTATGCTCAATACGGTAGGCCTTAATTGGTTATGGCGACAAGGCAATGATCAATTATATAGGTCAGAATGTTTCAATGGAGAAAATTATGTCAGAAACCTTACATCTTTTCTGTTTATTTCAAAAACTATGACAGAGACAATGTTCACTTACTTATAGTGAAAAATATAATTTAAAGACAATAGGCTGTTAACAGTGCATTGGTATTACACAATGTTTAAACCTGTAGCCAAGAATTCTGTTATGTTGATTCTGACAGACTACTATAGCATGCAAGGGTTTTGGTGTTTGTTGCACCCATCACACAAGCCCAGGGTAGAAGATTTGTGTTTATGTTTAACGTTTATGTAGGGCATGGCAACCCTAGGGATTCCCTGTGCTAATGAGCAGACTACAAAATAGAGGCCTACTAGTAAAAACAAATCAAATTCGAGATAAGTCAATTGTTTTCTGAAAACCGCTTCACTAGGACACAGGTACAGAAGGAGCAGAAGGGAATTCTAAAGTTTGGAAGCCCAGAACTGACTGGAGTGTCCTCCCTGTCTGGCTTTTCTCATAATAGGTAGAACAGCCAGCCTTAGACTGGAGGACCTTAAAGCCCTAGTAGGAATTTATGGTTGAATTCAGATGTCTCAGAAAGGCGGGCTTATATTAGGGAGGCACGAGAATCAAAGCAAAGGACCCGAAATTTGATACACTTCTAAACAGCCAACCAATGGAGGACAGACAAATGACGGGAAATTGAATGGTGTCTGATAATAAGCAAGAGCCTTGTTTCGTATTGTTTGCAGACAATTTAGTGTATGAATACATTGTAGGAAGCTGGCTCTCTACATAGTATACCAAAATGAGGTATAGTGTGCAGAGAATACAGTGGATCCACAGAGGTTTTGCAGAGGCTAAAGTAGATAATACCAATGCTCTCTTTTGTGGTAATGTGAGCAAGTAGTTAGGCTTATCAGAGGGCAGTGTTAAGCATTTGTTGTACACACAGTGGCAATAAATGAGAAAGATACTCAAAAAATGAATCCAAGACCAATTCATAAATATAGTACTTGTTTATATTTATTTTGTAGAACCACAGAACTTCGTCATAGGTAAATATGTTTTTCAAAAGAAATACTTTTCATTTACAAAAATGGACACATTGCAATTTTCAGACTTTGCAATGTTAACCTATGGGAGGAAGAAAACATTCAGCATACATAAGGATAATATTGAATTACAAAACCAGTCTTCGGAAGTTGAGGTAAGCATTGGGCAAGGTTCAGTTCAGCACCAACCGTGCACCACTAGCATCACAGGGGCAGTCGGGTGCAGGGGCGGCCGGGTGCACGGTGCACCAGTGTATTGAGCGGGCGCCCAATACAAATCAAAGGGGAATGGGGCAATTGGTTAGAGGCTGCTAGCAGGTGAGTAGCAGATGCTTAGGGGGGTTAGTCTCCAGGGGTTGAAGCAAGCACTGGACAGGGTCCATGGCAGCACCAACACTACATCACCAGCAGCATAGTGGCAGCCGGGTGCAGGTTGCAAACACAGAATTGGGGGCCTAATGCAAAGCAATAGAGAAAGCCAAAATCAGAAACAGGCTGCAGGCTCAGGCCACAAGGGAAGTCGATGGGAACCAGCAGCTGCAGAGGTAAGTTGTGATGCTCTGGACATAGAAACACCTTTGGTCTTCTTCACCAAGGCCTAGGGCGGTCGGGTGTTGGGGTGTCTTTAGGTGTCGGAAACGGCTTACTGGAGCAGGTCATGGTTATGTTGATTCTGACAGACTACTATAGCATGCAAGGGTT
This sequence comes from Lissotriton vulgaris, assembly GCF_964263255.1. Classification (NCBI taxonomy): domain Eukaryota; kingdom Metazoa; phylum Chordata; class Amphibia; order Caudata; family Salamandridae; genus Lissotriton; species Lissotriton vulgaris. The sequence goes on along the minus strand of NC_141691.1, from coordinate 1,892,444,481 downwards.
TTGGTGTTTGTTACGCCCATCACAAAAGCCCAGGGTAGAAGATTTATGTTTATGTTTAACGTTTATGTAGGGCATGGCAACCCTAGGGATTCCCTGTGCTAATGAGCAGACTACAAAATAGAGGCCTACTAGTAAGGCGGGGGGTCTCTTTACAGAGGCCGCAGGCAACTTCGAGGACTCCAGGAGAGGTAAGGTCATGGTGGATTTGGGCTCTGGAAAACTGGGGAAACTTGCTGGGACTGGTGAGACACTTGGGCTGTTGGAATCGAGTGCAGAGGTGGAACCAGGGCAGGCTTTGCGGTTCTTCAGGTCACAGAGTCCTTACTTTACAGATGGTTGCTTGGTGAACAGGTCCTCTGTACTCTGGAGTCTTGTTCTTTACTAAAGGTATTTCAGTCCCCCCAGTGTTTTGGAGGTTGCTGGGCTGTTAGATGGGTCATCTTTTGGTGCAGGAACATCGAGGGCTGCAAACAGGCCAGTAGGGCTGGGAACAAGTCAGTAGGGTTCTGCAGTCTTCTCTGTTGGATTGACGCTGTAGTGTCCGGATTTTCTTAGGTCATCAGAAAGCTGAAGTTCTGGGCTCAGGGGGTTCACCTAAATACTACATTTAGGGGTGTTTAAAGGGAGTGCCAGGCAATAGCCAATGGACTACTTACCTTACAGTTGACTGCACCCTCTAAATGCCCACCCCACATGGAGGGTGGGCCTATCCCTGATCCTGATTGGAGGAGTCCCACCATCTTCAAGATAGTGGGCACTTGGGGGCGTGGCCAACTGCCGAACATGGCGGCAGCTTAACTCGGGAGCTCCGCAAGGCGATCCGGCCCGCGCAATAATCCGCATGCACATCCGTCTACTGACCTGCCCGAAGGGGTGAAATCGGCTCCGGGAACCAAGCGGCGCCCATCAAGCCGCCCCCGGCGCAAATCCGACGCCGGGAAGTGCTCCATCCGCCGACAGCGAGGCGAGGCCTACGACAGCTCAGCAGCACCGGCCTAAAGTACGGGACCAGGCCGGCCGGAAGCTTGCCTAGCCCGGCCGGAAGAAGTTAACCTCAGCCGGCGCCCGCACCTCCCCGCCTGGCGCCAAGTCTCACCACGGCGCTCAATTAACGCTACGGCTGGGAACGACCTCCGGTCCCCCTGAGCCAAGACTTCGACGACATCAAGGGCGGGCGAGGCCCCGCACAGCGTTGAGGCAGTCCTGGATCTGCGCTGCCGGGCGAACGCCCAGCCACATGCGGCAAGGTAGGGCGGAGGACGCCTGGGTCGGCACAGTCCCCCCGCAGCTCTGAACATTACTCCGGGCCACCGTTGGGCAGAAGGGCCGAGTACACGGTGGTGGCGCCAGTCTCCAGCCACCCATTGCAGCACTAGCAGGCGGCGGCACGGCACACGTGGAGCGGGGGAATGTAACGGAGTACGAGTAGTGCACACGCCGCCAACAACACAGCAAAAACCCTTCTACTGCTCCAACGGCAGCTACTATAATACTAAACTTCAGGCGGGGAACGACCTGGGCCCTGCGGTACGCCACCACCCGACCCTTTACCGGCTGCTTCAACGGTGAACACCAAGGGGAAGGTTTACACGGTAGGAGGCCGGGCTGGGACCAATTGAAAGACCGGGCACTGTAGACCCAAGCATAACAACATGACGGGCAAAAACATGAGGAGCATGACGACGACACAAGCAAAGCTTGATAAATTTGCCTATGCCCAGAGCGGCCACTCACAGGGGCCTGGTCGACACTCCGCCGGTGCTTCCGCCGGTGCCTCCACTGACGCCAATGGCACTGGGAAAGTCACGCTGGAAGCCATTATGAGAACCCTCACGGACGTCCAGGCGACGGTAGGCACCATCTCCACCGAGGTGAACCTGCTGCGAGCAGACTTCAAGAAAATGTCGGAGAGGGTGTCGCAAGTGGAGGTAGTCACGAAATCCCTCATTGAAGACACCTCAGATCTTCAGGTGGCGATGGAGCGACTGGAAAAGACCACTAAACAACTACAAGAAAAATTGGATGACCAGGAAGGACGCTCGAGAAGAAATAACGTCCGAATCCTAGGCCTTCCGGAATCGGAGGGGAAGGGGGCCATGGACCTGTACATCGAAGACCTCATTAAGACCAAACTGCAGCCTAAAGGCCTGTCCGCCTTCTTCTCCATCGAGAGGGCTCATCGGGTCCCGGGGGGTACGGCCAAGCCAGGGGCCACGCCACGACCGGTGCTGGCCAGGCTCTTCAACTTTAGGGACAGGGACGCCATTTTGCAGGCAGCCAGGGTGGCGCCGCCAGTGAAAATTCTGAACTCCACTCTGGCGTTCTTCCCAGACTACACAGCCGAGGTGGCCAGGCGTCGAAAATCCTTCAATGAAGTCAAGAAGACGCTACGAGACAGGGGTCTGCCCTATTCAATGCTCTTCCCCGCCAAACTGCGGATTGTGGCTGAGGGGAGGACATGGTTCTTCGACAACCCTGAGGTGGCACGAGAATGGCTGGATGGCTGGAGACCGGCGGGCAAGCCTCAACGCCCGCACAAAGACCGCCAGGACCGCCGTAGTGAGAGGACGTCGGACCACCGTGCGGCCAGCCCGGCCACTGAACAGGGCGCGGCCGGGGGCCTAGAATCCGATCTTGAGAGGGACCCGTTTGATTCTGGTCAGCCTAGCAGGGGCTGAATGACTACGATGGGAGCAACAAGATCTGGACACAGCCCTTGGAACCTTGGGCCGATGGAACTGAGTAGGGCGGGTTATGGCCGGTGCCTGTAGGGGACTCACCAACCCCACGAGCAAGTAAGACCAGATAGGGGGGGGACAAAAGCACTCTGCCAAGTTGGGGATGCGGGCGGGAATTCGTCCGTGGTGCAGGGGAGCAGGGAGGGGGTGGAGGGATGGGAGTTGCGAAGTTCAAGTTAAAGTTAAGTTTTTTGGTCATCATCATTGCGATCTTACAAGACACAGAAACATTGCTAACTACGGGCGGCATACACCGCCTCCACACTCTGGCTTCCTTATCCTGCTGCACATAGTGAACACGGTTCATACACTAAAATGGCACAACATAACCAAGCAACACCCGATATGGGTACCCCTGTAACGACAAAGGTACCCCCACTGAAGCTCCTTACATGGAATGTCAGGGGGTTGGGGGACAAAATTAAACGGGGTCTGGTGCTGCAAACTGTTAAACGTGATCGATCTGACCTAGTGCTGCTGCAGGAAACACATCTAGCAGGGACCACCTGTAAGGCTCTGAACAGGCGTGGGTACACCATGGCAGTACACTCCGAGTTTACCTCAGGTTCCAGGGGCACCGGGATACTCCTCAGAAACAATTCCCCCTTCTTGGTCACTGGCCACAAGACAGATGATCAGGGGCGGTTCGCAGCACTCTCAGGCCAGTGGGAGGGGAGGGCCCTGAATGTGATATCTGTATACATCCCCCCAGCACTTCACGCTACAGCCTTGCCAGCACTTAGCCGATTCCTTATTGATCTCCCAGAAGGGGACGTGATCCTGGGGGGGGACTTCAATGCCATCACAGACCCCCTGCTGGACACCTTTCCCATGCGGGATCGTCAGAGAGGGGCTGCCGCACTTCCGGGATTCTTGTCAGCCATGGGCCTCACAGACGTCTGGCGTCACCTGAACCCCACGGCGCAGCAATACACACACTACTCAGCGCCCCACAACAGCCTCTCACGTATTGACTACTTCTTCTTTCTAGGGGTTGGACTGAGCTCCGTGGATAGACTTGATTTCCTCCCACGAGGCATTTCCGATCACTCCCCGATCTCCCTTCACCTGTCTACCAAAGATTGTAAACGAGCTAGGTTGTACCCGATCTATCCCAATTATCTACAGATACCTAACATTAGGAAAAAACTCAAGTTAACCACCACACACTATTTCAATGAGAACACGGGATCGGTCACCTCACCCTCAGTTCTGTGGGAGGCTTACAAGACGGTCCTCAGAGGGGCGTCCATATCAGCCATTACTGGGTATAAAAGGGAGTCTAGGGCTACGCTGGCCAATTTGGAATTAGCATTACACACGGCGAACACTGCACATATGGCAGACCCCACCCCTGAGACGCTCCATGCGCTACAGCTCCGTCAGCAGCAACACCAGGCACACCTCACTGTGATCACCAAAGGGCACCTTGCGAACACTGCGCACAGAATCTATGATGTGGGCGATAAGGCAGGGAAGATGCTGGCATGGCTGGACAAACGAGGTGGCAGTCACAAGGGGATACACGGGCTCTACGATGCGGCCGGCGTGCTGCAAACTCACCCGGAACAAATAATCCAGGCTCTGGCTCGCCACTTCCAGGGGATCTACACACCGACACGGCCAGTCACTGAGCGGGAGGCCACAGAATCACTTAGTCACATTCCTGTCCCCGTGCTCACACCTGAAGCACAGCAGGAACTTGATACAGACCTGACAGAGGGAGAGGTCCAGTTGGCAATACAGGCGCTGCAGTCAGGCAAGGCCCTAGGCCCAAACGGGATACCTGTGGAGTGGTATAAGACGATGGACTCTGTGCTGGCCAAGCCCCTCTTAGACATGTATAAAGACAGCGCAAAAAAGGCGCTGCTTCCACTCGACCAACGCACGGCCACCATTGTGGCCATCCCCAAACAAACCAAGCCACCAACAGACAGTGCCTCTTACCGACCCATTTCCCTGCTCAACACAGAAGCAAAGGTCCTGGCGAAACTCCTGGCCAGTCGCCTAACCAAACATCTGAGTACCCTAATACACCCTGACCAATCGGGCTTTATGCCACACAGAAGCACAGCGCTGAATCTACGGAGGGTCCATGGGGTACTGGCGAAGGCGCATCTTCCTACGGAGCAGGCTGTGATACTTTCCCTAGATGCTAAAATGGCGTTTGATTTGGTAGAGTGGGAATACCTTTTTGCTGTCCTAACCCGCATGGGTTTCGGACCCCAATATCTGGCATGGGTGCGACTACTCTACACCCAACCGATGGCGCAGGTGGTTGCAAATGGTCGCATATCTTCGACCTTTCCACTGGGGAGGGGAACTAGGCAGGGGTGCCCGCTGTCACCCCTGTTGTTTGCGATAGTGCTGGAACCACTGGCAATCCTGCTTAGATCGACGCCGTTGTTCCGGGGAATCACTTGGAGCGACGGGTGGGAGGACAAGGTCTCCCTATACGCCGACGACATGTTAGTATACATGGCCGGCCCAACTGAAGGGGTCCCCGCCCTGTTGGCAATTTGCGATGAACATGGCAGGGCCTCCGGATATACTCTGAACTGGTCCAAATCTGTACTCTATGTCCTTAAGGGCCCGGCTCCGGTGCTGCCGGCTGACTGTCCACTCACAATAACCACCTCCTCCTTTAAGTACTTGGGTATTTATGTGACGAATGACTCTAAACAGTTCTATGCCGAAAACCTGCAGCCGCCTCTGCAAAGATTGCGTGCTGATGTCAAATACTGGGCGGCACTGCCACTGACCCTCCTAGGGCGTGCGGCGCTCTACAAAATGATGGCTCTCCCGAGATTTCTGTATGTGCTTGAAAACTCCCCTTATGTGGTTAACCCACAGCCAAGAATTCTGTTATGTTGATTCTGACAGACTACTATAGCATGCAAGGGTTTTGGTGTTTGTTGCACCCATCACACAAGCCCAGGGTAGAAGATTTGTGTTTATGTTTAACGTTTATGTAGGGCATGGCAACCCTAGGGATTCCCTGTGCTAATGAGCAGACTACAAAATAGAGGCCTACTAGTAAAAACAAATCAAATTCGAGATAAGTCAATTGTTTTCTGAAAACCGCTTCACTAGGACACAGGTACAGAAGGAGCAGAAGGGAATTCTAAAGTTTGGAAGCCCAGAACTGACTGGAGTGTCCTCCCTGTCTGGCTTTTCTCATAATAGGTAGAACAGCCAGCCTTAGACTGGAGGACCTTAAAGCCCTAGTAGGAATTTATGGTTGAATTCAGATGTCTCAGAAAGGCGGGCTTATATTAGGGAGGCACGAGAATCAAAGCAAAGGACCCGAAATTTGATACACTTCTAAACAGCCAACCAATGGAGGACAGACAAATGACGGGAAATTGAATGGTGTCTGATAATAAGCAAGAGCCTTGTTTCGTATTGTTTGCAGACAATTTAGTGTATGAATACATTGTAGGAAGCTGGCTCTCTACATAGTATACCAAAATGAGGTATAGTGTGCAGAGAATACAGTGGATCCACAGAGGTTTTGCAGAGGCTAAAGTAGATAATACCAATGCTCTCTTTTGTGGTAATGTGAGCAAGTAGTTAGGCTTATCAGAGGGCAGTGTTAAGCATTTGTTGTACACACAGTGGCAATAAATGAGAAAGATACTCAAAAAATGAATCCAAGACCAATTCATAAATATAGTACTTGTTTATATTTATTTTGTAGAACCACAGAACTTCGTCATAGGTAAATATGTTTTTCAAAAGAAATACTTTTCATTTACAAAAATGGACACATTGCAATTTTCAGACTTTGCAATGTTAACCTATGGGAGGAAGAAAACATTCAGCATACATAAGGATAATATTGAATTACAAAACCAGTCTTCGGAAGTTGAGGTAAGCATTGGGCAAGGTTCAGTTCAGCACCAACCGTGCACCACTAGCATCACAGGGGCAGTCGGGTGCAGGGGCGGCCGGGTGCACGGTGCACCAGTGTATTGAGCGGGCGCCCAATACAAATCAAAGGGGAATGGGGCAATTGGTTAGAGGCTGCTAGCAGGTGAGTAGCAGATGCTTAGGGGGGTTAGTCTCCAGGGGTTGAAGCAAGCACTGGACAGGGTCCATGGCAGCACCAACACTACATCACCAGCAGCATAGTGGCAGCCGGGTGCAGGTTGCAAACACAGAATTGGGGGCCTAATGCAAAGCAATAGAGAAAGCCAAAATCAGAAACAGGCTGCAGGCTCAGGCCACAAGGGAAGTCGATGGGAACCAGCAGCTGCAGAGGTAAGTTGTGATGCTCTGGACATAGAAACACCTTTGGTCTTCTTCACCAAGGCCTAGGGCGGTCGGGTGTTGGGGTGTCTTTAGGTGTCGGAAACGGCTTACTGGAGCAGGTCATGGTTATGTTGATTCTGACAGACTACTATAGCATGCAAGGGTTTTGGTGTTTGTTACGCCCATCACAAAAGCCCAGGGTAGAAGATTTATGTTTATGTTTAACGTTTATGTAGGGCATGGCAACCCTAGGGATTCCCTGTGCTAATGAGCAGACTACAAAATAGAGGCCTACTAGTAAGGCGGGGGGTCTCTTTACAGAGGCCGCAGGCAACTTCGAGGACTCCAGGAGAGGTAAGGTCATGGTGGATTTGGGCTCTGGAAAACTGGGGAAACTTGCTGGGACTGGTGAGACACTTGGGCTGTTGGAATCGAGTGCAGAGGTGGAACCAGGGCAGGCTTTGCGGTTCTTCAGGTCACAGAGTCCTTACTTTACAGATGGTTGCTTGGTGAACAGGTCCTCTGTACTCTGGAGTCTTGTTCTTTACTAAAGGTATTTCAGTCCCCCCAGTGTTTTGGAGGTTGCTGGGCTGTTAGATGGGTCATCTTTTGGTGCAGGAACATCGAGGGCTGCAAACAGGCCAGTAGGGCTGGGAACAAGTCAGTAGGGTTCTGCAGTCTTCTCTGTTGGATTGACGCTGTAGTGTCCGGATTTTCTTAGGTCATCAGAAAGCTGAAGTTCTGGGCTCAGGGGGTTCACCTAAATACTACATTTAGGGGTGTTTAAAGGGAGTGCCAGGCAATAGCCAATGGACTACTTACCTTACAGTTGACTGCACCCTCTAAATGCCCACCCCACATGGAGGGTGGGCCTATCCCTGATCCTGATTGGAGGAGTCCCACCATCTTCAAGATAGTGGGCACTTGGGGGCGTGGCCAACTGCCGAACATGGCGGCAGCTTAACTCGGGAGCTCCGCAAGGCGATCCGGCCCGCGCAATAATCCGCATGCACATCCGTCTACTGACCTGCCCGAAGGGGTGAAATCGGCTCCGGGAACCAAGCGGCGCCCATCAAGCCGCCCCCGGCGCAAATCCGACGCCGGGAAGTGCTCCATCCGCCGACAGCGAGGCGAGGCCTACGACAGCTCAGCAGCACCGGCCTAAAGTACGGGACCAGGCCGGCCGGAAGCTTGCCTAGCCCGGCCGGAAGAAGTTAACCTCAGCCGGCGCCCGCACCTCCCCGCCTGGCGCCAAGTCTCACCACGGCGCTCAATTAACGCTACGGCTGGGAACGACCTCCGGTCCCCCTGAGCCAAGACTTCGACGACATCAAGGGCGGGCGAGGCCCCGCACAGCGTTGAGGCAGTCCTGGATCTGCGCTGCCGGGCGAACGCCCAGCCACATGCGGCAAGGTAGGGCGGAGGACGCCTGGGTCGGCACAGTCCCCCCGCAGCTCTGAACATTACTCCGGGCCACCGTTGGGCAGAAGGGCCGAGTACACGGTGGTGGCGCCAGTCTCCAGCCACCCATTGCAGCACTAGCAGGCGGCGGCACGGCACACGTGGAGCGGGGGAATGTAACGGAGTACGAGTAGTGCACACGCCGCCAACAACACAGCAAAAACCCTTCTACTGCTCCAACGGCAGCTACTATAAGACTAAACTTCAGGCGGGGAACGACCTGGGCCCTGCGGTACGCCACCACCCGACCCTTTACCGGCTGCTTCAACGGTGAACACCAAGGGGAAGGTTTACACGGTAGGAGGCCGGGCTGGGACCAATTGAAAGACCGGGCACTGTAGACCCAAGCATAACAACATGACGGGCAAAAACATGAGGAGCATGACGACGACACAAGCAAAGCTTGATAAATTTGCCTATGCCCAGAGCGGCCACTCACAGGGGCCTGGTCGACACTCCGCCGGTGCTTCCGCCGGTGCCTCCACTGACGCCAATGGCACTGGGAAAGTCACGCTGGAAGCCATTATGAGAACCCTCACGGACGTCCAGGCGACGGTAGGCACCATCTCCACCGAGGTGAACCTGCTGCGAGCAGACTTCAAGAAAATGTCGGAGAGGGTGTCGCAAGTGGAGGTAGTCACGAAATCCCTCATTGAAGACACCTCAGATCTTCAGGTGGCGATGGAGCGACTGGAAAAGACCACTAAACAACTACAAGAAAAATTGGATGACCAGGAAGGACGCTCGAGAAGAAATAACGTCCGAATCCTAGGCCTTCCGGAATCGGAGGGGAAGGGGGCCATGGACCTGTACATCGAAGACCTCATTAAGACCAAACTGCAGCCTAAAGGCCTGTCCGCCTTCTTCTCCATCGAGAGGGCTCATCGGGTCCCGGGGGGTACGGCCAAGCCAGGGGCCACGCCACGACCGGTGCTGGCCAGGCTCTTCAACTTTAGGGACAGGGACGCCATTTTACAGGCAGCCAGGGTGGCGCCGCCGGTGAAAATTCTGAACTCCACTCTGGCGTTCTTCCCAGACTACACAGCCGAGGTGGCCAGGCGTCGAAAATCCTTCAATGAAGTCAAGAAGACGCTACGAGACAGGGGTCTGCCCTATTCAATGCTCTTCCCCGCCAAACTGCGGATTGTGGCTGAGGGGAGGACATGGTTCTTCGACAACCCCGAGGTGGCACGAGAATGGCTGGATGGCTGGAGACCGGCGGGCAAGCCTCAACGCCCGCACAAAGACCGCCAGGACCGCCGTAGTGAGAGGACGTCGGACCACCGTGCGGCCAGCCCGGCCACTGAACAGGGCGCGGCCGGGGGCCTAGAATCCGATCTTGAGAGGGACCCGTTTGATTCTGGTCAGCCTAGCAGGGGCTGAATGACTACGATGGGAGCAACAAGATCTGGACACAGCCCTTGGAACCTTGGGCCGATGGAACTGAGTAGGGCGGGTTATGGCCGGTGCCTGTAGGGGACTCACCAACCCCACGAGCAAGTAAGACCAGATAGGGGGGGGACAAAAGCACTCTGCCAAGTTGGGGATGCGGGCGGGAATTCGTCCGTGGTGCAGGGGAGCAGGGAGGGGGTGGAGGGATGGGAGTTGCGAAGTTCAAGTTAAAGTTAAGTTTTTTGGTCATCATCATTGCGATCTTACAAGACACAGAAACATTGCTAACTACGGGCGGCATACACCGCCTCCACACTCTGGCTTCCTTATCCTGCTGCACATAGTGAACACGGTTCATACACTAAAATGGCACAACATAACCAAGCAACACCCGATATGGGTACCCCTGTAACGACAAAGGTACCCCCACTGAAGCTCCTTACATGGAATGTCAGGGGGTTGGGGGACAAAATTAAACGGGGTCTGGTGCTGCAAACTGTTAAACGTGATCGATCTGACCTAGTGCTGCTGCAGGAAACACATCTAGCAGGGACCACCTGTAAGGCTCTGAACAGGCGTGGGTACACCATGGCAGTACACTCCGAGTTTACCTCAGGTTCCAGGGGCACCGGGATACTCCTCAGAAACAATTCCCCCTTCTTGGTCACTGGCCACAAGACAGATGATCAGGGGCGGTTCGCAGCACTCTCAGGCCAGTGGGAGGGGAGGGCCCTGAATGTGATATCTGTATACATCCCCCCAGCACTTCACGCTACAGCCTTGCCAGCACTTAGCCGATTCCTTATTGATCTCCCAGAAGGGGACGTGATCCTGGGGGGGGACTTCAATGCCATCACAGACCCCCTGCTGGACACCTTTCCCATGCGGGATCGTCAGAGAGGGGCTGCCGCACTTCCGGGATTCTTGTCAGCCATGGGCCTCACAGACGTCTGGCGTCACCTGAACCCCACGGCGCAGCAATACACACACTACTCAGCGCCCCACAACAGCCTCTCACGTATTGACTACTTCTTCTTTCTAGGGGTTGGACTGAGCTCCGTGGATAGACTTGATTTCCTCCCACGAGGCATTTCCGATCACTCCCCGATCTCCCTTCACCTGTCTACCAAAGATTGTAAACGAGCTAGGTTGTACCCGATCTATCCCAATTATCTACAGATACCTAACATTAGGAAAAAACTCAAGTTAACCACCACACACTATTTCAATGAGAACACGGGATCGGTCACCTCACCCTCAGTTCTGTGGGAGGCTTACAAGACGGTCCTCAGAGGGGCGTCCATATCAGCCATTACTGGGTATAAAAGGGAGTCTAGGGCTACGCTGGCCAATTTGGAATTAGCATTACACACGGCGAACACTGCACATATGGCAGACCCCACCCCTGAGACGCTCCATGCGCTACAGCTCCGTCAGCAGCAACACCAGGCACACCTCACTGTGATCACCAAAGGGCACCTTGCGAACACTGCGCACAGAATCTATGATGTGGGCGATAAGGCAGGGAAGATGCTGGCATGGCTGGACAAACGAGGTGGCAGTCACAAGGGGATACACGGGCTCTACGATGCGGCCGGCGTGCTGCAAACTCACCCGGAACAAATAATCCAGGCTCTGGCTCGCCACTTCCAGGGGATCTACACACCGACACGGCCAGTCACTGAGCGGGAGGCCACAGAATCACTTAGTCACATTCCTGTCCCCGTGCTCACACCTGAAGCACAGCAGGAACTTGATACAGACCTGACAGAGGGAGAGGTCCAGTTGGCAATACAGGCGCTGCAGTCAGGCAAGGCCCTAGGCCCAAACGGGATACCTGTGGAGTGGTATAAGACGATGGACTCTGTGCTGGCCAAGCCCCTCTTAGACATGTATAAAGACAGCGCAAAAAAGGCGCTGCTTCCACTCGACCAACGCACGGCCACCATTGTGGCCATCCCCAAACAAACCAAGCCACCAACAGACAGTGCCTCTTACCGACCCATTTCCCTGCTCAACACAGAAGCAAAGGTCCTGGCGAAACTCCTGGCCAGTCGCCTAACCAAACATCTGAGTACCCTAATACACCCTGACCAATCGGGCTTTATGCCACACAGAAGCACAGCGCTGAATCTACGGAGGGTCCATGGGGTACTGGCGAAGGCGCATCTTCCTACGGAGCAGGCTGTGATACTTTCCCTAGATGCTAAAATGGCGTTTGATTTGGTAGAGTGGGAATACCTTTTTGCTGTCCTAACCCGCATGGGTTTCGGACCCCAATATCTGGCATGGGTGCGACTACTCTACACCCAACCGATGGCGCAGGTGGTTGCAAATGGTCGCATATCTTCGACCTTTCCACTGGGGAGGGGAACTAGGCAGGGGTGCCCGCTGTCACCCCTGTTGTTTGCGATAGTGCTGGAACCACTGGCAATCCTGCTTAGATCGACGCCGTTGTTCCGGGGAATCACTTGGAGCGACGGGTGGGAGGACAAGGTCTCCCTATACGCCGACGACATGTTAGTATACATGGCCGGCCCAACTGAAGGGGTCCCCGCCCTGTTGGCAATTTGCGATGAACATGGCAGGGCCTCCGGATATACTCTGAACTGGTCCAAATCTGTACTCTATGTCCTTAAGGGCCCGGCTCCGGTGCTGCCGGCTGACTGTCCACTCACAATAACCACCTCCTCCTTTAAGTACTTGGGTATTTATGTGACGAATGACTCTAAACAGTTCTATGCCGAAAACCTGCAGCCGCCTCTGCAAAGATTGCGTGCTGATGTCAAATACTGGGCGGCACTGCCACTGACCCTCCTAGGGCGTGCGGCGCTCTACAAAATGATGGCTCTCCCGAGATTTCTGTATGTGCTTGAAAACTCCCCTTATGTGGTTAACCCACAGCCAAGAATTCTGTTATGTTGATTCTGACAGACTACTATAGCATGCAAGGGTTTTGGTGTTTGTTGCACCCATCACACAAGCCCAGGGTAGAAGATTTGTGTTTATGTTTAACGTTTATGTAGGGCATGGCAACCCTAGGGATTCCCTGTGCTAATGAGCAGACTACAAAATAGAGGCCTACTAGTAAAAACAAATCAAATTCGAGATAAGTCAATTGTTTTCTGAAAACCGCTTCACTAGGACACAGGTACAGAAGGAGCAGAAGGGAATTCTAAAGTTTGGAAGCCCAGAACTGACTGGAGTGTCCTCCCTGTCTGGCTTTTCTCATAATAGGTAGAACAGCCAGCCTTAGACTGGAGGACCTTAAAGCCCTAGTAGGAATTTATGGTTGAATTCAGATGTCTCAGAAAGGCGGGCTTATATTAGGGAGGCACGAGAATCAAAGCAAAGGACCCGAAATTTGATACACTTCTAAACAGCCAACCAATGGAGGACAGACAAATGACGGGAAATTGAATGGTGTCTGATAATAAGCAAGAGCCTTGTTTCGTATTGTTTGCAGACAATTTAGTGTATGAATACATTGTAGGAAGCTGGCTCTCTACATAGTATACCAAAATGAGGTATAGTGTGCAGAGAATACAGTGGATCCACAGAGGTTTTGCAGAGGCTAAAGTAGATAATACCAATGCTCTCTTTTGTGGTAATGTGAGCAAGTAGTTAGGCTTATCAGAGGGCAGTGTTAAGCATTTGTTGTACACACAGTGGCAATAAATGAGAAAGATACTCAAAAAATGAATCCAAGACCAATTCATAAATATAGTACTTGTTTATATTTATTTTGTAGAACCACAGAACTTCGTCATAGGTAAATATGTTTTTCAAAAGAAATACTTTTCATTTACAAAAATGGACACATTGCAATTTTCAGACTTTGCAATGTTAACCTATGGGAGGAAGAAAACATTCAGCATACATAAGGATAATATTGAATTACAAAACCAGTCTTCGGAAGTTGAGGTAAGCATTGGGCAAGGTTCAGTTCAGCACCAACCGTGCACCACTAGCATCACAGGGGCAGTCGGGTGCAGGGGCGGCCGGGTGCACGGTGCACCAGTGTATTGAGCGGGCGCCCAATACAAATCAAAGGGGAATGGGGCAATTGGTTAGAGGCTGCTAGCAGGTGAGTAGCAGATGCTTAGGGGGGTTAGTCTCCAGGGGTTGAAGCAAGCACTGGACAGGGTCCATGGCAGCACCAACACTACATCACCAGCAGCATAGTGGCAGCCGGGTGCAGGTTGCAAACACAGAATCGGGGGCCTAATGCAAAGCAATAGAGAAAGCCAAAATCAGAAACAGGCTGCAGGCTCAGGCCACAAGGGAAGTCGATGGGAACCAGCAGCTGCAGAGGTAAGTTGTGATGCTCTGGACATAGAAACACCTTTGGTCTTCTTCACCAAGGCCTAGGGCGGTCGGGTGTTGGGGTGTCTTTAGGTGTCGGAAACGGCTTACTGGAGCAGGTCATGGTTATGTTGATTCTGACAGACTACTATAGCATGCAAGGGTTTTGGTGTTTGTTACGCCCATCACAAAAGCCCAGGGTAGAAGATTTATGTTTATGTTTAACGTTTATGTAGGGCATGGCAACCCTAGGGATTCCCTGTGCTAATGAGCAGACTACAAAATAGAGGCCTACTAGTAAGGCGGGGGGTCTCTTTACAGAGGCCGCAGGCAACTTCGAGGACTCCAGGAGAGGTAAGGTCATGGTGGATTTGGGCTCTGGAAAACTGGGGAAACTTGCTGGGACTGGTGAGACACTTGGGCTGTTGGAATCGAGTGCAGAGGTGGAACCAGGGCAGGCTTTGCGGTTCTTCAGGTCACAGAGTCCTTACTTTACAGATGGTTGCTTGGTGAACAGGTCCTCTGTACTCTGGAGTCTTGTTCTTTACTAAAGGTATTTCAGTCCCCCCAGTGTTTTGGAGGTTGCTGGGCTGTTAGATGGGTCATCTTTTGGTGCAGGAACATCGAGGGCTGCAAACAGGCCAGTAGGGCTGGGAACAAGTCAGTAGGGTTCTGCAGTCTTCTCTGTTGGATTGACGCTGTAGTGTCCGGATTTTCTTAGGTCATCAGAAAGCTGAAGTTCTGGGCTCAGGGGGTTCACCTAAATACTACATTTAGGGGTGTTTAAAGGGAGTGCCAGGCAATAGCCAATGGACTACTTACCTTACAGTTGACTGCACCCTCTAAATGCCCTCCCCACATGGAGGGTGGGCCTATCCCTGATCCTGATTGGAGGAGTCCCACCATCTTCAAGATAGTGGGCACTTGGGGGCGTGGCCAACTGCCGAACATGGCGGCAGCTTAACTCGGGAGCTCCGCAAGGCGATCCGGCCCGCGCAATAATCCGCATGCACATCCGTCTACTGACCTGCCCGAAGGGGTGAAATCGGCTCCGGGAACCAAGCGGCGCCCATCAAGCCGCCTCACGGACGTCCAGGCGACGGTAGGCACCATCTCCACCGAGGTGAACCTGCTGCGAGCAGACTTCAAGAAAATGTCGGAGAGGGTGTCGCAAGTGGAGGTAGTCACGAAATCCCTCATTGAAGACACCTCAGATCTTCAGGTGGCGATGGAGCGACTGGAAAAGACCACTAAACAACTACAAGAAAAATTGGATGACCAGGAAGGACGCTCGAGAAGAAATAACGTCTGAATCCTAGGCCTTCCGGAATCGGAGGGGAAGGGGGCCATGGACCTGTACATCGAAGACCTCATTAAGACCAAACTGCAGCCTAAAGGCCTGTCCGCCTTCTTCTCCATCGAGAGGGCTCATCGGGTCCCGGGGGGTACGGCCAAGCCAGGGGCCACGCCACGACCGGTGCTGGCCAGGCTCTTCAACTTTAGGGACAGGGACGCCATTTTGCAGGCAGCCAGGGTGGCGCCGCCGGTGAAAATTCTGAACTCCACTCTGGCGTTCTTCCCAGACTACACAGCCGAGGTGGCCAGGCGTCGAAAATCCTTCAATGAAGTCAAGAAGACGCTACGAGACAGGGGTCTGCCCTATTCAATGCTCTTCCCCGCCAAACTGCGGATTGTGGCTGAGGGGAGGACATGGTTCTTCGACAACCCCGAGGTGGCACGAGAATGGCTGGATGGCTGGAGACCGGCGGGCAAGCCTCAACGCCCGCACAAAGACCGCCAGGACCGCCGTAGTGAGAGGACGTCGGACCACCGTGCGGCCAGCCCGGCCACTGAACAGGGCGCGGCCGGGGGCCTAGAATCCGATCTTGAGAGGGACCCGTTTGATTCTGGTCAGCCTAGCAGGGGCTGAATGACTACGATGGGAGCAACAAGATCTGGACACAGCCCTTGGAACCTTGGGCCGATGGAACTGAGTAGGGCGGGTTATGGCCGGTGCCTGTAGGGGACTCACCAACCCCACGAGCAAGTAAGACCAGATAGGGGGGGGACAAAAGCACTCTGCCAAGTTGGGGATGCGGGCGGGAATTCGTCCGTGGTGCAGGGGAGCAGGGAGGGGGTGGAGGGATGGGAGTTGCGAAGTTCAAGTTAAAGTTAAGTTTTTTGGTCATCATCATTGCGATCTTACAAGACACAGAAACATTGCTAACTACGGGCGGCATACACCGCCTCCACACTCTGGCTTCCTTATCCTGCTGCACATAGTGAACACGGTTCATACACTAAAATGGCACAACATAACCAAGCAACACCCGATATGGGTACCCCTGTAACGACAAAGGTACCCCCACTGAAGCTCCTTACATGGAATGTCAGGGGGTTGGGGGACAAAATTAAACGGGGTCTGGTGCTGCAAACTGTTAAACGTGATCGATCTGACCTAGTGCTGCTGCAGGAAACACATCTAGCAGGGACCACCTGTAAGGCTCTGAACAGGCGTGGGTACACCATGGCAGTACACTCCGAGTTTACCTCAGGTTCCAGGGGCACCGGGATACTCCTCAGAAACAATTCCCCCTTCTTGGTCACTGGCCACAAGACAGATGATCAGGGGCGGTTCGCAGCACTCTCAGGCCAGTGGGAGGGGAGGGCCCTGAATGTGATATCTGTATACATCCCCCCAGCACTTCACGCTACAGCCTTGCCAGCACTTAGCCGATTCCTTATTGATCTCCCAGAAGGGGACGTGATCCTGGGGGGGGACTTCAATGCCATCACAGACCCCCTGCTGGACACCTTTCCCATGCGGGATCGTCAGAGAGGGGCTGCCGCACTTCCGGGATTCTTGTCAGCCATGGGCCTCACAGACGTCTGGCGTCACCTGAACCCCACGGCGCAGCAATACACACACTACTCAGCGCCCCACAACAGCCTCTCACGTATTGACTACTTCTTCTTTCTAGGGGTTGGACTGAGCTCCGTGGATAGACTTGATTTCCTCCCACGAGGCATTTCCGATCACTCCCCGATCTCCCTTCACCTGTCTACCAAAGATTGTAAACGAGCTAGGTTGTACCCGATCTATCCCAATTATCTACAGATACCTAACATTAGGAAAAAACTCAAGTTAACCACCACACACTATTTCAATGAGAACACGGGATCGGTCACCTCACCCTCAGTTCTGTGGGAGGCTTACAAGACGGTCCTCAGAGGGGCGTCCATATCAGCCATTACTGGGTATAAAAGGGAGTCTAGGGCTACGCTGGCCAATTTGGAATTAGCATTACACACGGCGAACACTGCACATATGGCAGACCCCACCCCTGAGACGCTCCATGCGCTACAGCTCCGTCAGCAGCAACACCAGGCACACCTCACTGTGATCACCAAAGGGCACCTTGCGAACACTGCGCACAGAATCTATGATGTGGGCGATAAGGCAAGGAAGATGCTGGCATGGCTGGACAAACGAGGTGGCAGTCACAAGGGGATACACGGGCTCTACGATGCGGCCGGCGTGCTGCAAACTCACCCGGAACAAATAATCCAGGCTCTGGCTCGCCACTTCCAGGGGATCTACACACCGACACGGCCAGTCACTGAGCGGGAGGCCACAGAATCACTTAGTCACATTCCTGTCCCCGTGCTCACACCTGAAGCACAGCAGGAACTTGATACAGACCTGACAGAGGGAGAGGTCCAGTTGGCAATACAGGCGCTGCAGTCAGGCAAGGCCCTAGGCCCAAACGGGATACCTGTGGAGTGGTATAAGACGATGGACTCTGTGCTGGCCAAGCCCCTCTTAGACATGTATAAAGACAGCGCAAAAAAGGCGCTGCTTCCACTCGACCAACGCACGGCCACCATTGTGGCCATCCCCAAACCAACCAAGCCACCAACAGACAGTGCCTCTTACCGACCCATTTCCCTGCTCAACACAGAAGCAAAGGTCCTGGCGAAACTCCTGGCCAGTCGCCTAACCAAACATCTGAGTACCCTAATACACCCTGACCAATCGGGCTTTATGCCACACAGAAGCACAGCGCTGAATCTACGGAGGGTCCATGGGGTACTGGCGAAGGCGCATCTTCCTACGGAGCAGGCTGTGATACTTTCCCTAGATGCTAAAATGGCGTTTGATTTGGTAGAGTGGGAATACCTTTTTGCTGTCCTAACCCGCATGGGTTTCGGACCCCAATATCTGGCATGGGTGCGACTACTCTACACCCAACCGATGGCGCAGGTGGTTGCAAATGGTCGCATATCTTCGACCTTTCCACTGGGGAGGGGAACTAGGCAGGGGTGCCCGCTGTCACCCCTGTTGTTTGCGATAGTGCTGGAACCACTGGCAATCCTGCTTAGATCGACGCCGTTGTTCCGGGGAATCACTTGGAGCGACGGGTGGGAGGACAAGGTCTCCCTATACGCCGACGACATGTTAGTATACATGGCCAGCCCAACTGAAGGGGTCCCCGCCCTGTTGGCAATTTGCGATGAACATGGCAGGGCCTCCGGATATACTCTGAACTGGTCCAAATCTGTACTCTATGTCCTTAAGGGCCCGGCTCCGGTGCTGCCGGCTGACTGTCCACTCACAATAACCACCTCCTCCTTTAAGTACTTGGGTATTTATGTGACGAATGACTCTAAACAGTTCTATGCCGAAAACCTGCAGCCGCCTCTGCAAAGATTGCGTGCTGATGTCAAATACTGGGCGGCACTGCCACTGACCCTCCTAGGGCGTGCGGCGCTCTACAAAATGATGGCTCTCCCGAGATTTCTGTATGTGCTTGAAAACTCCCCTTATGTGGTTAACCCACAGTACTTTAGACGGGTAGCGGCGTTGGTCTCCAGCCTGTTGTGGAGTAATGGCCCGGCGCGGATAGCGCAAGCAAAACTGGTGAAGAGCTGGTACGAGGGGGGTATTGCATTACCCAACCTCCAACTGTATTACTGGGCGTCCCAGCTTAAGGTTATTAATCATTGGATCCACGCCTCACGGGAAGACCCCGCATATAAGGCGGACTGGTCACAACTGGGGACTGAGGGCATGCTCTCGGTGCTGTACAACTACCCGCAGGTGAAAACCCTGCTTGGCCCAACATTCCACACAGCGACAATCTGGCATGCGGCGCAATCACGCCTAGGGTGGAAGGGTAAAATCACCAGGCTAACGCCGCTATGGGACACTAAAACACTGGGTAACCTACGGACTTGTAAGGGGTTTGCGAGATGGGACGACATAGGGATCTCGGTGGTGGGGGACCTCTGGGACAAAGGCACGGTTATTCCCTTCCAGCACCTCCAGCAACAATACGGCCTGGGGCCCACTGAAATGTATCGATATGTACAAATCCGGCATGCACTACTGCAAGCGATCCCACCAGATACCACACTCCCAGAATCATCGCCACTTGAAGATAGGCTACTCACCGAATTCATGGAGCAAAAAGCGACCTCACTCACGTACAAAAAATTGATTAACAACCTGCCAGATCCCACACACAAACTTAAAGAGAAGTGGGTGGACGAATTGGGTTACATGGATGAAGCGGAGTGGAATGAGGCATTGGCCTCGCCGAGGGAAGTGGGCATATCAGCCAGATTCCGACTGGTGCAGCTCAAGGTGTTACACCGCACCTACTACACTCGCACACTACTCCACAAAATACAGAGAACACCACACCCATACTGCCTCAGGGGATGCGGGGAGGAGGGGACTCTCCTACACACGTTATGGGAATGTCCACAAATCAGGGAAACATGGCGGCAGATTGTGCGCACAGTCTCTCAGGCCATCAATGTCTCTGTCCTACCGGAACCTCGTAAATGCCTGTTGAACATTTGGGACCCAACAGACTTAAACAGATATGGACAACTGTGGGTCACCCTAGCAGTGACAGTGGCCAAACGAGACATTGCACAGAGGTGGGGCGCTCCGGAGTTGCCGACGGTGGCAGGGTGGATAAGAAACATGGACCTTCTCATGGTAAAGAAAAGACCAGTATATGTACTAAGAGCCTGCCCCCGCAAATGGAATCGGGTATGGATGCCATGGAACAAATATAGGGGTGACCCATGTGAGGCATTGCCGGAGGGTGAGGACTCGGAAACGGAGGAAGACGAGGACTAGTGGCAATTGATATGCCAGCGTCAACAGGGGAGGGACCGGGAGGCGGAGGGTGTGCACGGCTACTGAAGACGGGATGCTGAATGTATGAGCCTGTAGGATGGTATATGTGAACGTACACACTTATTGGTATAATGATGACCGTTGTTGGGTTTATAGACTTGTTTTCTTTATTCTTATATGTTCCCGCTAAACACCACGTATGGGTGAAGTCAGCCTACTGAATCGGAATAGTGTGGACGGGATGGGCGTTAAGAAGAAGGGGTGAAATTGGGCCATGTAATACATATGACTGTTCTATTCACTTTTCAGCTACTAGGCCATAATTGGAAATGATGGCGGTTGATGCAAATTGTGTTAAATCCTTTCCCCACTAGGGGATCATAATGCTGTTATGTCGCTACAACCACAAAATGTCGATATGAATATCTCTTCTATACTCCTGACAATAAAGAATTTTCAAAAAAAAAGATAGTGGGCACTTAAAAGTGTGAATTACCTTGCTTTCAGCACCTGATGGGTGGAGTTGGCAGAGGGGGGGGGTACACCTCCTATTCTTTCTAAGTTTTCCCACCTGTCCTCCCGCCAAAAAGGGGGTGAGGACAAGAAGGGGGCCTGCTCCCTCCAACAGGAGAGGCTGGGGTCGGGGGGCGTTGCTTAGCCGGAGAGCGAGATGGCCATGCCGAGCTCAAGCTCTCCAGCAACCTGTAACAAATCCGGCATCCCAACTCCACATTGGCGGCCCCCAACCAGCTGTAGGGTGTCAGAGGGGGTCGAATCCCACCCTCCGCTCCAAGATCCGACCCGACATAAGGGGAGAAAATGAAGAAAAACCCCCGGAGGTGCAGCGCGCTCGCTGCATCCAAGATGGCGGTCGGAGTCCGTCCTTGAAGACTCTTCAGCCCCGTACTCAGCGCCATCAGAAGAAGCCGACGCCTACAGCCCCACACACGCAGCCCATGAGACACTAGCGGCATACCACCAACGTGATCAGCGGCGGTCTGGGCAGCACCGCGCGGCAGTGGTGGGTGGGGCACCCTAGGAGCGTACATCTACCGCATGACTTGCACTCTAGCGAAGGGCACGACGCCTGCAGCTCCGGGACACGGCTCTGCTTTTAACAACGCGCAGGCCATTTCCTCACCAGAGACCTTGCCAGCGGTTTGAGAGAGCTACTACTGTGCACTCACGCCCAGGCCCCGTTCGCTGCCTGATCGCTCTGTGGCACCTGTCAATCTGCCCCTTGGCCTGGGAGGAGCCCCTATCTTTTGCAGTTTCGGGATACCATTACACAGCGTGCTACTTATATTGACCCACGAACTGTTGCAGTGACCCCTGACACCCCCTACTACGAACTAACACGGCATGGGCAGGAGAGATTTAAGTGGAAAAGTAAACAGAGTCCTAGATCTCCAATTGTTGAGATTTTCATAAAGGGAGGGCACACGATTTAGGTTAGCAACTATATTAACCACACAATTGGTGCCCCCAGCTAAAGGACCTCGTGGCAGCTAGCCTAGTGCCCAGGACCAGAAGAGCTTATGAAGGGGCGCTTTGGTCTTACTGCGCTTTTATGGGACAGGGTTGGGCGGAGAGCTAGGATGAGTCAGCGAATTTCATCCAGTACTTAGACACGTTGAACAGGGAGTGGTGCTCTGCGGCGACAGCCTGCCGGCACGTGGCAGCTGTTTCTTTCTTTGCACAGATCAAGGGTACCAAGGACCCCACGAATAGTTTCATTGTGAAGAACGCTCTGAAGGGGTGGCGGCGCCTCCAAGGGATTGCCACTGACACGAGACAACCGATAGGTTTAGAGCGGCTGGCATCACTATTAACTGCCCTGGGTGGCATTTGCAGTTTGACAGGGGAGGTGCTATTGTTTAGAGCTGCCTTTTCACTAGCATTTTATGGGGCATTCAGGGTAGGGGAATTGGTGGCACGCAATAAGAAGGATGTGCTAGGTGGAATCCAGCTTAAACACACACAGATACAGGGTGATGCGCTGTGGATTACAATTAAGAAATTAAAAACTGATCAAGAAGCCCATGGTGAGGGGCTGGTACTTCATCGGGCACGAACTAACCCATGCTGCCCAGTGATGCACTTGGAGGCCTTCCTCCGCCAGAGGGTAGGTGCAGTAGGGGGGACACTATTAATGCATGCGGACATTACGCCGCTTACCAGGTTCCAATTCAAAAGGGTGTTGGCCATGGCAATTGACAGGACTGTTTTAAATCCAAAATACTTTGGGACACATTCATTCCGAATAGGGGCTGCAACAGACGCAACTGCTAGAGGGTTGCACAACAGCAGTGTGAAAAGAATTGGGAGATGGTCTTCTAATTGTTACAAGCGTTATGTGTGGCTGCACACGTTGTGAGGGTGGCAGAACAATTAGACTGGTGCCTGTCCTGTTTGTTTGCTTATATTTCAGTTTCTCGAACCTGTCATGCAGGGCGGAAACTGCCGTCAGCACATCACCAGCAAGTTTCTTCACCATGCCGGACCCATGCACAGGACAAGTACGCACATGTTGTATGGGTTATTGGTCATTCTTATGTAAAGCATGTCAAATCGTTTTTTCTTGCAGGTAATTACAGACAGAGAGCTGAGCAGGGAGGTTTCAAGGTTTCCTTCAATGGAAGAGGGGGTCTCTGCCTCAGTCAGTTTAGGGGGTTTGTTACAGAGCTGTTGAACAGACACACTCTGCCGCCCACAGTAGTTATCTTGCACTTGGGCGGAAACGATTCGGTAAATTTGGGGAGAAGGGTCCTGATGGAGGAGATCATCTCTGAGGTAGGATGGTTAGCTAAGACATGCCAGGGCTGCACCATAGTTTGGTCCCAGATGATACCCAGACTCAAATGGAGGGGGGGTGGGGGGGGGGGGGGTCTGTCAAAGCGTTGAATCACTCCGTAAAGAGGATCAACAATAAAATAGTGAAATTGTTTGGTCACCTCAATTGCCAAACATAGCACATGGGTGTGTCAGGTGGGAACTGTGCTTCTTAAAAGACGAAGTTCACCTGACTAGTGTGGGCAACAACATATTCTTGGAAAACATCATGGCTTGGCTAGGGGGTTTTAGGGCAGGCATCACCTTTCAGTGTAAGAGGATGGGGGGGGGGACAGATAGTCGGGCAACTACGCTGGCCTGTGGCGGTAAGGTCATGATTGGTGAGCAGTCAATTTAAGGTCCTTAGGGGGCGGCGCCATTCTTGAATGAGGTCGCCCAAGGGGAGGGACAAGTGGTCTCTCCTAGAACTCCAGGGGCGGTACATCCGGATAGATGGATGGGTGCGGGGGAGCGGGCGACATTCTTTCTTTAGGCTGGTTGGCCACCACGCACGGGCACTATGACGTCACTAAACGGCGCTGAGTGCAAGGGCCCCCCTTTGTTAATGGAGTTCATGGAGCGTACAGTGGTAACGGGGGCGGAGAAAGTACCCTCTTGGTAAACGGGCCATCTGCACATGCACACTCATACGTGAGGGCGTGGCTGATTGATAAGGATCTGACATCGGTTAGAGACCTTGCTGTAGGCCCAAATAGGATATGCAGAAGAGCTATTAATGTGTGATTATGATTCAAAATATTAGTTTCGGATAGGAAATACTTTGTATTAGAAGTATGTTAAGGTTAGCCATTTGATACCTGTCTACATGAATTGTAATCTACTGTCAAGTACGTTTTCTGCATAAATAATTGTGTAAATATTGTTTATTTCAAATTTTTATTTGCTTTTATGTTTTAATAAATACGGCCGGGGGGTTGTAAGACCCCCGCCTTCAAAGAAAATCCTCTCTTATGTCCATTTTTAATAATTGTTGGTGAAACACAGGGGAGGGGGATGGTTGGTAGTCCCTGACCATATTGTCTCACACGAGTATGAGGTAGGCAGCAATTTCAGTGGTATCAGGGTATGTTTGCTTGTGAAATGGCTACTGTATATGGATGTCTTTGCCAACAGCAGAAGGAAAGAGGCATGCAGACTGCAAGACCAGTGAGAAACCAAATGGGGGGGGGGGAGAGCAGGGGGTGGTGGAAGGATGGCAGCAGAGTTTCACTATGACAATGGCGTCAAATCTCCCTGAACAACCACTGGCTTTGCCCTTTTCATGTCTTACAATTTCCATAATTGCCATCACAATGACCATTCCACCAGCCTCTCTAGGCGACTCTCCATGCATCACCCTATCAGTTGACAAATAACTGCGTCCTTTCCCGTTCAGCTGCACAACACGACTCCTTGTCCTGTTATCTGGGTTTCCGAATAAATTTAATTACATTAAAAATTGTCTAGACTACATCATGTCACACTGCAGCTGTGGCGGGCTCTGGAAATGTCACTGATTGATCACAGCGCTGAATTATCCCAGTGGAGGGGACCAGGATTGTACGATGTTTCACCAAAGCCCTTTGTTTTGCAGCTGGTGCTGCACTGAAAAAAAGCGCACGTGCACATGAAGACGCGAGTTATTTCCCACCGAGTATGAAATCTGTGACTCCGGTTAATTAACAAAAAAAGCCCGGAGCAGCCTCCATGGAATTCGCACTGTTGTAACTATGACTTTGCTGCATGATCCGCATGGCAACAAAATGCAATAGACATGTCTCTGTCTCCAGCGAAAGCGCGGGAGACTCAAATAAATGAACCTTCTGGAAAAGACGTACTAATTAATTAAACAAGCCTTCCCTCAGGGGAGTTTGAGACTAGTAGTTGAAATTGCTTCTGTGGCACCCCCTTTCAGCATATGGGATTTGGTTTTTGGCCCTGTAGAGCGCATAACAAGTGTAGTAGAAATGTCAGGCTCCAGCACAAATTGTGTTTTTCCACCACTCACAAATACCTGACGAAATGTGTGGGGGTACAGTTACCGGAAAGAGAATATTATATACCGTGAGGTGTTGGGGTGATATTTATTCGTCTTTCCTGCCACTGAAGCTCGGAATCTGCTTGAATTTTTGGCCCGGAGTACCGTAAAGTGTGGTATCGGACTGCATCTACCTCGAGCGAAATTACTGGTCATTCAGCCAAGTGCGTAATGAGGAGCTATGTTCATAGTGCAAAAAAGCATACTTGGAGGAGATATTAATTTAAACGATTTGACACCTACACCAAACATCAGATCCATGTGATATCTTCACTCTACGAATTCATGTGCGGGCCAGATCACATAACACTTCTGGTTGCAGTAACATTTTGCACAAATATTTTTAATTTACACCAACTGAACAGAGCAAAAACATTAGCACAAACCGGAGGAAAAAACTCAATTGTTGAGCCAGTTGGTGTAAATATCATTTTTCATCGGTAGTGCAAATTTAATTTTTGGAAACTAGTTGGTGTAAATGGTCCAAAGACCCATATGACGCTGGACAGTATCCATTGTAAACCATGTCTTGCAGTCCAAGTGGTCATATACCATAATTAGTACCACAACACTCAATAACGGCGTTTGCAATCTGAAAATGTATCAACAACTATGTTGAAACAGTTGTTTTCCATGAATTGAACAGTAGGCTGCTCTGAGAGAAACTTTCCCTCATCTTATAGATATCAGAGGCGCGCGGCTCGCGCTTCCCAGCTGCTGCATCTGAACTTCGAACGCTTCAGTCCCTGCACACCAAAGCCCTTGTCAGCTAATTGGCCGACGCTGTAGAGGACGACATTTGTTCCCTCCAATAAAGGCGGGCCACCAGAGCCATGGCAACCACAGATGATTGTGAGAGGCAGAGGGCCCCCAAAAGGGGGAAATGTTGCTGCGCTCTGCGCCTTTTGCGTTTTCAGAAAACGACTTTGACAGAGCCAGAGGGGCCTTTTCTATTTCCTCATATGAAGTGGTGAGGGCAATACGCGTTATTGTTGCGGCTTTGCAGGTGCTTGTGCAAGCAGCTGTGTCGGCTGAATCCAGAGGGGTCCCGGTATTGCCTTAAAACTTTGAAAATAACACTTCTACAAATAACACTTCCAACATATTCGTTATGGAATGTATACTGTAAAAAGGAGCACTCCCCAAAATACATTAAAGCAGGGGCAGGGTGAAAGGGTATGGGGTCAGGGGATTAAGGGCTAATGCTTAGTGGTATTGAAATTATGAGCTCGGTGTGTTGATTGTAAGGGATAGGGCTCATGTGAAAGAGGCTAAGAAATGGGGTTAAGGGTTGCAGGTAAGGAGACTGAATATTGGGCAGAGAGTATAGAGTTAAGAATCTGGTGTGTAACGTTGAGGGTTCAGAGTAAAAGGCTGAGGGGATGTAGTTAAGCATATAGGGTTAAAGCTTACTACTTAAGGGTAGCAGGGTTAAGTTATAGAGTACGGTTAAGGTTAAAGAGTAAACATTTATGAATATGCAGCTAGTAATTTGGGAATAGGTTCATGGGGTAAAGGGTTAACCTTTATGATAACATGTTGCAAATGTGTTCAATTTGAAGTGTTTTGATAATTTGTACACTTAAGTTTAGATTATTTTCTCAAAATTGGAAAGAAATTGAAGTTTTGCTTTTCAGTGTCACACTACACATTCAAATGAATACAATACAATGTTGAAGATGTACTAACCTCCTGTAGCAAAAAATAGTGCAAATTGCACAGTCTTTTTACAACCATTTCAATTATACCATTTGTACCATTTGGCATTTTGGTTATGCCAGCTGACCTATATACTAATAGATAATTTCTCAAAATAAGGAACCTCAAGGGTTTGCAGAATAACCTGCCTAATTAATATTCAGTAGGCAGGTCGCAATTCGAACTCCCTGTGTTTGGCTAAAATCACAGGAATGTTAACTTGCAAGATCAGCAGACCCCCATCCCTGTGATTACATCCCAAAAAAGAAAACATATCTTTATTAAAGGAACAAGTGATGGTTAAGAAGAAAACAAGCTTTCCAGTTTGGAAAACTTCAGTGAGAGCAGGCAGTGGTCTCCTGGATCACTGTTCGATCCTCTTGGGGTTTGCACCCCAATTCACAAAGGGTCGGAAGGGGACGCTCTTTTAGTGGAAATCACTTACCACTGCAACATGGAAAGTGATAACTGGTCACTGGTTTGCAACTGGAATTACGGTCACAAACCATTGATAAATACAATACTGTCCTGCAATTTGGAGGAAACGCCCCTTATACGCTGCTTCCAAATTGTGATTCGGTGTGGGTCTGTAATCCTATTTTGTGATTTGGAAAAACTTTTCTGAATGGCAAAATGAGGTCATTAAAGTCATCGGTTCCGTCTACAGATTAAAATCTGTCAGGGATAAAATTAAACACTCTGTCAAGATTGAGCAAGTACTGACCTACCCTTTCTGGAGTCTCTGCTGTTCTCCATATTGTCTTGATAGAATGTTAGATTGCCTTAACAATTTAAGTGCCCCCAATGCATTCACCTGTTCAGCTAGTTTTATATGTATGTGTTTGCACCACTGTCCATTGACTTGACACACCAGGATCTGGTCCTTGCCTCTCAATCATATTGTCTTTTCATGGCATGTGTCCCCCTCTCCTGAAAGTCACTGTTGCAGCCTGCTGCACACAATGCCCCTGAACTCATCATGCTCCCTTCATATAGGGTCTACCTTACCATTGGATGCATTATTGCAAGCATACACCATAATGCAAACCTACATGTTGAACATAGTACTAATCATATGCCCTACTCATCCTAAGCGATTCCCAGAGCAATCCCGGATGCCCCCATAATAATGGCTCATTTTACCACGTTGGACCCCTGGTTGACTGGAGAACAGGTTTAGCTTGCAGTTGAAAGGTTTTCAAAGTTGGTTACTGATGTTCACTGGGCCTAAGGGTACCATGTTTGTTTTCTAGATACTACTGCATACACAGCACCCTGGTATTAGTGGATATCTGATCACTCCACCCCTGTGATTAGAGTCAAGAGCCCCACCCTGCCCCCTCATCCTCCCACTGCAAAATCCTCTCAAAGCCTACGGTAGAACTTCTGCATCATAACCTGCCAATATACACCATAATCAGCCTAATATACTCATCTAAAGGACCAGTGTCACAGTTAGGTACAATGACCCAATGTTTTCCCCCTACAATGTGCATTTTATCCAAACATTTGATGGTATGACTGGTTACATTAAGAGGAAAAAGAGGCTGTATTATATAAACCAAAAATACAAAGTGACTTTACTACAAGAGACACATTTGCCACTCAGAGAGACTGGTAAACAGAAACACTACTGGGGAGGCAGGGTAGTTAGCAACTGTGGAATAAATTCTGTAGACGTGGGCAGGGCTCAGACTTCAAATTGCTCTAGGTGATACAATGTGGCTATCCTGATCCACAAGTCTCCCACTCTGCAAGTCTCCCACTCCACAAGTCTCCCACTCCGCAAGTCTCCTACTCCACAAGTCTTCCACTCCGCAAGTCTCCCACTCCGCAAGTCTCCCACTCCATAAGTCTCCGACTCCGCAAGTCTCCCACTCCACAAGTCTCCCACTCCACAAGTCTCCCACTCCACAAGTCTCCCACTCTGCAAGTCTCCTACTCCACACGTCTTCCACTCCGCAAGTCTCCCACTCCGCAAGTCTCCCACTCCATAAGTCTCCCACTCCGCAAGTCTCCCACTCCACAAGTCTCCCACTCCACAAGTCTTCCACTCCACAAGTCTTCCACTCCGCAAGTCTCCCACTCCATAAGTCTCCCACTCGCAAGTCTCCCACTCCACAAGTCTCCCACTCCATAAGTCTTCCACTCCACAAGTCTTCCACTCCGCAAGTCTCCCACTCCATAAGTCTCCCACTCCACAAGTCTCCCACTCCACAAGTCTCCCACTCCATAAGTCTTCCACTCCACAAGTCTTCCACTCCACAAGTCTCCCACTCCGCAAGACTCCCACTCCACAAGTCTTCCACTCTACAAGGCTCCCACTCCGCAAGGCTCCCACATACAATTCTCTAAACCTGGACCGATCCAGACAGTAGGTATGTTTTTGTGAAACTGAGAACGGGTGGTCAAACGTTATTGCTGGGATCAGTATCTGCCACCAATTCTACTAAGGTTGAATTATTTGCCTAGATGTAAGTACTACATACAGAATTTTACAAAACGCAATAAATCCTGCACTTGACAGGAGTGGAAGCCCTGATGAATGCAATGAAACAGACAAAGCATTATGACGCGATGTTCTAGCCCACCATAAGATGGTAGACATATGGTGATTCACATACCCTTCTAACAACGACTATTTGTTTCTCTCTTCGGTCCGGGGTACCTCATCTTATATAAACTATGTCCTAGTAGAAGGCCCAGTCCTTCATCTGGTATTGCATACCGACCTTCTACCACAGACCCTGTCACACTACTCCCCCTATCAAGTCTATGTTCACTTAGGCCATGTTACACCACCTCAGAAACACCGTCAGAGGCAGTCGACCAACTATAGCCTCTCTGAAGAAAAACACACACGAAATTCATATATCCATGTATGCAAAGTGGAGAATGAACACTCTATGGTATTGGTAGAGAAGCTTTGGGCAGCAGGTAAAGCAACATCATGAGGGATCCTCCTGCAGGACCCAGTTGTATCTAAACAATTATCTACACTGGAATGACTCAAACAGGAAAAAACTGTAACCTCCTTGATAGAATATAATCAGCGGCGGCCAGAGCAGTTAAGCCCGACGGGCGGATTGGGAAGGGGGAGTCGACAGACGATGGAATAGGTAAAATTAAATAAATAAATAAAACCTATTCTGTCATCTGCTGACTACCCTCTCTGCCCGCTCCACCACGCTTACCTGCACAGGCCGCGACATAATATAATTTTCACTCCAATTCATCTTTTCAATGCCATCAGGAGAAGGAAAACTTCACATTGAACGCTTATTATATGTCAATATCAGGAAAAGCCTTAAAGAACTTTAAATAGAGGCTGTATGAGTGGAGGAAAAAGTGGGAAGGATGCTGTGTTTACAGCTGAACAAAAGAGAAGCTTAATTAGCTATACTGGTGAATAGAGGCACGTCAGGTGCATGTCTAACACACCATGAAGCTTTATTGAAACATTTTGATCGTTTTAAGAGGGGGGTTATAGTCCTCAAAACAGGATAGTGTGCCAGCTACCAAGCAGTTTTGAAACTCTTTCCATTTACCCTCTTTCAATGATGAAAGATGTGTCTTGCTAAATGGTGAAATCACTCCTAAAGTTGTAAGTAAATTCATTGCAGGCTTATCAACTTGTAACTCCCCAAATGGAAGATGAATTTTTCAAGACTTGTAAAACACAAGCTTCAATGCCCTACAAAGCAGTTATGGAAGTTGATGCTACAGGATTCCAGCATCCCATCTCCAACAGAGCCATCATAGCGCTTGTTGTAAGGTGCCCTTTTTGGATGGTTATCACCCCCCTTTTTTGTTGCTAGATGCTGTGCTAATGTTTCTGAAAGTGTGCTTGGTCCTGCTTACCAGGCCCAGCATCCGTGCTCTTTCCCTCAAAATGGTAAATGTAAATTGGTACAACCAATTGACAATTATTTTTAAACCCCTGTAAGGCACTAGTATATGGTACCAGTGGTACCCAGGGCAGGGATGTAAAACGCTGCAGGTCTTTCATGTCAGCCCTGCACGAGGAATCTGTCTGCTTGAGTTCGACACTACACACACCATGTGTGAGAGGGTCACCTCACTACATTTAATATATGTCAGTCACCCCTAAGGCGGGCCTCCTATAGCCAAGGAGGCAGGGTGCATTATATTATATGTGTGGAAATAAATGTGCAAGCATATATTGTCCTGTGGTAGCATTCTAAATGAGATTCTACCGGAAGTGATTGGTGGGCCATCGGATAACATGGACTGGCGTATGGCCATTTCCTACACGCCCAGCTCCATGATGGCCTAGACGGTTTCTTTCATGTTTGGTGTCAAGCACCATGCTTTTTAACCTCTGACATGATGGTGGTGTCGAGGTTTAACCAGCATGTACCTAGGTGGCACTTTAGACAGTGTCCACCAAGTAAACCCAGTGTTCTCGAGCCTTGGCGGGCTTTTTCAAAGGTTTTCAGCCAAGACAGAAGTCTGACCTCAAAAGACCTGTGTGAGCAGGAAGTGACACTTCCACCCACACAGGATGGCTAGTGATTACACTGGTGTGGCAGTGAGCCTCAAAGGAACTGTCCCCCACTCGAGGACAAAGCCTTGCCTTGCCCCAGGCACTGTTTTTTGCGGGCAGGCAGGAAAATAGTTACGCAGGTGGCATCCCCCTACAAGAGACTGACAAGGATGGTTTGGACCATCTTGAATTTAACCTTAAAGTCAGGATCTGACTAGTTTTAGTGACATACAAGATGTCATCACTACTGGGGCATATTACCCACATGACTAAGTGCCCATTGGCTACTAGGTCTCACAACCACTAATATCCCCTAAATCCAGGATTTAAGGTGCACCCCAGACACCAGAGCCTCAGATTTTATGTGATCTCAAGAAGAGACCCATATCCACGACAAGGAAGGACTCCACGAAGATAAGGGCTTAGCTCTGCACCTGTGGCAGCCACCCTGCACCCGCTGGATAGAGACTCGACCAAGGCAAGAGACTGGTTCCACAACCCCTCTGCAAACTCTAGACTTCACAAGAATTCCCTTGGGCTAGAGGAACTAGTTCCTTGCAGTCAGCAGGCACAAACTGCTACATCCACAACCTCGAAGTCCTGCTGGCCTAGCCAACGGGTGTGGCCACTCAAAGCCCTTGGGCAGGTGGCTTCTGGGAACTGTAGTCCTAACACTCAGTGAGGCTCAGCTTACTACAAAGTTCCCTTGGTGCTCTTAATAATGATTTCCTCAACCGAAGGCTTCACGTGTCTCAAGGCTTAGTGGTGATCCATCCGACTACAGCCTGCTTTAATCGACACTTCAAGAGAAGAGATTCACCTGCATGAACGATCAGCCACCCTTGTGGCTCAATTGGAAACATCTTGCATATGTTTTAACTATGTTTTGGCACACCTGCCAGCTCCTGTGGCTGCAGATCCGGTTCAGCGCCATGGATAGCCAAGAGCACCTCTGCACCCGCGTTCCCTGAGCCAGGTAGTTTGGATCTGACTGGAGACTCCTGGCCCAGTGCCAGCTCCTTGGTTAACTTCCAGAGGGTATTGCTCTACTCACCCCACAAATTCGGTCTGGACTTTTTCCATGGAGCACCGGGTCGAGACTGTTTTGCATATGGCTGGGTCCAAACTGGGGTGGAGTAGTGGGCAAAAGAACAATGGATTTAACCCAGATCTTTTGACTGGGGAGAATATTTGCATTGTCAGCATTCTGTCCATCATTTCTTAGCTGTAACACTTTTTGCCCTAAGTGTGATGGGTATGCCCAAACGTGGGCCCCTTTGCTCACTGTGCCACTGTGAGGTAATTGAAATTTTTATGGTCAAGTATGTCCCCTAACGTGTACCCCAACGTCTCCATGTACGTGCTTCAAGTACATGTAATTTCCCTCCTTGACCGAATATGAAGACGCAAATACATTTGCGTCCAACGTTAACATGTCCTCTTTCAGATCCACCATGAATGGATCGATAATTCAGTTCCTAACCATACCATGCCAACGTCTTTACATGGTACACTTTTACGTTTTTCCTGGCTCTGCCGAGCTAGGCCCTGATTTCTGTCTCCGAGCCCTTTCTGCTTTCTGCCTCTGAAAGCTGCAGCATGGACACGTATCCCTGACCTCTGCCTTACTTCCTGCCAAGCGAAGCGGTGCCTGGCTCAACCTGGCCTGCCTGCCAAGACAGTATTTTGCCTTCAAGTTATCTGTTCAGCCTCCTCGAAAATACATTCCTGTCTAGTGATTTAGGTAAACATCTCCCCGGCTGCAGAGAAAAGAGCAAGCCTTCCTGTCTCCATGCAAGTAATTTACAGTTCCCGTTGCCATAGTAGGCCCATGGCCCCTGCACGTAGACACGTAGATACATATGCACGCACTAGCATCCAGTATAGATTAGCCTCTGCCCGAGAGACCTTTTACTTCAGATAATACATCCTCCAAACATAAGATACTAGATATGTTATAGGTCCAGGTCGTTCTGACATCCCAGACTTCTGTCTCCTCTACTAGTGTTAAAGCTCTCCCCAGTTACACGTCTATGTCACGTCATGCTAGCTGCGCGCGCATCCTCACTTCCTGCTGACTCTGCAGATTACCTCTGTGCACACACCCACTTATGACACTTTCTGTGACGTCTACATTACGTTCACATTATACGCCTCCGTGTACGCCTATTACACGCCTTCTTTCACGCCCCTTGTTACGCACATGTGTTCTTATCTTCTTCTTTTCACTTGTTACGCCTACTGTATTGCATTCAATGATGTTACTTTACTATATATAATGTGTACTGTTAATAAAACGTTGACTGTCCCTTCCCGAACCCTAGTGGTGACGGAACATGATCTCCAACCTCGAGGTTTTTCATTAAAGCCCGTATGACTCAGATACCACGGACTCTGCCTCTCATTTGAATGAGCTGTCTTGTGATGATAATTATACGGAAAAACTGACTAGGTAAATTTATTTACCACATAATTTGGTGCCCGAATAGGGACTCCTCCCCCACCCCACGCGCCGGCGATGCGTCGCAGGCCTTTCCCCCTGCCACAGCCGTGACGGACACCTATGCGCATCTGCAGGTTTTCCTGTATCTCCCTCAGGCCTACGGAGGTGACGGAGACTGCGGTCGACATCCAGACGAGGCGGTGAGGAGTGCGGAGGATCCCGACCAGAGCCCAGCCGAGAGTAGCAGTGTCCGAGGTATCCAGAGGCCCACCTGTTCCGAAGTACCGAGGCGCATGCGTAGTAGCAGTAGCGGTCCAGTCCAGAGTCCAGTCCAGTCCGAGGCCTTCAAGTTCAAGTTCAAGTATTGCTCCCGGTGAGTACCGTTGCTAGGGAAGCATCTAGACGGGTGCATTAGTTTGTGTCCGGTAAAGACAGGTCTGGGTACACAGTCCTGGTCCGTACGTGTTCACTTAGGTGAGCGCGGTATGACGTGTCTCTTTATGGGACCGGTCTGTACTGTTTAGCAGTGCATCTAGTAATTCAGTGATTCAGTGATTCAGTATTCAAGCCTTCAAGTATTAGCTCACGTGATCCCAAGTATTGTGTTTTATGTACTAGACAGTATCTATTCGAAATGTTTTAATGTGTTGTATGTCGTGGTATGAATGACTGTTTGCTTTTCATTACTGTGTCTATCGTGTTCAAGTCAAAATCATAATGCCGTTATTTACAAAGTTACGTCAGATAGGAACTAGGAAAGGGATACTCGAAGAAGCAGTGCCTGTCCCGCCTAGGGACACTCCAGGATATTTTATGTACCACAAGCATGGCTTAGACGCTGTGTTGTATTTAGATTTATGGGTGGATTATACTAAGAATCTGGAAGAGAAGTATAGATGGCCTGTTTCAGGAACATGGGATGCTGAATGCATCATGAGAGTAGAAGAAGCATTATGGAAAAAGAAAGCCAGACAATCTCAGAAAGATGCCATAGAATTGTGGCGTAAAGAATCGCATAGAAGAACAGAAAAAGAATTCAGAAAAGCAGAGAGAAGTAGAGAAGAGTCCGAAAAAGCCAAAGAAAAAGAGTTACTAGAAGAAGGAGAACAGGTCAGATCAGAACAATTAGACCGTCAAAGAAATGCCCTCATTACAGGCATGTATCCAGTTCTTGCCGAGGGCCTGCCTAAGGCGACCCCGGAAGTACCCTGTAACCTGCCACCACCATTGGTTCCGACTAAAGTACGTCACCATAAGACCGCAGCAGATATTTTCCTTTCTTCCTATTTGGATGATGTAGCTCCCGCATATACCAATGTTCCCTTACGTCCTGCTAATATTAATCTGCCACAGCATATTCCTGCTGATCAAGTCACGACCCCTCCACGTCCAGGACTACTTCCCGCACCTGTTGTCACTTCCCCTTCTGCCGCTGCCACTGGTCCCCCTATTCCTGGTCCTCTTAACCCTTTTGCCACAGATTCGGCTCAGTCGTCCCCGTTAAATGTGTCTTTCCCACACGCAATGACGTCAAGTCATGCTCATGGTTCTGCCTCAGGGGGTGCTTCAGGAGGTCCATACCACACCCCGCCACAATTACATCGAGTGACAATGAGAGAGTTGGCTACACAACGTACTCCGGCAGCGATGCCACATGAAAAACTTAAACAGTATCTTACGGATTGTAGATATGATCCAGTACCTGGCAAGGCAGGAGAGATGATGTTAGCCTCGTTACGTCTAAGACGTGTTACAGATTATCTAATGTTATTACCAGAAATGCCAGAACATCTAGACAACATATATCATTTTATTAGGACAGGAGAGAGGCCAGAATGTGTTCGAGAAGCCATGGCCTATCAGAAAGTTGAGACACAAGGTTTACTTTTACGATTCTTGATTAATTGTTTGATAAGGGAACAAGATCAGACAGGTGTTGTTAAGGAAGAGATGAAAGTACTGACAAAATGGAGTCAAAATATTGCGGATGGCAAACATGATAAACAGAATTGTATAGATGCCATGTCCAGAAAGATCCGTAAAGAAATAGTAGCCATACATGCCCGACACTAGGCTGATAGGACAGCCGAGTCAGACGAAAAAGACTCCTCAGAAACAGAAGAGTCAGAGAATCCAGACCCATCTCAAGATATAATAGCGTATGTAGGGAGAGCGAAGCCTCCTAGACAGTATTCTTTAAGTAGTCCTTTCGACAGACCCATTCGTCCAGAAAGCAAGAAACGTTACCTTTCCCCGATACCAGAGCAATGTTCTCTTGAACATATATTCCAAGTTACTGACAAAATCCTGAAAGAAGGAATAGGTTACCATGAACTTACTACCTTACGTGATCAGGAACTAGCCCGGTCAGCAGTCCAATGGGCCGGGGATGACAGTATATATAAAGATGATCTAGTAGTGCAAACGTTTTTAAGTCTTACTCCAGAAGAACAGCGACTAGCTGGTATATATATGACCCAACATCTCATTACACAGTATGAAAACCAACAATCTGATCCAGGTCCATTGTACAATCTATTGCAAGACTTACTGCTGAGAAGATGGAGAGGTCTAGGTACCGATTTAATTGATATCATTTTAGAACGTCATAAATATAGAACGTTCCTGACTCCACGTCTTGTTTCCGTTCCACCCCCAGTTAGACAGCCATATCACCTAGACAGACAGAATCCCTTACGAGAAGTACACCCAATCCGGAAGCCAGATGATACGCTTGAACGAGTGTTTGTGTATACTCCTTTGACTAAAATGGAATTATTGGAAATGAAGAAAATTGTACCTTGTCACGATAAAGATCCTGCAGGTTTTCACCGTGAATTGAAAGACATGTTACTGATGGGTGATTACACATATTCAGACATTCTTAAAATGTTGAAAGTATTGTTGCCAGCAGGGATTTATGAAAAACTGAAAGAGAAGGATTGGGAGGTGGGAGATAAAAAGATTAATTGGACCGAATTAGAGGACGAGGAAAAAGGACGCACCCCAGGTTTAGGTCTTGGGGACAAAACTAAAGCATTACCAGGATTGTTAGTACACGTTTTGCCTAGATTATTGACAGTTAAAAAGGAAGATTTGGATGCAATCTCAGCCTGCAAACAGAAACCAGACGAAGACACTAGTGATTTTTATTCAAGATTTGAGAAATGTTTTATTATTAATAGTGGCCTGAAAACAAGTAGCGAGTCATTCCCACATCTTTTCGTGACCAAATTAGTTGAGAATTCCTTACCCCAGGTTAAGAACAGAGTATTGAAAGTCGAGAGTACATGGCAAGCTAATACGCCTTCCCAAATGTTACAAATGTTACAGTACCACCAGAATAGAATCAGAGAGGAGCACGATCATGAACAAAGACGCATGAAAGACACTAAAATGAAAGTATTAGTTGCCCAGTCTGTTCCAGCAGATGGTCAGAAGAGGGGTAACATGCAGAATACACAGACTAGTCGTCCTACAGGTCCTGTTAAAGGAAATAGTAATTATTGTAAGCAGCCAGGTCATTTTATAAGTGAATGTGCCGTTCTGAAACACAATATTGATACAGGCAAAACGAAAGAAAGACCACGTCAGCCTAGACCAGAATATGTTCCACAGATTATTCAACAGAATCCGCAATCTGCTCCACAACATGCACAGCAACAGACTGTAGCAGTTCCGCAACCTCAACCCATTGCCGCAACACATGTTACACAACAGATGTACCAGTATGCACAATCCGAGTATCCAGATTACCAACAGTATTCATGAAATAGCCTAGAGAGGGAAGTAGGTTTGCCTCTCATCGAGATTCCTGTAGATCAAGAGGGTCCTTATGTACATAGTCAGGTATTAGGAAAAGACAGAAAATTTTTGATTGACACAGGGGCAAGCAGAACTACCATTAGTCATGACGAGGTTCCAGGGGCACCCCTCTCAGGCTCACAGAATGTTTCCCTTGGATTTTCAGGAAAACCTATTGTTAATGAAGTATCGAAACCAGTTCCCCTTGCAGTTGGTCCATTGTCCCGTACTACAGATTTATTGCTTACGAAATCATGTCCAGAAAACCTGCTTGGTATTAAAACGCTGAAAGCTCTAGGAGCGGTAATTTGTTGTTCTCCGGAAGGAGTGAGATTGTTTCTACGTGACTTTAAGGGTCACTATGTGTTGAGAGATTTTGATCCCCGATTACAGAACGTACCACAGCATTTATGGGCACAAGGTCCGACTGATGTAGGTTGTATGCATATCACTCCCTATCGTGTTACTCTTAGAGAAGGTGTTGTTCTGCCCAGAATCCGACAATACAAATTACCACCTGAGGCTGTAGTAGCCTTATTGAAAATCATTGACGAGCTCATTGCTCAAGGAGTAGTTGTAGAAACTGACTCCAATATTTGTAATTCTCCAATCATTCCGATTCTTAAACGTACTGATCCAAATGCACCCCCAGTTTATCGTCTAGTGATTGATCTTAGAGAGCTTAACAAATGTATCATACCTCAGTTTCCAGTGGTCCCAGATATTTCATCCCTATTGACTGCTATTGATTCCGAAGCGGTGTTCTTTACTGTAATCGATCTCAAGAATGCCTTCTTTAGTGTTCCCATTGATCCGGAAAGCCAGTATCTTTTCGGATTCAGTTTAAATGGCCGAAGCTTTAAATTTGCACGTGCACCTCAAGGGTTCACGGAAAGTCTGAGTATCTATAGCCAAGCCTTGAAAAGACAACTTGACAGTATCCACATGCCTGCTAACACTGCCCTACTTCAGTACGTCGATGATCTATTGATCACCGCCCGAAGTGAACAAGAATGTGAACATGCATCTCTGACAGTCCTATATTTTCTGGCCGACAAGGGACACAAGGTGTCTCCTTCGAAGCTGCAATTCTGTGTTCAGCAAGTTGTTTACCTTGGTCACTTGCTGTCCAAGAGGGGGAGACAGCTAACACCTGACCGCATCCAGTTAATTGTACATATGCCACAACCCAAGACACAAAAAGAAGTACGGGCCTTTATAGGCCTCACCTCTTACTGTAGACAATGGATTCCTCAGTATGCATATCTAGCCAAGCCCCTTATACAGTTGACAACCCAGGAGGCAGCGTCATCGACTGTCCTCCCTTGGACTCAGGAACATACACAAGCTTTTGACGACTTGAAGAAAGCCTTATGTCAAGCACCTGTTTTAGCGACACCATGTTACAGCAAGCCTTTTATACTTTTTGTCACAGAACGCGAAGGTACTGCATTGTCAGTACTCACCCAAGATCAAGCTGGTTCACACAAACCATGTGCTTATTTTTCCAGTACATTAGATCCAGTAGCCCAGGCTCTGCCTGCGTGCTTGAAATCTGTAGCAGCAACAGCTCTAGCAATCAGACAAAGTGATTCCATAGTATTAGGACACCAATTGACAGTACAAGTTCCACATTCCGTGGAAGTTCTTTTAAACCGAACACAGACTCAGCACTTGACTATAGCACGACTGACAGGTTATGAATTGACATTATTCCAGCCACACATAGAAATCAGACGCTGCAATACATTAAATCCTGCTACACTTTTACCATTAAGTACAACAGACCCTATGTCACATGACTGTGTGGAAGTCATTAACACTATGATGAAGCCCAGACAAGACTTGACAGATATCGCATTACCAGATCCAGACCTGACACTTTATATGGATGGTTCATGTATGAGAACAAGTACAGGAGAGTTAGTGGCCGCATATGCAGTGACCACTGAAACTGAAGTCATAGAAACACATCGTATTGACACACTGTCTGCCCTGGCAGCAGAACTCATTGCTCTGACCCAAGCCTGTATTCGAGCCAAGAACTTGAAAGTTAACATATACACAGATTCCCGTTATGCATTCGGAGTTGTACACGACTTCGGAGTCCTTTGGCAAGAGAGAGGTTTTTTAACTTCCCACGGTGCCAAGATACAGCACGGTCCCCTCATTCAAGCTCTGTTAGAAGCAATACATTTGCCTACAGCCAAAGCCATCATGAAGTGTAAGGCACATACGAAAGTCACAGATACCATTTCCCAGGGTAACGACCTGGCAGATCGAACAGCCAAGCATACAGCTCAGACTCATACTCAGATTGATATGACAAAGACAGTAGTTCCGACACATTGCATGGCAGTTAGGGATCCCGCACTAGATGTAATTGACATACAGACACATGCCACTCCAGACGAAATCAAGAAATGGACAGAACTAGGAGGGATCCAGACAGAACAGGGATGGATGACGAAGGGAAAAGCCACATGGTTTCTCCCCGACTCTATGGTTCAAGTTAGCATTAACACAGCACATAGTCCTGCACATTTAGGAGAAAAAGCCATGTTAGACAGTATTCAAAACCTTTGGTTCAATAAGCATTTACGAGCAGCCGCAAAACAGAAAGTGCGTACTTGCATGATCTGTTGTCAGTTCAATCCAGGTAAAGGCATTACCGTAGAGCAAGGAGGATTCCATCCTCCTGATCACCCTTTTGAAGTCCTCCAGATGGATTATATCCAGATGGAACGTTGTCGAGGATTCAAGTATGTCCTCGTAGTTGTATGTGCACTTTCACGATGGACAGAAGCATATCCAGTCCCAGATTACACTGCCGTGACCACTGCCAAGCAGTTGGTTCGCAAATTTTTCCCGAGGTTTGGTTTGCCTCGTGTCGTGTATTCAGATAACGGACAGCCATTCTCGTCCGAGCTCATGAAGCAAGTTTCCCTTTTGTTAGGTTACCAATGGAAGTTCCACTGTGTTCGGCATCCCGAAGCAGCTGGATTAGTAGAGAGACACAATCAGACTCTGAAAACACGTCTTGCCAAGGTCTGTGCAGAAAAAGGAGTAGACTGGATAGTAGCCCTTCCAGTTGCTCTCTTCTATATGCGAATGGTAGCCCATTCTAGGACAGGGCTATCCCCGTATGAGGTGGTTTTTGGCCGGCCACCGAATATGTGGGGGACGCCTCTGCCCCGTAAATTAACCGATGTTGACAGTAATATGCTGACAGATTACCTTGCTTCCTTGATGTCTGCCCTACAATCATGTCGTTCACAGGTCGCAGCAGCCTTTCCAGACAACACCGAGGTGAAGCCACACAAGATCGTCCCTGGTGATTACGTGTACGTTCGTAATTTCGACCGGTCGAACCCTCTGGAGCCCCGCTGGAAGGAACCTAAGATCGTTTTGATGACCACAAGGACTGCAGTGAAACTCGAAGGGAGAAAAAATTGGCTCCACTCGAGCCACATCAAGAAATGTTATGGACTTCCGCCAAAAACTGTTTCCCAGGACTGCCGCATTCCAATCGTTGATACTAAACTCCCCCTGGTAGAGAAAACTCCGTCCCAGGAGTACAAATTAAAGTTGAGGTCTAGTAAGTCAGACAGTTTAATTGTTTAAGTCCCCCCCTGGGTGAAGCGGTTAGACAGGTTCCTGACATGTACAAGATAGACCCACATAGTGAGAGAGATAGACAGGAGATCAAGAAACAGAAATATTGCAAGAATCTCCGTAGCCGATGTATTGTATTTTTACTTGTCATGTTTTTTCTGAGTCTTACGATTACATGCCTAAGCTATGTGTTACACGTATATGTTCCTATACAAGCACATTCTTCCTTTAATGGCACTGCAGATCACACCTTTAGTGATCTGACCCCGCACGAACTTTCTTATCGACTTGCACTGCGTAACAATTCCTTCATCCGTATGTTACATCATTCTCACTAGACCAGCAATGCCACTAATTGCTGGGTATGTGGCCGACTCCCACCCTACCAGAAAATGATGGGAGCCCTGCCTCTTTTTCCTTACCCGTTTACACATAATGGTTCATGTGGGGCATGGTTTACATTGATGTCCTCGTTAGATAGTAAGTCCAAAGTTTCCCAAGGTAATTGGATATGGGGAGACCTGAATACAGTTATGAATAAGGCATGTTTCCCTGACAAGGAGGGTCTTCCCCAAATGACAGGTACCGATCTAGAAAACGAAGTATATGGATTAGGAAATTTTACACTCAGCCTCATGATTTTGAATGTCCAGTCAGAAACTAGTTCGAACTTACCCTCAATATCAGTTTTGCCAGTGAAGGGTGACCTATGCGTTAGAAAGAAAGGTTCAGTACATCTAGGACACAGCGATTGTAATACAGTTATTGAATTCAGTGATAAAGGCAAGTCTACATTCAAAGCTTCCCGACATTCCTATTTCATTTGTGGCCATACAGCTTATATACGTTTACCTCTAGACTGGGATGGTACTTGTTACATTGCATTCCTATTGCCACCTGTTTTTCTAGCCCCACCTGACTACCATAGAAATTCTCATCTCATTCATGTTAGACCCAAGAGAGATCTCCCGATTGTCGATTATACTGAAACTACATGGGAACAATACACAGATTTCAATAAAGGATTCTTTCCTTATTTAGGAACTGTCTCAAATAGTAAACTGATACGTAAATTGACCAGAACCCTTGAAGCAGTAGTGAATGAAACTACTTTTGCCCTAGGTAACTTAACAGAAGAGCAGTCTGCTATGAGACTTGTCGTTCCTCAAAATCGTCTCGTCCTTGACGTCATCCTGGCAGATAGGGGCGGGGCTTGTAGAGTCATCGGATCCAGTTGTTGTGTTTTCATTCCAAATAACGCACCGTCAGTATATAGAGCCATAACTCGGCTCCACAAGATTGCAAG
The DNA here is from genome assembly GCF_964263255.1 of Lissotriton vulgaris. NCBI lineage: Eukaryota > Metazoa > Chordata > Amphibia > Caudata > Salamandridae > Lissotriton > Lissotriton vulgaris. The sequence continues at coordinate 1,892,401,934 of NC_141691.1, read as the reverse complement.
TCAGATACACCAGAATCCAGGCACCTGGACTTGGTCCGGTTGGCTCTGGAGCATCATATCAGCCTGGGGATGGAAAGTCCTATCCTTCCTTGGAATAACCCTACTCATAGTATTTAGTTGTTGTCTGTGTCTACAATGTGGGCCAGCGATTTGCGGCTTGTGCGCCACATCGTGTATTCCCCATCCAAGTCCACGTTCTCGTGCCCGAATGAAAAAAGATGAACAAATGATGTTATATGAACAGATAGATGGACTCATGAAGATTGATATCTCCTGAAGGGAACGTAGGGGACAAGGAGGGAATGAGGTAATTGAAATTTTTATGGTCAAGTATGTTCCCTAACGTGTACCCCAACGTCTCCATGTACGTGCTTCAAGTACATGTAATTTCCCTCCATGACCGAATATGAAGACGCAAATACATTTGCGTCCAACGTTAACATGTCCTCTTTCAGATCCACCATGAATGGATCGATAATTCAGTTCCTAACCATACCATGCCAACGTCTTTACATGGTACACTTTTACGTTTTTCCTGGCTCTGCCGAGCTAGGCCCTGATTTCTGTCTCCGAGCCCTTTCTGCTTTCTGCCTCTGAACGCTGCAGCATGGACACGTATCCCTGACCTCTGCCTTACTTCCTGCCAAGCGAAGCGGTGCCTGGCTCAACCTGGCCTGCCTGCCAAGACAGTATTTTGCCTTCAAGTTATCTGTTCAGTCTCCTCGAAAATACATTCCTGTCTAGTGATTTAGGTAAACATCTCCCCGGCTGCAAAGCAAAGAGCAAGCCTTCCTGTCTCCATGCAAGTAATTTACAGTTCCCATTGCCATAGTAGGCCCATGGCCCCTGCACGTAGACACGTAGATACATATGCACGCACTAGCATCCAGTATAGATTAGCCTCTGCCCGAGAGACCTTTTACTTCAGATAATACATCCTCCAAACATAAGATACTAGATATGTTATAGGTCCAGGTCGTTCTGACATCCCAGACTTCTGTCTCCTCTACTAGTGTTAAAGCTCTCCCCAGTTACACGTCTATGTCACGTCATGCTAGCTGCGCGCGCATCCTCACTTCCTGCTGACTCTGCAGATTACCTCTGTGCACACACCCACTTATGACACTTTCTGTGACGTCTACATTACGTTCACATTATACGCCTCCGTGTACGCCTATTACACGCCTTCTTTCACGCCCCTTGTTACGCACATGTGTTCTTATCTTCTTCTTTTCACCTGTTACGCCTACTGTATTGGATTCATTGATGTTACTTTACTATATATAATGTGTACTGTTAATAAAACGTTGACTGTCCCTTCTCGAACCCTAGTGGTGACGGAACATGATCTCCAACCTCGAGGTTTTTCATTAAAACCCGTATGACTCAGATACCACGGACTCTGCCTCTCATTTGAATGAGCTGTCTTGTGATGATAATTATACGGAAAAACTGACTAGGTAAATTTATTTACCACAACTGGATTCAAGCTAGCCTGGCTGAAGAAGGGTGACATACCCTGAAACCGGTCCCAGGATGCTTGTTTCCGGTCCAGGGAGGACCTGGCCTGGCAGTTTAGTTTGCTATGTTCCCATGGGGCACAGGGTCAAGACTGATTTGCATATGACTGGGTCCAAACTGGGGTGGCATAGTGGGCAAAAGAACAATGGATTTAACTCAGATCTTTGACTGGGGGCGAATGTTTGCATTGTCTGCATTCTGTCCATCATTTGTTAGCTGTAACACTTTTCGCCCTAAGTGGGATGTGTCTGCCCAGACATGGGCCCCTTGCTCACTGTGCCACTGGATTCAAGCTAGCCTGGATGAATAAGGGTGACATACCCTGAAACCGTCCCACGATGCTTGTTTCCGGTCCAGGGAGGACCTGGCCTGGCAGTTTGGTCTGGTCTGTTCCCTTGGGGCACAGGGTCAAGACTGATTGCATATGACTGGGTCCATACTGAGGTGGCATGGTGAACAAAAGAATGATGAATTTAACCCAGATCTTTTGACTGAGGGAGAATGTTTGCATTGTCAGCAATCCGTCCATCATTTGTTTGCTGTAACAGTATTACATGATAAGGCACCCGTGCCATCCCACATAATACTTTCACCTTGCAATAGGTCTTCTCACCACATAAGAGATGAACCTTTAGAATACGAGTGTTACAGAGCTATCTCCCTTATACGTGTTGACATTAAAATATTAGCATAATTCTTAGCCACTAGACTACACTAGACAACGTGTCATCCTATCCCTCACCCCACCAAGATATCACTTGTTTTTCACCCAGTACTGTCCAAGTTCATAGCAACCAACTACCCATCATCAACTGAACAAGCATGGAATAACTACAGAGATCTGCAAATAATCCGGAGGACTCTAATTTAGTTCACCAATGCAGGTTCCAACTACATCCTACAACTAATAAATATACATTTGTAACATTTAAGGAACATTATAAAGTAGAAAAACCTTGGGCCTCATTTTTCTTACCTAACTATATTCTATGCCCACCTCTTGATATCTCACAGTGACAATCATATAGTGGATGATTGTAATGAAGTCTATCCCAGAAGATCTCCCGACCACCTCTCCTTCCAAACTGTGACTCCTGAGGGTCATAAACATAAAAAAATAACTCAGAATGGACACACTTGTGTGTAAACAGCTTAGTGGACAGTGATGATAAGAAATACCATAAAGGGACCTGCATAACTGATTATAGTTGCTAGCTTACTAACATCAATAAAGTGTGCGCCTTTCTCTCACACTTCATCGCACTGAAAAATACTGCATCTCATAAGATGATAAACGCTCCTCATGGTCATCCAAAACTATGTAGAAACATTTCCCACATAGGATCAAAAGAAAGTCAACATCCTCCCAACCACACACCCTTCACTATGTTGCCTGCTACCCATGACCCATTTAAAAGTGGCAGCTGGTATTTGAAGGCAGTGGGGGGGGGGGGGGGGTCTGCTGCTGCCACCGGCCACTGGCCGTCACCTCCTCTACGTCCTCTTCCCCTCTTTCAGGGCAGGAAGCAGGATTCACCAGGCTCCCAGCCTGCCGATAGCCAATACCAATGCTGCAATGCAGCGTTGTGATTGGTCTGGGAGGCGCTCAGCCAGAGAATGGGAGGCTTGGCATGTTCTTCATGCAGGCTGTAATGCAGCCTGCATGGACAACATGCAAAGTGCGCATGAATGTTTGGCTGACCCCAGAGGGCCAGCCAAACATTCATGCGCACTTTAGGGAGTGCAAACCACTCTTCCCCTCCCCTGCTCTGTCAGCAGAGCAGCCCCGCCCACATAACTGCAGCAACAAGGAAAAAATAAAATGATAAAGAGTTATCATTTTATTTTTCCTTTAGTGACACTGATTAAAATCAGTTGGACGATGCTCTCCGCCTTAGCGGACGAGCCGCCACTGCTCTTTAAAGTACCTATTTGCCCCTGAGAAGTGCAGTCCTCTCCCATTGAATGTACAGCAGCAGTACTGATAAGTGCAAGTACTCTCCCTTTCAAATTAAAGAAGAGCAGGTACTCAGTACCGGACAGTAGCTGCCCATTTACTGCACTGAGGGTAGAACAGACAGTAGGGGGGTCATTAGGATGACGGGCGGACTTAGTCCGCCTGCCATCCCATCGGATTACGGGACCGCCCGCCATAAGGGCGGGGGTCTCGTGGGGGGTATTAGGAAGTGCCCGTCACAGTGGCGGACGCATCCAGCATTTTTAACATTGTGGCGGACGGTGCCCTCAGCACGGCCCGCCACAATGCTAAAAATGCATGTAATGCATTTGTATACACAAAGCGGCAGGCACCGCGCGGTGCTGCCGCATTGTGTATGCAAATGCAGGGGGGGCACCACAGGTACACCCCATGTGCACCCCCCACCTCGCCTTCACCATGGGGGCCCGCAGGGGGCCCCCAAAGTGAAGACCGCTGCCTTTCCGTGGCGGCATTGCCGCCACGGAAAGGCATCTCCCAAAGCCCATCATAATATGGCTGGCGGTGTCTGATAGACACCGCCACCATTTAAACCTTTTCCGCCCCGGTCGCAAGGCGATTGGGGAGGAAAAGCAGCGGACGGTCTTTCCATCCACCGCAGTCCCCTTCTCATAGTAATATGGTGAGGGAAATGGGTGGAGGGCTGGTGGCGGGCGGGCAAGGATGTCCGGCAGATCGCCACCGCCTGCATGGCGTTTAGCGATCCGCCCGACATCCTAATGGGCCCCTAGGTTCGACAAATATTTTCAGTCAGTGCAAAAAGACCACCAGGAACCGTAGAAGCAGTTGCCATGTGGCACCGTGTCACTGCAGCAGATTGGCCTGAGGGCGCGTGCCTGCTCTTGCTACAGAGATCCCTCCGAGCGCGAGATACATGAATGATGTTGAAGCATCTGGCTTCGGCAATCCAAATGTCTTTTTCTGAATTGGAGCTGTAAAATAAAACGTGCCCCGCCAATAATGGCACGCGCCGAGCTCCGCTGCTGGATATCTGTATGCGGCACGAGGCGGCACGAGGCGGCCCTCCGTAAGCACCGGCTGTGATTTACAAATGGGGGGCTCGGGGTGCATCGGCAGAGGCCTTGTTTTCAAACAGAGGGATTTGTTAAACTCTGTTAACCTTGATGTGGGCGGGAGCTCTTCCCAAGCAAGAGCCCCGGGAGAGAGAGGAGCGTCCGCCCCCTCGGCTCTGCGAGATTAAAACGTTTCATCCGCGCTCTCTTTTTTATGACAAAGATGGACGGAAATGTCTCCCCGTGGCTCTCCCTTCTCATTACATGAACGGGGACTCAATGCTCCTGGGTAATCGGGGCGGCAAATTAGCCTGATGCTGATACCGGTCCTTTGACAGGAAACATTTAATCAAAACAATGTGGGGAGGGTGAATTATTACCCCCACGGTGCAAATTTTACCACAAGCAAGTAAACGACGTCGCCCTCGGCTGCGAGTGTCGCACGTGGGCTGAGTGACGTGTTTATTACATAGTATTATTCACCGTTCCTTCGTCTGCAGCGTGTTAAATTGTGATGAAATTGGGTCTCCACCAGGCTAGGATGCACATTCTGGGCAGTGACTGTAAAAATTAAGTACAAAGGGTCAAATTCAGGACACAGGTTAATTAATTGGACGAATTTCAGGAGGTCAAGCAGTAATGTACACGAAAAGAAGTAGACAGCAAGTACAAGTCGAAAGAGGTTTATGATGTTTTTGCTTTGTGTGATAGCAGATTAGAGCAAGCATGCACGGGCCAGGGACTGTAGAGTCTTGTAAGGTTAACACAGGTGCCAGCCTGGCCTTGTGAATTGGATCACAGGCTCTCCATCCTCAATCTAGGGTACAAACTAGATGTTGGTAGTCTGAGCAGGCGCACTTCCCAGCATTGGTTACGGGCTTTGCAAATGCAATTCAGAAACTTGGCACAGTGCCTAAAAGGGGTAATGTCTGAAACGTATCTGATTGTTTGGACATAAGTACTTTGTTCTAATGTGCCACTTTGAGTAACACTTTATCACGACTCGTGATAAAGTGTTACTCAAAGTGGCACATGAAAGGCATTGAAAAGTTACACTCATCCTCAGTGAAAATGAGGAAATGACAATCATAGGCAAGCTGGAAACTTGACAGTAATGTTGAGGATATACTTAATAGTACTTACATTGGAACTGATGCAGGACCTTGCTGGAACTCCTGAGGGGGAGGGGATGGGGATTGGGGGGGGGGGGGGCTTGGTGTGACAGACACAGCCTAGGCCTTGTTAAAATTGAATTTCATGTATTCAGCCCTCAGGGGGTTTTACAGAATCCCTCTATGGCAGGGGCATCAGCAGAAGCTGCACAGTGGACCCCAGTGGCCCACTAACTCCTCTCTACCTCAGACTGCATGCGCCCATAGCTATCAACTACCTATTTACCTAAATATAAAGAACTGGCAATAAGGGTCTCTGAATGTGTTGTGTGTAGATTGCTGTAATGATTGGTGATGGAAATTCTGCTGACTCACGTGGATGTGGCTACAAGGAAGCAGAATCCTGTTGTTTGTATCTGAGCAATGTTCAGAAATGCCACCACTGGGTGCTTTGGCTGCAGAATTTCTACACTATGGTGAAGTAAAAGATCATCGTTATTATTTATATGTGGTAAAACAAACCTGTGCTTCATACCGATGATGAACCGATGAACGCTGGTATCTAGACCTCAATCTCTTGGTATAATCATCAAATATATATCCCCATTGGTCAAATGGGCCTTTGCTAGTTGACTTGAAGTGCTGTAAGGGAGTAAGCATCAGAAATACATTTCCATTTTGTGAAGCAAATGTGACTTGGGCCTTAAGTTAAGTTGTAATAAAATAAGATACAGAATAGTAACAGCCGCAACACAAATAAAGCAAATTGTTGCAAATAGGTGTTCCATAAATAACCTTCCTTTTTCTATCTTAAACATAGGTTAAAACAGGATTAGCTAACAGAGATTTCTATCCAGGTAGCATAGAAGGTGTCGGCATAAAATAGAGCTTCTGGAGAAGTTTAGGAGAATAGGAGTGTTCAGCATGAAGCGTTACACTCAAGGAAAGCCCAGCAAAGAGACATCTGTTCCTTGTCAGAGTCAGGGAAAGTCTGCCTAATTAGCCATGGAAACACCCATTAAACATCCATATCTCTTTATCACCACCAAGAACCAACCAAACAGCTGAATGTGAGGGGAGTCAACATATTCCCTTAGTTCCTGTCTCATTGAAACTGGGTCTGCAGCTGCCAACCCTGAGCATTCCATCATCCTGGTACGCAGTAAACAGAAGTTGTACTTGGACCATTATTTCTCCGAGGTCGTTGCCAACTTCCTCCACTCAGGCCTCACTATCAGTTGTCTAATACAGACAATAAGTCTTTCTCTAGCTAATGAGAAACATGATAAAACTTAACTAACTGGCAAATTAAAGAAAGCATCTTCAATAAAGGCCTTATGTTAAATTAAGCTTTTACAAATCAAAATGGATGTGGGTTACAATATGAAGTACACAAAATGAAAACAATAATCAAATGTTAAATAAACATGAATAGGCATAACATGGTTATAGCAATTGATTATTACACTCATATATATATCCAGTAGACCTGTCATTTCTTTCTTTCTCCAATGAAGCAACACACCGTGGCCCAAATGCTTTCAAAGCGTGTTTATTTTTGGCAAGACAACTCTACACATTTCGGAGCACGAAGCTCCTTGCTCACGAGTGCTCTGAAACGCGTGTGAGGCTTGTGTGAGGCTCCTGGTGCCCTGGACTACTAATCACTAAAATCCTGCCCCAAACGGCCTCATAGCCTGGTAAATCTGGAGCACAGTGCCTTTGTAAGGGGCCGTAACTCATTTGCCTGGACATCTCCCAGCCAAACCTCGTGCAGGGAAGTAATTTCCTAGAGAGGCCTCTGAGCCTGAGACTCAGAGATGGCGGCTGCAGGAGCGAGGCAATAAGGTGCCTGTCACCGATCCCCTGAGTGAGAGCCCTATCGCCTGACTGGAGCCGGTGGCAGGATACAGAGGATCCTCGCCCGGGTCCAGTTGCAAACTGACGGAGGCCCGTTGCAGTGTCTGCCTGGAGGAGAAGCCGGCTGGCTAAACGCCCAAATGCAGAGGCAGGACGCGACTGCTTCTGTATCACAGAGGCGAGAGAGGGGTGAAGTGGACAAATCTTCATGCAACAGAGGTTCTTTGTGGACCCACAGGGAGATCCGTCACGCAGCCATGTACTTTGCGGCCCGGACAAGGGCCCAGCTATTTACTGCCCAAGCCAACGGCTTGATCGCGCGGGGGGGGCTTTTTATATCAACAGATTGCCTGAACAGTCCCACTCCAGGCTTACCTGTACTTTGAATGCTGTATCTCCCAGGGCGCTCTCCCATGTGCGGAGATCGCACTGTGGCTTCAGGTCTGCTCATGCACTCTCCGCAGATTTTGGGAGGGTGAGGCGGGATCTGAAGACTGCTGCATGGGGTCATAGATACTGCTAGCATCAGGAACTTGGAACAGGATTGTTCCTACCTGTTAGAAATGGGGGTCTCTCGTTGGCAGAGGTAAGTACCACTGTCCAAATAGGGACCCTTACTTCTAGTCAGGGCAAGGAGGAAACCCTCTGAGATAACCCCTGCTCACCCTTTAGGTAGCTTGACATGAGCAGTCAAGGCTAATCAGAAGGCAATGTGTAAAGTATTTGTACCACCACTCACAGTAACACAGTGAAAACACCACAAACTGACTCCACAACAGTTTAGAAAAATAAAGGTATTTAATCTAAACTACACAAGACCACAACAACAAAAATCCAACATACACAGTTTAAAAATATGGTTTCAAAAGAGTTCTTAAGGTTGCGATAAAATTTCTTTAGGTTGCGATAAAATAATCCACAGTTGTGTGAAAAGTTCACAGTTGTGTCACGTTTCAGACACAGTACCTTTAGTTGCGACAAAGTTCCAAAAGCAGAAGCTGGTGCGGTGGAAAACAAGCGATGCGTTGCTCCTGACACCCTGGGGAGGCGTTTGCGACAGCCCCGCTGCAGCAGCGGGCGTGTTGCGACGAATCCGGTCTGTATGCGGAGGAAGGCCAATTGTATGGATTCCGGTGCTTAGGTTCCGTAGGAAGTTTGTTCTCGCAAAGGCACGAAGCGACGATCTTTGGAGTTGCGATGATCCCCGGGGCGACGATGCGCTGACCAGCGGTAATCTTCTCCCTCGCAGCTCCTCAATGCGATGGCTTCGGCGATGACTCTCGCAGCGACGTGATGCGGTCTGCAAGCAGGTGGTGTGGCGATCTCATCCAGCGACGACAGGCTCTGCGATGTCATTCGCAGCGATGTTAGGCTTCGCGCACCGATCGGGTGCGTCCTGCAAACGAGGGATGCGACGGCTCTGACAGCGGCAACAGGCGCTGTGACGATCTCGACTTTCGTAACAGCGGGAATTTCCTCGCACTGTTGGGGATGTGCTCGGCAGCAAGCGATGAGATAACTTTTCTGCAGCAAAGTCTCTCAAATCTTGGTTTCCAGCTTCCCAGCACTGGTACAACTTCCAGAGGCACCACACATGGGCCTCGCACTCCAGGAAGGACAGAACTCTCTCAGTAGAGCTCAGGGGAAGCTGGGGGTGAAGCCCTTTTGTTCCTGGGACTTCAGAACAGGGAGCCAGCTCTTCTCAGGCCCTTGGAGATTCCTTCGAGCAAGGGGACACAGCACAGCAAAGTCCTTCCCCTCTCCTTGGCAGCAAAGCAACAGCAGGGCAATCCAGCAGAGCAACAGCTGGACAATCTTCCTTCTTCCAATCTCCACTGAGGACACCACCCGCCTGATGAATTCCATCCACTCAGGATCCCCCACAGACCCATGCCCCCACCACATCTTCAACAAAGCAGACTCCGTCATCGCACCGCACCTCTGAGACGTCATCAACTGCTCCTTCAACTCCGCCACCTTCCCAGAAGACTGGAAACATGCTGAACTCACCGCCCTTCTGAAAAAACCTACAGCGGACCCCACCGAACTCAAAAATTACCGCCCCATCTCGCTTCTTCCATTCCCGGCCAAAGTAATCGAGAAAGCCGTCAACAACCAGCTCGCCGCCTTCCTCGAAGCCAACAAATCCCTCGACCCCTCACAATCTGGCTTCCGAGCAAAACATAGCACTGAGACCGCCCTCATCGCAGCAACAGACGACATTCGAACTCTACTGGACAATGGAGACACAGTCGCCCTCATCCTCCTCGACCTCTCTGCAGCATTCGATACAGTCTGCCACAGCACCCTTCTACAACGCCTCAATAACATCGGAATCCAAGGAAAAGCACTTGAATGGATCACCTCGTTCCTCACCGGAAGAACCCAGAGAGTCCGCCTTCCTCCATTCAAGTCCGAGGCCTCTGAAGTCATCTGCGGCGTACCTCAAGGATCCTCACTCAGCCCCACCCTCTTCAACGTATACATGAGCCCCCTCGCGGCCATTGCACGCCAACATAACCTCAACATCATCTCCTACGCGGACGACACTCAACTAATCCTTTCTCTCACCAATGACCCCAGCACCGCCAAAACCAACCTACACGAAGGAATGAAAGAAGTTGCCGAATGGATGAAACAAAGCCGTCTGAAACTGAACTCAGACAAAACAGAAGTCCTCATCTTAGGTACCTCCCCCTCTGCATGGGACGACTCCTGGTGGCCGGAAGCCCTCGGAAAAGCACCCATCCCGACAGACCACGCACGGAACCTGGGCGTCATCCTGGATTCCTCACTTTCGATGAACAGACAAGTCAGCGCCGTATCCTCTTCCTGCTTCAACATTCTTCGCATGCTCAGAAAAACATTTAGCTGGATCCCCTCCGAAACAAGGAAAACAGTCACCCACGCTCTGGTCACGAGCCGACTGGACTACGGAAACACCCTCTACGCGGGTACTACCGCAAAACTCCAGAAGAAACTCCAACGAATCCAAAACGCTTCAGCCAGGCTCATATTAGACATCCCACGCAACGAACACATCTCCGGTCACCTTAAAGATCTCCACTGGCTACCCGTCAATAAGAGGATCACTTTCCGACTGCTTACCCACGCACACAAATCACTCTACGACATCGGACCAGATTGCCTCAACACTCGACTGTCCTTCTACACCCCCCCCGCCAACTACGGTCTTCCAGCCAAGCCCTCGCCACTGTACCTCGCATCAACAAGACCACCATGGGAGGCAGATCCTTTTCATTCCTGGCTGCTAAAACATGGAACTCACTCCCCGCTTACCTGCGCCTCACCCAGAACCACCTAGCGTTTAGAAAGCAGCTTAAAACGTGGATATTTGACAAATAATCCTCCTCCCCCTCCCAAGCGCCTTGAAACCCTCTGGGTACGTAGTGCTCTATATAAATTGTATGACTTGACTTGACTTGACTCTTCAGTTTCAGCTTTCTCCTTGGCAGAGGTTCCTTCTTGATTCCAGGATGATCTAATTTTCTGTTGTCAGGGGTCCTGTATTTATACCCCTAAAAGTCTTTGTTCTCTTTGTGCAAGTGGGCCCTGAGCCAGGTCTGAACCAGTTCTGGGTGTTTCTTGAGCACTTTGTTTTCCTGGCTTCTCCTTTCCTTTCAGAGTGAGGGGCAGGGTCATCAGCCGCCCAGCAGGAGGTGGAGCCAGCATTGTGGAAGGCAGGCACAGCCCTATTCTTGCCCAGGTGCTATCTCCTCCCACCACTCAAGTTGCAAATGCAGTCATTCAGCCTAGGGCTGACTCAGCCAGCCTCCTGGGGAATCCCCAGCCCCTGTCACTCTCAAACCAGACAGTCAACACACAAACAGGCCAAGGCACACAGAAGGGTCAGACAAGAGAACAGAAACTTTCTAAAAGTGCTGTTCTCAAACACAGGATTTGAAAACAACCTTTCCTAAAAGATGTGTTATTAAATTCTGAGTTCAGGGATACTAGACTCGTATGTCCTATCTTGTTCCTATGGGAAAAAGGCTGGTATACACCATACGAAACACAGGGGGTCTATTAGCTAACTATTAGAGCTATGCTATCACTACGGAGTCACCTAGATCTCAACGTGTGTGCAAAAGAATAAGGACAAAGTAAGAAAACAAGTGGATACAAAGGTGAAAAAGAGATCGATACATTATAGACTATTCATCAGTGGCTGACCAGTCCAAAAGAGTGATGTAGGGTTTCCATCAAAAAAGACTTTTGTGATCAGTCATATCATCTGGCCAAACCCTGGAGTGTGAACGGCTAGTCCCCTGATCAATGGGACTGAACCACACAGTGTTGATATCTTAGGATTTGGTCCACCAGTACTGATGAAACATCCGCAATGACTGATCTATTGATGGTTTTGAAAAAGGTGCAACAAAACAGAAAATGTGACTTAAAATAGGATGGAATGTCCTCCTTTACGCAACTTTATTCTATGGACAAGACATGCCTCCTAATTAAAAACAGAACAGTGCAAGATGACAGTAACAAATATCTGTCTGTAAAGGGCCCAACATGTTTCTGCCTATTGGGTGTCTAATCCCACGGCATTCATCAGGGCCTCTGTTTTTATACTCGTTGCACTCTTACAAGTGAAAAAAGTTCACCTCCACCATAAGAAGAAATGGGAAAACTGAAAAGAGATGGTTCACTACGGTACAACCTGTAATAACCATATGTTGTCACCCTCCGACTCACTCGTACTCTAGTGAATCCTGCGAAGGAAAACATATCAAACAATAACTTATATATCTGATTGAATCGGTTCTCAATACACCCTATCCACCCAACATTAATGTGTGAAAAAAGTAGTAAATTCAATGCTCACCCCGACTGATGGGTGAAGCTACCTCACCTCGCCTGGACACTGCTCAGGTATAGGAGGCACCGCACTGGTATAGGGAAGAAAGGAGGAAATGTCGCATAATAAAGCTAAAATCATATAAGCCTATCACTATGTGTCAAACTCCTTCCTGTATTGCCCTATTTCCCAGAGTGTAAAACTGAAGTAGGTCCATAGCAGCTCCAGTGGACCCAGCAAACTAGTGTCCTAACACTATTACCTCTGACAACTACTGGTCTAAATCCCAGCAAGATTCTAATCACAAGATGTTATTTATTCATTTTGATACCAACTCTGTAGTATCTTGGCAGCAAATAGTCTCACTTACCTAACCGTCGGTACCTCAAGCTGTCATCTGAGGCTTGGGGGAGGCACCGACCTCAGTGTGGGTTGAGTATAAATAGGCTATGGGGGGTAGTTTGTATGGTAACCTTCCGCCTAACTTGGATACTACATCTCAACCCAATAATCAATGTGACATGTCCTGTACTATATTGTTTGCCCCAAAACATAGAGGACAGTACCTTTTCCAGTGTTCAATACCCATTAATGATCAAATATTAAGTATATTCCACTGCGCACTACTTTGCGTTCGGAACCACGCTCCAAATCACGCGTGATCTCATGTAAAAACTACAAAACTGCATCATCGCGGCCATCTTAGTAGTCTTCCCGCGATCACTAGGAAATAACGCGTGATCGCGCGTGAAGGACTACCAGATATCGTCACGGCAGCCATAATTGTAGTCCCGGCATCGGCGTCTTTCAAGATAGACACAATTACGCCGATATTAGGACAACAACAAAAGGGAAACAGTCTCCCTAGGTGTAAAATAAGTGTTAACCCCTCAGCTATCCCTTAGTGGCAATAAATAGGGAAATAGAAGGACTAATGGGTATGGCGTGATATCGCGAGATCTAGCGAGGTCTCCATGGTGGGAACTACTCAGTGACATCACTTCAGGGCAAACTGGTAGTCCAGCAATGTCGCGCATAGGCAAACTATATAGGATTACAAATGCAAAGTAGATGACTAATGGGCTAAACAGAATTGCACAGCCAATCTGTGTATTTTGACCTTACAGAGACCAATATTACTGTATATAGAGAATAATTTTCAAAAAACACTATGCCAATTTAATTCCAAGGTGGTAGTATTTTATGGCCAGTGGTCTTCGTGTTCATAGTGCAGTATCTATGTGATTTAATAGTATATCAGAGCTGTCTCGCTCACATGTTGCACTAGGACTTCTATATCAGTATGTAACGAGTCTCAACAACTTGCATTGGCTTGTCATGTGTCCATGTACCTATTGGTAACATTTGCAATGCCGTAGTAAGGAGTTACAGTAGAGTCCACGGAATATCATAGTTTAATCCCCTTTTGTCTGACTCCAGTTTATAAATCCATTGTTGTTCTTTTCTGAATAGGTATTGAGACACATCACTTATATGACTAGGTATATGCGGTTTCTCTAACACTGTCCATTGAAAATCAGTTTCGTGATGTGCCTGTTCTACAAAATGTCTGGTGAGTCTAGTATGACTTTTTTTACATCGGAATGAACTCTTGTGTTCCAGTATTCTCGTGCGAACATGCCTAGTGGTCATTCCTACATATCGTGTAGAACACAAACAGGTCAGCATATAAATCAGATTAGTGCTGTTGCAATTACTGAAGTTGTTCAGTTGCCAAGGTCTATTCGTACCTATGTCAATTTCCTTGGTGTATCTCGTCTGGGGACATACCGAGCATGTGCCGCATGGATGATGCCCTGCCACCGGAGGGAGATCCCAAAGGGTTTCGCCAAGTTTTTTCGGAGTCTCTCTTGGTCGTGTATGAACCAGGCGATCACGAATACTGGTGGCCCTTTTGAATGCAAACAGAGGTTGTGCTATTTTGTCTTTACCATGATTCAAAAGACGCCAGTGTCTTTTAACTATCTTTTGTATTGCATTGCTTCTGGTATTGAAGGTACTCACAAAGGTGAGTCTTTCCAATGGTGGTTTGACACATGGGGCTTCGAGGACTGCCTCTTTGTTGTTGTTCAAAGCTCTTTTTCTCGATTGCTTGATGAGCCGTTAGGGATAATGTCTATCTCTCAATTGTTGACCCAGGTTATCAGCATGTATCTCAAAGTCCTCTCTACTAGAACAATTCCTACGAACACATAGGAATTGGCCATAAGGTAAATTTTGTCGCAGGGACTTAGGGTGATAACTCTCATACAGGAGAAATGAGTTTCGCGCCATTGGTTTCCTATAGAGTTCACTCTGCAGGCCTGCAGGAGTGGCATAGATAGATAAGTCCAGGAAAGCTATTCTATCTCTGTTGGCTTCCATGGTGAATTTCAGGAACTGATTTTGGCTATTCAACCATGCCGTGGGATTAGACACCCAATAGGCAGAAACATGTTGGCCCCTTTACAGGCAGATATTTGTTACTGTCATCTTGCACTGTTCTGTTTTTAATTAGGAGGCATGTCTTGTCCATAGAATAAAGTTGCGTAAAGGAGGACATTCCATCCTATTTTAAGTCACATTTTCTGTTTTGTTGCACCTTTTTCAAAACCCTCAATAGATTAGTCATTGAGGATGTCGCTGAGGACGGGCTGCAGGTCGGGCTGGCCCTGGTCTCCGCTCCATCACTCCCCGGTAAACCTCTCATATGCTATGCTTTTTCTGCGCTTTTGGCTCTCAGACCTCCTCTATGCCCCTCTTTACATCGTTTCACTCCTTTGGAGTTTCTACACTCTTGCCGCTGTATGGTTTGTTCTTCTTCTTTTCACCCCCTTGTCACTAGTTCTGCCAGCCTCTGTTCTATCCCCCCACGGCCCACTACTTCTCATAACTCTGGGTTTTTATTAAATGCGCGTTCACTAATTAAGCACAATCTAGCCTTCCACGATTTTGTGGATGAAAGGCAGCCAGATTGGGTTTTTATTACAGAGACCTGGGCCACTGACTCTTCGGGTCATGATCTTCTTCTGGCAATTCCAGAGGGCTACTCCTTACATAGGCAAGACAGACCCAAACGTCGAGGAGGAGGCATTGCCATTCTCTTCAAATCCTCTCTGCTATGTACGGTCAATTTACTTTCTACGCCCCAAGATCGCTTCGAAGCTCTATATTTTTGTATTACCTGTGCCCCTTCAGTCTCCTTTACGGGCATTCTGATCTACAGGCCGCCTGATCATAGAGCTAATTTTGCCTCTGACTTGTTGAGAATCCTTGAACCCTACTTTGGAAAGCCCTCCTTTACCATCTTAGGTGACCTCAATTTTCATCTCGATGAGGTCCATTCTAGGGACACTATATCACTGGTTGAATCTCTCGGAGCTTGTGATCTCACTCAGCTTGTTACTAGTGCTACCCACATAGCGGGTCACATTCTTGACGGGGTTTTCTCTAATGATCTCAGACTTTCCAGCGGCACACCTCTACCGTTGGTGTGGACAGATCATTTTGCAGTTCCCTTGCATTTAGCCTACTCCACCTCTCACCATATTAAGAAAGGGACTACTTCTTTTGTCTCTAGAAGACATTTTAGAAACGTTACTGATGAGGCCTTTACCCCTTTTGTTCCTACTCCAGAGGTTCTTTCATTAAAAGATGCAGATGAGGCAGCACAATCCCTGCAGGACTCTATTACTACTGCAGTAGAAAAGCTTGCCCCTGCATCCCTACGATATGTAGCCCGGCGGAAACCATCAGCGCCATGGTTCTCGGACCATCTTAGACTTCTAAGACAGGGCTGCAGAAGTAGCGAAAGGAAATGGAGGAAATCCTGGGATTCTTCGGATAGGGAGGCTCACAAGTCTGCTCTACGGGAGTATAAGCAGAAAGTGATTATGGAGAAGCAGGAATACTTCTCCAACCTCACTAGTTCACTCACTTCCTCTAGGGAGCTTTTTAAAATTGCTGATTCTCTTTGCTCCCTTCAACTTCCAGACCCCGTAGTTTGCTCTCAACGTCTCTGTGACGACATTGCAGACTTTTTTCATAAAAAAATCTCTGACATTCATACTTCCCTAGAAGTACAACGCCTCTCCCTGGTTGAAAATCCTTCTCCAGGCATAAGCTTTTCTGAGGCAATGGATACTGCCCCTTCTAGCCTCCTTTCTGTTTTCCCCTCTTTGTCTTTGGAGGGATTGAATCTTCTTCTAGACAAGACAAAATCCTCCTCTCCACTAGATCCTCTGCCTCTTAAAAAGCTTAAAGATTGCAGGAACAGCCTCCTCCCTTCCCTACTTGAGGTAATGAATAAGGTAATTGATCAAGGCACCTTTCCAGCAATATGGAAGAAGGCCATAGTGAAGCCGCTCCTCAAGAAGCCTTCACTTGATCCCGGCCTCCTGAAAAATTTCAGACCCATTTCCTTGCTCCCTGCACCTGCTAAAATCCTAGAAGCTCACCTGAATCGCCATTTATCTTCTTTCCTTGAAACCTCGGAGTATCTTGATACAACCCAGCATGGTTTTCGAAAACACCACAGCACAGAATCTGCTCTCACCTCTGTAGTCGATAACATTCGACGCAAGGTTGATGCTGGACAAACAACTGTTCTTGTGCTACTGGACCTCACAGCCGCATTCGACACTCTGTCTCCTGCCATTTTAACATCTCGGCTTAGGGAGGCAGGTGTCAATGGCTCGGCCCTGAGTCTCCTTAACTCCTTTCTCCTTGATAGGGAACAGAGAGTGATGCTCGGCGACCACCTCTCCCCAGCTAAGTCTTTGCAATGCGGGGTGCCACAGGGGTCGGCATTAAGTCCGACCCTGTTCAACATCTACGTGGCTCCCCTTGCTAGGCTAGTAAGATCTCTGGGGATGGAGGTGGTATCATATGCCGACGACACCCAGATCATGGTTTCACTTACTCAGTCCTCTGTCACAACATCTGCCTCTAGCTTCAGGTCCTGTATGCAACATGTTGCAGATTGGATGGTTACCAACTTCCTGAAGCTAAATGGCGACAAGACGGAGGTCCTGGTCTTTGGAAAGGACCAAGACATCTGGTCGAGTGAGTGGTGGCCCCCCTCTCTTGGCATCTGCCCCACTCCCTCTCAGTCTGCCAGAAATCTGGGTGTAGTGTTCGATACTTCGCTCTCGATGTCCTTACAGGTGAATCGGACTGTCTCGACCTGCTGGGGCGTGATCAGGACGCTCAACAGAATTCGCAGCTATTTGTCTCCCCAAGCACGCAAGCAGATTGCAGTCGCCCTTGTTGGCTCCAGGTTGGATTATTGCAACTCTCTCTACATGGAATCCAACAAGGGCCTTATACATCGACTGCAAATCGTGCAGAATTCTGCTGCACGCTTTGTCCTGGATCTTCCCAGGGCCTCCTCTGCCACTGCTGCAAAGAGACACCTTCATTGGCTGCCTATCCAACACAGAATTTATTTTAAAATTCTGTGTATGACCTATAGAGCACTCGAGGATGGATCTAAAGGTGCTATCAGCTCCCTTCTTACCCGGTACCATCCTACAAGGTGTCTGCGCTCTTCGGGACTATTCCAACTTGTTGTCCCCCGCTTTAAGCTCACCAGATGGGGAGCCAGAGCCTTCTCCGTCGTTGCTCCTCAGCTTTGGAACATCTTGCCGATGGAGATGAAGACCTTACCTTCTCTAGCGCTGTTTAAAAAGGCCCTTAAAACGTGGTGCTTCTCGAGAGCGTACACAGGTTGAGCTGTAGGGTCCATGTTATGAGCTGGATTTTGAATTAGGCGCCTTGACGCCCATTGGGCTAAGTTTGCGCATGATAAGACCCCTTTTATTATTATTATTATTATTATTATGTTTCATCAGTACTGGTGGACCAAATCCTAAGATATCAACACTGTGTGGTTCAGTCCCATTGATCAGGGGACTAGCCGTTCACACGCCAGGGTTTGGCCAGATGATATGACTGATCACAAAAGTCTTTTTTGATGGAAACCCTACATCACTCTTTTGGACTGGTCAGCCACTGATGAATAGTCTATAATGTATCGATCTCTTTTTCACCTTTGTATCCACTTGTTTTCTTACTTTGTCCTTATTCTTTTGCACACACGTTGAGATCTAGGTGACTCCGTAGTGATAGCATAGCTCTAATAGTTAGCTAATAGACCCCCTGTGTTTCTTATGGTGTATATCTATTTGGAGCTGGGGATAAAACCAGGTGTGGGTCTTTAAACTCTATATCCCTTGGACCCCCCCCCCTTTTGAGAAGTTGGCGTATTTACCAAAAAAAGCTGGTAGCCACTTTAGCCAGCATTCCCCATGTTAACCTATTGAGAAAGATAGCCTTATAATAGTGAAAAACGAAAATGGCTGTAATTCACTACCAGAGCATGTCACCTGCACCAGTACATGCTCTACCTTTGACATACACTGCACCCTGCCCAGGGGGGTACCTTGGGCTTTCCATAGGGGTGACCAATGTGCACAAAAAGGGAATGGTTAGTCCTGGTCAGTGGGGGACACTGACCAGGATGACATGGTAGTTCACAGACTGCACACAGGCACTGTGGGGGCAGGCCTGAGACACCATTTTAGGGCTACTCATGTGGGTGGCACAATCAGTGCTGCAGGCCCACTCCTAGCATTTGTCATCACCAGCCCTGGCATACCCAGTGCACTTTACTAGGGACTTCATAGTAATACAAATATGCCAATCATGTACATCCAATCATAATAACAATTTACACAGGGAGCACTTACACTCTGGCACTGATCAGCAGTGGCAGAGTGGGGGGGAGGGGAGGATTCCGCAGCCAGTTGGGGTTGGGCAGTCGTGGGTGGGTTCGGGGGGAAAGTTGGTGCTGGGCAGATGTGGGAGGGCTCGGAGGGTCGGGGGAAGCTACTTCATGTCACATTGGGGAACTGTTTCTTTGAGGATTCTTGATGGTTTTATTGGCATTAGGGCACTACTAAGGCACAGCATATACCAGACACCTATACCTGCGCTACCACACCATGACACAGACACTTCCTGCTGACCCATCAGCTGTCCCACTCAGGCAGCCCCTAGACTCGCTGGTTTTGTTAACGTGGAATGTACGGGGTCTTAATGACCACCGCAGGGCCTGGAAAGTCCTGCATTACCTCACCAGGCATGATGTAGACATTGCGCTTCTGCAAGAGACCCATCTCCGTCCGGACAGCCCAAATTTACGCACTAGGGGCGCTTGGGTAACGTTCATTCGGCAGGATTTACCTCACATGCTAGAGGGGTGCTGATGTGGGTGAACCCGAAAGCCTCATTGACACTGACACCTGTAGGGACGGACAGGGAGGGGCGCTTCACTATTTCCAAATGTTGTGGTAAAGGCTTGGAGATCTGTATATTGAATATTTATGGCCCTAACTTTCATCACCCTGCCTTCTATACATTACTGGCGGCCAAATCTCAGCTACACACTCAGGGCTCTATCCTTTGAAGGGGATTTTAATTTGACTAGACGTCGAGAGATTGATAGATCGGATGGACTTAACAGACGCCCCTCTGCCTCGGCCAGAGTGCTCGAGTCGTGGAGACATAGATGACCTTCCTCAGGGAGGCTATACACATTATGCCGCCCCACATGATATCCTTTCTAGGATTGACTATTGGCTGGCTTCTAATCATTTGCTTCAACATGTTAGTGCCTGTGTAATATTGCCTCAAACTTACTCTGACCACTCGCCGCACCTACGGACT
The DNA here is from genome assembly GCF_964263255.1 of Lissotriton vulgaris. NCBI lineage: Eukaryota > Metazoa > Chordata > Amphibia > Caudata > Salamandridae > Lissotriton > Lissotriton vulgaris. Next base: position 1,892,381,879 of record NC_141691.1, on the reverse strand, counting down.
ATAGATTCACCCAAGAAGTGTATTTGCCTGTTTATGTGGCACTTTCCCCCTTATTCCCTGTTCGACGCCGCCTTTAGGGAGGAACTGGCCACATCAATAGAGTCGTTTTTTGAAACAAGCATGGGTTTGGTTGACTCATACCAAACCGTTCAGGACGCCTTTAAGGCATATATCAGATGGATCTCCATCTCTAAACACGCTGGGGTGCTTAAATTGATACGAGATCGGTTAAAGAGGTTGGAGGCAAAGCTCTAGGAGTTGGAGGCCCGGAGATTAACCGACCGGAGTGAAGTAATAACACAGGAGCTGGTATAGACGCTGCGCGAATTCCATGAGGAAGCCAACGGGAATTATGCCACGGCTAGAACTTATGGGGAGGAGGAACATCCGGGGACGGTATTGGCTCAGTTAGCTCATCAACGTCAGAGCATAGCGGTTGTTCCGGATGTGAGAACTGCGCTGACAGGTCCGCCGCTCTCCGAAGCTCAGGTGGCTGAGAGGTTCCGGGAGTACTATGCTGCTCTGTACGCCTCCCGAGGTCCCACCCCAGGGGAATGCATCCTAGACTATCTGACCCATATAGAGCTGCCGTGGCCAACGAAACTGCACTGGGAATTCTTGGCTCTACGGATTGAACGAGAGGAGATTGTCTGGGCCCTGTCGGGTATGAAGCCTGGCAGCGCTCTGGGTAGTGACGGCCTGACTGTGGCTTTTATAAGGCCTTTGCTGACCTGTGGATTCCGCAGTTACTTAAATTATTTGAGGACATTTGTTCCTCAGGAGTGATGCCACCTACTATGTGCAAGGCTATATTGGTAGCTATTCTCAAACCTGTCAAGCCCCCAGGGGAATGTGCCTCATACAGGCCTTTATCACTGCTGAATGGGGATGCAAAGATACTTGCGAAACTCATAACCAACCGTCTTAGCCCTTTGGTAACCACGCTGGTTGCTCCGGAGCAGGCCGGCTTCGTGCCCAGTCGCAATCTCACCTATAACCTTAGGACGGTGTTTCCAGCCATGCAGCACACGCGCCCAGAGGTCCCGGCGGTGGCTGTATTCCTTGACATGAAGAAGGCCTTCTACTCCATTGAGTGGCCTTTTCTACAGCAGGTCCTATGCCGAATGGGGGTTGGGACGCTTTTCCACAAACTCCTGGCGACGTATTCCTCTCCCATGGCTCGCATCCGGATTGGAACTTTGATCACTGACCCTATTCCTATCTGTAGGGGCACGAGACAAGGCTGCTCCCTATCCCCAATGCTTTATGCGCTGGCGGCAGAGCCACTTGCTTGCACCTTGCGCGAATACCACGGACACACAGGCATACGGTTCCCAAACTATCGTTTCATTGTATCCACATATGCTGACGACACCCTCCTGTATGTTCGGGATCCTGAGGTTCACCAGCACTGCGAGAAGTGGTGCTGTTCAGCTCTCTATCAGGTATTAACGTCAATTGGAATAAATCTATTATGTTTCCACTCACGCTGGCTACATCACGTGTGGGCCTAGAGTATCCATTTCAATGGACCACTTACGCAGTGCTATACCTGGGGATCCGGTTACATGTTGATTCTGAGGTAGTGCTGAGGGAGAACTACGGTTTGCAATCTTCAAACTAGAAGACGACATCGAAAGGTGGATTGCCCTACCACTGTCCTTGCTGGGGAGAGTTTCCCTGATGAAAATGATCGTATTGGCACGTCTCCTCTTTCTACTTATTAATATACCCATGGTACTCTCCAAGACATTTTTTCAGCAGCTACACTCACTGATGATCCGATTAGCTTGGGCAGGCAAGCAGCCTAGGGTGGCCTGGAAAATACTGACTCGTCCGTACGCGACAGTAGGATTGGGCGCCCCTGACCTGGAAGTCTATTATAGGGCGGCTCAGAGCGCACACGCATATCACTGGATACACGGTCCAGCCGAGATTCCACACCTCGGCATTGACTATTGTTGTGAATCTGGTTTCCCTACCGGCACTCCTGTTTTCTCCCTGTGATCGCCGCACAGGTATAATGGACTCATTGAACTAGGTCACACATGCGTGGCATCATATGCTGGACGTACAAGCCGGCAGTTTACTATAAGCTCTGTCAGCTCCTATCCATTGGTGATGCTGGCTCGCCCCTTGCAGGGACAAGGGGGTAATAGCAGCACTGAGAACGCTAGGAGCACACACTATGGGGGACCTCTTTGCAGATGGTACTGCCCGATCCTGGGACCAGGTGGCGGTGGAGGGAGAGCCGTTTTCACTAATATCTCGATTTCAGTTTCATAGGGTGCAACATGCACTTAGGGGCCTCTTGGGTGAGGACCTGATAGAACCTCCGGAGGTTGAGGCATTAACCTACATCATTCAGGCTAAGTCCCCCGCCAAATTGGTATCCCGGTTATACAGCATAGCCATCTCTGAGAGTCACGTTGACTACGCCAAGCCGTGACTGGAATGGCAGAGGGATCTCGATGTGGAAATGACTGATGAGAAGTGGCTGTACTGCTGCTCGAGCACCAAACGTATATCACTAAACGGACGCCATAGGCTGATCCATTTTAAATTTCTTAACAAGGTGTACTATACCCTCGACAGACTTCATAGATACGGCCTGCGTGAGAACCCACAATGTGAAAGGTGCGGAGTGATGGCTGCAGATTTTACACACGTCGCATGGTCCTGCCCGGGGATTGCTCACTTCTGGCGCCAAGTGTATGCAGAGGTAAATTGGATCACTGAACTCACACTGACCCCAGATCCACTCCTGGCTATCCTAAGATATTCTAAACCTATCCTTAAAGGCCTCAGACGACTGGTAGATATGTCCTTCCTCCTGGCCGGGAGATGTGTTGCCCTTTCCTGGATGCCGGGCCCCACGCCCAACTTAGAGCAATGGACTAGAGAAATGCTATACTGCAGTACACAGACAGAATTATATAGCGAATGAATGCCCCCCGTAACAGGCCTAAGAACATTTGGCCCCTATTCCTGAGCAGGAGACTTACACAGGACGCAACAGATGAGGAGGATGTGATCACGACCGCAGGGGTGGACCACACAGCGGCTAACACACAATGAATCTATTGTCGAGACTTGGGCCTGTGGCTCATATACCTTTCAGGGTAGAATGTACATCGGGGACATTGAGGGAATACCACTGGCTGGGTCACACCATCTGTAGTGAAGCGGATGACACTAGGGTGAAACAACACCACACACTAGATTATTTTGAAGCGTAGCCACTATGCTATGGTGGACTACTTTTTTTTAAAGGTGTTACTGTACATGTGTCATTTTATAACATTTGCCTTGGAATTCATACTCTGTTTGTATGAGACTATGCCTTGCTTTATTAATTATTGCTTTCGGAAATTTGTCCTACTCTTTGAAATGCCAATAAATAAATTAATTTAAAAAAAAAGAATTCCTGGGGTTTCCAGAGTCCACCCATACAGGGAAAATGGAGGAGTACATGGAACAGCTGCCTTCTCGCCATTGATGGTAAACGAGAAAGCCCTTCGCTCGCTGATGGCCCGCCCTCCTCAGGGTGCAACTCAGAGGCCTCTCGTGCCTAGGTTGGTAAATTATCGAAACCGCGATGTGGCCCTCCGCCTGGTCATGCAGCAACGAACGCTCACGTTTGGAGGCAACACTATATCTATATACCCCAATTTTACTCTAGCAGTCCAAGAAGCCAGGAAGAAATTCCTCTTGGTCAAAAGAAAACTTCAACAAGCCAACGTCACTTACACTTTAGTGTACCTGGCCCGCCTCCAGGATTTTTTCACCAACCCGCATCATGTTACAGATTTCGTATGATGTCTTCCTCGGGGTTCTCCCCCGACCACACGGGAAATGCCAATCGGCCAGATCTCCATCTGCTACGCTGGACCTGGGATAAGCAGCTTCTCCCACCTTGTAGGTGTTTTGTGCCCTGAAATGAGGAGCGCATCAATTGTCAGACCACCGACCGGTTGCTTCATCCATCCTCAACTAACAATTACAACAAATTCCGTCAATCTCAAACAGACCTGTCACTACTACATAGACATACTGCTTCAAGAACTTTGAATCGCTCTCCACACACGTTGAGGCATTAAATGACCTGTCACTATTGCCTCAGAATTACAACTGCTGCAATTCCTGCAGGCCGATGGGGCTTCAAATAACTGTCCTGGACGCCCTCTTTTACTTGAGAAGGAACAGCCCTGCCCTGTGGCGACACCCCGGAGGGATACCCCTGTCAAAGTACATTGTTCTGCTTCTTCTTTTTCTCTACTGCTGTCCCTACACAATCACTGCTCCCTACATACACTCTCTCTCTAGCACGGTGCACACTTCACAGTCAAGCAGAAACGCACGCACCTCCCTTCCCGGCCCCCACTTGTCACCGCGGCCAACTTAACCCTCGCGTTCGGTGCCCCCTTCCAATATGAACAAAAGCCTCTGACATGTTTTAATGGAGCCAACACATTAACCGCCTCACCAGCACCACCCCACTGTGTGTGACCGCCTGCAACCCGTAACACTGCCCACATGTCACGCCCGGTTGTGGCTAGTCTGTAAACTGCCCAAAAGAAACATTTTAAATATTTTTTATTTTCACAAAACCATTACGTTTCTCTGCCTCATTCTGAGCTTTGGGATGGGGCAACATATATGTGTACGGCCGAGGCTTGGACATTCCCCCCCATGAAGCTACGGTGCGAGCGCTGCCGCATCTATGAGTAACACCTTGGCACGGAAATGCTCTTTGATGGAGACTGTGGTTGGCCCTGAAAAGAACCTTTGTGTTTAGGGAGTGTTTCCATGGGGGTCTGCGGGCCTTTACTTGCTTGCTTTGCCGCCTGCCTTGTGGCTCTCGGTTTTCTTAGGCAGCAGCACGGCCTGGATGTTGGGCAGGACTCCTCCCTGAGCAGAGCTCCAAGAACCACACGTAGGCCATAGCTCTCAGTCTACATTCACGACTCGATGGGCCTCCCACAGCAGTATTTCTTGATATTTCACATATTCTAGAGGAACCACCATCATTACCGGAAAAATACATCCTGTGTCGCAGCAAGCTCCATGAAGGAACCTTTAGTCAGCTACTGTATTATGTGGGGCAGACTAACCACTCACTGTGTAACGTTGGTAAACTGTTACAAACCAAATACAGACGATGTGGATTCTTTTCACAGGCTCCACTCGTGTTGTCTGGGGAGGCGATTTCAACCTTACGATTGACCCGAGACTGGACAGGTCCCAGGCACACAATTACACTAATGCTCAGCATCATGTTGGGTATGTCATTATTGAGTACCACCTATTAGATGCTTGGGGAACTATGCATCGCTTGAGAAAGGAGGGCACCTTTTACTTGTCAGTACATTCAAACTAGTCACGGCTAGATAACTGAATCATATCCAGAGGGCTCGGCATCTGGTTGATGCAGACACAACATCTGGCCCGCACATATTCGGATGACTCCCCGGTCCAAATGTGGCTGTTTTTGCCGAATTCCCCTTCCCCCTCTCTGTTTTGGAGACTTCCCACTAATGCTTTGCTGGATACTCCCATTAGAGAAGAGCTGTGCCAGGAGATAAAATACTTTTTCCAGCACAATATACATTCTGTCTCAATGTTGCCGACTGTGTGGGAAGCCTTCAAAGTTACTATCCGCTGCATCTGTATTGCCAAAGGTGGGGGCACATTGTGTGATATCTGTGAAAGTCTCAGGAAAATGTCCAGCAGGCCACCATCCATGGGAAGGCCAGCCATTCCCGATGGGGTCGCAAATTGAGAGTGGCTCATTAATATTCATGAGCCTCGCATTTTGGGACCCCATTGGGAATCGCTAAGTGTCTCCGACACTGGTGTACATTTGCTTTTGCGACTCACAACTTCTTTGCAATTTGCGAGTCGCAAAAGCAAATGTGGCCCGCAATTCCCTAGAATGGGAAACCTACAAGCAGCATTGAACCACATGGGTTTCCCCCCTCCATGTTTCTCCTGGATATAGCTACTATGCTATCAGCCACGACGAGAGCACAAATAAACGGCATGTGCTCCTGTTACTTCCCGATTTCTCTTGGCACCAGGCAGGGGTGCCCAGCGGTTTTCTCTAGCAGTGGAGACACTGGCAGCCAAGCTCAGAGAACATCACCAGGAGTATGCGATTTTGAATCTGAACAGACATTTGTTAGTATCCCTTTACGCCAATGAAATCACCTTGTACGTATGTGACCCCTAAGTGAGCCTCAACCCAATACTCCGGGAATTTATCAGCCATGGAGAACACTGCGACATAATGATCAGTTGGGAGAAATCCCAGATCTTCCCCCTTGCTCCCAATACCCCACACTACATTCCATACTACCTACTGAAATCGTGTGACTCCGAGATCAAGTACCTGGGGATAGTCATCTCCAGAGATAGAGAGGAATTCATCTGTGCTAATTTTGGCAAAACCTTGGACACCATAACAGACTCTGCCAAACGCTGGATCTCCATGCCCTGTTGCTAGCAGACCGCATATCATTAATGAACATAATTACCCAAATTGCTATACCTTTTCATCAATATCCAATTTTTTTAGAACGCTCAAAATGCAGCTCATCCGCCTAGCCTGGGGAAGCAAATAGCCCAGGCTCCAATGAGACGTAGTGGTCCGGCCATTTTTGGGGGGAGGTTTCGAAGCCCCAGATTTAGAACTTTATTTTCTTTGTGCCCAGGCACATTTCCCCGCATACTGGTTCCACCCACCATCTAAATGCCCCACCTGGAGGTAGAGCAGGGGTACATGGCGCCAGTCCAAACAACACTTTTTGTGGACGTGGTTCCCGGAAACGGGAGCAGATATCAATACAGTTGCCTGAATCACCACAGCCTAGCGGGCTACCAATAGATGCTCTTGAGGATCGGAGTTCACACATTGGGAGACTTTTACAGGGAGGGAAGCTTTCTGAGCTGAAAGGACTTCTTCAGAGGCACTGTACCAACCCGATGGAGACATTCTAGTATATCCAGCTGAGACATACCATCAAGGCAGCCTCCCATGATTTTCTGCGGGAGCCCCCTACACTTACCTCGTTGCATAAACGATTGCAAACACCCACACCCACACTCATAGTTTCAATGCTATACTGTAGCACTCAATCAGAACAAGCTGAGATGGAGGGCAAGGCGCAGAGGCTGAGTTGGGAGTTACCCTCAGAGACAAGAAATGGCTCTATTGCTGGGTCCTGTGGTAAATTTAAATTACCTATACTTAATTTATGCTGTAAAGTTCAATAAGAATAACTCAGTCAAAAAGAAGAGGCAAAATCCGTGATATTTGAGGTTTCTCAAAAGGGGTTTTATTCCTTAAAAAGGAATTGGTATTGGTTCGAACCAAGGTGGCATACCATTCCGTCACCACGTAGGTTCGGGAAGGGACTGACAGACAATACTTTATTGACAGTTAATAGTATATATAGTCATTGCATTACAGTAACGGCAGATGCAGAAGGCGTAACAGCTGAGAGGAGAGATAAGAATACACATACGTGGAGGAGGAGCCAAGATGGCGACCTGAACGGACGCTCGATTCCCGGCTCCGCTGGCTAGTGCGTTTTGCACCTACATCCTGCTCACATATCCGTGATTCTGCAGCCGTGGACAGTGGCCGCGATCGCGCTGATGCTCTGGGTGTTTTCCCGGAGTCCCTGCCTGCCGGATTCCCGAAGATAGCGCTGTGCCGAGCGCTGGACTCCATGGCTTTGTTCTGAGGCCGGCGCCACTCCCTGCCGTTGTGGACCTTCGGGACGACAGCCGCCTGCAGTGACCCGGGGAATGAGAACATCCTCGATTCTGGTACCGGTGCTGGGGACCTGGGACGAAATCCAAGCGCTGCACTCAGCAGCCCCGTCTCGGTGAGCCGAAGTGGTGAGGAGCGGGGTTCGCACTAGTCCCCGCTCCACTGGCCGAAGCTGCAACCGACCTACGGCGGCCATTGGGCGGGTCACCTTGCGATTTGTCCCCTTCCTGCTGCGCGGCGGTGGTGTTCCCCCCCCGTGCGCCCCTCCTGTTACACTCGGCTCCCACAGCTAGTTCGAGCTCCCTGGGTCCCCTTTGGCTTCCTCCTGGAAGGCAGCCCCCTTCTTCCTGGATGTCCTAAATGGCGGCTGCCTCCTGCACAACACCGATGGCTGACTCGCCCGCTGGCATTATCTCGCCGTTTGCCGGCGACCTGGAGACTCCATTGCGGCACTCGCAGTGTACGGAGCGGCAATCTAACGTTCAGAGGGTGCCGACACGCCGGGATGTTATGGACGCGCTCGTTGCACTTCAGGTGGAATTGCGGTCACTCTCTGCGCGGCTTGGGGACCGGATGGACGGTGCGGTGCAACAGTTGCAAGGGGACGGTGTGCCTGATCCTTGGCGCAGTGTGAAATCAACTTTCCCAGCTGACTCGGACACGGTGGATACTGTGGTACCGGCCGCTGCAGACGAGGGGGAGGTTGTTTCCCGAAGTTGTAACTCCGACACGGGGCTGCTTGGTGACTCGGATGGGGATACACTGTTGCAGCTCCCGGCGGAACTTGGAACTTTGTCTCTAGGATTGGAGTTGTGCCCCCGACCCTCGTTGCTGCTACATAAGTATCCCCCTGCGTTTACTGCCTCCCGAGTGCCCTTTCTCCAGCATTGGCCCGGATCTATACTCTGGCACTCGGGGACGATTTTTCTGGTGGGTTGCTGCTCGGCTGCTACAGCGGGACGTCCATTTTGCCTCTTCTTTTCCCATCCTCATCGGCGGTGGCCATTTTGCTTTCAGGTACTTTGTGAAGCTGGCCCTCCTCGGTTGCTGAGTTTTAAGGAACGCTCGCGCTCTGGCCAGGGCTGATATGCTGAACTTTGTGACCGGGACTGACAGGTTGGCGGGGACACGGAACGGGAACTAGTCCATATATGCTGAAAGGTGTGATTTAATAAGCCTCGCCCCGTCTCCAGCTATACCGAGACTGTACTTGTTTACTAAAATCTCCGGGGCGGTGGCGGATTGTATGGCGGAACTGTTTGGTAATATTTACAATGGGGCTTTCTTCAATGTGTTACAAACAGTGGCGGGTGGCGACGGGTTGGGACTGTTTCGGTTCCCCCTGCCCACATCCTTAGAATCGCTCCTCCTCTTCTGCATGACACGGGTTGTTTACTTCGCAAGGCACCAGGGTTGCAGATGACTGGGAGTCCGGGAACTCGATTACTGGGTGGGCTCCTCCCCACCATCTTTCCCTCCCTGGGAGTGGTAGATTAGCTTGTCCTCTTCTCCCTCCCTATCGTCGAAAGTGACATTTTCCCTTTTTTCATCTTTCTTCCTCCTTTCGGTGTGTCTTGCTGTCTTCTTTCTCTCTTCCGACTTTTCTTCTTCCTAAATTTCGGGTTTATGGGGCGACAGGCACGCTGCTTGAGGGGGGGTGGGCCATAGCCTCTGCATGTGTGTAGGGTGGGGGGTTATATTTCCTTTTGTTAGTTTCTATGGGACCTGTTTTATTCTTTTATGATTTCGCCTTTTTCCCATGGTAGGGAGTGCTGGGTGCTGGGTGGCAGTGATAGTATTACTGGGGCATAACCGCTACATTGTAGCATGTGTATTGTGAAACCATCCTGCCTGGCGGGGACCTGTTTGCTGATATGCGAATTGCTTGCTGAAGTTGCTAATGTCGTGTCCCACCTACATGGACCTTGTTCTTTTTTCTTATTTTGCTAGTACGGAACACTACGGCCTGTGAGACAGTTGCATAACAAAAACTTTAAAATTTTAACCTTCATTTATCCTGTGCCACGGTGCTGCGCTTTCCTCCAGTTTTTCTTTCTTTCAATGCATACGGTTCTGACGCAGTACTGGGTCGCCATAATGTTTGCTTTCGTGCTCAACTAAGTGTTCGTGGCCGGCCAGATGGTTGTAGGCCCGTATTTGTTGCTTTTCTTTGTGCACAATAAAGGTTTTCAAAAATTTAAAAAAAAAAAAAAAAGAATACACATACGTAATGAAAAGGCGTTACAATAGGCGTGCATGAAGGCGTGTACTAGAAACGTCATTAAGAAGATGTCACAAGTGGGTGGATCCATAAGAGAATCCTGCAGTGTCAGCAGAAATACATGGCAGATATGCGCGCGCAGGCAGCATGACGTGTGATTGACGTGTAACTGGAGGGTGAAGGGGACTTGACATTTAGCCCTACATGAGGAGACAGAAGTCTGGGATGTCAGATCAACCTAATCCCAAATCATATCTAATATCTCGTGTTTGGTAAACAGTCAAAATATCGAGTTCTTAATTTTGACCTACACTTATATCGAGTTGCTAATATCGATGGGACAGAATATCGATGTCCAGAATATCGATGGCCAGAATATCGACCCTAAGGTAAGTAATATCGAAATTACTAATATCGATAGCATATATATCGATGTAAGTAATTTCGATTTACTAATATGTGTTAGAAATATTAGTTAAGTATTTAAATTAATTGTTATAATATGTGTTTAATATGTTTTTATAATTTAAAAATATATAAAAGTAAATAATATGTTTTACTACCACAGCGGGTTGTGGGTTTATAGGGGAATAGGGTGGGAAGTAATTTATTTGTAATTAAATAATTATTTTTCAATGATTAATTTATTTTGCAATTAAATATTAATTGGCAATGATTTATTTTAATTGATTAATTGTTTAATTAATTGATAATTTATGTATATTTTTAACTAAATTATATGTTTTACTACCACAGCGGGTTGTGGGTTTATAGGGGAATAGGGTGGGAAGTAATTTTTTTGTAATTAAATAATTATTTTTCAATGATTAATTTATTTTGCTATTAAATATTAATTGCCAATGATTTATTTTAATTGATTAATTGATTAATTAATTGATAATTTATGTATATTTTTAACTAAATTATATGTTTTACTACTGGAGCGGGTTGTGGGTTTATAGGGGAATAGGGTGGGAAGTAATTTATTTGTAATAATTAATTTTGGGTAAAGGGGTATTTTTAGGGTTCAGGGTCAGTTTTCAGTTTTTGGGTAAAGGGGTATTTTTAGGGTTCAGGGTCAGTTTTCAGTTTTTGGGTAAAGGGGTATTTTTAGGGTTCAGGGTCAGTTTTCAGTTTTTGGGTAAAGGGGTATTTTTAGGGTTCAGGGTCAGTTTTCAGTTTTTGGGTAAAGGGGTATTTTTAGCGTTCAGGGTCAGTTTTCAGTTTTTGGGTAAAGGGGTATTTTTAGGGTTCAGGGGTATTTTTAGGGTTCAGGGTCAGTTTTCAGTTTTTGGGTAAAGGGGTATTTTTAGGGTTCAGGGTCAGTTTTCAGTTCTTTGGTAAAGGGGTATTTTTAGGGTTCAGGGTCAGTTTTCAGTTTTTGGGTAAAGGGGTATTTTTAGGGTTCAGGGTCAGTTTTCAGTTTTTGGGTAAAGGGGTATTTTTAGGGTTCAGGGTCAGTTTTCAGTTTTTGGGTAAAGGGGTATTTTTAGGGTTCAGGGTCAGTTTTCAGTTTTTGGGTAAAGGGGTATTTTTTGGGTTCTGGGTCAGTTTTCAGTTTATGGGTAAAGGGGTATTTTTAGGGTTCAGGGTCAGTTTTAGGTTTTTGGGTAAAGGGGTATTTTTAGTGTTCAGGGTCAGTTTTCCCTACTGTTGCACCCACTGGAGTGGGAATAGTAATTGTTGTTAAGTAATTATATATTATATATGGTTTATCATTTTATTTTTTTATTAATTATGTATTATTATTTTTTTAACAATTATTACATATATTTAAATATGTTTAAGTAATTAATAAGTATTATTTACAGTTTTTTCTATGTTATTTTAACTTTAAAAAAAGTCGATATATTTAACTACGATATTTTTAACATCGATATTAATTTTTCGATATTTTGGTACTTACCATGTTGTACATAGGGCGTCGATATTTTTGCTATCGATATAATTACGCCGATATTTGTGTAGGTCGAAATTCTGTCTGTCGAAATTCTGTCATAGATCCCTCGTGTTTAAGGAACTATATTATCTGGAAGGAAAGGTCTCTCGGGCAGAGGCTATTCTATACTAACTGTGAGTGCGTATATAAGCGTCTACGTGTCTGCATGAGATGCGAGGGGGCATGGGCCTACCATGGTAACAGGAGCTATGAATTACTTGCACGGAGACAGTGAGGTCGGGCCCTTTGCTCTGCAGCTGGAAGGATGTTTACTTGAACTACTAGACAGGAATGTATTTTTCGAGGAGCGGAGCAGATAACTTGAAGGCTGAATACAGTCTTGGCAGGCAACAGGCCGAGCCAAGCACCGCTAGCCGCGCAGGGAGTGAGACAAAGGTCACGGATACAGATGCAGGCCCCGGCTGACACATTCAGAGGCAGAAGGCAGGGAAAGGCTCGATGGCAGAATTCAGGGCCTACTTCGCCAGAGCAAAAAAACGTGTAAAGTACACCACATAAAGACGTTGGCAAGGCATACTTAGGAACGGAATATTCGACCCATTCATGGTGGATCTGAAAGAGGACATGTTAACGTTGGACGCAAATGTATTTGCGTCTTCATAGCTGGAAGTGGAGGGAACATACATGTACTTGTAACGCGTACACGGAGTCGTTGGGGTCTAAGATAGGGGACACAATTGATCATAAAAATTCATATTTCCTCATTCCCTCCTTGTCCCCTACGGACCCTTCATGATATATCGATCCTCATGAATCGATCAATCTGTTCACGTAACATCATCTGCTCTTCTTTCTTCTTATGGCGTTTTGAATGGGAACTTGAATGTGGAATACATGATGTGGCACACAGGCCGCAAATCGCTGGCCCACATTGCAGACATAGGCAGCAACTGAATACTACGAGAAGGGCGATGCCTAGGAAGGATAGGACCTTCCATCCCCAGGCGGTCAACGTTGTCCAGAACCAACCGGACCAAGTCCAGGTGCCTGGATTCTGGTGTATCAAACTTGCAATCTTATGAAGACGGGTAATGGCTTTATATACTGATGGCGCGTTTTCTGGAATGAAAACACAGCAGCTTGACCCGATGACCTTACAGGCTCCGCCCCTATCAGCCAGGATGACGTCAAGGACGAGACGATTTTGAAGAACAACAACCCGCATAGCAGACTGCTCCTCTGTTAAGTTGCCTAGGGCAGAAGTAGTTTCATTCACTACTGCTTCGAGGGTTCTAGTTAATTTGCGTATCAGTTTACTATTAAAGACAGCACCTAAGTAGGGAAAGAAACCTTTATTGAAGTCTGTGTATTGCTCCCATGCCGTTTCAGTGTAATCGACAATCGGGAGATCTCTTCGGAGTCTATTGTTTACTAGATTAGTGTTTCTATGATAATCAGGAGGGGCTAGGAAAACAGGTAGCAGAAGGAATGCAATGTAACAGGTACCATCCCAATCTAGAGGTAAGCGTATATATGCGGTATGACCACAAATGAAGTAGGAATGACGAGTAGCTCTGAATGTAGACTTGCCTTGATCACTGAATTCGACCACAGTAGAACATTTACTATGACTTAAGTGTACTGAACCATTCTTTCTGACACATAATTCACCTGTGACTGGTAATACTGACATAGCAGGCAAGACTGGTGCAGCTTCGGATTCAACATTCAAAATCATGAGGTTAATGGTAAAGTTACCTAATCCATATACTTCATTTTCTAGATCAGTTCCTGTCCTTGTGGGAAGTCCCTCCTTGTTAGGGTAGCAGGCTTTAAGCAAAACTAAGTTCAGGTTTCCCCAAACCCAATTTCCTTCATAAACTATAGTATCAGAATCTAAAGAATTAATCAGTCTAAACCATGCACCACATGAACCATTGTGTGTGAACGGGTACGGAAAGAGGGGCAGAACTCCCTTGTATTTCTGGTAGGGAGGGAGTCGGCCACATATCCAACAATTTGTAGCGTTGTTGGTCAGATGGGAATGATGTAACATACTAATGAATGTGTTGTTGCGCAGCGCAAGTCTGTAAGACAATTCATGCGGAGGTAATTCGCTAAAAGAATGTTCAGCAGTAACGTTGAAAGCAGAATGTACACGCTTGAAAATAGGGTAATATATATGCAATAATATACTGGCAGCAATAATCAGTAGACTCAGAAAAAACATAATCAATGATGTCACTATACAGTGACTACGAAGTGATTTACAATATACACGTTTCTTGATGTTGGATCTTTCGCCGACTCAACCCACAACCACGGAAGCGAGGATGGCCCCACTCATCTGCCTCCCCTCGGATCGCCGCACGCACTTTATGTACAGCGTGAGCGCGAACCGGGAAAAGGGAGAAGGTAGGAAAAATGTAAAACAAAGAAAAAGTAAAGCCAATGCTCTCTCTTTGCTACAGCACAGCAGACCCTCTTCTGTAGCTTGGGGAAGGAGATCCTAACCTGCAGCCACAAGAGAAAAGAAACACAGAAAAGAAAGAGTACGTTAACATATAACCCAGTGCTCCTTCCTTTGATTCCCCATCCCCACCCAGTTAACACATCCAACACACCCCAATCCCCTCCTTACTTGTGGAATTGTCAGGAGGTATCCGAGAAGAGCAAATAATCCAATAGCAAGTCCAACCTGCTTAATGTACTATGCGTGACCAGGGGAAAAAAGTCATACGTCTGACATAAAAAACCCCCGAACGAAAAACGGAAGTGCGCACTAGGCACTAATGTATCCAACTGAATTACCACTTTCTGTGGCCACAGACTAAAACACACCTCCAAGGTAGCGCTAAGGAACACTACTCTAACTTCGGGTGCCCAAAAACCCGGTAAAGCTTCCGAATTTCCCTCGCCGAGGAAAACCCTTTTGCACAGTCCCGTAAATCACAACGTAAACACAGCAGCAGACAGTACACGCGATTTTCAAAAGCGGCCGCTTTTGTACATTACCGCTGATTCCCACTCGCTCAGGAAGACGACCGGAGCGGCACCCATCCGGGCGGCTGACACGAAGCCTCGTGCAGCAGGAAGCCTCCGCTTGCCGAGCAGCGATAGGAAAATGTTCCAACGTTCCACAGGTTCCCACGTAGTAATCCAGAAAGCTCGAAAACCCGACTTCAGAAAAACGCCAACAAGGTCAGAAACCAAGCACAGAGCCCTAGTGCTGGCGACCTAAAACCACGGAGGGAAGGGGGGCGGGGTTACCGAAAACAAGGAAACAAAGGAAGGACACCAATAAAAAAGAGGAAAGAAGGAAAAAGACCAGACCAGGGAGCTGAAACCCACACTAATTTCCAACAGTACCTCCCCTCAAAGGCCTCCCCACCGGGCGAGGTTTGGTCGGGTGACGAAGATGGAATAACCTAACCAGTCTGGGAGCATGCACTCCAGTAGCAGGTTCCCAAGAACGGTCTTCAGGGGGATACCCTTTCCAATCAATCAAGTACATCAACCTCCCCCGTCTCCTTCTAGCATCTAGAATAGCATTAACCTCGAACTCCACCTCACCTTCAACCACCACTGGAGTAAGGAGGGGGCAAAGTTTGATCAGTGTCTGCATAGGGCTTCAACAATGAGGTGTGAAACACCGGATGGATGCGATATTCATCCGGTAACTCCAGCCTCATTGCAACCGGATTGATCACCTGAGCTATGGGAAAAGGACCCACAAACCTAGGCTGCAGTTTCCTAGGGCCCTCCAGGTGCAGGTTTCTAGTAGACAGCCACACCCGCTCCCCTACGGCATAGGACGGGGCAGGGCTCCTATGTCTATCTGCCTGTCGCTTCATGTCTTCTTTCGCCTTTACCAGATGTTCCCTTGCCAAATCCCAAATCCGGCTCAAGGCTGTCCCTAAGGCATCAACAGCAGGCACATGACCAGTAGGTTGAATGGGGATAGCCCTGGGATGAAACCCCATAGAACAGTAAAAGGGAGACATTCCCAATGCGGAATGAAAGCTATTGTTGTACGCGAACTCAGCCAGAGGGAGGGCCACCACCCAATCACAAGTTAGGGAAGTCAACAAACATCTCAAGTACTGTTCCATGGTTTGGTTAACCCTCTCTGTCTGACCATCGGACTGGGGATGATAGGCTGAGGAAAGGCAGAGTTTCATATGAAGGGCCTCCCCTAACTCAGTCCAAAACCGGGACACAAACTGGGAACCCCTGTCAGACACAACGGAAGAAGGCAACCCATGCAGCCGCACAATAGATGACACAAATATCAAGGCCATTTCCTTGGCCGTGGGTAGTTTAGGCAAGGGGATGAAATGGCTCATCTTTGTAAAGGAATCAACCACAACAAGAATCACCGTACAACCTGATTTCAAAGGTAGGTCGGTAACAAAGTCCATACTAATCGTATGCCAAGGTGCAGGAGGTACAGGTAAAGGTCTCAACAGGCCAGATGGGCTGGAATGTGATGGTTTACTCACAGCGCAAACCGGACAAGAAGCTACATACTGCTGCACATCATGAGTCAATGACTCCCACCAAAACCAACGTAAACAGAATTCCCTGGTTTTATGTATTCCTGGATGCCCAACCAGAGCAGATGAATGACACCATTCTACCACAGAGTCCCGTAGAGAGGGAGGTATATACAATTGCGAGCCATGGTACAGCAACCCATCCCTCTGAGCAAAGGAAGGCAGAGATGACCAAGGTGTTAAGTCCAGACCCCTCAATCTATCTTTCACCGAGGCTACAAAATCATCCAGAGTTACACTCCCCACTATCTTCTCAGATGGAATAAAACATCCTGAGTCCTTATCGGTCCCCCACTCATTCGGTTTCACACGGATGCGAGATAGGGCATCCGATTTCAATTGCTGAGCGGCAGGCCTGTAGGTGATAATGAAATCGTACTCATTGAAGAATGAGACCCACCTCATCTGCCTGGGGGTAAGGGCCCGAGCAGCTCTAAAGAACTCAAGATTCTTATGATCTGTAAAGATGGTAATGGAATGACGGGCCCCCCACAAATGATGTCTCCATTCTTCAAAAGATAGTTTAATGGCCAGCAATTCTCGCTCAGCAACCGTGTAATTTCTTTCAGCAGGCAACAGAGTTTTTGAAAAGAAGGCAATGGGATGCATAAATCCGGTTTCCACATCCCGCTGAGATAAAACCCCTCCCACTGCGCCCAAGGAAGCATCTGCTTCGACAAAGAAGGGTAAGGCCGGGTCAGGATGAACCAGAACAGGAGCTGTAGTGAACCTTTCTATCAACTGATCTAGAGACATTTGCGCCACATAAGACCACACAAAAGGCACGCCCTTCCGCAACAACACAGTCATAGGAGCTACGATCTCAGAAAAATGAGAAATAAACCTCCGGTAGAAGTTAGCGAATCCTAACAACACCTGTACTTCTTTCACATTGTTTGGGGCGGGCCACGAAGTGATAGCCTCGATCTTCCGAGGATCCATTCGAATACCTTCCGCTGAAACAACGAAACCCAGGAACTCTACCCTGTTGGTATGAAAAGCACATTTCTCAGGTCTGACAAAGAGCTGATTGTCTTTCAAAGCCTGCAAGACTTGCCGAACATGATTGACATGTTCCGCTTCCGTATTTGAGAAGATCAATATATCGTCAATGTAGACAATCACGCTCAGATCCAAAAACTCCCTTAACACCTCATTGATAAAAAACTGAAAAGCAGCCGGGGCATTACACAACCCGAAGGGCATAACGCAGTACTCATACAGGCCGAACTTAGTCCGGAAGGCGGTCTTCCACTCGTCGCCTTCACGGACTCGTATGAGATGGTATGCCCCTCGGAGATCTAATTTGGTAAACACCGTCGCATGCTTCAGCTGATCCAGTAACACCGGAATCAAAGGGAGGGGATACTTGTTCTTAATAGTACCCTTATTGAGCGCCCTGTAGTCCACACAGGCGCGAAGACCACCTTCTCGTTTGGGGATGAAAAAGATAACCGAGGAAGCGGGAGAAGAGGAAGGTCGAATAAACCCCTTAACCAACATCTCATCTATGTATTCCTTTAAATGGTGTTCCTCCGGCTCAGATAAGGCGTAGATTCGACAACAAGGTAAAGTCGCCCCTGGCATTAGGTCTATGCGACAATCAAAAGAACGATGGGGAGGCAAGCCCCTCGCTCGCCCTTTATCGAACACCTCCGCATACTCCACATAAGCTTCCGGTATTGTCTGCACATCACACCGCAATCCATCTCCAACCGCACAAGAAAGAGGTGTAACCCAATCAGTAGCCACTTTATAACAACTCTGCAGACAAAAGGCTGAATCAAGAGTCACCGTTCTCCTAAACCAATCGATGCGGGGATTGTGGGATTGCAACCAGGGAACCCCCAACACAACACCAAACGACGGGGCATCAATCAAGTCAAACCTAAGATACTCTGAATGGCCATTATCACACACCATGCATAAGGGCTCAGTCTGTTTAGTGATTGTACCTGAGGTCAATTCCGTTCCATCAATAGCCCTCACAGGTTCTGGTTGCTCCTTCAGAATCCAGGGCACTTTCAATCGTTCCGCTAACTTGAGATCCATAAAATTGCCAGTGGCCCCTGAATCCAATAAGGCGGACACCGGAGTCCTGTGACTGTTAGAAATGACTAAGCAGACAGTGATCATGAAATGTTTGGGCACTCTTTTGACTATGCCCGAAATCTGATAGGAGGGATTGTGCCTATCTTGCATCACCAATTCAGCAGAAGGTTGCACACAAGCCACCACCTTCTTGGAGGGCCTGGAAGAAGGTTTAACAGAGCAATCCCTGGCATAATGTCCTCCCTGCCCACAGTACAAACACAAATTATGAGTGCGTCTTCTACTTTTCTCATCAGCCGTGAGGGGACCCCGCACCCCACCAATTTCCATGGGCTCAGGGGTTGTTCCACACTCCCCCTTCACCGAACTCGGTAACTCTCCCTTAGTTGGAACCACACGAGAAAAGTGAAAGCGGTTTTTCTCTCCTCTACGCTCCGTTAGCCTATGATTAAGCTTCACCACAAGGTCTATGAATTCCACACAATCTTCAGGGGGATTCACCACTTGGGAGACAATATCTTTCAGATCTTCTGACAACCCTTGGTAAAATAACGAAGTTCTTTTATCAGGGGGCCAATGGGTTTCAGACACTAACCTGTTGAAAGTGGAGACATAAGTCATTAGGTCTTGTTTTCCCTGTCTTAGTTTCAGCAGTTCAGCGTCGCTCGCTTGCATAAACGCATGCTTTGCAAAGAGACAACGCATCTGTTCCTTGAAAGCCACAAAATCGTTCAGAACAGGGTCCTCATTCTCAACTAGCGGCACAGCCCATGACGCCGCAGTACCTGCTAGGTAAGATATAACAAATGCCACCTTGGTGGAGTCATTAGGGAATGAAGCGGGTCGACACATAAAGTGCAGATGGCATTGATTCATGAAAATACTATATTTACTGGAATCACCCGTGAACCTTTCCGGAACCGCCAAAGGGACAGGGGAGGGTGTAGTCACATTAACGGTTAAAGGGGGATTACTGGCACTCGTGCTCCTGTCGAATTGAAAAGTAGCTGGATGTACTATTGGAGATTTACCCATTCCCCAAACTGAAGCTTTAACCTTCCCTACACTCATCTCCTGACGTAACCCTTGGTTTTCCTGTTGTAATTCCTGCACCTTAAGTTGCAGTGCGTTTACAGCCCCTATTAGTTCCTGAACAGTAGGGGCTCTTTCTTCCAACTCATTCCCATCCTCATCCATTCTCGCTCAGGTGGTTGTAATTTCGTGGGCTTGGTTTTCTGTTGGATCTTTCGCCGACTCAACCCACAACCACGGAAGCGAGGATGGCCCCACTCATCTGCCTCCCCTCGGATCGCCGCACGCACTTTATGTACAGCGTGAGCGCGAACCGGGAAAAGGGAGAAGGTAGGAAAAATGTAAAACAAAGAAAAAGTAAAGCCAATGCTCTCTCTTTGCTACAGCACAGCAGACCCTCTTCTGTAGCTTGGGGAAGGAGATCCTAACCTGCAGCCACAAGAGAAAAGAAACACAGAAAAGAAAGAGTACGTTAACATATAACCCAGTGCTCCTTCCTTTGATTCCCCATCCCCACCCAGTTAACACATCCAACACACCCCAATCCCCTCCTTACTTGTGGAATTGTCAGGAGGTATCCGAGAAGAGCAAATAATCCAATAGCAAGTCCAACCTGCTTAATGTACTATGCGTGACCAGGGGAAAAAAGTCATACGTCTGACATAAAAAAACCCCGAACGAAAAACGGAAGTGCGCACTAGGCACTAATGTATCCAACTGAATTACCACTTTCTGTGGCCACAGACTAAAACACACCTCCAAGGTAGCGCTAAGGAACACTACTCTAACTTCGGGTGCCCAAAAACCCGGTAAAGCTTCCGAATTTCCCTCGCCGAGGAAAACCCTTTTGCACAGTCCCGTAAATCACAACGTAAACACAGCAGCAGACAGTACACGCGATTTTCAAAAGCGGCCGCTTTTGTACATTACCGCTGATTCCCACTCGCTCAGGAAGACGACCGGAGCGGCACCCATCCGGGCGGCTGACACGAAGCCTCGTGCAGCAGGAAGCCTCCGCTTGCCGAGAAGCGATAGGAAAATGTTCCAACGTTCCACAGGTTCCCACGTAGTAATCCAGAAAGCTCGAAAACCCGACTTCAGAAAAACGCCAACAAGGTCAGAAACCAAGCACAGAGCCCTAGTGCTGGCGACCTAAAACCACGGAGGGAAGGGGGGCGGGGTTACCGAAAACAAGGAAACAAAGGAAGGACACCAATAAAAAAGAGGAAAGAAGGAAAAAGACCAGACCAGGGAGCTGAAACCCACACTAATTCCCAACACTTGAGCTGTATCTGTCTATCTCTCTCTCTCTATTTCGGTCTAGGGGATACATGTCAGAGACTAATTTCACCGATTCACTTAGGGGAGGACTTAAACAATTAAACTGTCTGACTTGCTAGACCGTAGTTTCAGTCTATATTCCTCGGAGGCGGTTTTCTCAACCAGGGGGAGTTTTGAGTCAGTCTGTGGAGGAGGGCAGGGCTTAGAGTCCAAGTCCGAAGGGAGTCCGTGAAACTTCTTAACGTGGCTTGAGTGCAGCCACCCTTTTCTGCCCTCAACCTTCACGGCGGTCCTCGTCGTCAGAAGAACCAATTTCGGAGTTTGCCAGCGGGGCTCCAGCGGACTTCTTCGATCAAAATTGCGAACAAAAACAAAATCCCCGGGAACCACTTCATGGGGCTTCACCTCGGTGTTGTCGGGAAAGGCTGCAGCTACCTGTGAACGACAAGATTGTAGTGCAGACATCAAGGAAGCAAGGTAATCTGTCAGCATAATACAGTCAACATCTGTAATTTTACGAGGTATGGGCGTCCCCCACATATTTGGTGGCCTACCAAAGACCACCTCATACGGGGATAGCCCGGTTCGAGAATGCGCTACCATCCTCATATAGAAAAGGGCAACTGGCAAAGCTACTATCCAGTCTACGCCTTTCTCTCTGCAGATTTTAGAAAGTCGGTTTTTCAGAGTCTGATTATGACGCTCCACAAGACCTGCTGCCTCGGGATGCCGGACACAGTGGAATTTCCACTGGTAGCCTAACAGGAGTGTAATGTGTTTCACAAGCTCGGATGAGAATGGCTGACCGTTATCTGAGTACACAATACGGGGCAAACCATACCGTGGGAAGAATTCACGAACCAGCTGCTTGGCAGTGGTCGGAGCAGTGTAATCTGGGACTGGATATGCTTCTGTCCATCGGGAAAGTGCACATACGACTACAAGGACATATTTGAATCCTCGACAACGTTCCATCTGGATATAATCCATCTGGAGGACTTCAAAAGGGTGATCGGGAGGCTGAAATCCACCTTGCTCTACGGGAATGCTTTTACCTGGATTGAACTGGCAACAAATCATGCAAGTACGCACTTTCTGTTTGGCTGCTGCTCGTAAGTTTTTATTGAACCATATGTGTTGAATACTGTCTAGCATGGCTTTTTCTCCTAGGTGTGCTGGACTATGTATCGTGTTAATGATGACTTGAACCATAGAGTCGGGGAGAAACCATGTAGATTTTCCCTTCGTCATCCATCCCTGATCTGTTTAGATCCCTCCTAATTCAGTCCATTTCTTGATTTCATCTGGTGTAGCATGTGTCTGTATGTCAATTACATCATGTGCGGGATCCCTGACTGTCATGCAATGTGTCGATGTCGGAACTATTGTCTTTGTCACGTCAGTTACATGAGTTTGATTCTGAGCAGTTTGCTTAGCTGTTCGATCTGCCAGGTCGTTACCCTGGGAAATGATATCGGTGACTTTTGTATGTGCTTTACACTTCATGATAGATATTGCAGTAGGTAGATGTATTGCATCTAACAGGGCTTGAATGAGGGGACCGTGTTGAATGTTGGCACCGTGAGAAGTTAAGTAACCTCTCTCTCGCCAGAGGACTCCGAAGTCGTGAACAACTCCGAATGCATAACGTGAATCAGTGTATATGTTAACTTTCTTATTTTTGGCTTGAATACAGGCTTGTGTCAGAGCGATGAGCTCTGCTGCTTGAGCTGACAGGGTTTCGATGCAATTGGTTTCAATAACTTCAGTGTCTGTCGTGACTGCGTAGGCGGCCACTAATTCACCTGTACCTGTTCTCATACATGAGCCATCCACATAAAGTGTCAGGTCTGGATCTGGTAATGGGACGTCTGTCAAGTCTTGTCTGGGTTTCGTCGTAATAGTAATGACTTCAATACAATCATGTGCCAATGGGTCTACGCCACTTAATGGCAAAAGTGTGGCAGGATTTAATGTACTACAACGTCTGATTTCTATGTGTGGCTGAAACAATGTCAATTCATAACCTGTCAGTCTGTACCAGCTAAACGCTGTTCGCTTGGTGTCATATTCAAAAATGTGTGTGCTAACGCATCATCACTATATTTATCAGGATTGTCAGCCCATTGTACTGCTGACCTAGCTAATTCCTGTTCATCCATAGAATCGAGTACATGGTACCCCATTCGTTCTCGAAGTCTGTTATCAGTGGCTTGGAATAGGTGTTCAGGCGTTCTCGGATTAGACATGGCTTCCTGAAAAATTCTTTTACTTTCTGGACGTACTGGATGCATTGAATTATTATAGGATCTTCCCTTACCTACATATGCTATCATTTCTCTAGCTGGTAATTGTGCTTGTCCTGTTGCCGTTTCCTGTGCGTCCTCCTCCCCTGAGGATTCAAACTTGTCTGATTCTACTTCTGGTTCTAACTGTCTTTTTTCATGTATTTTTATTACTGCGCTTCTGATTCTTTGGTACATGTTTTTTATACAACTCTGTTTATCGTGGTTCCCGTCTGCTATATTCTGACCCCATCTATTAAGTGCTCTCATTTCCTCCGGGTCTACACCCGGCCTATCTTGTTCTCTTATTAGGCAGTTTATGAAAAACCGTAATATCTTGGCTTGAGTGTCAACTTTCTGGTGAGCCATGGCCTGGCCAATACTTTCAGGGCCTTCCCCTGTTTGAACAAAATGATATATTTTATCTAGATGATCAACCATTCCAGGTAGTGTCAATAAAAAGTTGGTAACCCGTCTTAGTCGTACTGATGCGAGCATTAATCTGTCGTCATTTTTACCGGGTACTGGATCATATCTACAGTCCGAAAGACGTTCTTTATATATGTGAAAATCGGCTGCTTGAGGTGTACGTTGTTGTGCTAAATCCCTATAAGTCCACCTATGTGTTGGTGGTGGAGTTTGGAAACCTACCGCCCCTCCGGACGCGCCTCCTGAGGCGCCGGGTCCGAAGGGATTCGTTGGGTGTAAAGTAGGAAGAATAGGTGCAGGAAGAGGTGGAAGAACGGCTGGAAGGGTTGGAACGGGAGGAGGAGTAGCTTGTCGCGGAGGTGGGGGTTGACTATCTCGGGGTCGAGCGCCGCCAGTAGGAGGTGTGTGGAGCGGTGCGGGGCCTGCAGTATTAACATATTCGGGGGCTACATCGTCTAGATAGGAAGAAAGGAAAATATCCTTTGCGGTTTTATGATGCATTTTAGTCGGGAGCATTGGAGGTGGCAGATCTTTTGGTACTTCCGGGGTGGCCTTAGGTAAACCCTCGGCCAGAAGAGGATACATACCATTCATAAGGGTGTTTCGTTGTCTATCTACTTGCTCTATTTTTACTCGGATACCTTCCTCAACTAATACGTTTTCTCGGGCCTTGTCTGAATCCTCTCTACTTTTCTCTTCTTTTCTGTGTGCTTTTTCTGTACGCCTATGCGATTCTTTGCGCCATAATTCAATGGCATCTTTCTGTGACTGTCTGGCTTTCTTTTTCCATAATGCTTCTTCTACTCTCATGATGCAATCTGCATCCCATGTCCCAGCAGCGGGCCATCTCTGATTTTCTGCTAGATCCTTGGTGTAGTCCACCCATAAATCGAGATATAAAACGGCATCTAGGCCATGCTTGTGGTACATAAAGTACCCTGGAGTGTCCCTAGGTGGAATGGGAACGGCTTCCTCGAGTATCCCTTTTCTAGTTTTTATCTGTCTTAATTTGGAGAATAACGGCATCTTAAAACTCAGGCTACTTGATCCTTACTTAGATATGAACACAATTAACACAATAATCACAGTAATGAAAATCGAACAATCACTCATACCACGACATTTTGAAAACACATTAAAACATCATAAAACGAACAACAATGATTAGAATAGAACTAGCTAACGACATGATACTGAATGTACTGCTAAACAGTACAGATACACTGCTAAACAGTGCAGACAGGATATACTGCTAAACAGTACAGATACACTGCTAAACAGTGCAGACCAGGTCCCTGTACCCAAACCCGTCTTGACCGGCACAAATTAATGCGCACGTCTAGATGCGTCCCCAGCAATGGTACTCACCGGGAAGCACGGAACGGAAGGCCTCGGAAACTGGACTGGACTGGACCGGACTCGACTCGTGACGCAGAAACTTCGGAACTTCGGAACCTGGTGGGCCTCTGTATACCTCGGATCTTGCTCTCTCAGCTAGGCTCTGGTCGGGATCCTCCGCACTCCTCACCGCCTCGTCTGGGTGTTGATCGCAGCCCTAGTCACCTCCGTTGGCCTGAGGGAGATACAGGAAATCCTGCGGGTACGCGTAGTTGTCCGTCCGGCTGTGGCAGGGGGCTAGGCCTGCAACGCACCTCCGGCTCGTGAGATGGGGGAGGGTCCCTATTCGGGTGCCAATTGTGTGGTAAATTTAAATTACCTATACTTAATTTATGCGGTAAAGTTCAATAAGAATAACTCAGTCAAAAAGAAGAGGCAAAATCCGTGATATTTGAGGTTTCTCAAAAGGGGTTTTATTCCTTAAAAAGGAATTGGTATTGGTTCGAACCAAGGTGGCATACCAATCCGTCACCACGTAGGTTCGGGAAGGGACTGACAGACAATACTTTATTGACAGTTAATAGTATATATAGTCAATGCATTACAGTAACGGCAGATGCAGAAGGCGTAACAGCTGAGAGGAGAGATAAGAATACACATACGTAATGAAAAGGCGTTACAATAGGCTTGCATGAAGGCGTGTACTAGAAACGTCATTAAGAAGATGTCACAAGTGGGTGGATCCATAAGAGAATCCTGCAGTGTCAGCAGAAATACATGGCAGAGATGCGCGCGCAGGCAGCATGACGTGTGATTGACGTGTAACTGGAGGGTGAAGGGGACTTGACATTTAGCCCTACATGAGGAGACAGAAGTCTGGGATGTCAGATCAACCTAATCCCAAATCATATCTAATATCTCGTGTTTAAGGAACTATATTATCTGGAAGGAAAGGTCTCTCGGGCAGAGGCTATTCTATACTAACTGTGAGTGCGTGTATAAGCGTCTACGTGTCTGCATGAGATGTGAGGGGGCATGGGCCTACCATGGTAACAGGAGCTATGAATTACTTGCACGGAGACAATGAGGTCGGGCCCTTTGCTCTGCAGCTGGAAGGATGTTTACTTGAACTACTAGACAGGAATGTATTTTTCGAGGAGCGGAGCAGATAACTTGAAGGCTGAATACAGTCTTGGCAGGCAGCAGGCCGAGCCAAGCACCGCTAGCCGCGCAGGGAGTGAGACAAAGGTCACGGATACAGATGCAGGCCCCGGCTGACACATTCAGAGGCAGAAGGCAGGGAAAGGCTCGATGGCAGAATTCAGGGCCTACTTCGCTAGAGCAAAAAAACGTGTAAAGTACACCACATAAAGACGTTGGCAAGGCATACTTAGGAACGGAATATTCGACCCATTCATGGTGGATCTGAAAGAGGACATGTTAATGTTGGACGCAAATGTATTTGCGTCTTCATAGCTGGAAGTGGAGGGAACATACATGTACTTGTAACGCGTACACAGAGTCGTTGGGGTCTAAGATAGGGGACACAATTGATCATAAAAATTCATATTTCCTCAGTCCCAGGAGTGGGGAAGGGTGTGGGGACCGTGGAAAAATTTTAGAGGTACCTGAGAATTCCATCACGAGGTAAGGGTAGGGGCGGGGGCTAGGATGGGAAGAAGGAAAGATCCTGTAGTCCTACTTCAGACATAGATTGATGACCGAATTATGTGAACAATAGGGACTGTTGATTGTATATGACCTCATCCTTAAACCTGTAATGTAATTGAAACTGAACAAGATGCAAATATCCTCCACTTTACCGCTTCAAATGTAATGATGCAAATGTTAATAAAAAGAGTTTAAAAAAATGTTTTCAAGCACACATATCATTGGAGCTAGGTCAAAGGGAGAATATAGCAGAAAGAGCCCTGGGTGTGGGCCCAGCTCGCCCATGCTGAAGGCCGGCCATGCAGCTAGGCCAGAGGACTTGCTCCTCTTTCACATACTTTGCTGGATTGCTCGTTAAAAATAGGCCTCCTCACTTCCTGGGGCCTCATTTATGAAAAGTGACGCATCGCTGCGTGAAAACAGCGATGCGTCACTTTTCACTGCGCACTCCTTGCGACACCAATGATGCGTCATATTTAATGTATGACGCATCATGTCGCAAGGACTTACAGATACGTCAGTATTACTGACGCATCTGTAAGCGCAAAAGTGACGCATTGCTGGAGTGTGTCACAAAAGTGACGCAACTCCAGCAATGCGTAATTTCACATGGGGAAAGCCCCATGTGAAAGGGCTTGCGTCAGTCTTACGCCTGCTGTGAGGCAGGCGCAAGATTTTGACGCAACAGCATCCTAAAGTGACGCAGTGAAATCTCATAGATTTCACTGCGTCACTATTACGAGGCTTTTTGCGGGGGAACGCCCCCTCAGCATACATTATACCTGACGCAGGTATAATGTGGGGCAGGGGTTTAAAAAGTGACGCATCTACCTAGATGCGTCACTTTTTAAATATGGCGCAACAAGACGCATGTTTTACGCCGCCGATGCGTCACAAAAAGTGACGCATCAGCAGCGCAAAACTGACGCAAGGCCTCATAAATGAGGCCCCTGGAGCGCACACATGCCAGCCAGGCGGCCGGCAGAGGCTGCTTCATCAGGAGCAAAAAGGTCTGCGCACTGCTGCTGCTTCTAACAAGTTCTCATCTCGATAGATTTCATGCATGCTCCGAAACATGTAGACCACTCAAGCAAACATGACACTGCAGTTGTCACGTGATGCTGCTTTCCTGCTAAGAGCTCAAGAGGGACTTTTCTAATTGGTACTAAATGCAGCTTTAAATTTACAGACAAACGACATCCATAAATTACAGACAGCGAAGAGCCTCCCAAAATAACGGACTGCCCATGTAAGTAACAGACAGGTGTTCGCCTTACGATGAAAAGATTATGTACATGTTATGCAGATCATGCGAAGAATGTATAGACACTTACCTTTTTTCTACGTTGCGCACAAAAAAGATCTCAAACATTCCAGATAATTTTCTCTCCATTCCAACGTTTTCATATAGATATGCAAGAAAGCGAGGTCATGCCATGTGGTGGGACCACAAGCACACAATAGTCCCCTTTCTAGCATGCGTAAATTGGAACGTAACATCTCTCTGGAACCAAACCACTAAGCGACTGATCACATTTTTCATGGTGCAGGGGGTGTGGGAATACGAGGGCCAAGGCTGTTGCGTTGCCAGTGTGTCACGGTCCCTATGGTAAGGACGAAAATGGGTGCCTTGGCTGACGCCTGGATTATAAAATACTACAATGATCAGGGTTCAGTAGGCTCTTCAAGCCTCTGGGCCCGGGTGCCACTGCACCTACTGCACCAAGCGACTCCCCTTAGGCAGTATTACTGTTTCCACAGTGTAACCTTAAGATTTTGGGGGCTTTGGCCCATGTTCGGAACAATCTTGAATGCTAATATTTATTTTCTGCTCAATCATGCTGAATAGTGCCAAATAATATTGAGTTATATTTAAAGTTTCAGAAACAGGGTCACATAAAAACAATTCTAATACAGCGTGCCCAAAGATCAAAAATTCTTGAGATGACACTGAGCAGAGGAAGCGACAGAGTCAGGTTTAGAGGTGGGCCAGTTGTTAATGTGTGCTTGTTTTAACTAGTGCTCGGCACCGGCACTTATTTGTTAAAACTGACATATATTTATAACTCCCACCAGATGGTTTTGTTGTGAGTCTATTTTTAAAAGAGCATAGGAGCAGATGGTTTGACAATCCAATATACTATAAAAAAATAGTCATTATACCATAGCGCCCTGCTCATTCTTATACCTTTTATTAACCTTTGGCATTTTTAGCTTGCTCTCGGTTCTCAGCGTCAAGTTGGTGACCGCGGGTGAGCAAAATCAACATCCTGGCGAGACTTTTTCCTCGTTCGCGATCGGCAACATCAAGTTGCCGATCACAAGCATGGAAAATAAACCTTCCTGCAAAATTCTCAACGCAGGGAGGTCAGGTTTCTCATTGCAAGTGATCGCGTATGCTCGCGACTGTTCCCGATGAGAAACTACCGGTCCGCGTTGAGAAAGCTGCCGCTAGAGTACAAATCTACTCTAGCTGCAGAAAACAACCGCTTGCACTGTGCATGATGCCGTTCGCGATGACTGCACAGAGCGGACAAGCATCCAGCACTGTGCAATCATTGTGAACAGCATTTCCCTACCGCACTACGCAGTTCACGTAGGGTGCGTTGTGAGAAATGCACTTTGCGTAGTGCTACTACGCAAACTACGCCCAGGGTTACCTTTTATACCTTTAGATCACCTGGTATAGTCCACATCGTCACATTTGTAGTAGTGTGATGGTTCATAATGGCGGTGGCAGTAGCAGAAAGTAAACAAAGACCTAAAAAGCATGTTTACACACTGAGTTTTGTATGTATTGCCCCTCTCATTGCCCCTCAGCAGTAAATATGAAGCAAGGGATGCTTGCCATTACAAATGTCTGTGGTTAACTCCATAACCCCTAGCATTTTGGTGAAGTTACATTTTAAGACGAAGGAATAATTTGGTGCATTTAAACCAGGGGCAGCACAGGGTATGGGTGACTATAACTCAGTCTTTAAAAAGGTGATAGTTGAGGGAGCGAAAATGCAAGCAGAGTGTATGCTGTCTTTTTGAGCTGGGCACAGCTAGGGTCAGCCTCACATTTTGTTTCACTTTCCAGTCAGTCTCTTGTTAGCCAAAGCAGTCGCTTTCAGGTCTTTAATTGTTACCATATAAAAGTATTTCCTGCCTGAAAGTTTGAGTTTACCTGTAATTTAGATGGACCTGGAAGTTAATATGGTCATTTCATTTTCGTAGAAGGAAATTTTTGTTTGGGTGTAGGAGTGCATCTGAAAATCTTAATTTGAAGGTTTTCTGTGTTCCAAAATGTAAACTTCAGCATCTCTTTTCCTGCTGCTCTCCAGTGGCTGCTGGTGAAAAGAACAGGCCTGGGGGCACCAATGTCTTCTTAGGCAGCACAATGAGCAACTCATACTTCTTGCTGTGTGCATGCAACTGTCTGGGTGATAGATGAATTCAACAATCCAAGCTCATTCAATTACGAATGAATGACTGGAATTCATGAAGCACAAACAGCTACCAAGAGAGGTTGTCTCGGCACTACCCATAAATTAAAGCCGTATAACTAATATTGCCTTTAGATGTTAGAACAAAAAATATTTTTGTGTTGCTTCCTAAACAAGGTCACTTGGCGAATAAAACGTAAAGTAGTAGGAAGGTCACTCCAGGCTTTTGCGGCAAAATATGCAAAGGACCTGCCTCCCCTCCTGACAGGTTAGAATATGGAGATTTGGAGAAGGTTCAAGTTAGAAGACCTCAAGAATCTATTGGTAAAATAATCTCCAAATCTGGCTATAAGATATTTTGGGCCAGACCCATAAAAAGCTCTGTTCATAAACGTCAATGATTTAGTCAGTTTTGCATAAGTAGCCAGTGCAGTTGTTTTAAGTGAGCTGTCATATGTGAATGGCGGGGAGGCTCAAGCATCATTCGAGCTGCTGAATTCTGTACCATCCGCAGTTGGCTAATAAGATGTTATAGCCGGCCAAAATAAAGGCTATTTGCAAAGTTGATTCTTTAGGTAATAAGTCTTGTGGAAGCAAATCTAGAAGCTTTCTAAGTTCATTCAGTATAATAAAACAAGAGAATTTGTGGGTGAAAAGACAAATCAGAGTCAAATTTGGCACCTACATTGCTGCAATAATTTACTGGTGGAGGAGGAGGTGGGGTAAGTTCCTTCGGCCACCAGTCATTAACTGAAAAGTTATTATTTCCACAGAAGTATTTCCGGTTTTTCAGCATTACATTTGAGATAGCTCTTGTTCATCCATTCCACAATCCCTCTAAAACATGCTTTAAAACTCAGCTCTGATTTGCTGGATTTCTTATCAAATGAGAGAACCAAGTGTGTGTCATCGGCATATGATATTACTGTAATTCCAAATTACTCTATCAAGGTCGCCAATGGAGACATATAAAGGTAGAGCATCCTTCCAGCATCAAATCTCAACAAATTCTCGAGATTCAAATCCATCATTTAGGTGTCAATATAGGTCACACCTGCAACCCCTGCCACTAGTTTGTGAACCCTGGGGTCGAAGGTGGCAAAATCATTGCCAAGAACAGGCGGAGACTCCACATTCCTTATTGTCTGCCTGTTTTTCATCATACTAATAGTAAATAATTATTATTCACTACTATTGTAATAAAAAAAATGAAGCACACCTAGGACCTAAGGTGGGAGCTGTGGTAAGTAAAAATGGTTTTAAATGTATGTTGAATGCATGCTTACGGATGAAAGCATATTTAAGTGAGAGAATGTATGCCCATGTGTGAGAAAGTGATTCTGTATGTGTAGGGATATGCCTGTGAGTGAAAGTGAATGAGAGTCAAGATGTGGTAAGAGACTGTAGTCCAGATTTACTATTCTTTGAAGAAAGACAACGCTGCTCCAAAGTTGCTGTGCTGTCGTGCATCAAAGGGAACACACTTTCTTCCTCTCAGTGTGCTGGCGCACTTTTGGCAGTCATGCACCAACACAAATACCATTGTGCCAGAGTGCACAGTGTGTGCATTCTCTGAAGTATAGCTCACTTGCTGTCCTTTGAGGCATTTCCCTCTTTGCATGTGTGCTAACTTAGAAAATCAAGAAGAAATTAAAAATTCCACCTCGTTAGGCCCGCCTTGAGGAGGCATAAGATTATGGTGCACATTCGTCTCTACCAATGTTTGTAGACAGGGATTTGTGTCCCAACCCACGGGTGTTTGCATGGGAACCCCCATGCACCATCCATGGAATGCCCCCTTGATACAAAATAATACACAGCAGCTCACAGTGCAACTTTCTGTTACGTTGTGATACTGTCCAATGCAAACCCACAGTTATTGTGATGTTATGTCATTTGACATGCCTTCCTGGAAAAAAATCAGGGTCACTTCCTGTGTCACTTCCTGTGAATTCATTGAGGTCAAAGGGTATGTGATATCCCTCTTGCTACTCCTGGCATGTTAGTGAATCAACATCCATGTTCACATGAAAGGAATTCTCTATGATGAAGCATGCTACCTTTGGATATGGGAGGGGCACTTGCTTCTATGAGCAGATACTCCTGGTACCCACAAACGTTTTAGGGCTCTAATATGATACCTCGAACTTAGATTTCGGGGCAGTATGCTCTATTGTTATTGTTGCACATCAAAGGAACAACTGCCCTCTTGTGTCTCACCACTCCTTTGGTGTGAATCAGGAGATGTTGATGTCATCTCTTCAAGTTCGGTAGATGTGGTAGTATATATTCTGGACTGGATCATTTGTCAGGAATAGATTTGTTTTCAGAAATCCAAAAGATTGAATGTAATCCACAACACATGTTCATTTTCTTCTTTTGAAAGCTATGGCAACCCGTCCCATTGCCTGAAACATTCATGTGCTGATTTGTCCCAGTCTATTTATGTATTCAATACATTATGAATGATGCTTTTTCTAGTGACCCCACAGGCAATGTAATGCACAATATATAAATGAGGATTGAATTTACATCACTCTAAGTTAAATCTATATTGAAAGTCTTATATCAATGGTGAACCTAATCTAAGTAACAAAGACTATACAGGCTAAGCGTGTAAGGCAGGATAGATGTCTCCATATAGACACCACTGAAAATAATTTATAACAACAAGATACAAGACATGAAACATACGTGTTACAGAATCATCTGTTTAAACAGTCATATGTGAGAATACATATGATGAGGCACTTATGCTCTCACATAAACCACTATAACATACTGTCACAACCAGGTGCTTAGATCAGACACCAGAACTGGATAATATTTAATGGTTTACTAGATTTTAAGAACATATTTCTACGATTCAAGATCGCTTCTAAATGCCCCCCTACCTTTCTCTGCACAAAACGCAAATATTTTGATACTAGATATTAGGATATTGTAATCCAAAAAACCTTGCATAAGACCAAGTTTCACAAGTCCATGCACGAGTAACTCAACCTGCCCAGGTTTATTCTTTGCAGTTTGGTACTTACAGTTCTGGATTGGTAATGAAATAAACAGTGAAAGCAGCATAATGTGGAGAGAATACCTAGACTGGATAAGACACTCGCGTGTGGACCTGTGAAACTTGAGATCTGGTGCTAAATAGGGTGACAGATGCCCTGGTGCTTCGGGAACATACCTGTTTCCAGCCTGCTGCCACGACGCCCGAACACACTCTCTACGGGCATGTCTGTCCCAGTTTTCGGTGAGCAGTAGGGTAGGTGGGCTTAGATGGCAGAACCTTTATTGCACCAATGTCAGAGCAGGAATCTGAGAGCCGGCCCTCAGCCGAAAGAAGGGCTGCAAGGGCGCAACTTCCATTGGTGCAGCAGGTGCAGAGGCACCAGGGCCCAGAGGTCTGAGGGGCCACTAAACCCTGATTTTGCATATATTTTGCAATTCAAACAGCAGTAAGGGAGGCAGTTACCTTCCTTTCACAAGGCCCCATGGCCACTGGCTACACCACTTAATGGCTGTGTTTAATGGCGAAAGGCCTCTTGTCAGGTTCAGTGAAGACTGACAGACAGTGAGGCTTATACTCAAGCCACTGCATCTGTGTGTCACTCATGGTAGCCCTGCACCCACCCACTTAATATATCCAGGGTAAGCATGGGCGAATTTTGTGAATCTCGCGTTCGCGAATTTTGCGGATTTGCGAACTCGCAATCCGCAAAGTCCGCGAATTCTCGCGAATTTGCGGATTTATTTTTTTTGTGTGTTTGCGCGGGTTTCTGCCAGTTCGCGAGGGTTTTGTACAATTTTGCAAATTGCGAACTTACCTGTCGGGTCGCAAGTTTCGCGAACTTGTTGTTTCTATGTGTCCAGCCTGTTTGGGACACTCTTCTTCATCACTGCCACTCTCTGTCACCACTGCCACTCTCTGACTACTCATGCCACCCTCTGGCCCACCCATGCCACCCTCTGTTTCATCACAGCACCCTCTGGTTGTCCAGTCAGTGTACATTATTGTGGCAACGCAAGAACACCTTCCCTGCCTCAAGTGACCTGAATTAATTTGGGGCTGATTAATGTGTCACAGAATATTTTTTTAGCTGGCACCTGCTTCCTTAGTGCTTCCTGATTAGTGATCTTTTGCACTTGCTAAGTGCTTTCATTGTTGCAAAATTAGTTACCTGCCCCAACTGACGATAATGAATTAGGGGCTGATTAATGGATTTGAACTTCCAGCCTGGCTCCTGCTTGTCTCCCTTAGCTGTAATTCAGGACCTTTGTGGCATATGTGTAACTATTCTGAGGTTCAGAGCAGGGTCACATAATAGTTGCAACTGGCAACTGAACTCTGGAGGGGCCCCTCAGGAAGCACTACAGGAAATGGCTACTAATGATGAGCCTGAACTTTTGAACCTGGTAAGTAGTTTCAGTTTTGCTAAGATCGTATTTCTGCAATTTTGCACGTATTCGCGGGGCGCGAAGTTGCACTGGGAAGCCGCGAACTCACGCGAACAGTGCGAGCAAAATCCGCTGCTCGCGGATTTGCGGATTTTGCGGGAGATTCGCGAATCTCGCGGATTGCGAATTTACCGAAAATCCGCAAAATCCGCGAGCGAAACGGATTTTCCGCCCATGCTTAATCCAGGGGCATTCAACCATTAACATTGCGCTTCCTGGTGCATAGTTTCTGGCTTGTTAGTGCTAGAAAATGGCTATATTATTGCCAAACTGCACCGGTCTCAGTTTAGTTGCTCTTTGCAACCTGTCTTGCAGGTATGTCAAAGTTTTTTGTGCGGCCTTGGGCACCTTGCTTCTAATTAAATTACAAAAGCATCTTCCAGGAAAAAGAGAAATATCACATCATGTCTAGCATCTGGAGCCATCTATTGGTAGGGCTGTGTTTAGCCTACTCTTTATTAATAAACAGGCCCGCTTTTTAGAGTCTTACATGAATATTGAAGCAGGTGCGCGGGGCCTTCGTAGAGTAAGGGGCCTGGAGCGTCCCTGCCCCCTCTGCCTTCCCCTTGCGATGGCTCTGGCTGGTGCTTTGAAAGCAAGTTACTCCTATAAACAGAAGTAAGGTGCAGCTGACTCCTGGGGTTCTGTGGATCTCCAAAAGCTAAAGCTAGGTAGAAGCTGCATTCTGGTACTTGTAGTTGTGCATTATCTGTTTTACATCCAGGAACGTTGAGTACCTGGGAGCAAATGAAAAGTCATGACTGGATATGAAACGATTTATATTCTGCATTGAAAAGTCAACCCCCCAATGTGTCCTGATGGTTGGGTGTTGAGAGATTGCCACCTCATGTATGTGCAGGGGTGTAGCTATAAATAGAGCAGCAGGTGTAGAGACACTGTGGCCCAAGGGTGTGGGAGTGCCAGTTACACCCTAAAGTATGCCTTTTTG